>NC_136068.1:586747413-587347413 GCF_964261635.1 Lissotriton helveticus
GGTCCTCCTGGAGAATTGTTGGCAAATCTCACAGTCTTCAGGAACATGAGAGGAAGGGAGACAGAGGATACACACCCTGTGAGGGTCTGACTTTGCCTTCTTCCTGGCACACTCGGGACACTTGTCGAACAGGGCAGGCATATTCGAAAAAAAGAGTGGCCAAAAACTCCAGAAACCGGTAGAAGAAGCAGTCAGACGTAGAGTGAAACACTCTAAACACTTTAAAAGTGGCAAAAAATTGAAAAACACCCAAAAAAGGGAGAGCTCAATGCTCCAGGGTCCTGCTAGCAGGAGCCGGAAAAAAGAACTGAAAGCAAAAGGAGTTTGCTGTGCATCATGAGATACCGAGGGTCCCTGGAGAGTTCCTTAAAGGCACGGTATCCCTTTTCCAGACATATAATGGCAGCCTATGGGGGCTTGTCTGTCCATCCTTTCCTCTCTATCATTCCAAGGATTTTGTGAAGGGGAAGTTTCTCTATGGATGAAACTTAGCAGACTGTGTTAAATGTGATGTTGGTGGAATATCCTTTGCATTTCTAATTGAAGCACTGGACAGTGTAGCCTTGCAGGTATAGGATGCATTATTGTCTTTAATTTTCTCTTAAGTGTCTATGCAGGACTGCACTGAGGACAATTTAAGAGATTATTTTTGATTGCTCCGGGGTCCACGCACATGGGCGGGACTATTCACTAGATTAGGACTATACACAGAGATCCCTTACTACAGAACTTCAGAGATCTGAAGTGGACGGTGCTGGAAAGAATAATTGGTTAAACATGTAAATTGGAAGGAACACTGGCAAGGAAGGAGGCACGGTGGATATTCTTTGAGAAGGCTGACCAAGTAGGCCTCAATGACTTGTATTGTATAGAATAAAATAAGCAGATAATTTATGTAGTGCTTCTCAGCGGTTCATGAATGGAAGCCGTTAAGTGAGGCAAGTGAGATTCATTTCCGTTATATTTTCCACACAGTAATTCTGTGTCAACACCAGTTATGTCAGTCGCCCTTTTTTTTTTTCTTGTGGAAGCAGATTGTCAGCAAAATGAATCCCTTTTCAATCCACAGTAACTCTCTACAATATCATCTTCCTGCTCCATTGCATTAACAGCGGAATAGTGCTTATTAAAACAAAAAAATAAACATTTGTAATGAACACCCCTGTCGAAAACTATATTAGTTGAATTTCATCTTTTTGTAATGAATTATGTATGACATGACGTCCCCCACATGTGTGTGAGATATTGTAGACTGGGAAGATTCTGGTATACAATGTTCAATCTCCAAGGGTGACTTTATGAGATATTCTCAATACTATCCCAGGACGAACAAAACCATCTTAAGATGGCACTGAATCGGAGTAGGCCACAGGGTAGGGATCTGGATTTGTTTCCAGTGCACTCTCTTGAAGTAGAGTGCGACCGTACGGGACACCGAAATGAAATAGAACCAGACTCTCGTCTGAAAGCGGTAAGGGTGTGCATGCAGACAGAACAGGCAGTGGAAGAGCCCGTGTTTCATCCCACAAGAGAGAAATACGGGCTGAGTGGGTTGACAGATTTGAAGGGGGGTGGGAGCCCGGCTTTTAAATTTCGCACGAAAATAAGATGAGTTGGTGATTATGGTGAAAATGTTAATGGCTGTCCTCAGGCAAACAGAGGGGAGCGAATGCATGTTCACGTTTATCGCTTCACTTACTAACTGGCCCATACAAATATCCGTACCTGAATGCTAATGTTGAAGTACAGATTTTAACCCTTTTGACTTGAGCATTTTACTTGAGGATGTAACAAGTGAGATACTTATGTGCGTATATTCACAGGTTTACGAGGGTCAACTGTATGTCCCTGCAAGGGATGTGCAACTTACAATTGAAGGACACTCTCTAGAAGGTGGGATGCCGGTATAATTTTGAGGGCAAGCCCTTGGTAAATATATTAGGACTTTCGTGCTATATATGTTACCTTTTGCATCAATAAGCCAATTGGCTTTTTGAAAGATGTCCTGACTGGTTGGTACCACTTGTCTGTTCTTTTGTTTATCAGTCACCCTTGGCTTAAGTCGTAAGTCCAGTGAGGTGAAGATTGGCTCCAGCCCTGATGAAATTGCCGGAAAGTTTTTTTGGCGATGAAACATGTTGGCCTATCCTAAAGTGGTCTGAAACATGTGGTTTGTTTTTAATCTGGAGTGGGCTCACAACAATTACGGCCAACGGCCGATGCGAGCACTACCTGCTGGGTGCTGCGCATGACTGTTGGCCGACGCAGCCTCGCCCACTCCGTCGAACGCCCACACCGCAGCGGAATGTTCACCGCGGTAAACTGGTTAATAAAAATTGAAGCATGGGCATGTGAGGTTTAACTCAATTTTAGTCTCTCATACCACGGGGTCTAGCTTGACACTAGCACTTCTTGTGCCATTTTTCACATCTCTTTCTTTTTCTTCACTTTTTATTATATATTAAACACTGGATTTATCTTTTTCATGTTCAAGTCACCGATGATGAAAAACGTGAGCAAACTGGCGAGTACCTACGAGCAGCTCCCTTGGTGACGCTTACATGTAGCACTTTCTGACCTTTCACACATTTTTCTTTCTTTTGTACACATTATTAAATGGGGGTACAAATGGGGTGGGTTGGAAAGGATAAAAACAAACTTTTGACATTTAGGACTGGACGCAACTGGCATTTATTGAAAGCCAGGGATATTAGTATCCTGCCACCAGGATCCAAGAAAGTTGTTTTATGTCCATAACGAACAAGTTACTTACCTTCGGTAACGCATTTTCTGGTAGATACTATATCTGCCTGTGGATTCCTCACCTTGTGAATACCCCCTTGCGTCAGCAACATTCGGAAATTCTTTTTTCGTAGCCTCGCGCCGACGTGGACTCCTGACGTCATAGAGACACGACCTCGCTCGCGACTCCGCTGACGTCACCGACGCCTATAATAGGCCCACGCCGGCGTGATGACATCAGTTCCGCCCTTTTTTCCGTGCCATCGAGGCACACGGACGGACCAATGACAGTAGAAATATACAAGTATACATAGTACACAATAATCAAGGCAAAACACACAGTGTTAAGCAAAAGCAGGAAAGAAATTGGAACATTTCCTTGACAACAAAATATATATACATTACAATACAGTAACTCTGGCAAAGAAGAGTGGACAACGGGGAGGCGGGTGGGTCAGTGAGGAATCCACAGGCAGATATAGTATCTACCAGAAAAAGCGTTACCGAAGGTAAGTAACTTGTTCTTCTGATAGATACATCTGCCGTGTGGATTCCTCACCTTGTGAATAGAGTCCCACAGCAGTCCCCACTCCCGGAGGAGGGTGTCCACTCTTCTAGACCAGGAAATCCTGAAGGACAGAGCGTGCAAAATGACCGTCCCTCCTCACCTCGGAATCCAAGCAGTAATGCTTCGCGAAAGTGTGGAGGGAAGACCAAGTTGCCGCTCTACAAATATCCTCAACAGGCACACCTCTAGCCAATGCAGAGGTCGAAGATTTAGCTCCAGTTGAATGAGCCCTTATACCCTCTGGTGGTTCCTTACCGGCCAAAGAGTAGCAGATCTTTATGCAGAGGACGATCCATCTCGATAAAGTTCTTTTATGGACCGCTCTTCCTTTCTTGCAGCCAGCAAATCCAACGAAGAGCTGGTCCTCCAAACGAAAGTCCTTGGATCTGTCCAAGTAAAAGGACACCTCCCTCTTAGGGTCCAGACGGTGCAGTCTCTCTTCCTCCTTAGAAGGGTGAGGGGGAGGATAGAAGGAAGGTAAAGTAATAGACTGTCCTAGGTGGAAGGGAGTTACCACCTTAGGCAGAAAAGCAGCCCTGGTCCTGAGAACCATTCGATCAGCATGTATGGAAAAGAAAGGGGGCTTGTGACAAAGAGCTTGAAGCTCACTTACCCTCCTTGCCGAGGTTATTGCAACGAGGAAAACAGTTTTAAGGGTAAGAAGCCTCAAGGGACATTTGTGGAGAGGCTCGAAAGGAGCACCCATCAAAAAGGTCAAGACCAGATTCAAGTCCCACTGAGGCACAATAAAAGGGACAGGAGGAAACTTATTAATAAGGCCCTTTAAGAACCTTAAAACCACAGGTGACTTAAAAAGAGAAGGCTGGTCAGGCAAACAGAGAAAAGCTGACAGCGCAGAAAGATAGCCCTTCACTGTAGCAACGGCAAGACCCTGTTGCGCCAGAGAAAGGGCAAACTGGAGAACGTGAGACAAATGGGCCTTCAAAGGATCAATAGACCTTTCCCCACACCACGAGACAAATTTCGCCCATCTATAAGAATAGACGGACTTAGTGGAGTCACGCCTGGCTGACAAGATGACATCCACAACGTCAGGCGGGAGGGAAAAGGAAATCAGGTTGCCCCGCTCAATCTCCAGGCATGAAGGTGCAATGTCTGGAGGTGGGGGTGTAGAACCTGCCCCTCCATCTGAGAGAGGAGGTCTGCCCTGTGAGGGAGACGGAGCGGCGGGTGAGAGGAGAGGTGGAGTAGATCTGTATACCACACCCTTCTTGGCCAATCCGGGGCGACCAATATGACTTGGGCCCGGTCTAGGCGAATCTTCCTCAGAACCCGAGGAATCAAGGGTATGGGGGGAAACGCGTAAAAGAGTTGACCTTTCCAACTCAACTGAAACACATCCCCCAAGGCTCCTTGCATCGGATACTGGAGACTGCAGAAAGACAGGCAGTGCGCATTCTCGTGAGTGGCGAACAGGTCCACCCGAGGAGTCCCCCACATCCGAAAGATGTCGTGAACCACCTCCGGGTGAAGCCTCCACTCGTGGTCGGCAGAGAACTGCCGACTGAGACTGTCTGCACGAACGTTCAACACCCCGGCCAGATGATTCGCCATTAGACAAATCTGATGGCCCTGAGCCCAGGACCAGAGACGCAGAGCCTCTCTGCAGAGACACTGCGACCCTACTCCTCCCTGCTTGTTGATGTACCACATCGCGGTCGTGTTGTCCGTCAGGACTTGAACCGACCGACCGCGAAGGGAAGGGAGGAAGGCCTTGAGCGCCAAACGTATCGCCCGCAATTCTAGAAGGTTGATGTGAAGCAACCTTTCCTCTGGAGACCAAAGGCCCTTGACCTCCAGATCCCCCAGATGAGCACCCCACCCGAGAGTGGATGCATCCGATATCACCGTGGCCACCGATGGGGGAAGTTGAAAAGGCTTTCCTTGGGACAGATTCCCTTCCACGCCCCACCAAGACAGATCCGCTGCAGCTTCTCTGGAGATCCTCACTGACTCCCTGAGATCTCCGTTGTGCTGATACCACTGCTTGCGGAGGCACCACTGGAGCGCCCTCATGTGCCAGCGTGCATGGTCGACCAACAGAATGCAAGAAGCCATCAGACCGAGCAAGCGAAGGACCTTCAGGACTGGAACGACCGCTCCATTGTAAAATAAAGGAATCATCTCCCGTATGTCGCGAATCCTTTGAGGGGGAGGGAATGCACGACATACGGTTGTGTCCAGTACTGCACCTATGAACAGGTTGCGCTGGGAGGGCACCAGGTGAGACTTGGGTACATTTATTGAAAAACCCAACTTGTACAACAACTGGGTTGTCTCCTGCAGATGATGAAGCACAATCTCTGACGACTCCGCTTTGATCAGCCAATCGTCCAGATACGGGAATACCGGAATCCCCGATCTTCTGAGATGTGCCGCCACCACTGCCATCACCTTGGTGAAGACCCGAGGTTCAGTAGTAAGTCCAAACGGAAGGACCGCAAACTGGTAGTGTTGTGACCCAACCGTAAAACGGAGATACCTCCTGTGCGACTTCAGGATTGGGATGTGAAAATACGCATCCTGCAAGTCGAGTGACACCATCCAGTCTTCTTCCAGCAGAGCTTGAAGAACCTGAGCAAGGGTGAGCATCTTGAATTTCTCCTGCTTCAGATAAAAATTCAAGACCCTGAGATCCAGGATCGGACGAAGCCTGCCATCCTTCTTGGGAATCAGGAAATACCGGGAGTAGCATCCCTGATCCCTTTCCTGCTCTGGAACCACCTCTATCGCACCTTTTCTCAAAAGTGTTTGGACTTCCTCCTGTAGGAGTAACAGATGTTCCTCTGAGCAATATCCCTGGCAAGGAGGGTAATTGGGAGGGAATTCCCGAAAGGGAAGTGCATACCCATTTTCTACGAGATTGAGAACCCAAAGATCTGATGTAACCGATTCCCAATCTCGTAGAAAGTAGGTAAGCCGGCCCCCCACTGGACCCACATGATCCTGAATGGCGGATCTAGGGCTGCTTTTCTGTGGCTGGGGGGTTGGAGGAGGTGGAGGAGGAAGAGACCTGACGACCGCGAGGACGTGATCTCTGTTTCCCTCTGTAAGACCTATACAAGGTATTCTGCTGCTGCTGTTGTTGCTGCTGCTGCTGAGCGGGTCTATACGACCGAAAGGAAGAGCGACCAAACCCTCTAAACTTTCTGGTCGTAGAACCCCTGACCTGAAGGCCCAGAGATCTAGCAGTTGCTCTGCTGTCCTTGAATCTCTCCAAGGCCGCGTCTGCCTTCTTTCCAAAAAGCCCCTCGCCATCGAAAGGCAAATCCAATAATGCAGACTGCACATCAGCTGAGAAGTCAGACGACTTCAACCAGGCTGAACGCCTCGTGGCAACCGCCGTGCCCATAATTCTTGCCACAGAATCTGTTGTATCAAGTCCACTTTGGATGACCTGACGAGCCGCTGCCTGAGTGTCAGATAAAGCCTCTTCAAAGTCCTTTCTACTAGCTTCAGGAACCTTAGGGACCAAAGAACTTATAGAGTCCATAAGAGCATGGATGTACCTTCCCATGAGGCAAGTGGCGTTAGAAGACTTCAGAGCCATGCTGGACGAAGAAAAAATCTTCTTCGCGACCTGATCTTGTTTCTTTGCCTCTTTGTCGCCAGGCACCTGCGGAAAAGCCCCAACAGACTTCTTAGAGCAAGCGGCCTGAATTACCAAACTTTCAGGGGAAGGATGCGAAGATAAGAAAGCAGGATCCTCAGGAGCCACCCTATACCTCCTAGCCACACTTTTTGCAACTGCAGGAGCAGAAAAAGGCTTTTTCCAAACTTCCATTATAGGATCCTTTAAGGCATCGTTAAATGGGAGCAAAGGTTCCACTGATGAACTAGGAGAATAGAGAACCTCTGTCAACAAATTTGATTTAAACTCAACAGAGGGCAAAGTCAGACCTAAAAGTCCTGCTGCCTTCTTCATGACAACATGATAAGGTTGGACATCTCTGGAGGGAGCATCAGGTCCAGAAGGCAAAGACCACTCCGGTGAAAACTCAAGACCACTAGCATCCGCTAGGTCTTCGAAACAATCCCCTTCCAATTCACCTTCTTCCACCTCAGAAGATGAATCATTAACTCTCTGCTCCTCCAGAAGTCGTTGAGCCTCTCTACGAGACCTCATTTTGACTCGAAGTGCAGTCGAATCCAACGCCGAATTCGACGGCGCTGGAGCCGACTTCGGAATCGAATCCGAGGGCTTGGAAGGCTGCCCCATAGAATCCAAGGGAGTCGGTGACGCCGGGACCGGAGTCGTCGACTTCGGCCGAGCTGGCGTCGACACCGGCGTCGACCTCGGTGGAGCTTGGTACTGCCACAACGGAGTCGGAGCCGGCATATACGGCATGAAGGGTGCCGGAGCATACGAGTGTGGAACACCCAAATTGAAAGCCATTGGACCCATGGGACCCGAAGGTGCTCCAGAGGGGTACCACGACCTCGAGAAAACACCATACATCGCGTTTAAAAACGCAGAAGGGTCCTGACCTGGAGTCGGGAATGGTGGATGCTCAGGCTGACCACGAGGTACATTAGAATCTGTTTCCTCAACAGGATTCGAAGTCCCTTCCTCAACAGGAACTCCATCGGCATCTTCCGGAGCCGGAGATGGAGCCGGAGATGGAGCCGGAGACGGAGCCGGAGTCGGATCTGGAACAGGAGTCAGAGAATGGACCACCGACTTCGAAGGTGAAGCCTCACCTTCCGACTCACGAGGAGGAATCACTTTCGACTTCATCCTTTTGGGAGACTTTGATCTGGAATAATGACGTGATCCGTGTCTCCTCTTCCTATGCTTCTTGTGGGAACCGGAAGCATGCCCAGATGATGACTTCGAGGCCGACGCCTCTCGAGACCTTGACCTGGATCTCGACCTCGACTTCTTCGGATGCTTTGAGGATCTTTTAACCTTACTTGCTTTAAGTTTGGCAACAAGAAGTTTAGATTCCCTCTCACGAAGAGCCTTCGGATTAATCTTTTGACAAGATGAACAATCATCGACGTCATGATCCGAGCTTAAACACCAGATACAGTCTTGGTGAGGGTCCGTAACGGACATCATCTTCCCGCATTCTCTGCAAGGCTTAAACCCGGTCTTCTTTGTCGACATGACAACAGAAGAGAAATATCTGAGAATGGAGAATCGAAGAAACGAAGTAACAATGTACTAAGGCTACAGAGTATCCCGAAACCGTTAGCGTCGACGACGCGGAAAAAAGGGAACTGATGTCATCACGCCGGCGTGGACCTATTATAGGCGTCGGTGACGTCAGCGGAGTCGCGAGCGAGGTCGTGTCTCTATGACGTCAGGAGTCCACGTCGGCGCGAGGCTACGAAAAAAGAATTTCCGAATGTTGCTGACGCAAGGGGGTATTCACAAGGTGAGGAATCCACACGGCAGATGTATCTATCAGAAAGTCAGGTCTATTCAGTATATTGTTTGCTTTTGAGTGGAGGGCGACCTGATTGGATCATTCCCTCTCATGTTCCTTATTGTGGATTAAGCACTCCATGAGACAGCATGTTTTTTTCCTGCTGTCTATCTCCTAAACTTTCTGGAAAATGGTCACAGCCCCAACGATGTGAAATGGGTTGTGATAGAGCAAATCCACTCCAATAATGAGGGCACCCTTTTTGAAAAGGAACAGAGGTGGGTATATCGCCTGGCCACTCACCAACATGGCCTTAACGATGAAATACCGTGGGGCACGGTAATGCAGCGATAACCATAATAAATGGTTTACCCATGATAGCATTTTTCTGATCATCAGTGACCTATTTAGCAATGCAAATGACTCGTGGGTTACCCATAAAGGTTTTTTTCCCTAGAAGTATCCCCCCCCCTTCCTCCTCTTAAAATAGTTCTCATTTGGTGCACTGCGTTTTGTCAGGTAGTGCTGTGGCGCAGCATTTCACAATTACGAATACTGCTGGGGTTGGGCTGATTTAGCGTTATATTGCAGCACTACTAAGTGAATTTAAATGGGGCGCTATTTAAATACCATTCTATTCTGTGCCCCTGCTTTTGCCAATGTTCTTCTGGCCTTTTTCCAAGACAACAGGTCTTTTTTCACTTTCCTTGTACTGACAAATGAAGCGTATAATGAGGCCCCTTTAAATGAAATCAGACCTGGCATGAGCACGTGACCACTGGCGAACGCGAGCCGCGCCCTTCTGGCGCTTCCGCGTTCCTTTCATACAAAACAAACCCGCGCCTTCAGTGCCGCTTGGTGTTACGGGCGGCGGTCGCGGTTTGAATAGGTCCGAAGGCGGGGAGTCGCATCGGATAAAGTAGGTGCATGCAGTGGTACCGTTTTACTGCCATCATTTGTTTAAATAATTCCACACAGATACGGGTGCCTCTTAACATCTCTGATGCACCACGTTATATTTATAGATGGACCGAGCGTGAAGGTTTTCCCCCCACCGCCAGCCCATGAGGCCCCATTGAGGACTTATAAATGTGAGTTTTTTTCTATATGTAACTCGACTGGCCAGCTTCATATGCCCCTTTCAAAGGTCGTCTTTGTGATTTTTTCAACTCCAACCTTCTGGTTGGCTTTACAATTATGACGAGTACTTTTTAAATTATATATTTACCCTGTGACCGCAGACTAAAATACCTGCGTGTTATTTAAATCAGACTTCTAAGATTAGGAGCTTTTTTTTGAGCATTCATGTATTAAAATGGTTTTTCTCTGGGCTTAGCGTCCCAAGTCACGGAGATTGTATTCTTTAGGAATAATTACTCCTAGTTAGAATATTGGTGCATGTTTGATATAAGTGCATGTTTGATGAAAGTACATGGCTTCTGAAAAATGTTATAATAGTCACATTTTAAAACAGACTTGTTTTTGTTTTCTTCTTACTTTTCAGACTTTTTTGTCTCCCCTTCGGGGTGAGACTGTTGGAAGACTTACCCAATATAGGAAGTCTACACTAATCAGGTTGTATTAGTTTTTTATATTTGCTTTTCCTTCTCTACACCTTAGTTTTGGACACCTTAGCGAGTGCCCATTAAGGTATATGATAGAGTTCTTTGGTCCTGACGAATGCTGAGCCGATCCTTGGCTCTTAAGCAGAAACATGTTGACCATCTTTGTTTTTTTGTCACTCCAGTAAGGACTTGTTGGTTCAAACTAACGCAACCAATCACTAGTCCTTTAATTTGCACTGTTTTTACTAGAGTTAGAGCTACCCTCTTAATAAAATTATTGTGTGATGAGTAGCCCACGCTCTTTTTAAAGCACTTCTTTATCACTACTTTGCTTTTTCAACCTTTTTGGACCCAATGAAGACAACTGGTTACCGACCTTCACAGGCGGTACCTGAGGGTTCTTTTTCTTCACTGAGCACATGCACCTTATTTCTTTACTAAATTTCTGTTTCTCTAGACGGAGGTAATTTCCTTCCTGTCTATTAACACCAATTGGTTTTAAGTCTTGTTCTTTGTTATTTAACTTACTTTGACACTCTTCTGTTGATTGTTATATCTCCTAAACTTCCCTTCCCCTAAACTCCTTGTTGATTTCTGTTGTGTCTGTGTTACTCCCCCATCTGCTGCACGTTTCTCTCCTCTCTCTCCCGTTGCTTATTCTCCCCATTACCTCCATGCCAGTGTGCTTCTCCCTGGCCTGCTCCACGCAGCTCACGCATTACTTCTTGACGTCCACCTGCCCCCTCTGTATTGCTCCCCCCCCCTCCCCCAAGTGCTGCTTCCAGCCCTGCTTTGTTTTCCTCGCCCACATTTTTTTTGAAAAAGAAATCATTTTTAAAGGCAATAAAAGGTTTTTCTTTAATCCGCCTTCTTGCCTCCTTTCTTTTTAGTTAACGATCCAACTCGGATCTGTAACTAAACAGAAAAAATGTACCCACGTCATTTTGTGCTCGGTTACAAAATGAAGCCGGCAGCAACGTCAAAGCTCTTTTTTATTCTTTATTCATGCTGCACAGCTTCAAGGACGTTGTGCAGCATGGCTAAAAATCGATGCGAAAGTCAATAGGTCTCAGACAAGACCTATTGGTTTTGCCAATACTTGTTACCTTGTGTACTGGAAACAGCTGCTGTGACTTTAGCACACTGAATTGTTCCAAGGGGTATGCAAGCTTGGCCCAGGAGGAAAGTTAGGACCCCGAGTCCAAGCATCAGTATCTACTTGCTCATACCTTGAGCACCCTTGCAGGAAAAAAGCTCTCAAGAGACTAAAGGACCAGAGTTCACCTGTTACTTGGTTACACAATCGAAGTGCATTCGTTTTGTGTCCCACAAAAACGTAGGACACTATCTGCTCACTACCAAATGCCGTAGCGCCTATAGAACACCATATTTGGAGACTAACCAATAGTAGTCTTAAACTAATCAACTGAATTAGTCTAGAGAGCTCCAAGTGCTTGAATTGGACTTTCCATATTTTTGGAGTCTCCCTTCTTGCCCTGGTTACGGTACTGCCAAGTAGCACAAGCAACACGTACCCTTGCACTTAGCTCGCAGTTGCTCTTGACACGTCGCCAACTCCACCTTGGTTTCCAGCAGCTCCTGCTTGGCCTGTACCAGCTCCTGCTGCAGGGTCTTGGAGGACGCAACCCGCTCAGACCTCCGGAGATGCTCCTCTTCAACACCAAGATTGCCCATCACCTCTGGTTTTCTGCTGCTGGCCGGCACGGCCTTCGTCCCAGACCTGGCTTGCAGAGCAGCCTCCAGCTCGTCGATCCTCTCCTCTCGCTCCTATGGCAGAGAAGGAAGGTAAGGGTCTCACTCAGAGTGCCATCAGAAAGCCACCTACAAGTGTAGCCCATATGTATGTCTTAGCCCAAGCATGTCACCTGCAGCGTCCTATCTAGATGACCTTCAGTCTTCCCTCTACAAGCAGTCACTGGAAGGTGGGGCTTAGCCCCACCACTAACTCAAACATAAGATGAGAGGTTTCATTCCAGGCCAATAGCCTCCCAGGTACATTCACACAGCAGCATGGCAACACGTAGTAGAGCTGTTCCAGACTCTCCATCACCATCCTTCGGTCCCTCACCTGAAGCTCCTGTTGGTAATACTTAGTGAAGGAGTCTTTAAAGTTCTCCATACGACTCTCATACATTTCCTCCAGCAGCTCCTTCTCCCGCTCCACATATTCACTGCCGGGAGAAAGCACATGTTACTCACATTTATAGTGCATGGTTCCATTATGTTTAACTCTGGAACATTAATTATTCAGAGTCTAATCCTAAAGTAAATATTTTTGGGTCCTCCCGTGTGCAACGGCTCAGCATGAACATCACATGCAAAACCATTGAAATCCATTGTTAATTTCATTTGGGCTCTTTGAAAATCCATTGTACATCTTGAACAGTGGCATTGCCTCGGGCTTTGCTTCTGTTGCACGAGGTATCGAGCTCTTTCACCTTCGCGCATGCACATCCCGGCATTTTCACCCTGTCTGAGTAGGGTTGCAAGGCTGCACTGGGAGAATGATTATGAGCATATTTAAGTCGTTTCCAAGTGATGCTGATTGATGCGGCCACTTAAACAAAATGAAGGAAGGGCTAGGCAAGTGCCATATGGCCAAATGAGTGAAAACAGGTAGGACAATTTTATTTATTGATTTATTTTTTACACAGACATGCGCGGACAGCCATTTTAATGAGGTAGGAAGAATCTAACATACTGATATTAAACGGAGTGTGTTGAAACGGAACAATAGTTAGCAATGGGAGTTTACAGAAAGTCTGTAAGTTGAGGTACTGACAGTTTTTTAGAAGGTTGATACTGTGGGGACATTAAGTAGGCTTGTATAAGACTGGTTTCTGGTACAGGTTTGGACTATTTTTAAAGAGACTGCTTTCCATTATATCACTGTGAATTAGAACAAAATGTTTTGGAGATAAGTGAGGAGAGTTCACAGTTGGAGGAGGAGCATCAAAATCTCTGGTGAACACCTGAGTGGCCCATAATACGACATTCTTGTGTACAGCTAAGCTACCATCCTGGTCAGAGCCATTACCAACCACTCCTTTGAAGCTGGCCAGAAAAAAATTGATATTTCTATTGCCCAATCTGCAATTATCTTCCCTTTGGTGATCGAAAAGGATCGAAAAAGCACCCTACATTCAATTATTTACTTTAATAGAAGAGAACATTAATGTCTTGGACATCAAAACAGGTTTCCAGCTGTAGGTGCATAGAATGAACACTCACTGCAACATAGGCTTAAAGACTATAGTTAATTATCAATTCCACCATCTCTACTACGGTCCCCCCAGCACTGTCATTCACTTTGTTGCTTGCTTTCTGACCAATATATCCATTTTCCTATCTCTGCTTCCATTCTGCATCGACCTTTTCCCTTGACTGCAAGAGATACTCAAGGATTGTCTGTCCACCCCTGCCCTCTTTAAGATGCATCTTAAAGCATTGCTGCATCTCCTTCTTCAACCTGAACTACTACAACTATCAGAGAGGACATACAAGTGTATGTAAACTACAAAGCACATTTAGTCAGATTTCTGAGTAACAGCGAATGCCTGCCAGCCACAGATCATTGGATGCAAAGGAACATAACATTACAAATCCAAATGCTACAAGCTGCCCATCCAGGTCCCAACCACAGGCTGCTAGTGCAGCACATAATATTTGCCCACTAGTTGACAGTGAAAGCCAATAACAATCACAATATCCTATCACTGCAGTAAATACCTGCTTGAAGCCTCCCTGGCCTGCATTTCCTCCACCATCTCTTCACAGATCTCCTTGCGAAGGCGCATCTCCAGCTCTAGCTTCTCCTGACGTTCCTTCAGGAGCAGCTCCTTCATTGCTTCCACAGCCTGCATGAGATCCTGGAGGGAGGAGTTACTCCAATAAATAAAGAGACAGAGCCCATCACCCTCACAGTACACCCAACAACTCATCTTACACTAAATGGCTGCACTCCCATACCTTCCAACTCTGATGAGTGCACTACCAGCTGCCCTAAGGACACACTGCACACCTTTAGTCCCTACTGGTGCATCACCTCAAGAATGTCACCCTTCCTCCAAAAAACATTTGCACTACCTCCCTTCACCACCTCCCAGCAGCAAGCTCTTGAATAGTTAAGAGCATCACACCACCATTTATTATCGCACCCACATTCATATTAGGACAGAACAAACCTCTCTGTTGAACATCGTGACATCACCCTCATTGCAGCTTTCATCAGAGTCCAACTCTTCCTCTTCCTCCTCCTCCTCCATCACCTCTACATCCTCGCCCACTTCAAGGCTGCGGTTGGCTCTGGAGTGCTCCCTGATGAGCGACTTGATGGATGGGATCTTCAGCTTCGCAATAGGAGCTTGGACCAGCTGATAGAAGATATTAAGTGCAGTTAGTAGCTTTGCGTAATCGCGTTGTCTGGTAATTCCAAATATTGTAAATACATTAATTGCAATTTTTTATATTTACAAAGCACAACATTCGCCAGAAGAGACCCTAGTGCTAAGAAGTTAAAGCTGTAAACACCAAAAGACCTATGAACCATTCAGACGTTGAAACAAAAAGGCAGGAGAGGTTTTCTTGAGTGCAACAGAATGGCTCAGCTAGTAATTTAATTATTAGTCTGACGCTTGTTATGTTAGGCTGTTAGGTTTGTAAAACAAAGATTTAGGGGGAAAAGGATTTGCCAGAGGATCATAAAACGATTTGTGAACCAAGCAGAGAGCCTTAAAAATATGTATCTGCCTTACAGAAGCAGGGGAGTTTAGCAAGGGCTGCAGTATCAAACAAGCTTCTTATTTGGGGGTACGGTCAATAGATGCATGGTCCCTTACAAGACCATAATTCTAAGTAAAAAAAGCTTTCATTTCTGATTATCATTTCTTCATTTGAGGGATAATATCAAATCTTACTCTCAATAATAATAATACCACATCTCTAAAGTTGTAAAATGAAGCAACATATCAACCAGCATGGTAGCCTCAGTTTAACAATATATCCATGTCTGCTTGTACAGCTTTATTTAAACAATGTTTCAGGAGGGAATGGTCTGAACTGAAATTTGTGGAGCCGGAAGAGCGGCGTACAAACTAAATTCCTTCAGTACAGCTGCAACAACCCACCTGATCTAAATATATTCACCATCACGAGCCAGTGGAAGTGGCAAAGCTTGACAGCACCAAGATCAAAATTTCTTACAGTGAACACGTTTTAGGGGTGGAAGCGTTTTTTTTCTCTTTTAATCCATCTGTGACTATCTCCCATGGCTATTCCTGAGGAAAGCCCTTCACCACAGAGAAAGTAGGTGCTCTGAAAGTTACAGGAATTCACATTTAACAATTCACGTCTTTAAAATGTACTACTCAAATTTGGGTTTGAAAAGGAAGCCCCTGTCTCGCCATACAACACTGGGCTAGACGGGAGAATGTAGCACGTGCATGAGATGCAAGCTAAAACTTTAAGGCCCAAATAGCGCAGGTCATCATTACAGTGCCAGTCAAGCCATGTGACAAGTGTCATAAATCCATTGAAGGAGATGGGTGAAGGCGAATACCATCTCCATATATGGATTTTTTTCCTCTCATGTTAGATTCCACTACTGAAGTGTGAGAAGAGGATTCACACACTTTTAGCACTTCTTTCCCACATCCAATGCACAAGTACTCTTTTCCCAGTGAAGCGTCTCATATTAGGAGTCTCCCTGCACAACAGAATAGTATTCATGCTTACAACCTCCTCTTGCAAGAACCCCCTTCCATCAGTTTAGAATAATGCCCTTGCTACTACACGCCGTTGCTACTACATGCAGTAGAGCCCGGCTATCTCACCCACCTGGTTGGCTATAGCAGAAAACTTCAAGGCGTGCAGAGTCTCGTCATACGTAGAAGCACATTGGTTGATATTGACAATCATGCAAGACTGACCACGACCTGTGAAAAAGCCCTGGAACACTCGTGTTAGTTTACTGTCACGGAACGGGACAATGTTCTGCTTCAACCTGTAAGGAGAATGGAAACAATATATTATTGTGCAAACTACTGAAAGGGACTTTAATAACTTAAGGAAATGCTGTAAGGCAGTACTGAAGCAGGTACATGGGGTAATAACTTAAGGAAATGCTGTAAGGCAGTACTGAAGCAGGTACATGGGGGTACTGAGGCTGGTGCAGAGATGCTCATCACTGCTTTAACCTGAAACCAGGACCTTTTTCTGAAGATTTATGGTGCACCCAAGAAGCAAAACTTTATTTTTTATTGAGTTGAAATATATACGATAAATATCATTTACAGTTGCATTCATGAATACAATATTGCAGATACCCTTAATTAACATCTACCGGTTATTTATTCACACAGAAATTAATTATAACTTAAGTCATGGACCCACTGCAAACGCAACAGTTACTCGAGCAATCTAGCACTATTTGTAGAACACTATGTGAAGAGTACATAGATTGGTAAAAGAATGTATTGAAAAACACAATTCCCTAGGTTCATACCAAAGACAGGGAACCAGTGTAAAACAAGCATTTGCAATGCAATAGGTCTCACATTAGGAAAGTTTGAGCTATTGGTATTGTAAATGACATTTTTTTTTATTTATGTGTTGGTTTTGAAAATAGCAAAATTAATAGCTGTCATTTACAATGCCAATAGCTATAAATTTCGCAAATGTGACACCTATAGCATTTGTAATGCAATATGTGTTGTATTTACGTGACTTAGATGTATTGATATTACAAATAACAATGGCTTTTATTTTTTAAAAATAAGTAATACTTAAATAAAAGTTATTGTAATTTATAACGGCAATAGCTTAAACTTTTGTAAATAACGTTTGTGAAGATTATGTTCAGTGTATTTTATTGTGACGAAAATCCAAGAACAGAAGTGAAATATTAACATCTTTTTGAGATATTTGTAATAAAGCTTGAAACATTGAGAGAACATATTTGAACCAGTTGTTGAATGGTTGCACAGATTGATGCTGTGGTGGCGACAAGTGATGCTGTGGCGTTCAGTGATGCTGTGGTAGCGGATAGTGATGTTGTGGTGCACCTGAGTGATGCTGTGGTGGTGCTGAGTGATGCTGTGGTGATGCAATAGATAGATAGAGTGAGTGCGATAGATAGAGGGAGGGCGATAGATAGATAGAGGGAGGGCGATAGATAGAATGATGGCGATAGAGTGAGGGCGATAGACAGATAGAGAGTGAGGGCGATAGACAGAGTGAGGGCGATAGATGAATAGAGGGCGATAGAGTGAGGGCGATAGATAGAGTAATTATGTGGCGTGTAATTATGTGGCACTGAGTGGCATTTGGAGTGTATGTTGCGTTGAGCGCAGTGTAAAGATGTAGCATATAATTATGTGGCAGTGAGTGGTATTTAGAGTGTATGTTGCGTTGAGCGCAGTGTAATTATGTTGCATATGATAATGTGGCACTGAATGGAATTGTGTGAGTGTATGTTGTATTCAGTAGAGTGTAATTGTGTGGCGTGTAATTATGTGGCACTGAGTGGTATTGTTTGGCATGTATGTTGCATTGAGTGCAGTGTAATTATGTGTCACGGAGTGGTATTTGGAGTGTATGTTGCATTGAGTGCAGTGTAATTATGTGGCGTGTAAGTATGTGGCACTGAGTGGTATTTGGAGCGTATCTTGCATTGAGTGCAGTGTAATAATGTGGCGTGTAACTATGTGGAACTGAGTGGTATTTGGAGTGTATGTTGCATTGAGTAGAGTGTAATTATGTTGCGTGTAATTATGTGGCACTGAGTGGTATTATGAGGAGTGTATGTTGTATTCAGTAGAGTTTAATTGTGTGGCTTGTAATTATGTGGTACTGAGTGGTATTGTGTGGAGTGTGTTGCATTCAGTCGAGTAATTATGTGGTGTGTAATTATGTGGCACTGAGTGGTATTTGGAGTGTATGTTGCATTGAGTGCAGTGTAATTATGTGGCATATAACTATGTGGCACTGAGTGGTATTTGGAGAGTATGTTGCATTGAGTGCAATCTAATTATGTAGCATAGAATTATGTGGCACTGAGTGGTATTGTGTTTTGCTATGCTATGCTTTGTTATGCTATGTTTTGTTATGCTATGTTTTGTTATGCTATGCTATGTTATGCTATGTTTTGTTATGCTAAGCTTTGTTATGCTATGCTGTGTTTTGTTAAGCTATGCTATGTTTTGTTGTGTTTTGCTATGTTTTGTTATGCTATGTGTTGTTGTGTTTTGTTATGCTATGTTTTGTTATGTTATGTTATGCTATGGTTTGTTTTGCTATCCTATGCTTTTTTTGTTATGCTATGTTTAGTTTTGTTATGCTATGCTTTGTTTTGTTATGCTATGCTGTTTTGTTATGCTATGTTTTGTTGTGTTGTGTTGTGTTTTGCTATGCTATACTTTGTTATGCTATGCTATGTTTTGTTTTGCTATGCTATGTTTTGTTATGCTATGTTTTGTTATGCTATGTTTTGTTATGCTATGTTTTGTTATGCTATGTTATGCTATGTTTTGTTATGCTATGCTAAGCTTTGTTTTGTTATGCTATGCTATGTTGTGTTTTGTTATGCTATGTTTTGTTGTGTTTTGTTATGCTAAGTTATGTTTTGATATGCTTTGTTATGCTATGTTTTGTTATGTATGCTGTGCTTTGTGTTTTGCTATGTTTTGTTATGCAATGCTTTGTTTTGTTATGCCATGTTTTATCTTATGTTTTGTTGTGTATTGTTATGCTATGTTTTGTTTTACGATGCTTTGTTTTGTTATGCTATGCTATGCTATGTAGTGTTTTGCTATGCTATTTCTTGTTTTGTTATGCTAGGTTTGGTTTTGCTATCCTATGCTTTGTTTTGTTATGCTATGCTAGGTTTTGTTATGCTATGCTGGTGAGGGTGTGTGAGGGTGAGTGAGGGTGTGTGAGGGTTAGGGTGTGTGAGGGTGAGGGTGTGCGAGGGTGAGAGGGTCGTGAGTGTGAGTGAGGGTGTGAGGGTGAGGGTGTGTGAGGGTGAGGGTGTGTGAGGGTGAGGGGGGTGAGGGTGAGTGGGGGTGAGGGGTGTGAGGGTGAGGGGTGTGAGGGTGAGGGGTGTGAGGGTGAGGGAGGGTGAGGGAGGGTGAGTAAGGGGGACTGAGGGGGTTTGAGGGTGGGTGAGGGGGTGAGGGTGAAGGGTGTGAGGGTGAGGGTGTGAGGGTGACTGAGGGTGAGGGGTGTGAGGGTGAGAGGGGTGAGGGTGAGGGGGGTGAGGGTGAGGGGGGTGAGGGTGAGGGTGAGGGGGTTGTGAGGGTGTGTGAGGATGAGGGGGTGGGGGGTGAGGGGGTGAGGGTGAGGGGGTGAGGGTGAGGGTGAGAGGGTGTGAGGGTGAGGGGGTGTGAGGGTGAGGGGGTGTGAGGGTGAGGGGGTGGGTGAGGGTGTGAGGGTGGGTGAGGGTGTGAGGGTGGGTGAGAGGATGTGAGGGTATGTGATGGTGAGGAGGGGTGAGGGTGGGTGAGGGGTGTGAGGTTGAGGGGTGTGAGGGGGGTGAGGGTGAGTGAGGGTGTGTGAGGGGGTGAGGGTGAGTGAGGGTGTGTGAGGGGGTGAGGGTGTGTGAGGGGGTGAGGGTGTGTGAGGGGGGTGAGGGTGTGTGAGGGGGGTGAGGGGGTGAGGGTGTGTGAGGGGGTGAGGGTGTGTGAGGGGGTGAGGGTGTGTGAGGGGGTGAGGGTGTGTGAGGGGGGTGAGGGTGTGTGAGGGGGGTGAGGGTTAGAGGGGGTGAGGGTGTGAGGGTGACTGAGGGTGTGTGAGGGTGAGGGTAAGGGTGTGTGAGGGTGAGTGGGTGTGTGAGGGTGAGGGTAAGGGTGTGTGAGGGTGAGTGGGTGTGTGAGGGTGAGTGGGTGTGTGAGGGTGAGTGGGTGTGTGAGGGTGAGTGGGTGAGTGGGTGTGTGAGGGTGAGTGGGTGTGTGAGGGTGAGTGGGTGTGTGAGGGTGAGTGGGTGTGTGAGGGTGAGTGGGTGTTTGAGGGTGAGTGGGTGTGTGAGGGGGTGTGAAGGTGTGTGAGGGGGTGTGAAGGTGTGTGAGGGGTGTGAGGGTGTGTGAGGGGTGTGAGGGTGTGTGAGGGTGAGTGAGGGGGTGTGAGGGTGAGTGAGGGGGTGTGAGGGTGAGTGAGGGGGTGTGAGGGTGATGGTGTGAGGGTGACAGGGTGTGTCAGGGTAAGGGTGTGTGAGGGTGAGGGGTGTGAGGGTGAGAGGGTTGTGAGGGGGGGGTGTGAGGGTGAGTGAGGGTGTGTGAGGATGAGGGGGTGAGGGTGAGTGAGGGTGCGAGGGTGAGGGGGTGTGAGGGTGGGTGAGGGTGTGAGGGTGTGTGATGGTGAGGAGGGGTGACCAGAGACAGACAGACAGGCCACTGGAGACAGTCAAAGGGCAGCCTAGTCAGGGGAGAGAGAGAGAGAGTGGAGAGAGGGAAGAGAGAGCGGAGAGTGAGAGGGAAGAGAGAGCGGAGAGTGAGAGGGAAGAGAGAGCGGAGAGTGAGAGGGAAGAGAGAGCGGAGAGTGAGAGGGAAGAGAGAGCGGAGAGTGAGAGGGGAGAGAGAGCGGAGAGTGAGAGGAGAGAGCGGAGAGTGAGAGGGGAGAGAGAGTGGAGAGTGAGAGGGGAGAGAGAGCGGAGAGTGAGAGGGGAGAGAGAGCGGAGAGTGAGAGGGGAGAGAGAGCGGAGAGGGAAGAGAGCGGAGAGCGAGAGGGAAGAGAGCGGAGAGCGAGAGGGAAGAGAGCGGAGAGCGAGAGGGAAGAGAGCGGAGAGCGAGAGGGAAGAGAGGGGAGAGAGAGCAGAGAGGGGAGAGAGAGCAGAGAGGGAAGAGAGAGCAGAGAGGGAAGAGAGAGCAGAGAGTGAGAGGGGAGAGAGGTCTGACACTGAGATGAGAGCGGAGAGTAAGGGGGGAGGTCTGACACACACCGAGACGAGAGTGAGAGAGGTCTGACACTGAGACGAGAGTAAGAGAGGTCTGACACTGAGACGAGAGTGCAGGGACGGTGACAGCAGAGTGCGCTCTGACTCAGAGGTGACAGGCGGGTGAGTGCGCCGGAGGTCGAGTCTCCGGCGATGGTCGGGGTCCGAGATGAGACAGAGGCCGGGACACAGCTGTGCTGCGCTCCACTGCTCAGCATCAGATTCACTCCCCCCCTCCCTCTACTCGTGCGCTTCACACAATGGGACATTAACGCAGCGCTAGAATACACTGCAGGAAGGCGCTTGTCCCCATGCAGGCCAGGGAGCGGTGACTCGTGTACTATACAGCGCACTGTGCACGTCACGGGGACACACCACTGAATCACACAGTGAACGCAGGCACACTCCCTCCCGCCCCTGGGAGCCCCCCCCCCCCCATTATTCCTAAGAGTCTAATTAAGTGCTTATATGTACTGATGGGAGGTGGGGAGGGCATGGGCTTGTGAATGACATTTGTGTGCGCCCTACAAAGATTTGGCTTAAACAATAAAGAAATATTTTAAAGAAAGGGGGTGGGGGTGGAGTACAGTGTGTGAATGGAGTAAAGGACAGATGGGAGAAAGATGGAAATGGAAGAAAAGAAAGTCATACGGGTGAAAACAGAAAGGTGAGGCAGGGAAAGGGAGAAAAAGAGGAGGTTTTGTGCCAGAGCGAGGAGAAAACGTGGGAAGAGCAAAATGAGAAAACAAAGACAGTCTGTTGAAGGAACAGACAGGGATGTCAAGAGAAATAAAACAAATGAAAGAGGTAGCAGACAGAAATGTGAAGAGTGAGAGGAAGGAGAAAACAATACCAGGGCGGGATGACGAGCAAAATAGGGATACGAGGTTGGGTATTAGGGAAAAGAAAAAATAGCAAGCGAGGGCACAAGAGAAAGAACGAAAGAGGAGACAGGGTGAAAGAGGGAAATCACGCCCCGTGAGATCTAAAAAAAGAGAACACATCAACTGTGACAAGCTCTTGGCATTGCTGTGGGGAGGGGGAAGGAGAAATGCGAGTCACGGCCGCCAGGCCGTGAAGTGTGAAGCAGTGGGCGGGGAACCAGATCCCTTTGAAGCTGCTGGGCAGAAATGCGAGTCACGGCCTGGTGGCCGTGAGGTGTGAACCAGTGGGCGGGGAGGCAGGAGCAAATGGTATGGGGAGCCTTTGAAGAGCAAGGCAGGGGGATAGAAGCGCGGTCACGAGCACGTGCACTTCTACAAATCCGGATCGTAAAAGTCAACGTTGTGGTTTGGTTGCAATAGGTCTCTCTGCGAGACCTAAAAAAGGACTATGTTCAAGGCAACTGGAAGTACTCAGATACGGAGGATCAAATTATGCGATATGATAAAAGCTCCAACGGATACAAAACATGGCAGCCAAGCTGGCCTTGTGTCGCCCGCGCATTGCCTCGTCCACCGCAGCGCTGCGTGATCTCCATTGGCTACCTGTCCAGCAACGGATTCTTTTTAAGGCCTCGTGTTTGGTCTTTAAGGCGTTGCATGGACAGGGACCTGTTCTGTTGCAGAATCTTTTTTCCTGGTACACTGCTTCACGAACCTTGCGCTCTTCCTCTGCATGCCTGGTAACAGTTCCCAGGTTTCAGAGGTTAAGAATGGGAGGCCGTTCTTTCAGCTTTGCCGCTGCTAGTCTCTGGAATTCTCTTCCGCTTCCATTGAGGAGCCAAAGTGAATTTCCATCTTTTAAGAGAAATCTAAAAACTTATCTCTTTCCTAGAGTAGCGTGATCTCTGTCACCGTGTGCTAGTCTGTTTTGTCAAAGCGCCAGGATACCCATTGGGTGACAGTGTTTTGCGCTATATAAGACTGCAATACATACATACATACATACATACATACATAAAAGCAATGCAATAGCACAGTTGACAAACACCATACCCTTTAATTTATGCAATATCGGTCTTACTCAAAGTTGTTAGGATAAATACACCTCGGTCTTGGTGGCAGTAAGTAGAAAATCTTTACTTGTAACTACAGCTCCTTGGTAGTATCTATGGGCCCTTTGGGCATGGGTTTCTCCAGGGGAAGCAATGGTGTGCGATCCAACACTGCTACAGCTTTCAATGAAGAATGCAACTTTATTTTCATGCTGGTAAAAAAGGGTTAGGTATAAAAATGATGCTTTAAAAAGGCAATTGCATGGTCTACGTCCCAGTAATGAAGAAAATAATGTTTACTTAGTAGTCCCCAATTCTATTTAACATGGAGCTGTACTTGGAATGTTAACTTTCGGTGGAGTGTTGCAGTGTTCTTGAGCACCTTTATAGCTTGTTGGGTTTTATTACAGTAAGTTTACTTCAGGATAATGAATGGAGAAGTGTACTTCAGTGACAGAGAATGGAATGCAATGTATTCACGTCAGTTCAAAATATTTGGCCACCGAATGTCTTTGTGGCTCCAGGTGCAAGGTAGTTGAGTATGGCAGAGTCTCTGTGGCTTAGCTCCCAGCATAACAGTAGCCTTGAAGCACCTAGAGCAGGGGCCCCACCAAGATGAAAGAGGCCAGGTCAAGCGAAGTCTGTGTCCCATTTTTATCACCCTTTGTAGCGCTCACGTTTGTGCTACTGACATTTTTCAGCATTCCAATTTTATCCCTGTGACTTTGGTGCTGGTGTGAGATGCTGTATTGGGTATGTAACTGCCAACAACTGGGGAGAGATCACCTTCAAGGCTTGTCTGATGAAGAGACTGCAAGAGAACGGAGGGCGGGAACTTCCCTGTTCCAGAATCTTAGAAAAGTCAAATGAAGTAAACATCTTCTAGGGGGGCGGTAGTGGGGTAGAGACCATCAAGGGGCCCTCTGGCACCAACTGGACCACGCCAGACCAGTCCCAACTCGGAACTGACATGTACAGTCTGTGTTTAACAGCAATTTCAATCAGACATCTGGTACAGTAATATCTAGCTAGGTAGTCCCAACAGTTTTGGAAACTGAACGACCATCTGCATGCTAGGGAATCAAGCTAAAGACTTAAGTTAAGCAGAAAATGGTCTGTTATATCAGAAAAGTCCAGGTTAGCGTAGGCTCATTACTGGAAACTCTACAGCTGCTCAATTTCTGGGGATGCTTGGAATACAACTAGAGGAAGAGGTGGGTTCAAGTAAAAATATCTGTGCTCCTGAACTACAGCTAGCTGCTACGACCACCAGTCACCCTATAACTTGGTATTAGGTAGCTTATAGACACCATAAAATAGTGCTTAAGCTCTGTTGTCTAATGTATTTGCTGATATGTGCAGCACCTCTAGTGGTCCTAGACTGTCAGACCCACAGGGAAAAACACAAAACTGGAAAAAGCAGCAAAGATTTTTTTAATGCATGCTTAGGATTTCTGTTTCAGGAGCAAGTAACTTAGGTTTAACCACAGTTCTCCGGCATTGGCGCATTCATAGACTCAAACGCTTTGAATTAAGACTAATAAGCAGCATAACAGAAAAGGTGGCAGTAATACTAGTCTTACTGAAACTGGTTCCTGAGCACAGCCTGGTGCGCGTGCCCAAACAGGATGCCCAAGCATTAGCGTTTCAGACAGTATGGCGAGTCAGTCTTGCTGCTGCTTTGTTCTTCTGGTTTAATATGTATGCACTCTCAGAGTAGGGCCTTCTTATTTTAATATGGCAGAAAGCTTGCCTCAGTTGCAGTGGCCCCTTACTTCTGTCATCCTCACCTCACTCATCCACCATCTGTTGTCACTCCTGGAAAATCCCTCCCTAACCTCTCTCTCACTCACACACACACAGTCCCTTATCCCTTCCCTGCCAACATATTCAACAGCACAGCTGCCAGTCTCTGTTGGCAAATTACTGGGAGTTCTTGTTAATGGAGTAATGATCCACTAGACCCATCCTATCCGCTATTGGGGTAGCCATTCTCCTGTTCCCATTTGCAATATGCATTTTTGGTCTTCGCTAAAGTTATCTGGAAACTGCTCTAACAAATTGAGATTTTGTTCAGAGTTACCCTCTGCGGACAACAGAAGTTACCCTCTGCCTCTATGGACAACAAACTAGCTGATGCCTCCATTTCAAATCATAACACTTGGAAGTCACTTTGCTCGTCCAGATCCTTACATAAAAATGAAAAATTAAAGGCAGAAACACTTTGAAGTTCCCTAACATTTATGTGTAGCGGATTTTGTTGACCACTGGCCATAAGCTGACAGAACCTGAAGGAAAGCAATGACCCCAAATTTAGGCATGTTAACATCATCAGAATGAGTTATGGCTCTAGTTTCTAAAAGGAGAGGTTGAGCGAGTGGTCTGTCACTGGGTGTAGGAAAGGTCGTTTTTAGGCACCCCGGTACCTTAATGAATCAGTCTTCCCCCCCCAAAAAAACCCGCATCCACGGCCCTCCACAAATACCAGGTTATAGATGCCCATTTTATACTTTCTGCTGTTGGCTCTGCCAGGTGCAAATGCACTTACTTTTGTAGCTGGTTCTGGCGCAAGGCAGCAATGCATCGGCCCAATGTGTGCAACGATGTGTTTATATTTGTGGCTTCTTTCATCCTGTCCCCAATCTTCTGATCTTTACAGCGCTCTGAGCCAGCCAAGTCACACAGAGAAAGCCTACAAAAAAGGGAGAAGTGAGTGAAGAGGAGGTAGAAGGGATGGACATTTTAAAAGGTGGCGAAGGGGAAAGAAAGCCTCACCAAGAACAGTGGTGTGTGAAGTAAATTTGGGAAAGAAGTGAACATGCAACTGATATTAGATTTAAAACAAATTAATATTATTAGATACTAAAACATTAACACACAATTTAAGGCTACGGAACTGCACAAAGTCCTGTGTTAACTCACTCGCTTATTTTGGGCACCAAGTCGGTCCCTCCTTGAAGATGTAGGATCCGGATGGAGAAAATACTGTGACTGTAAGGTAAAAATAATACTTCAAGTTACTATGAAATATTAACACATGCACCTACTGATCCGTTTCACACGGGAAAAGGAACCAACATGGATGCAATCTTGGCCAAGAGAACACAAGCTGTGCCTCATTACAAACCACAAGCCCCTCGCACACCACACCTCCCTTTAAGAGACATTCTAGCGACGCCATCTTGGATATGCTCCCACAACGTTTCTTTTGGTACAACTGAACCCTTCTCCCATCCATGCTGCTTTAGACATATGGGCAAATGTTTGCTCTGATTCACACCCCTAGATGAAAACGCTAGCCACACACATGCCACACTCTGGCACCATGCAAAAACAACAGTTGATGGACAGAATGCAGAATAATGTCATACATTCACCCCAGTACAGAGATCTGGGCCTAAATCCATCGTTTATTTGCTCACCACACCACCCCAATTCAGACATGACCATATGCAAATCAGCCTTGACCCTGTGCCTCATGGGAACAGTCCAGCCCGAACTGCCAAGCCATGTCTTCCTTGGACCGGAATCAAGCATCCTAGGACCGGTTTCTGGCTATAAGCCGCCTTCAGCCAGGATAGCTTGACTCCAGTGGTGTGGAGAGCACGGGACTCACGTCTGAGCATACGCGTCCCACTCGGGGTGACAAATGCAAAAACAACAGTTGATGGACAGAATGCAGAACAATGTCATACATTCACCCCATTACAGAGATCTGGGCCTTTTGTACCGCTTTGTCGCCATAGGTTGGCATGGTATGCTCAGGCGTTGAGTCCCTTGCTCACTTTGCCACTGGATTCAAGCAAGCCAGGCTGAAGACGGCTGGAATGCCAGAAACCGGTCCTAGGAAGCTTGATTCCGGTCCAGGGAAGGCATGGCTTGGCAGTTCGGGCTGGACTGTTCCCATGAGGCACAGGGTCAGACTGATTTGCATATGGCCATGTCTGAACTGGGGTGGAGAGTGGGCTAAAGAACGGGGATGGAGCAAACCCAGATCTGTTGACTGGGTGTGAGTGTTTGATTGGTTCAGATGCTCCGTCCATCACCACCCCCTTTTGTAACACTCTGGCACCAAGCAGCTATTTTGATCATTGGCCCAGCCTGTTCACAGGAAACTCACCTCAATCATGCCCTCACCAAACAATACAGTAGGACTATGCTACCCAAATACACATACTCATGCTACCAATTCCTATCATCTGGGTTGAACCTCTCATCCCAGATTTTATCCCCTTCACCACCTGACAAACAGCTATAATTTTGGTTCAACAGAACCAGTCCTCATATGTTTTCAAAACCCCCTTCTCTTGCCAGAACCATCGTTTTTGCCCTGGTTTAAATAAGCATTACAGTTTTCACTTGTGGCTGAAACCCTACATCCCACATCAACCATTACAAGAGCACCTGCTCCCTACTTCCTGCAGCTCTGATAAACATGAGGATATTCACTGCCTTCCCTGCCGCCTCACATTACCTGCAGGTGGAGGCTGGTTTCAGCTGAGGAACACCCTGTTCCCCATTTCTCAATCACAGATTGCTTCCCCTCTGACTGGAGCTCTACTTCATAGTACATTCGTTTTACTGGCCTCAAACTGCGGCACACGCCAAATGCCAATTAGTTTAGTCTCCAATGGAACAGTCCTTTTTCTCACAGGCCACTATATAAAAGAATAGTTTCCACCACCTTTGCATCAACCACCTAACAACTAGATTATACTAATAGATGTGCCAATGGAGACACAATCAGTCAAACTGCCATACTCTTTGCCTTCAAAGAACCAATCACACCAGCAATTAACTCTTTACAGGTTGCACAATATTGCACAACCCCAAAAACAGTAATTCCCAGTCATTTGGATCCACTGAAATACACAAATTGTTTGGTGAACATCCTTCCATTCTCAAGGCACCACATCTTAAACTCCTGTTTGGATAGCTAGCCACAAACCACTTCCTAAGACATCAAGCATACAGCTACAATAACTGTCTTTTTCCCATTTGTTCTTCCCTCGTTTCATGGTGTGCTTCGATAACTAATCCCTTGGCCCTATAAGCGCTCAGAACTTGCAACAAGCCAGTGAGAGCATTATACAATAACAAAAGGAATGAAAGATCCACCTTATTTCCAGCCCACCAAATTAAACAATCCCTTTCACCTGCGGCTGGAGCTCTGGTTCAGGTGGGTGCTAGCAAAACTCTGGTTCTTTCGACCGACTCTCAGGATCCTCCAGGCTTCATCAGCGTCGCAGACATTAATCCAGTTCAGGTCTGGTGGAAGAGGTACGGTTACAGTATCTCTACAGATCTATTATGTGATGGTTCAACTACTAAAGCTCTTCATAGTTTCACTGATAAGCAGCCCATGTCAGAGCTGGATAGTGACGCCTCAACTAAGTCTATGCTTGGCCCATACGATTTCACAATGTTGTACCTGACCTGCACTTGATTTTAGCTATTAGTACATCACGTTTCTCACACGACCCTTTCGGAGCTGCATCATATAGGACTTTACCTTTAGAATTTCCCGACCAGGTGGCTCATCCTTGTGAAATGCTGCCCCACTATACACCAGTCTCTCTTAAGTCAGACATTTATTTGACCCCTCTCCAGGCCGTTCTTCTATAACAGAAAGCCTAGAACCCCAAGAAAGCAGTCCCAATTTGCCCCCTCCCAATATCCAAGTCCTCACCTTTGACATATGGACTCCCATTCTTATCTTCACACAGACGTAGGCTCTGCCTCTTGCCATTATTTGGTCCAGAATCAAGCAGATCGTAGATGAACTCATTGTAGATCTCGAAGAAGGAAACCCAAATGGAGAACTGGGATTCATCTGGCTCCTCGAGGGAGACGGCATCAGAGTACGCCCAGCGAGAACTCGTATCTGGGGATCAGAGACAAAGGAACTAGGCACAGGCAGACTGGCAAGTAGGAACATTCCATAGTTCAGAGACAGGTGGCCAGTAGCATTTTTCCCATGACCATACCAGTTTGAGCTGTATCCACTCTCACAAGGGTCTTAAATACCACCCCTCGCCACAAAAAGTTCTATCATCCACAAAAAGTGCATTTCACGGTGGATTCGACCAACAGAGATGCAAGCTAGATCAAATAAGTTCTGTCTGCTGCTGCTCAGGCCTAGCCAAGGCAGGTGTAGCCTTTTGTTACACTAGCCCGCAGTACCTCCTTCCTGCCAGGAGAAAAACACCATACCAGATCTTAGCTATATCCTGGATAGTGTATGCTTCACAAAAATATGCAATACATAACCTTAGAATGAAACCAAACTCATGTACTTGCACACACTTAAGATAATTTGAGGCAATTCCAGAGTCGTGTTTGCCCTGCTGCCGTTATCCCCAGCCCAACAGCTCCATCACAAAGTGGGTGCCATTCGCCTTGACCTCTAAGGGCTGTCATAGTTCATCCTGACAACTGCACTTTGTAAACAAATCCTCCTTGACCAAACTTGCCCCAACACTGGGACAGGATATCAGAGACACAACCCCCAATCATCCCCCCTACCACCTTACAAAATAAAGTCACTCTCACCATACACGCAGGGTAGTGTTCACCTCCAACTCCGAAATGTTGGCAGGGAGTGATGCCCCTTATTGACAACATAGTACTGAATGCCTCAAACATACCTTCAAGCAGACTGTTGGTCTGAGTGTTGAATTGACTTGTAGAAGAAAGACCAGCCACCCCACTGTCAAAGCTTGTGCTGTTGGTCGGTGGATCTGTGCTGAGGCTCCTCTTCAGGGGTGTGAACAACTCCTCCTGTGAAAGTAAATCACTCAGCTGGTCACATTCCACTTTCTTTGCTTACTGAAGGGACCATTTAAACCTACAGGGTAACTAATACAGTCCCAGGACCAATACACTAGCATCCACTGATCAACACCAGTGACCAGACCCTACAGAACAAACCTTGTCAATACATTAGCAGTCCAAAACATGCATGTACTGTTACTCAGGGTCCAAGACTAACACCCTAACATAGCAAGCCAGAATATGCACACCAAGAGCTTGCTACTAAACTTATCTGAAACTATTATGTTTTAAATTGTTTTTATTGAATGTGTTGCAAATATTAACAATACACCCACCTACAACCACTGGCCGGCGGGGAGAATCTTATTCAAAGTCAAACTTTATTAAAGAGTAAAGAAAAGAGACAAGGAGGAAGTGAAAGAAGGTGAAGAGGAGACAGAGGGACAGAGGAGATAGAGGACAGGAATCCACCCACAGCTTGTGTTATGACTCGGTAGGGGTCTAGGGCGGATTGTCGTTCTGAGGGAGTGCCGGGTCCGGTATAGGAGTCGTGGGGAATCGCAGGACTCTTAGATATCGGGGGCAGGTAAGCTCTAAGAATTCTGAAGATAAGTATGCCACAGTAGATCCCCAAGTCTTATCGAATTTGGTCAGTGTGTGGTTGATCCCCGATGTGATCCTTTCCATCCCCACCACCTCCACAACCTGTGGAGCCAATCTTACTTAGTCGGGATATCGGGTGAGCCCCACTTGGCCAGGAGGGCCTGCTTGGCTGCCCCTAAAACTAGAGAGATCGGACCGGAGAGGGTAACAAACTATTAAAGCTCACATAAAAGGAAACTACCCTGCTCTTTACCCACTTAAAGAAAATGCTCAAACTCTCGCAGCCCAATTTAGGGCTTTGTTAGTCTCTTGCAGTATAAAAAGCTTGGAAAGTCACAACTCACAAACATGCGTGATCCCCCAAATACCTCTATACACAACATATCATGATCAATACAGAATAGCTGGGTCTTAACCAAAATGAATCATTGTGACAACACTGCATGAACAGCAAAAACTTAGAAGCTATTGCTGTAGATCTCCCTAAGGTCCTTTTTTCTCTCTGAGGACCGAATCTCAATCACCAACAGCGGTTAAGTTGTTCCAGTAGCAGAACACTCAGTCACTGATCCAACCATGACCAACCGTACCCTGGTTCTTTAGGGTTAGGTCCAGACCGCAACTAAAAAAGTAAAAATCTCAAGAACCACAAGGAGCAACAGTTCTTGAAATCAGAATGACTGGCAACTAAAATAACAGGACTCAACACTCAGATTGTTACAATAGACAGACTATTAATCATTCTGGGGAGCACAGGCGCCATTAAGAGCACCAAATGGGTCAGGGACTGTGCAGACCCACCACTTTCAAGGTCAGCTGTGAATATATCACAATTATATGACTAGACAGCCAAATAGGTCGGAGATGATGTAGCACACTCACATAACACACGAGACCTTCTCATGAGCAGCACATAAACGGGGGTCCCACTGGTTCCCACCTCTAGCCAGTTCACTTGCATATCAAAGATCACTTGAGTCCGAAACATTATGGTAAGGTCTCTCGGGTATGGCTATCACAAAGTCCTTTAACTGGAGAGACATACAAAAGGGTATGCGCCTCTAGATTAGAATCAAACTGCATCATTGCCAGTCAGCACATAGGTTGTGTATAGGTTGCAGTAGCCACCCTTCCAAAGAAAGGCAGGCAAACTTTGGGGTTTACCCTCGACTTCACAGGAAACTTTTGTTGACAATTCAAACATGGAGCACCTCTAATGAGGTTGCATGGCTTAAGAGTACTAGCGGAAAGCTCACTAGAAAGAGGGGTCCAGAAAACAGAAAAGCAGAACCAAAAAGTTGCAATACAGTTTTACTAAGTCATGCCAGTTGCTCCAATAACAGTCTGCAAATCAAAAGAGCCCAGGTTTGGCGAGACAGCGATGCAGAATTGGCAAATGATGAAATGCCAATGGTAGTACATAGATAAAATCGGGTCATTAGACCCAATGACCTCAGGCAACACCAAGCTCAAGTAAGGATAGGTCAAAAAAGGTTTTACAGACTGCTTCTAAATACCCTCTCTGGAGGTAGGAGATGGTAGACCCCTAAATGGGGTAATCACTACTCCCGTAAAATGAAAACTTTGAAAGGTAACAGACAGTTCGACCTCTGGATGAAGGAAAACCCCGGTTTCAACAGTGTAGAACACAGACACCCCGAGGATGTTGGGTCACCAATACAGGGAGAAACTTGGTAAACATCTACTAACAGGTAGACACTTAGATCGATAAAGCTGATCACAGACCTTAATCTCAGCAACCAATGGATGCTGTTCCTGGATGGGAATGCGCAAACAAACACCTAGATGTTATACACATTTCAACACTCCACGATTTAAGGTAGTGTGATCATATGAAAGGTTTCTACCTTAATAATAATATGAGCATCCCTCTTTTGCTAAGAATAGCTTGTTCACACATACCAGGTCACCAGTTCCACAAGGTTAAAACCAGACAATGGTGGCTTCAGTGGATGGTGGGGTGATCAATTTTAGTTGGGGATGAAGTTGATATGAGTGATAGAAAGCAGATGCACTGGCAAACAAGTTTGGACCATATCACGTTATCAGACACCCAAATCAAACTAATTGCGAGTTCAATCTGATCTGGCCTTAACTAGGGAAGAAGGGAAAGGATGGGGTGAGTCGAACATCTATCATGCAAGGGCCTGGCTACCACACAGTATCCTATATATCCTACTGACCACCATGATCGAAGTAGCGCCAGAAAGGGTAGAACTCAGACTTAAAATGCAGTAAGGTTTACCAGTTATAAACTTGGGGGTTTGTCTGCATTTAGGAGAGACTGTCTCATTAACAGACCTATTTAGAAAGGTCATAGCGAATTGTTACACTACAGACTCAGATAATTGAAAGTAAGATTAACATTGGGGTAAACTAGTCTGATTATTCAGCCACAGGATAGCATTATTTCAGGGATACCTTGTTATGCTTCCTAGCACCTCAACAATATGAAAATAAGCTAGAGCTGCAGCCTCTCACCTCTCGAAGGCTGGAGAGCAGTGCTGCTTTCTTCAGTTCTTCCTGTCGGACCTGTCTGCTATCCAACCACACCACTTCACTGGAGAGAGAAGGTTTCAAATCTGTCCCTTTATGCAAGCGATCCTGAATGCTGCTGAAGATCAGAGAAAGGGAGCGGGGCAGGATCCCGCCGTCTTTACTATTCCCTAGAGAGAATAAATGGAGAGGTTAGAATAAAATTGATCAGTGATGCATAACAGGTTGTAAAAATGTCAAACCAGCATGTTCTAGTTTGAGACAACCCAACTCTATACAAACATAAGCTGCCTTTACAGCCCACAAGGCAATGATGCTCTAAAGAGGCCTCTGGAGAAAGAGCAGGAAACAATGAAAAACATTTTAGAGGCAAAAAGCCAGAAAGCACACTAGTGTTCATCAGAGACAAAGCACAAAAATTGACTCGGCTGTATGAGAGGTGAGTGAGCCTGAACCTATTTTACCAGCTATAAACTGTTAAGATGTCACCTAGGCAGGCAGTGTTCTATCCCTGAAACACACAAAAAGAAAAGTGATGGGAGGAATGCTTGCATTAAGTCTAAACTCAGGCAATCGCCCTGGGTAACATTCCAACCCATTTTGCCACCATGCTAACTCAGATTAAACTCTGACATATGCTAATCAGTCTTGGTCCTGTTCCAATAGCATCAGGGCAGCCCGAACTGCCAAGGCAGAAACTCCATCCGAACCTATCTTAATCGATAGACATACAGTGTATCTACTTACCAAGAACACAGAGGACCCAGAACGACAGCGCCCGAACTAGAGAATCAAGTCCTGTTTATCCCAGTCTCCCATTTAACATTCATTCATGCATGTAACAGATCCATTAAAGGACCCTTAACGTCAGATAAATCGCTTGAACACATTCACAGTGTGATGCCAACTACCAGCCCCATGTAAGGCTTAACATTGTAGACATCATGACCACCTCTGCTGAACAGATCCATATACCTTTGCACTGTGTTGTATGTTGGTCTTAGTGGGACGTGCCACTATTATTCCTATGCGGATTATGTCCTATGTACCTCACTCATTCACCCTGTGGGAACGTTAGATATGTCTCCAGGGTTTGTGCCTCCCGCAGGATTGACTCCACATAGTACCCCATAGTTCTATAACAGTGCCTTTAGGGTTTGTACCTTCATGCATTTATATTGATTTGTTTACATTAACAGTGCTTGCAGTAGTTGAGATTCTGTACTCCTGGTTAGATTCCCAATATGATTTCACCGACTGCTTAACAGTGCTTCTGTGAACTCATCTATGGCACTCCTGAGTAGACCCCTTATAGTAGTTAACTAGGGGACCTCTGGGACCTACATCAAGGGGAATTTGTGCCTTATGAAAAGGAACACCTAAAAGATGGAAAGCTTCCACATTTCCAAAAAAGTCTAGTCTCACACTTTTGGCAGCATGTCATACTTATAAGCAACAATGTCACAGCACCATGTTAGGCAGTACCCCCAAATGTCATGTCTACCAGGCAACACCTCATAAAAGGACAAACAAGAACCAAACCCAATTTGTAGAATGCAATGCAGCAAGCAATGGCAAAAACAATAGGTCTCGCCTATGCAAGTTCTATTTGCTTTTCTAATTTTTTAAGTTCTTTTGAATAGTATTACATGGTATGGCATGTCATTGTATGGTATAGTCTGGTTTGTCATTGTATAGTATGGCTTGCCAATTTATAGTATGGTCTGGCCGGTCATCATATAGCATGCTGAGATATAGACAGTCAATATAAAGTATGGAATAGCCTGCTATCGTATAGCATGGCCTCATTGTTTAGTATGGTTTGGGTGGTCATTGTATAATATGGTATGAAACAACCTGGCAATTTATGGCATGGATAAACTGTCATTGTATAATATGGTATAACCGGTCATTGTTTATTATGGTATGGTGCTTAACTGTACAGTATGGTCAGTTATTGTATAGTATGGTACATGCTTACCATGTAACATCTCATCAGAAGCAGAACCATGTGGGCGGAATTTACTGGGAAAGACCAGACATAGCAGGCAGCAGCGTGGAGCACACAGGCAGCAGGCCGCTCCAGTTAACGACTCCCTACCATGGTGCTCAGTGAGCTGCTTTCTGGTGGTTGACTGAGCCAAGCTGTTGCGGAGCACCGGAGCTTCAGCCTCTTCATGCACCACGCCGCCAATAGCGCCAGAGACCACGACATCAGGGCCTAGACCAGGCCCCCAGGGCTCTTGCTATCACCCAGCCTTCTCTGCCAGGGTTGCCACGTGCCGTCGGAGGGCCAGGCGGGGCAGTCTGGAGGCTTAGGCTGAGAGCCTGAGAGGCATCTAAAGAGGATTTTTTTTACTGATTTAATAATTTAGGAACCAGGAGCAGGAGCACTGGTCTCAAACTCTCACCCCCCTTCAGCGTGCACCCATTTGCTAACCCCTGCATTCAGCCACAGGCTTAAGAATCCTTAATTGATGCAAAGTGATTAGATGGACATCTAACCTTCTCCATGCATCTGAAGGCACTTTGATAGCCCTTTTAAGATCGAAAACTTTATTATTAAGTGTGTACGCCTACTTCATCCTTCATCTGGAGATTGCCCTAGTGAACTTTGAATGCTCGATCACCCATCTACAATTATGGACTCCAGCAAAATTAACATTGTTCTTGAAAAATACAAGGGCCAGATTAAGCTATTCACTGGACATCCCCCATTGTCCCCAGTTGGACATGTACAAATCCTATTTTAATAGCCTTTCTTTTACAATGAACCAAGGATACTTGAAGTTTACATTGGACCATAGTACTAGGAGTCTTCTATTCATGCTACAACTGCGCATTCTACCATTACGTTTTACAAAAACCTGGTCAGACAAGAGATAACTTAGGTGTATGTGATCTATGTAAAGGTGGGGCTCAAGATATTAAGCATGAAATTGTTAGTGTGTCCCTATAAGTCAGTATTAGAAGCACAGAAGCGTTTTTTAAAACCTTTGTTTTAAATACAGTGCATTTAAAACTAATGATCTGATTGCCTTGGCAAAATCACCTCCAAATTAAATTTGTGCCGCAGTTTGTAAAAATGCATTAAATCATTTTTATCAATGTATTAGCAGCATATTTATATGGAGATTGTTTTAGGGTTTTGAAATCTTTTAGGACTGTATATATTGAGATCTAAATCAATGAAATCAAACTTGAATTGGTATGGTTTGGCCTGTCTAAGTGCAGAGTGGTACTGCCTCACTGTACGGTATGGTCTGTCATTCTATGGTATGCTGGTATTTTCACTTGGTCATTACATTATCCAACAGGCTGTCAACATCTCAAACGGGGTACCGTCCCATTAACAACAACCCCCCAAAAAAACAAAAAAACGTTACTAAGTGAGGCAGGTACTTTCCAGATAATAGGATGGGAGAGTACAGAGGGAGAATGGGATATGTAAACGAACAAGGCTTTGGACCACCTGTCTCCAGGCTGGCATGGTTCACTCTTCAAGGAGGAGGAAAAGCACAATGAAACGCATAAATATTGAAAGCAGAGCACGATGCCTCAATGTGTCTGAAATAGGTATTTGGAAGGGGGATGTGAGATACCTTGAATAGTGTAAGTTTTGCCTGAATTTGTGACACCATAGGTGTATACAAGCCAGTTCTGTCCATTCAGTGCCTCCTTTACCACCTGCTTCATCGTCCCCTCAAAAAATTGTTTCTGATCCACGTCTGGTCCAAAGATCTGTTGGCAGAAAGGGACAAAAGCAATAACATCACAAAGTAGAGAAGCAAACAGAACCACATGTCCAACGCATGCACACAATAATAATCTGGAAGGATGAGGAGGAAAAAAAAAACACTAAAAATAAGCCATGTGGCTTTAGGTTTGAGGAAGATCACCAACAGCTTGGTTAGTGCTCCTGGATCAACACGTAGCATTTACCATCTTGCACAGTGGATGTTTGTATATACCCTCACTACTTGGCCAAGCCAGGATCGAGGTTCCATCCTCTCATTCTGTTCCAGGCCTCCATGTAATAAGATCACAGTTCCCAATGGGTTCCCTCAAGACCTTCTTGTGGGTTGTTCAATGTTTACATAGAAAATCTGCAGAGAACTACTGCTTAGTTGCTGTACCAGTAGACTGCTGATAAACCTTCTGCTCATTTCATCCATCAGAAACCCTAGTCTGTTTGAAGGCTAGGGGCTTGCCATCTTCTTAAGTCACAACTTCAGCCTTAACCTTCCAAACCTGAAAACTTTTCCTTTAGCATTGCATAGTTCCTCCATCAATTCTTCCTCGTACTGCTACCTCAAAGACTGCTAATACGGATCTCTATGCACATTATCTATTGTTGCCCACGTGAATAAAGCATTGTGAGTTGCTAAAGAAGCTTGACTCAGCCGCAGACATAATTCCTCGGTTTCCTCCTAGATAGCGCCCAATAACAGAAGCATCATGTTCCTGCAAAAAAGCCCAGTTCAGCACTCCGGAGAAAACACTATGTTGTAACACCCAACACCGCCCTAAAACATATCTGACATACACAGGGTAGATCAGTGGTGGCAGAAGAATCCCCACAATTTCTCAATTTATTCTGCCACCTCATGCCTTTTTTCTTTTCACTACAAAGTGCTCTCAGGGCATTGTGTTGGGTAATGGTGGCTACTTCATGCATGTTTGTGACAGCAAGCTTTACAGAGCGTGGCACATTCATTTATGCAGCAGCACAGCATGGTAGGAGATGAAGTTCCCTGGCACAATAGTGAGCTGTTTTTTTTTTAATTTGATTCAGAAATACCGAGGATCGACCAATTAATGGTATTTCTAAAATGTTACCCCTTTAATCTCAGATCGGAATATATTTTTTTTTTACTTCTCGAAAACTACTCTGGTTTACAATTAAAACATCAGAAAATGCATTAAAAGATCACTACAGGGCTGCCTGTGTTTCTACTACACAAGTGTTTCAAATGTTTCAGGAGCATAGGAAGAGTTTGCCACAATGAGTGTCGTGCTTCTGGTGGTATGATTATTTATTCTTTCGAACAGATATTGGTTTGCCTTCATATTGCAGCTGTAGACACCAATTCATCTTGCAATTTCTTGCTTGGACCATGCTTTTCAATTAAGAACAATAGGCAACAAACAGAAGAATGAAACTCAATGTGTTTAGACTCCTCGGGTATAAGAGCACCGACATCAGTGGGAGGTTTAAAGAAATGTGAGCAATTTTGGTGGGCCATCATTAATCCCGATGATTACTGCCTATAAGGCTATGGTCCCCTCGCAAATGTTATACGGTGCAGAGACCATTCATTTGGGATCACGATGTGAATGGAATAAAATAGAGGGTAACTGCCATAAAGAAAACTGTTAAGCCTCCCCCATCTACAATGGTACAAGCAGTCAGTGGCAAAATTGGGCTAACTTCTTGGAACAGTTATCATCAGCAAGTTTAACTTTGCACTTCCGGTGTAGAATCCAAATGTGATTGAAAAGAAAAGTATCAAAGCCATGCATGAAGGAAATCTGCCAGAGTTAGTTGTGTTCGGCAAGACACACGAGAGGCCGTCTTAACGATCATGCCCTCTCGCTTAATTATTGTAATTTTTTTTTAAAAAGCTAATCCCTTTATTAATAACACAAAAAAGGAGTTGAAGGAAAAGTGTGCTATATAATCTAGAGCAAGTGATTTGAGTTACCTAGATCCAAAGAGTTCCACCCAGTGGCTAATAAACTCTTTGCAGAACTGTACAACCTTCTATGGTCTTTCAGGGAGGTCAAATTCAGTAAGGTGGGGAGAGTTCCTGAAATTTCAGTTAGGGTTAAACCTTGGATTTGCATTCCTAGTAGATCGTAAAGAACATAATTGTGGCTGTGGACTAAATTCGAAGATCTCTAGTGTGCACATTTTAATGGGATGCTTATATTTTATGCGAATTAGGTGCAAGGTCATAAGGCCAGTTTTAATTAAGTATGGGGTAAAATCGAGATCAGAAGTAATAAGATTTTAATATAGTGCCCGATGAAATGGGAGAAGCTATGGGGCGCCTAGCAGATATAGAGGCCTATAAGGGAAATAGGGTAGGCTTAGACATGGAATGTGTTGCTATTGTAAAGATAAATGTGTCATTGATGGTGAAACAAGGAATACTGCAATGCGATGTCACTATCTCCTGATTGTATTACAATTGTCAGAACCAGTTGTTGCACCAGCACCTTGTTGATTCAGATCTGACCTCTCCCCAAGAATTGGGAAAGAAGGCAGACAAATGGGTCAGGACAAGGATCAAGCAGAACCAGAACCAGAACCAGGGTGGTCAGAAGAAAGCAGACCAGAAGGGTAATGTTAAGAATGAACAAAATGACCAGAAGTCTTCACCAGGTCCCCAACAAACCAAAGAGGGTGGGGGTCAGGCTTCCCAGAAGAAGAAGACTCAAGAAGGCCAGTCAAAAAGGTGGTGCCAGTACTGCAAAAGTAAATCTCACTGGTTTAGTGAGTGCACCAAAAGAGGAGGACAAACTCCTGCCACTACAGCCCCTAAGGCAACTGCACCCCCTAGTACAGTCAGTAGTGGTAGTGTACCTCCCAAGGCATTAGTTGGGTTAACCTTGGGTACTGAGGGGTCTGACAACTTAGTTGGCACACTCACTCAGGCTGTCCTTGTCTGTACAGGGGATATGGATATGTCCCCTGAGATAAGTCCCAATACTTTGGGCAAATACAGGCAGACACCTTTGATAAATGGCAAAATGGCTCAGGCCTATAGGGACACTTGTGCCAGTGTCACCATGATGACACCTAACTTTGTGGACCCTGGACAGATCATGCCAGGTACTGATTTCCTGGTGACCAATGCCAGCAATGTCACTACTAGTCATAGTGTGGCAATTGTGGCTTTCTCCTGGGGTGGAGTGAAGGGACAAAAGAAAGTTGTAGTCAGTTCAGACCTCCCAGTTGATTGTTTGTTGGGCAATGATTTGGAGTCATCACAATGGTCAGAAGTGGAGCAGAGGACTCACATGGAAATGTTAGGCTTGCCAGCACATGTGCTTGCTGTGACTAGGTCACAGGCCAGAAGATGCCCCACTGAACAGGTGCTGGATCCTGAAATTATGGACCAGACACCTTCCAAGAAGAAGAGCAGTAGGGTTAAGGCTTTGCCTTCCCCCTTGCCCCAGGTTGAGGATCAAGTCTCTGAGGAGGCTGATCTGAGAGAACTGAGGGAAACTGAGCCTAAAGAGCTTGAACTTGATCAAGTTGAGTTTCTGGGCTCAGGGGGACCCTCCAGAGCAGACCTGGGGAAGGCACAGTTAGACTGCCCTTCCCTTGAACCCCTCAGACAGCAGGCTGCTGCTGAGGCTGCAGGGAATGCCACAGGTGCCCACAGGGTATACTGGGAAGATGGACTCCTGTACGCTGAGTCAAGAGACCCCAAGCCTGGTGCAACCAAGAGGCTGGTCATCCCCTTGTCTCTGAGAGGTTTCCTTCTCACCTTGGCCCATGAGATTCCCCTTGCAGGTCACTTAGGTCAGACAAAGACTTGGGACAGGCTTGTCTCACACTTTCACTGGCCCCATATGAATGAGAATACCAAGGAGTTTTGTCGCTCCTGTGTCACTTGCCAAGCCAGTGGTAAGTCAGGTGGCACAACAAAGGCCCCCCTCATACCACTACCTGTGGTGGGGGTTCCCTTTGAAAGAGTGGGGATTGACATTGTTGGTCCAATGGAACCCCAGACAGCTTCAGGGCACAAGTTTATACTGGTGGTGGTGGATCATGCCACCAGGTATCCTGAAGCTATTCCCCTTATGACCACTACAGCACCTGTAGTGGCAGGAGCCCTAGTTGGAGTGTTCTCCAGAGTGGGTTTCCCTAAGGAGGTCGTTTCTGACAGAGGTACAAACTTCATGTCAGGATATCTGACTGCAATGTGGAAGGAGTGTGGTGTGAACTACAAGTTCACCACACCCTACCACCCACAATGCAATGGGCTTGTTGAGAGATTCAACAGGACCCTGAAAGGGATGATTCATGGACTACCTGAAACTCTTAGGAGAAGATGGGATGTCCTGATCCCCTGCCTCTTGTTTGCTTACAGAGAGGTCCCACAGAAGGGGGTTGGCTACAGCCCTTTTGAGCTTCTGTATGGGCATCCTGTAAGAGGACCCCTGTGTTTGGTGAAGGAAGGATGGGAGAGACCTCTCAAAAAGCCTGCAACCAACATAGTGGACTATGTACTTGGTCTCCGCTCCAGGATGGCTGAGTATATGGAAAAGGCATCTAAAAACCTTGAGGCCAGCCAAGAACTTCAAAAAGCTTGGCATGACCAAAAGGCTGTTCTGACTGTGTACCAGCCAGGACAGAAGGTGTGGGTGCTGGAGCCAGTGGCCCCAGCAGCTCTGAAAGACAAATGGTCTGGGCCCCACACCATCATTGAGCAAAAGGGAGAGGTTACCTACTTGGTGGACCTTGGAACTCCCAGGAGCCCTCTCAGAGTGCTCCATGTTAACAGGCTCAAGGCATATGTTGACAGGAAGGACATGAGCTTGCTCATGGCCACAGATGAGGGACAGGAGGAAGAGAGTGACCCTCTCCCAGACCTGCTCACTCAGAATCCTGATGATGGATCAGTTGATGGTGTTGTCTTTTGTGGCAGCCTCACTGAACATCAGCAACAGGATTGCAGGCAAGTTCTGCAATCCTTCAGACATATGTTCTCTCTGACACCCAGCCAAACTGATTGGTGTACCCATGATGTTGACACTGGGGACAGTCTGCCTGTCAAGAGTAAAATCTACAGACAGCCTGATCATGTTAGAGACTGCATCAAAACAGAAGTACAGAAAATGTTGGAGCTGGGAGTCATTGAACCCTCAGATAGCCCTTGGGCTAGCCCAGTAGTTCTAGTGCCAAAGCCTCACACCCAGGGTGGTAAGAGAGAGATGAGGTTTTGCGTAGACTACAGAGGCCTCAATGCAGTCACTAAGACTGATGCCCACCCAATTCCAAGAGCAGATTAACTTATAGATAAATTGGCTTCTGCCAAATTCTTAAGTACATTTGTTTTGACAGCTGGGTATTGGCAAATCAGGTTAGCTGAGGAGGCCAAACCCAAGACAGCATTTTCTACCCCTGGTGGGCATTATCAGTTTGTGGTAATGCCCTTTGGTTTGAAAAATGCACCTGCCACCTTCCAAAGGTTGGTGAATCAAGTCCTCACTGGGCTGGATGACTTCTGTGCAGCATATCTTGATGATATTGCTGTCTTTAGCTCCACCTGGGAGGATCACCTGGTCCACCTGAGGAAAGTGTTAGAGGCTCTGCAAAAGGCAGGCCTCACTATCAAGGCCACAAAGTGCCAGATAGGGCAGACACAGGTTGTATACTTGGGCCACCTTGTAGGTGGAGGCCAGGTTCAGCCACTGGAGAGTAAGATACAGGCCATCAAGGACTGGACTCCTCCAATCACCCAGACTCAAGTTCGAGCTTTCTTGGGCCTGACTGGGTACTATAGGAAGTTTGTCAGAAATTATGGGTCCATAGTGACCCCTCTTAATGACCTGACAAGCAAAAAGATGCCAAAGAAAGTTCAGTGGACAGCAAGCTGTCAGAAAGCATTCAATGACCTAAAGCAGGCCATGTGCACAGCACCTATCCTAAAGAGTCCAGATTACTCCAAGCCATTCATTGTCCAAACAGATGCTTCTGAGTTGGGTGTGGGGGCTGTTCTGTCTCAACTGAATTTTGATGGTAATGATCAGCCTATTGCTTTCATTAGTAGGAGGTTGACACCCAGAGAGAAAAATTGGTCAGCTATTGAGAGGGAGGCCTTTGCTGTGGTTTGGGCCCTGAAGAAGCTGAGAGCCTACTTGTTTGGCACTCACTTCACCATTCAGACCGACCATAAGCCCCTCTTGTGGCTAAATCAGATGAAGGGTGAAAACCCCAAACTGCTTAGGTTGTCCATTTCCCTACAGGGGATGGATTTTACAGTGGAGCATAGACCTGGTACTGATCACAGCAATGCTGATGGGCTCTCCAGGTATTTCCACTTAGAGCAAGAAGACTCACCTGGTCAAGGTTAGTTTATTGTCCCAAAGTTTGGGGGGGGGGGGGTCATGTAGGAGAGTAGGGTCTGCAATCCTATGATCACCCAGATTTTTGCTTTTTGCTGCACTGGTTTACGACTTTCCCTGGCTGTGGGCCTGCTAATCAGACCCACAGCCTAGCTGTTCTCTCTATCCAAATTGTACTCAGGTACTGAATTGGCACTGGGCCCTCTCCAAGTCCCTGTACCCAGGGCTGAGGTGCACCCAGAAGTCTCCCAGGGGCTGAAGCATGTATTGTGCCACCCCTGGATTGACTAACTAAACTGACACAACTGGCTGCACGACAGCTGATCCACATTCTGTCCATCATTGTTGTGTTTGCAGTTACCGCTGCACGACAGCTGGGGCAAGGTGGTGTACTCACCCTTTGCTTTAGATATAGTATACCTATATCTAACCCTAAAATGGACACACAGATCTCCTATCAGTCACTCCTATGGCAGGCCTTAACAATCCTGAAGGCAGAGTGCCTGGAATCGTGTGAGATGGTGCTCTGGCATGAGCTGAGCCTGTCTGCGGCTTTCGGGATCTATCCCTTAGCCGTTTCCATGATATCGCATACCATATACTCTTAAGTGCATTATAATCCTCGCGGTTATATGCCAACTCTGGTATCGCTTTATCAAAACATGTCGAGTAAGGTGTCATACGAATTGGAATACTAACCCCTCGCCAATTCCGGCGACGGGGTTAGCATTCCACCCTTCTAGAGGGACACGACATGTATGTAACCCATAACCCCGGTTAAAGTCAAACAGAGCCTCAGCTCCACAAAATGGATGCTGCCACCGAGACACAAGTCTGCCCTCCTGCTGCTGGGAGTCCTCCCAGAGCAGGAGATAAGGACAAAGGGTTTCCTGCCAGGGGCGGTGCCAGCACCGTCCCAGACAGGATTTTGTGTATCCTAGGTAGGCAGGGCTTCAGAGGAAGGTGACTGCAAGTGGCACCCCGGTGCTCACTATGCATAGGCCGGCTTGAACCAGTTCCAGGGACACTCCAGACCCTGAGCTTGGGAAAAGCCCGCCAAGGAAGTGGGTGTAACCCCCCCCCTCCTGGTCCCACCCATAGGGCAGGACCTAGTCGCGTGCCAGCCCCCTTTTCTCAGATAAAGGTAGGAGCAGGCCCCCTTCCAAATTAGATCATCTTTGAATCCTGAAACTACTTTCCACGAAAGGAACTCAAGACTTCTTCCTAAGATTTCTCCCTTGTGACTAAGGAGTAGTCACCCTGCATCCGCAGGCACCATCGCAAGAACACTGCGGTCTGCTGTGAGTCCTTCCTGCGGAATCCGACTGCCCAGCTCGACAAGACCCGGCTTCCCTGGCACCTCCGACCTCTACTCACCTCTACAGCCAAGCTGAGAACCGTGAGTGCGACGAGACCTCAAGGGACCGACTATTGCCAAGACTGCACGACTTCTGCACAGCAAGCCCGCCGAGTAATTTCCTGGCGAGTGCTTTGGGGTCCGAGAAGCCCCGACCCTGAGCATCTCCAGCACCGAAGAGCAGCCCCCCAGCATCTCCACGATCGGCGTGGGGCCCTTCTGCTTTTTGCTGCTCACCGCGTTGTTTGGCTACTAGCCCGCTGGCTTGTGGCCTTCTGAACGACGCCCGACGACATCACTGCTGCTGGTCTGGTTGCTCCAGACTGGCCCTTGCTCCCTACCCGAAGAGGAGCACCCCGGACCCTCCTGGTCCACTCAAGACGCCATTTTGAGTCCACCGCGTGGGCTTTAATTAGCCAAGGCTTTGTTGCCCAATCCGGGTACTTAGACGCCGACAGCTTCATCCATCGTGGGACAGCTCGCCCCTCCATCCTGGTCGCCGACAACGCCTCCTGGTCCGTGAGATCTGCAGAGCCAGCGTCGCCCACTCACCTAGTCGAGGTGACTACCATCCGGTGCCCTCCTGGTGCCCACTGACTACTGGCTAGTAGTCACGAACTTGGTCCCCTCTGCTTTCAGGTGTCATCCATCTTCCAGATCCAGGCTTGGATCAACTCGAACTATCTTCACTGGTCGCCTGCCAGCATCTTTCTTCCAGGCTCCTGGTCCGGCAACGAGGATTCCCGACGTCTGAGACATATGCAGCTGCAGCCCCTGGGCTAGGTAACTTCGGCATTTCGGTGCCCCAGCATAGCCTCACTATCCAAGGGTCAGGATCCACTGTCGTTTTCTCCCTACCAGGTCGGGTTCGCCCGTGAACACTAACTTTAGCGTTACTAGCTACCATAGACTTTGTCCCGCATCCCGCGTGAGAGTGCACACTCTGCACCCGAGTCCCCTAGGCCTCCTAGAAGTAATCTAACGATTCCCTAGTCAAGTCCTAGCGATTCCAAAGCCTATTAGTACTGTACTTACCTGCTAGTAATTGCGCATTCCACTTTTAGAGTATATGGTTTTTCGTGCCCCTCGGGCATTTGTATATACTGTGCTAATTTAAGTATTTTCGTAAGAGTTTTGTTGTGTGCCTAGCACCCTGTCCTCATAAAGAGTACAGGGTTGTTGTGATTCTAATAAATACACTGTTTATTTTCATAACACTTGTGTGGTGTCCTTTCACTGGGTGTTCAAGGGGTAATGTGATGGTAAAACAGCTGGCTTAACACGCCCTCTAGAGTCTTAGCCTTAGACTGCTCGTATCCATGCTACTAGGATAGCTGGTCTATAAGGTTGACTTACAACCAATCATCAATAAGGGTTGTTTGGACTGATACATAGTGATCACTAGAATAGTGAGCACTGCATATCAGGCCAACTTCTCACAAAGGAGTTGAAGGAAAAGTGTGCTATATAATCTAGAGCAAGTGATTTGAGTTACCTAGATCCAAAGAGTTCCACCCAGTGGCTAATAAACTCTTTGCAGAACTGTACAACCTTCTATGGTCTTTCAGGGAGGTCAAATTCAGTAAGGTGGGGAGAGTTCCTGAAATTTCAGTTAGGGTTAAACCTTGGATTTGCATTCCTAGTAGATCGTAAAGAACATAATTGTGGCTGTGGACTAAATTCGAAGATCTCTAGTGTGCACATTTTAATGGGATGCTTATATTTTATGCGAATTAGGTGCAAGGTCATAAGGCCAGTTTTAATTAAGTATGGGGTAAAATCGAGATCAGAAGTAATAAGATTTTAATATAGTGCCCGATGAAATGGGAGAAGCTATGGGGCGCCTAGCAGATATAGAGGCCTATAAGGGAAATAGGGTAGGCTTAGACATGGAATGTGTTGCTATTGTAAAGATAAATGTGTCATTGATGGTGAAACAAGGAATACTGCAATGCGATGTCACTATCTCCTGATTGTATTAATTGCTGAGCTGATGTTAATAAAAATTTAAGAAAAGATCTTACTATAGTATGCAATTTTTAATGTACCCTGAGCATCGAATCCATTTTTCAGTTTTATCCAGTTGAAAAAGTATGGGTTGAAAATGTAATTCTGAGAAATTGAACTTCCAACCGCCGGTTTTAAATGGATTCCAATGCAGTCAAATTACTTAGGGCAAGGTCACAGATCTATATACTATGCAAGGGAGATTACCACCCCAACAGACGCAGCTGCTCACAAATGAGATGCCAATACCAAAAAGAGGTTGAACCAAACTATTTTACATCAAGTGATACAATTCACCTGGGTGTACGCTTCATAATGCTCAAACAATTAAAAATTAAATTTAACTTCAAGATAAAAACACCGGCTGAAGACAATTCACAAAAACAGCACTGCATGATTGAGAAGTGGCAGCATGGAAAAGAAGAGGAAAATTATAACTGGGGAAAAACAAGGACACACCAAAAGCATACCTGTGAAAATGTGAAGCGTTGCATTCCTTGTCCAACACCTCGCTCGCTGTTCTTCATGGTGAAAGAATCTTTAGGAGCTCGTAGCAACAGAGACTCTGAGTCCTCAATATTCACACAGCCCTGAAAGGACAAAAAAACAACAAAGTTTCATTACTTACATGGGAAGAACCTTTTGAGTTGAAGGGAATGCCAACTCACTCATCCCAACTATACACTTTTCGAAAAAGCAAAAAAACTGAAATGTGCCCAAGTGCCTTAAACGGATAACAGTTCCTGAACTGCAGCATGTTTGCACTCTCATGTCCTCTCAACTCAAGAAAACGAAGGATGACTGAACTCACTCATAACCAAGGAACATAGGCAGCAATGACATTCTATCGTGGCAGCTGAATTCAGGCGGGCCTTAGCAGCTTTCCATCAGTCAAGAAATCTGTACAGCCACCTTCCCTCATCCTTCAAATGTGTTATAAATAGATTATCCATAAAGCAAGTCGGTCATCATGGATTCCTGTGCATCCCAGTTGTAAGATTTTTTTTTTAAATAACACGTAATGAATGCAGTTCTAACTTATTCATTGAGCCATGTGATCTTGAGTGCAAGGCACAGAGTACAAAGTGCATGTGGTAAAAACGTTGTATTTTTGATCCAAGTGGACTTGAGTTTTTCAGAGGGCAACATGTTTGTGGGAAAACATTATTTAAGTCCTCATGTGGGTACCGTAGCTCACTATTCCATATGATGCCAGCTTCCCCTCATCAATAAGGTTGAAACACATCTGGGGCTGCTTGCATGGACATTCAGGTAAAACATGGCCTGGCAGTTTGTTCCGGACTGTCCATGTTCAAGCGGGACAAAAACGGCTTAGTGTATGGTTTATCCCGCTCTCATGGCACAGTTTACCAAAATAAGAGAATGGAATGTGCCTAGATGAATTAACAATGGTTAAAAGACTGAAGCATTCAATCCATCTCATACTCGTCTTCGGGCATGTGCATTCTCCATCTCAGCATGCAGGTTTCCCTATAACCATGTATTTTGTCCATGTCACATTCTCCCATACCCCACTGTTTTTGTTGTTCCAGTGTGCATGTTTCCTAATCCGAGTTATCATGTTGGGCTGTTCCAGATTATTTCAACTGCTCCATCCCAGTCTACATGTCCTGAAGAATTGGTCTCCCCATTCTAGCATACATTCACCCTGTATCGAAAACAATATCAGGTATTCACTCCACCCCCCCCCCCACCACCACCACCTCGCCCCCAGCACAACGCACGAATAATGAGCAGACAGAGCGCTCAGGAGCATCATACCGGCTCTGAAGAGCGCAATGGCAACTCACTGTAGTGTAGCAAAATAAAAGGATGCAACTCAGAAGGCCATTAACATAGCGTGCACTATAAACAAGTGCCTATATTAAATGTAACTCACCCTCCCTAATCCTGCTAAAAAAACACAATTCACCATCTATTGACCAACACCCCTTGTTTTACCCCCAATAGTTCTAGCCTCTCAGAGAGCAAAATAAGTGTTATTTTCTCCCCCTCAACAGTCGAATTCTTCATGGGTGGACATGGTGTCCTCTGCGGCCCAGCCACGCACCTGATTCTCACGCTTTTCCAGCTCGACCTCCTTGAATGGTCGTATCCGGAGGAAAACCTTCACTTTCCTGTTCCCGTCCTCCGGTAAAACCTGTGAAGTTTCTGCAACCTGGAATAGAGAGCATGTGTCCAGATAAATCGAGATAACTCCCCTCCCCTATAACAAACTTCTAATAAACTCCAACCACACACATTATAGACTAGGTTTAAGGTGGCAAATCAATTAGGAATGTTATGAAATATTCCACCCCCCCCCCCCAAAAAAAACACAAATATATCATGTTGTACTAGTCTAGGCCTGACAGACAGCTGTGAATTAAGGCTATAGAAGCATCCAAGATGGAGGATACTCCAGATGGGACACCCTATCTGCCAAAGATAATGAGTTAGAGAAGACACCACTTCATTAGTGACACTGCACTGCTTAAACAAAAGACAGTGAGCCCCTTTCCAATTATTTACAACCCTATGACACCTTACCCACAGTGGAGAACTCTTAAAAAGTAAACAGTCATCCTAACTGCAATCCAAAATGTGGAATGCAGCAATACACCTTGGGAAGAGGTAAGGGAGAAGGAAGGGAGAGAGACGGAAAAAAAAAAAAAAAAAGAAGAGAATACTCAGACCCCCATCAAAATGCAAAAACCCACTGGGACGCCGCACACCAACTACAAGATTGAAGACCTTTCCCCTTTGCCTACTTACATGTGCAGGGGCCGCCATACCAGGAGAAATAACTGAGAAGTCTGATAGCAGGTCCTTCCTTAATCCTGCTCCGAATCCAGCACTGGTGGATTCAAATATAGCGGCCTCCTCTTCATCAGAGAACAAGCCATTGTTTGGAGAGAGGATGTCATGGGCCATCTTGAAAACTAAACTGGACCAAGAGAAGAGAAATAATACAAAAGTTAACACTTCCAACCCCACAAATAATACAAACATCTTGCTACTATGGCGTGCTGAAGCTTTAAATGACACGTGTTTAACAAAGTATTCATACGTCAATGTTTATCTTTTTACCTAGGTAGAATATAGATTTATGATTTGGTTTGAGAAATTGCAGGGGTGGATTGAGAGTTGCACGCAAATAAGCTAACCTAACAATGGAATTAGCCTTAATCACATTTTCATGTTGTCCTTGCTCCTTCATGAAACTGTTTTAATAGACAATTAAATCACATACAAATAATGGGTGAACATGTATACTTTTTGTAATGTTCCAGGTTCTCTCATTTCAGTGCATGATTACCTTTTTGCCTTACTGGTAAATTATGCCCTGTTTACAAGATGTTTTCAAACATTGTCATTGGGTTATTGAATAATGTTTACTCAGCATAATAAGTGTTGGATCAGCGTACAATTATGCAAGGAGCATCATGGTTTCTGCAAGGCTGCAATAAGATTATTTACAATAATCTTTGTTTGATTATCGGAAAGTCATTACAATATGTATAGAAAACATTGATTGAACACTTCACGCTGTGCTGCATCGGTCGCAATCAAGGAGAATGTGAAAATTGAATGTTAACATTCACAATTAGATAAAAATGTCCTTTTAAAAAAAGAGAACGTATTTGTTTCTTGGAAAAACAATAAATACATTTAAACTTAACAAAAGAGAACTGCCATTTAGTAAACAGGTGCAGCATTATCATAAAGTTAATCAGCGAGTGCAGTCAATGGTAAACTGTGGGGCGAGTTTGCTTGTTCCACGCTGTGCTACCACGGTTTAGTGTGGATTTCAGGGTTACAGAGATCTATAGCGGTCAATTGACGTTACTTATTTCCACTCGATCCCGCAACTTAATGTTTCAATCCTGCGAAAAGGATTCCACAGTTCTTAACATCTAACCAGTCTTTCAAAATTAAACTAGTGCACTTCGTTACATATAAAATAGCACTTGAATGAAGTAAAACCTACCCCGAAGTAAGCTGTGAGGCTTATGGGAATGATTTTGAGGTTTAGAAACTAAAGTGAAACTTGATAAATTACCAGGTTAAGAAAATAGAGTTACGGCAAAGGCTACTGGAATTGTTAGCCGTTGTTGCATCCACCTATAATAGCTGCTTCATCATGTTGACATCTGGGGAGCTGTGTTTTCCGAGTGGCTGATAGGCTGCCTGAACTTGGGGTATGCAAGGTGGATGCAGTTAGCCAAACTGATGTTTAGGGCCGTGTTCTCTGGGTTCAGTGCCGCTATGATGTCCTACCTGCAGGACTGGACTCCCTGTTTGTTCCACTCAGGTTTCAGTTTTAATCTGCACAAGTCCATTAATGCTGGGCAGATGCATACAACATGCTCCATTGATTTGTCTAGTGCCCCACTAGTCCTACATACAATCTCGTCTGATGAGCGCAACCAGGGAGCTAAATGTTTCAAGAAGTGCCACACACCCAGCCTTAGCACCAAAAAATTAAATTCAGTTTTAAGTGCAGGGAGTAGCTGCAAGCAAGGTATGGCGGGGGAGAGATCGACTGATAGTGAATTACTGCCCATGCATGCTTGTGTTTTGCTAGAATTGCCCGGTCTGACGCGTAGGAGCACAGTTGGATTTGCTTCTTAATACTTAATTTAAACGCTTTTTTGCTTGGGTTAAGGTTCCACAATTTGCTTGTTGACAATTGCAGAGTGCAATCATTAAGGGATCGACGATGAGAACCACCTGGATTACTGGAGCTGATGTCTGTCCATAACAAGGACTCCGGGGAGGAGGCTCTGGCCTGTCTCAGCCTGTGGCATAAGTTGAGAAAAGCACATGCACTTAGCATTTGGTAATTGAGGAGGCCAAGCTCTAATCGGATCTGTACTGCGGATTACGTTTTTGGCAATCGCAGCACCTTTGTCGTCCGCATATGGGAGATTGCGGATATGAGCACCGCCGACCCTAGGCGGGTGACTGTTTATACTAAGAGGTCAGCTAAAACCAGGTTGAGGAGCTGTGGAGCCAGCACACACCCCTGCTTAACTCCCCTCGACGTCAGTATTTTTCTGGATAAGTGAGAGCCGGCACAAAGCTTGACTTGAATAAAGGTATTGGTGTGCAGCTAGGTAATGGATCCAGTAGTTTGGCCAGTATTCCCCATTTTGTTTGTTTAACCCAAAGTGCCTCCGTCGGCATGCACTCGAAGGCTGCTTTGATATCCACAAAGCAGCAAATAAGTGATGTAGACAATATTTTTGCTTTATAGATGAGAATTGATATGGCTAAGAGGTTAAGGGAGGAGGTGTGGCGCCGCGGCCAGGGCGACTGACGCTGGAATCTGGGGATCACGGTTCGATCCCCGGCTCCGGCGGCAGGTTAGCCCAGCACCATGCGACTCTGGGCAATAGCTTGCTTAATCTTCCCGACGGCCCCCAGCGCCTAGAGACCCTAACGGGTGATTGTGCGCTATACAAATGTGGATTATTATATTAAGAGGTTGGTCAGTGTGCCTAAGTTTGCTACAAAGCCAGTTTGATTTTTTGGAGTCAGCCCAGCGCAGTGGTTCCCAATCTGTGCGCCGCGGCACCCCAGTGCGCCATCAAAACTTGTCAGCGGCGCCGCGAAAAGATGTGCACCAAGCACACAGTTTAGGAACCACTGACTGATAGACAATAAGGTTAATACCAGGGGTGAAAGTCAGGATGCTGCACACAAGGACTTGTAAACCGTGGCGGTTTATTCTTGCAGTTCAAAAGCAGGGGTTCTGGAGGCCGGAAAAGGGTAAGCGCTGCAGCACCTTGATTAGCAGTTCAGGCGGAGCCTTTCTGGGGAGAAGGACGGGGCCTGAGTGGGTCACACAAGGTCTGCAAGCAGGTAGACGGGGTTGCCGGGATTTAGGTCAGTGAGCCTGGAATGAGACTCGGAGGTGTACCTTAAGATGGAGGAAATAAAATGTCTTGCACACTAAAAGTACAAGGAAATATTTGCATACAGCCTGCTTTTACACACAACGGCCACTTGAAAATAATGATTCACAGCGCCTGGAAGCCATCTCTGGTGCAGACAGCATGCAAAAGCAAGCGGGTGAAAACTTGTGGCCACTAGTAGTGTTATACAAATATTATAGAATAATCTCAGTAGGTTTATGTTTCTGCTGCTAAGAGCTGTGCAAAGCCTGTGGGTCATAGCCATTTTGGATAGACTAACCCTGGATTAGCATGCAAATGGTGTGCATTTGCTTCCCAGATTTATGGTTTGAGCACAATACTTGTCTATGACTGCTGCTATTCGTCATTAACATGATGACATTTGCTTTTTTTTTTTCTCCAGAGTTTTATATAGCACAAACTTGACCCAAACCGAATCGGGTATCAGAGCGCTTTACATAGCACCAATTACGTTACATGAGGACACAAATTCATTTTTGTTAGGCATGGGGAGATTAAGTGATTTGCCCAGAATCACAGGATTTTTGGCGTCGTCACTTTTATCCATGTCCTCCTTGCACAGACCAAGTAGTGTGTGCTGCCCTCTGGCTACAGGCCCCACCACCCACTCATTGATCTCCATTTCCTGACATGCCTTTGACTCTTGTACTTTGCTTTCATAATTTTCTATTCTGCAAATTTTAAACACAGTGAGCGGTGCAAGGGCAGTGATTGCCTTTCAATCTTCCATCAAGTCCTGGGCATTTAGACACATCCAGCACCGCCCTCCACATGTGCGCCACAGATTGTTTTGAACCAAACCTCTTGTAAAAAGTTTGCACAGTGTCACCCCAATAGTCGGTGGACATTGTTTTCTTATATATGTCACTGCTTTGAATGTTCTGTTTGAACAAGCCAGATTTTGTGCGCCTCCCAGACTAGAATGACACAATACAAACGGGCTGCAGAAGCATCGTAAATTGACATTTACATTCATTAATACAGTGCAGTTTACTTTACTTGATGCAGGTAGAGCTGTGCTCCCAAGAATATAGAAGTCGATCTTCGACTCTTCGAAGTAGCCTGCTCTGTAAACTCAGTGGAAATGATGTAGCAACGCTTATTGTGCAGTGTAGTAAACAGGGCATGGTGTGACACTGATAGTAGGATAGGAGCGCAACAATAATCAGAACAGTAAAGCTTTAAGTACTAAGGCAGCAGGGAGAATCCTGCTCCAGATCCAGGGCTGCCAGCACACATCATAATGCCGACAATGCACATTCCAGATCTGCCAGTACATCTCACAGGGCTTTCAATGCACATTTCTGGGCTGGCAGTGCCAATCATTTTTTTTTTTTTATTTGTTTTTATTGCAGAATTATAGACAATCTTCAAGGTCCAACGACCAGTCATCCTCTCACAACTCGAGGCCCCATATTGTGGTAAAATAGTACACGGCCATTCAGCCCACATCCCGGAGGCTGGGCGGCGCACCAACAATTTCCATCAGGTTGTTCCTCCCATTGGCCGTGAGGACATCCGGTCAACAGCACAATCATGTATCTGCTTTTATTGCCTAACAAAACTCCCCCCCCCGCCGACACTTCCGGCACTTCACTTAAGGCTACGCCTGGGTCCCCAGTATCCACCCAGTCAGGTCTACACTGGTTCTCTATTATAGCTGTCGTCCGATTGCGTCTAATATCATCCATTCCCCACCTACCCCTCTGTGTCTCCCTACCACCGACTGCTGGTGATCTGGTGGGTTCCCCTGTTGCGGATGCCCCCTTTGATGTGTCTGCAGTGTCCCAGTATCTATCCCCCCCCCCACCCTCCCCTGCTGCCATTGATGTGGGTGGTATTTGTGGGTCCCAAAAAGATGTCAAATTGCTCATCGGGGTCAAGCTTTGGCCTTCCTAGCCTCATGGAACCGCCCCGCCCAGGCTTCACTCCTCTTCATCCCTGGTCAAATAGTCGTTCAGGTCCTGCACAATCATTTCCCACGCTCTCGCAAGCTCTAGGCTCTTCTCATTACCGGTCCGCGTAGCCTGCCGCATTCTAATCACACTCTCACATTGGGACCATTTTCGCAGCTCATTCGACCATCTACGAACAGACGGGCCCTCCCTGGATTTCCAGTGCCAGGTAATCTCCCTTTGCGCTAGAATAAGTCCTAGGTCAATAAACTTGCTCGTATTTTTGGTCTTCGCTGTGTGTGGGAACCATAGCAATATGCACGCAGCCATATCAAAGTCCACCGCCCTTTCCGTGACCGCATTCAAGAGCTCTCCCACCTCCGCCCAGTATGTCCCCAACCGCGGGCAACCCCACAGCATGTGGTCTAACTCGACTGCAGGCACTAAGCATCTCGGACACGCTGCATTCTGCACCTGAAAGTGCCGTCTGATTTTCCCTGGTGTCAGGTATGCTCTATGCAATATGAAGAAATGTACCTGTTGGAAGCGGGCGTTCCTGCAACCCTTCCATGCCCTCTTCCAAAGATGGCCCCAAACCGGATCTGGTATGGGCTTACCTATGCTGTCCTCCCATTTTCCCTTCAGCTCGGCCAACGGTGCAAGACCCTCGTTCAGCATTCTCGAATGGAGGCAGGTCACCGCCTTTACCGTACCCGCAGCCATCACGACGTACTGGCAGGCCATAGTCGTATCTGGTTCGCCCAGTCCCCCCTGCCAGTGTTTTTGTATCGCCGTTGTCACTGCGGCATGCAGGAGGTAGCTCCCATCCGCAAGCCCAAACTGGTCCTGCAGCACCCGATAGGGAACCAATACCCCGTCAGCATAGAGATCTCCCACCATCTGCAATCTTCCCATTCCGCCAACGGAGACCAATCTCCTCCATGAGGCAGTGCCGTCAGCATTCCTATGGGGATCTCCGGAGCGTATGGGCGGGCAGATCCCGCTCTCCTCAGGCTCCTAAGCCAACACGACCTGAGGGTTTTCTCTTCAATCGTGAGATCGCCCAATCGCAGCTTCTGCTGCATCACAATGTAGGACAGGATGTGCCGCTGAATACCTTTTCCCCGTCCCTCGTTGGGGCCCCTGAACTCTCTCGCGACGTTCTGCGTCAAGATCTGGAGCTGTGCCGCTAGGTAGTACAGCTCAAAATCGGGGACCGCCATCCCCCCCTCAAGCTTGGGTCTATACAAAGTCTGCAGCGCCACTCTGCGTCTTCCGTGGCCCCAAAGGAAGGCAACTACCATCGATCGCAACTCTCTGAAAATCCTCAGAGGGATCCATATCGGTAAGGTGCGGAAATAATAAAGCAACCGCGGCAGTGCCACCATTTTCAGCAGCGCTACCCTGCCCTGCACCGACAAGGGGAGAGAGGCCCAGAAAGTCATACAGCCCCGCAGCCCCCTTATGCAACGGCCTATGTTTCCCTCCAGTAGGTCAGCAACCTCATGATAAACCCGGACCCCCAGGTAGGTGAAACAGGAGCCCTCCCAGATCACATCTATTGTCAGAGGGGGATACGACACGTTCCCCTTCAGCGGGAAAATGCAGGTTTTACTCCAGTTCACCCTAAGGCCCGACAACCTGCCAAACCGGGAGAGCATTTCCGTCGCCCCATCGAGGGCGCCTTCCGTGTCCTCCAAGTAGAGCAGCAGATCATCCGCACACAGCGAGATGTGACGGATTCCCTCGTTGCCCCATACTCCTGGGTACAGTACTCCAGTCCGCGCCTGCGCCGCCAATGGTTCCATCGCCAAAGCGAACAGGAGAGGGGACAGCGAGCAGCCCTGCCTCGTCCCTCTGCGCACCGGATACGCGGGCGAGATTGCCTGTCCCAGTCTGACCCTGGCCGTTGCATCAGCATAGAGGACCCTCGTCCAGCGGCCAAAGCCCTCCCCCAGGCCAAACTTCTCCAGGATCTTATCAAGATATAGCCATTCTAGGCTATCAAAGGCTTTCTCTATATCCACTGATAACACTGCGGGTCTATTGTCCAGGGCTTGGGCGGCATCCAGTATACGGATCAGGCGGCGGATATTGAGGGACGTATTTCTGGTGGGGATGAACCCCGCTTGGTCCTCATGGACCAATGTGGTCATGTGTGGCAGCAATCTAGTCGCCAGAATACGGCTTAAGATCTTGTAATCAACTGTCAGCATGGACAGGGGCCTATATGAAGTCACTTCTGTGGCATCCTTCCCTGGTTTCAACAACGGCACCACTAAGGCTTCCCTCATTGATTGGGGGAGGCGTCCCAAGGTCTGGGCTTCTGAATAAACCACCAAGAGTCTTGGAGCCAAAATATCTATGAATTTCGCATAAAATTCCACCGGTAGGCCGTCCACCCCCGGCGTCTTATTCCTAGCCATCTGTTTAATGGCCACCCGAATTTCCGACAGAGTTATCGGGCCGCCCAAATCCTTCGCAGTCTCATCATCTAATGTCGGGAGCCGAGCAGCCTCCAGGTATTCATCTATCCTAGCTCCATCTCCCCCCAACTGGCTCTCATACAGAGTCGTATAGTAGGATTGGAAGCGATTCAAGACCGCAGACTGGGTATAGACCACTTCCCCTGTCCCCGTTTTAATGCTCATGATCGGGTTGCCTCTAGGTTGGCAAGTTTGGCAAGTAGCGTGCCCACCTTATCCCTCTCCCCGTGCACTTTGGTAAGATACAACTTGTAATCATAGCATCTCAGTCTTTCCGTTTCCTTTGCCACTACTTCTTTCGCCTCCAGCAGCCTGTCCTGTAATTCCGGTCGCTCTGGCCTGCGCCGCTCTAGGTCCCGTAGCGCACTTTCTGCTTTTTCCAGATCCGCCACTACCGTCGTTCTGACATTCGAAAATCTACCCATACATACTCCTCTCACCACCACCTTCATCGCATCCCATTCCACCGATCTCGCGGTGGTCGTACCCTCATTCACCTCAAAATACTGCTCGATGCCCTGCTGGACCGTGGAGCTAAACACTGGATCCTCTAATGTGTCAGGGCGCAACCTCCATGTCGGTACTGCAGATCTCACCCGCTGCCATCGTACTGTCATCATTAAGGGGTTGTGGTCAGAGATGGTCCTGGCCAGATACTCCGTATGTGTTATCAGTGCTGCCATACTACTGCTACAAAGTATAGAGTCTATTCTAACATGTAATGCATGCAGTGCTGAAAAGAAGGAGTAGTCCCTAACTCCGGGGTGTTGTTCCCTCCACACATCCACTAGGCCCCACCTCTCCTGCCAATCTTTCCTGTGCGCGGCCAACCTCCGTACCGGAGAGTCGGCCAGCGGAGGGTGTGATCTATCCCGTGCCACATCCGTGATGGAATTAAAGTCTCCGCTCACTATAATGGGGCCCGCCAGGAAGTGCGCCATTAATCCGGAGAGTTTATCAAAGAAACGGGCTTGGTCCACATTAGGGACATAGACACTGCTCAGCACCACCTCCCGGCCATACAGCCTGCCTTCCACTACCACAAATCGGCCCTCAGGGTCCACTAGTTGGTTCGTAACCTGAAATGGAACTCCCGCTCTCACCCATATCAGTACTCCTCTAGCAAATGCCGAATATGTTGTGCCAAACACCTGACCTCGCCATCTCTTTTGCAACGCAGCACATTCCTGCTTGGTCAGGTGGGTCTCCTGCAATAATGCAATCTGGATGCCTCGCCTTACCAAGTAAGCATGCACCTTGCTTCTCCGGGACATCGTACGTAGTCCACGGACGTTCCATGTAAGGCTTTTTAAATCAGGTAACGTTCCCATTGCTGCAATTCCCTCTCCAGGTCAGCAACATCAATTGAACCCCCACATCGCGGCAGCTTTCTCCCCAACGTAAAACATCCCCAAAAACTTTTCCAACCACACTCCCCAGAACAGGACCCAATAACAAAGCATCAGGCCCCATCCAAACCAAAAACATCACACTCAGTCCACTATACTGTGGTCGTCACCACAGAAGGCCTTAAGGGCAATGAGGGGAGGTCCGGGCCGACCCGGGGCAAACTGTGTCCCCGCTCTAAGCCCTAGATCCCTTATTACTGTCACAACAGAGTACCTGTCGGTCCGCCAGACACCCCAGATAGTCCGCTCCAGCAGGAGCCGCATTGCAGGCCCACTCAGCCATTGTCACTCGTTGAACAGTCCATCCGCCGTCTGCGGGGTGACCTTCGGTCCCACAACGTTGTCTACCTCAGACAGTTCCTCCCCAGATTTTCTGCTCTCCACTTCCGAGTCCGAGTCTTCCAGTTCTTTCTCCTGCTGCGAACCCGTGATGAACGCCGTTGCCACCAGCGCCCCCTTTCTGTCCTCCGCCATCTCGGCAGCCCGCTGTGCCTGTTTAAGTCTGTTCTTCTTGCGAATGCCCTGGGACTTCCGGACTCGCACCGGCTTCTGTCGTTCCCGTTCGCCTTTTTGTTGGCGATCAGTGCCAGCGCGGTACAACTCCAACCAAGACCACGCCTCGTCGGGGGTCTGGAAGAATTGGGTCGCCCCATCCATGATCACTCGCAGTTTGGCCGGGAAGAGTAGGGAATACTGAATACCCTCATTTCTCAGCTCTTTCTTCACGGCCAGAAACGACGCCCTATTCCTCTGAACCTCTTGCGTATAATCTGGAAAGATCGTGACCGAACTGTTGTCTACCTTGAAGGGGCCCACCGAGCGTGCTCTCTGTATCAGGAAGTCCCGGTCCTTGAAGTGCAAGAGTCTGATCACCATCGGCCGTGGGGGGCGCCCCTGCATGGGCGGGCGAGTCGGGACCCTGTGCGCTCGCTCCAGGGAGAAGAACGGAGATAAGCCCTCCGGGGCCACGACCGTTTTCAACCAATCCTCCATATAGGCCACAGCATCTTCACCCTCAATTTTTTTTGGCAGGCCCACCACCCGTATGTTGTTCCTCCTATTGCGGCTTTCGGAGTCCTCCGCCCGTCTCTCCAGCGTCGCTAGCCTCTCCATGACATCAGACAAGTTGCGTTCCACAGTGACCACCGCCGGTTTCAGTTCTAGGAGCCGTTGTTCATTATCCTTAACTTTGTCGGACAATTTTGCGTGGTCCGCCTTCAGCAGGCCCAATCCTGTGGCCACCTGAGCAATGTCGTGGTGTAGGGATTCTTTGGTTGCCGTGATCGCATCCAATATGCCATCCAGCCGCGCGTTCAGTCGGAGTTCCTGCGCTGACGCTTCCTGCGTTGCTGGGGCCCCCCCGTCTGCGTTCGGCATGGCCAGCGATCCGCCTCCACCGTCCGCACTCCCAGTACTGCCAGTGGCGGCCATCAGGGTATCTGCGTGTATCACCGCTGTGTGGCCCCTGCTTGTCTGGCTATTCCAAAGTACCCGCTGCTGGGCGCTGCCCCTCGAGTCTTCCCTGCACTCCCCAGGCCCAAGCGTCTGCCCAGAATATGGCCGCCCCCTCCAGAGAGCTCGCACCCCGCTCAAGAAGGCACCACCACGCTCAGGGCGAGCTCGTCCCTGGTTCTCCTGGCGAGCCCGCTCCAACAGGGTCCACACCACCCAAGGGCTCCGTCGGCCCGCGCTTCCCCTCCTCACCGGGATCCGACAAGCGCTAAGGCCAATAGTCCACTGCGCCCCCTCAGGCTCTCAATGCATCACAGCCCCCACTGGGCTCGGGTGCGTCCTCCCGGCGGTGCAGTGCAGCGGTCCTCCTTCGCCGCCTTGGTCCTGCTCCCCTGGCCGGCTCCCCACCAATTGCACCAGTCCGTGGCCTCTCTGCGACCTGTCGCAGTCGGCCGGCCAGGTCGTGCGCTCTCCCCCCTCGGCCGCTCCTCACCCTTCGCGGTCCGGGTCCGCCTCTTCAATGCCTCTGTGCTGCGCCGCGACCAGCTCCTCAGCGCCTGGTCAGGGTCCCGAGCACCGCAGATGTCGTGTCCCTGGCGCTATGGCCGCCGGCTCCAGCGGTGGGGGGATGGGCACCCAGTCCACGACTCCGTGTTGGGAGGCCCCCGTTCCGCACTTCCCCCGCGGTCTCTCTTCTCCAGCCAGCCAGGCTGGGCTGCGCCCGCTTGTGACCTCGGACCGCTGCCCGCAGCCGCGGTCCTCGGCGCCCTGCCTCTCAGGCTCCCCTGCTTGGCACGGTCGCCATCTTGGGCTCTTTGTCTTCAGTCCCGGGGCACCGCAATCCGCTCCTCGCTCTCCCCTCCGTCTACGGCCACCTGCTGACACACGATCGTCACCCGTGGCGTGTCCGGTGACCAGATCTCGGTTCCTGGGCTTTGTGCTCGCCCAGGAGCGAGGGATTACAGGATTATTAAGGGATCAGGCACGGAGCTGTGGGCTCACGCCGCCATCCGGATCGGCGTCCAAGCCACGCCCCTCCTGGCAGTGCCAATCATAGGGCTAGCAGAGCCAATGCATGCCAAAGAGCCCCCAGAGCGCATTCCAGATCTTCCATTGCATCCAAGAAATGTAAGGGCTGCTTTGCCCTGCCCTCTGCATGATCCGAGTGCCCCTGGTTTAGTAAAGTGCAGCCATCTGCAACTTCATTCTACACATATCCATTGTGCTTTACTATTTATGAAACACAATAGCTGCACTCTTACACCTAGCAACCTCACAAAAGGTGCAGATGATCATTAATTACTTGGTCCCCCACCCTTCTTCCCCTCCATTTGGTTCCCAGGAGTGAGCCCCACATCTTTGATTATAATACCTTCAGCAGCTTAATACCAATTATTTTCAGGGAGAAAAATGGACGACCCCTATGGCTGGGTATACACCCCCGTCAAACATAAGGAGCATAATGGGGAGCCGTGGCCAACGGCCTAACGGTCCAGGGAGCCGCAGGATGAAAAAGTTTGGGAACCACTGGCCCAGCGTCTCTGGTCTTCAAAGCGAAGGCTGGCAAAGGACTTAGCCTCGTTGTCAAGTAAGGCTATCAGCCTATAGTTGCTTGGAGCTGATCGAAAGCCAGACTTGTGAATTGGGTGTATTGTGTTGAGTTTGTTTCTTTGTTTGCACTGGCTTTTCGTTTCCCTCTTACTGAGCGGGCTGGGTAATCGTGAATTAGCCTTTGAGGGTCGTAAAACTGGCTAGGGCGGACTGAGAACATGATTTAGATCAGGTGACTGGGCTGAGGCATTCCTGGATTGGGGGCTCTGTGACGAGGTAGCGAAGGTGTTATCTATAGGCTTTGAAGCTTGCTCTTTAAGCTAGTAGTTAACAATAAGATGATTTGATTTGCATTATTTGGCCAAAAGACTGATAGCACATTAGTAAACCAGTTTAGGGGGCGGGTTATTTGATTATTACGATGCTTTCTTTTTTTTGGAGTCACATGCCTTTCGGATTCAATCCAGTCCAAAATAATCCATAACATTTCAAATGCTCATAGGCAAACTCTGGCTGTGTATATGTTCAATCGTCAAATTGTTTTAAAAGACTACTGTGCAATTTCTGGACTTAAAGTTAAATACAAATGTGTATACACACTGAATAGGCTTGCTCTTGATAACTCTCTTACCATGCAAAATCACAGAAATAGTTATAAATTGCAACAACCCAAGTGACTTTCACTGGTTTACTTCTGTATGTATCAAAATCAAAACATTAGGGATCATAGACTACTGGTCAGTAACGTGAAATTAAATCTCAGTACATACATACCAAAGGTGTCATGAGGCGAGTGACCCCCTTTTAACATATCAAATTGTAAGAGACGAGCATTAATGCCGATTCTCTTCTAGTTTATGCAGTGCCATGTTTCTTCCAAAATAAAAGTGTACGTACTCAAATATGAATATTACATAACCTTGAGTCTTTACCTTACCCGCAATTAGAAATAACTATCTGCATGAATATATATCCCTCCCTGCAGCTCATTGATATTTAGGCCTGGAGGTCTAATTTATCCAATTACAAAATCATGTACAACAAGATTAGGTGAAAATATACTGGAATTCCGAAAACTCTGGAATATAATAAAGAAATAAAATGAAATATTAAGCGAGATATTAAGCAAAACAATGAACAGCTGTGTCGAAGGATGGTATTAGCCCAGATGTATTTTGGTCAAGAACCCAAACCAACGTATCGCTCTTCTCCAGTGTCACGGTGTAAAAAGTATAAATGCGAATAGCCTATGGCCCCTTGTCTCTACCAATGTCAGAACTACAAAAACAAGCCATTAGTTTCGTTTAGCTGCCTCTCCTTTAGGCACCAAGCATTATTTTGATTGTCACAATGTGTTGAAGATCTAGACAACATGGCGAGGTTATAAAACATAGATTCTTCTTTGATCTTCATTAACGTTAAAGTACCTTTCCCTTTCTGCAAGGTCCTGAATTACACCTAAACAGGAACATTTCTAACTTTTAACCCCTCCCACGCTTATGACGAGCTGAGCTCGTTATGAGCCACGGTTCTCGTGTGCTCATGACGAGCTGAGCTCGTCACTGCGAGAAGTTGGCCCGATATATGATGCTCACTAGTTCTAATGATCACCTTGTATCTGTCCAAACAACCCTTATGGTGATTGGTTGTAAGTCAACCTTATAGACCAGCTATCCTAATGGTAGCATGGACAAAGCAGTCTTAGGCTAAACTCTTTTGGCATGTGAAGCCAGCTATTTTACTACATATAACCCCTTGAATACCAGATGAAAGGACACCACACAGGTTATGAAAAATAAACAGTCTATTTATTAATAACATACACCTCTGAACTCTTTATGAGATCAGAGGGCTAAGCACATAACAATCTCTTTAAGGGAGGAGGAGCCAGGTCGCGGACCAAGATGGCCGCTCGGACTCTCGGCTCCGTCGGCCGCTGTCCCCCGCCACCACAATCAGCTTCCTAACCGGCGCCCTTGCAGTCCTCCCGCACGGCTGAGATGGAGCGGCGCGGATCCATGCGCGCCCGGGAGCTCTGACGGCTTCCCAGCTGGAGATACATGATCTCGATGTTTGCGGCCCGCCCCTCCCTGAAGCCGGGGTCTAGAGTGAAGGCGCGCCCGGCCCTGAATGCAACAACAACGGCAAGTAGTGCGCCAGAAGTGCCGGTCTGGGAGGATGGAGTCTCGGATCTTGTCGATCTTTGCTGGCTACTCCCGCACGCTGCCGCAGCAATGGTGATGCTTGCTCTGCTGCCTCCTGCGGTCGTGTGACGACAACCCCCCCTCCCAGCCTGTGATTCTGTGCCTGTGTGCCCTGCGCAAACCGTACTGAACGGATATATCCTGTGTTATCCTGCGGGGGCCACGAAAATGGTGCGCTCAGACGCCTGCCTTGGGTTGACCTGGCGTGTCGGAGCTTTGCTGGAGGGCGCGACTGCCGCTACTGGGGGCGAGACGACGGAACTGCGACTGGGGGATGTTATGGCGGCCATATCGGACTTGCATTTTGCCTTGCACCATCAGATGCAGACCGCGGGGAGCGCTCTGGATGCTATTGTGCAGGAGGATCGTTCAGGTGGTGATGCTTTCGGCCTGATTGACCGTTCACTAGATGCTGTGAGACAAATGCCGCCATTTCAGCAGTGGATTGATGGGATGCCTCTTTCTCTTCTCCCGGACTTGGTGTTATTGTACCAGATATCACACATTGGGGACTTACAGTCGTGCAGGGTGCATTTTCACATTGACTTTGCCTTCACATTGTTGTTCCCGTCCGGCTGTCGTGGGCGGTCCAACGAACTATCCTGGTCGCCCTGGTCTCCTGAAATACCCAAGATGGCGGATGGCCGGCTGGACTTTGTCTCTTCACTTGATCGTGCGGGTCAGGGCTGAGTGCTTTGGTGCTTTCTAGTGCTTGTTTGGGCGGTGACAATGTGGGACACGCTTGTAATAGTATTGCGTCTAGCGTCATGTGGCACTGTATGACTTGCATTATTGTATGTCAATTGTTTCTTATTCCCCAGTTTGCTCCGTGTGAAAATTGCGACCACTCATTGGTACTTGAGGGGGTTTCTGTGATGGCACGTGCGGGTTAAAGTCGAATTTGATTGGACATTGAAGCAATATTTCTTTTGTCTTTGATGGGTTACATCTCTGGGAGCGAGAGCCAGGCGTGGTTCTAAGTGTTGACTTCTTTGTGTGCTGAATGCGGGACGGATTTGATATTTCGGTGGTGCCGGGGATCCGGCGGGATGTTCTCCTTTTTGCTTGCCATTCCCCTACGAAAGGTCTCTTGATTTGCTATACTTTGCTTAACGTTCTGGTACGGGGTGTTTACCTTTTGCCGGGTGATGGGAGTCAGGGGGCTCTTACTGATTTGTTACGTTCTCCTCCTCCATCTTTTTTCCCTTCCTTGGGGTGTAGTTTAGGGGGCGACAGGCACGCTGCTAGTGGGGTTAGGTCGTAGCCATCGGCAGGGGTGTAGCGTGGGGGGGGGGATTTTTTTTTTTTTTTTGTTATTTTCTATGACCTCTCTATTTCCCCTTTTCCTTCTTCACAAGAGATGTGTGCGTATTCTCCTGTTTTTCCCTACAGAGCATTCGGGTGTCCCATGTTTGCTCCGTATATCCTGTACTTCTGGTGGGCGGGTGTTGTTGATTGGTGATGGATGTCGGTGCTGTCCAATGCTTGCTTTTGGTTCACGCTGCATTTGATTTCAGTTTCTTATGACTGTACACTATTTCGTACCTTAATTTGCCCGTCCACGACTGTGCTGTGTTTCATTCATTGACACCCGTTATGTCTATGTATATTTTCCTCTTGTGCCATAATAATAAAAAGATTTACAAAACAATCTCTTTAAGAAAAACATAATAAGTTGCACAAATTACAATGGTGCCCTAGGGGCACGACAAACCATATACTAAGTAAATGGTATAAGGAAATCGATAGAAGAAATGGAGATGCCCAGAGGCTGTAGGATCGCTGTGACTACACTACCCTAACCTTGGGTAAGTAGCAGGAGGCCCACGGGACGCGTGTGCAGAGTGTGACCTCACACGCGAGATGCGGAACAAAGTCAATGGGCAGAACAAATTACGAAAAGGTAAGTAAAAGACAGTTCCTACTAGTTAAGACTAAAACGACAGGATACCTGGACACTAAGAGAGTCAATCTACCCTTGAGCACCGAAATGCTCTTGCTACCTCACCCACGGGCGCATAGGTGTCAAAGTGTGTCGGGTTTCCGCGTCGAAGTCTATGGAGCCTTGAAGAAAGATGCTGCAGGCGACCAGGAGGAAGATGTCCGGTGCGATCCACGGGTGGATCGAGGAAGAAGAGGACCTGAAAGCAGAGGGGACAGTGTTCAAAGTCACTAGCCAGTGACCGGTGTGGAACCAGGAGGGAACCAGGTGCTGTCGTCGCGATCAGGTGAAGAGTGGACGCTTGTCTCTTGCAGCCACGTGGACCAGGAGGTGTCTTCGACGACCAGGATGGAGGCACGAGCTGCCCCACGCAGGCTCTCGCTGTCGGCGGTGTCGGATCCGGATTTGGAGTCAAGAGGCCTTGGCAAAGGCAACCCACGCGGTGAGTGGAAAAGGCGTCTGGTGCGGACCAGGAAGGTCCGGGGTGCTCCTCTTTTGGAGGGGAGCAAGGGCCAGTCTGGAGCAACCAGACCAGCAGTGTAAATTTCGTGGATCGTCGTCTAGGAGGTCACTAGCCAGCCAGCAAGTGACCAGACAACGCATCGAGCAGCAACCAAGCAAAAGGGCCCCACGCAGATCTCGTGGATGCTGGAGGGCTGGTCTTCGGTGCAGGAGCTGCTCGGGGCTGGGGCTTCTCAATCCCCAAAGCACTTTCTCGAGGATGCCTCTGAAGTCGTGCTGGAAGCGAAGTGCAGTTTCTTCAAGATGGCTGGTCCCACGTGTATCGTCGCACCCACGGATCTCAGCTGTGCTGCAGATGTAGGTAGAGGTCGGAGAGGTCTGAAAGTCCGGATCTCGTCGGGCTCTGAAGTCTGGTTCTGGCAGGAAGGACGACAAAGTGAACCGTTAGGACGCTTGATGGTGCCTGCAGTTGCAGAGTGGACACTCCTTGCCCACAAGGGAGATTCTTCAGTCTTCTGTGGAGCAGAACGTCGAAGTCCAGAGTTTCTTCTTTGTAGAGTTGTTCAGGATAATCTATTTTGGAATGGGACCAGCTCCTACCTTTATCCTGCTAAAGGGGGCTGTACTATGACTAGGTCCCTCCTATGGGTGGGACCAGGAAGGGGGGTGGTTACACCCCCTATCCTTTGTCAGGTTTCGCGCCAGAGCTGGGGCTGGAGTGCCCCAGCAACTGGTTTGAACCGGTGTATGCACAGGGACACCTTGTGTGCCACAGGCATGTCTCATTCCTTTCAGGCCTGTCCTACCTAATACACAAAATCCTGTCTGGGGTGGTGCTAGCACCTCCCAAGGCAGGAAACCCTTTGTCCAGGCCCCCCTCGCTGGAAGGACTCCCAGCAGCAGGAGGTCAGATTTGTGTCTGTGGTGGCAGCATCCATTTTGTGATGCTGAGGCTCGAGTTAACTTTAACCGGGGTTCACAGTTACATACATGTCGTGTCCCTCTAAAAGGGTGGAATGCTACCCCCGTCGCCAGAACTGGCGAGGGGGTAGTATTCCAATTTGTATGACACCTTACTCGACATGTTTTGATAATGCTATACCAAAGTTAGCAATAACCGCGAGGATTATAATGCACTTAAGAGTATATGGTATAGCGTTATCATGGAACAGCTATAAGGACTTGGTTCCGCAAGCTGCAGACAGGCTCAGCTCATGCTAGAGCACCATCTCACATAATTCCAAGCACTCTGCCTTCAGGATTGATAAGGCCTGCCATTGGAGTGACTGATAGGAGTATATGTGTCCATTTTGGGGTTATTTATAGGTATACTATATCTAAAGCAAAGGGTGATTACACCACCTTGCCCCAGCTGTCTTTGCAGCCAGTTGTGTCAGTTTGGATGGCCAGCCAGGGGTGGCATAATACATGTTGCAGCCCCTGGTAGGCCTTGGGTACACCTATGCCCTGGGTACCTAAGGTACACTGTACAGGGACTGATAAGGTGACCCAGTACCAATTGGTAGATGCACCTAAAGTACATGTGTGTCAATTCAGAGAGAGAACAGCTAGGCTGTGGGTCTGATTAGCAGGCCCACAGCCAGGGAAAGTCGTAAACCAGTGAAGCAAAAAGCAAAAATCTGGGGTGACCATAGGATTGCAGACCCTACTCTCCTACAGTCACGGCCGTTAGAACGCTCACACGCGGGGATAATTCCCCTGCTGTGCTGAGTTTTTATTAAAACGGGCATGGCCGTGACAAGCTCAGCTCGTCATGAGCACACGAGAACCGTGGCTCATGACGAGCTGAGCTCGTCATGAGCACCAGGGCGCTGTACGCTCCCCCCAGCACAGCAGGGGAATCTGGCCAGCAGCGAAGGGGTTAAAAACAATAATTACAAGACCAGAGGCTCCTATTATGCTGTCTTTTCTTGCTTTAATTTGGATAGCAGCCAAGTTAATAACTAAAAACTATGTTCCCCATTAGCATAAACTACAAATAAAGTCTGAACCGTTGGACGACCATATGACGCAATAACAGTCTTAACTGTGAGCAACAAGCCATCTTTTCTTGCTGCTTGCAGTCAAGCCAAGTACATTATCTAATTTACTTTCCTGTTTATTTTATTGCCAAATATTTTGAATGTTGCAAAGATTGTTAACTATTTTTATTCCCATTAGTTTGGCCTCTGTAGTCCCCTGGTTTTGAAGCAGGTGCTCCGAAGGTCAAGCTTTTGCGCTGAAGCGCATTGCTTTATTTGACGTCTTTCTCAGAGTTCTGTGGAGAGACCCGCTGATTACCTGGGTCACGTGACGAGACATGCTGTTCCTGACATGCCGCGCAGGTATCGCAGGCCACACTTTCTGCTTCACAACCTCCATTGTCCATCAATCAGCAATAGTTTTGCTCGTCTCTCGGGCGGGGTTTTATTTTTAGAGTATTAGTCCCTTAGGTTCTTTTCCAGCGAGAAGGAGCTTGTGCATTTTTATTTACTCAGCTTTTACCTTCACTAACTTTGGACACAGAAAGAGGGCTTTTAGGAAGTTCTAGTCCCTTATCAGACATCTTTTATCAGTTAGAATTCATATATTTTAAGGACACATTCTGGGGCAGCAAAAATGTATTATTAACAGTTGAAACATTGGCTGCGCAGATACTGTAAAACTGCCAATCTTGAAATATACACAAACACACGTGTTACAATTTTTTTCGCAGCATTTGCGCATTCTTTTACAATAGAAATGTCTAAAGACAATTCTTTCTAAAGTGATGGGGAGGAAGCTCGGGTCTTCCGAGATAATCTGAATTCTTTTATGAAGGATTCGGTTCAAAAGGCAGTTTCTGCCTTCATGTTACAAGTTTAAAAAAAAATTGGAAGCCTCAATCTAGAAACTAGAAAAAGGTAAGGAAACCTCCATTACCTTTAGTTCAATCTGTTCCAAGTAAACAGATTTCAACCCAAATATCTGGTTACCCAACTCCCCCTTGATGTTATTACGACATACAAGGTATCTCTTCATTTAACCTTAACCCATTTACTCAATACAGATGATATGGATCAAGATGATCATGGGGGAACATGGTCAGAGAAGGAGTCCTCACTGCACATACATTGTTGCATGCTCATTGTAATGACAAGGTTAGGTGTTTAATCCCCCTAAAGATAGACAACTTATGGGCCAACGGGTACATAAATCACCTAGTGGGAGCAAAATCCAAATCTTTAGCAGACCTGGTATAAAGCTTTTGGGAATCCAGACTTCAACAGAAACTTTCTGTTCAAGCAGAGTTTGTTCCAGGGAAACTGAATACTATAATGGATTGGTGCTCCAGACACCTCAAAGATTTCAGCGATTGGCATCTGCATCCTACAGTATTCATAAGCCTTTCTTTGAAATTCTGCCCTGTCGATATACTTGTTTGCATCTCGTTTGAACAATCAACTCACACCTTTTTCAGCTGGAGGCCGGATCCTCTAGCTTTGGCAACACATGCCTTTCTTCAAGATTAGTCTCTTCACCTCAATCATGTATTTTGACCTTTCATTATGATAGGAAAACGTCTATACTTAATTCACAGCCAGCATTCATCTTTTGTTCCAAGAAACCCCATTTGGCAAGGTCAGCCTTAGTACCCAACAGTTCTGGAGTTTTCAGTCAATTTTCCGATTCTCATTCCAAACTTTCCCTATCTATTTCTGAAACCAGAAGGCCAACCACACTATACGATTCTCAACCAACCCTTACTCTAGTGCCATGGAAGATTTTGAGTCTGCTTGGAGCACCCCTATAATTTCGGCAGAAGCTGCTCATTACATCCGCCATTCTTGGGCACCAGAAACATGAATACTATACAAATTCGCTTGGATGGCATGGAGTAGCTGTGTGGACTGGAATTCAAATCCCTTTTCAACCAATGTAACGGATATTTAATTTTTTTGCCTCCTTGGCTTTCCAAGGCACACAGAACTGTAAATACTTAAAGATAGTCCATTTCAGCAGAACATAAGCGTGTGAATGAAAAAACAGTCAGCGAACATCCTTTTTATACTGTCTTTTGAAGGGAGTAGGATTTTCTAAACTGCTTCCCACACTATAATCAAATGTGGGATGTTAATCTATTTCCGATAAAATATTTTTGGGCAAGATGATGTTCATCTTTAAAGTTCTTGTCTTTAAAATTAACAAAACTGTTATATTTGGTCTCTTTAAAATGTATATCATATCTCAAAGCTTTTGATATAGGTTCTGTTCAATACACTCCTACAGGGGTTTGTTTCCGCATTCGCAGAAGAACAAAAACAAATCCAATGTCTGCACATTATCCTTATTATCCTTCCTAACAACTTTGTGTAGTAAATGGTTTAAAACATATTAAAAGAACTGCAAATCTGAACGTCCTACGCTATATAAATATTGATTTCCTTTCATAAACAACACGAACCAGTGTCATCCACTACTCTACTATATAGGTCAAATGGATCAGGTTTCAGCAGGCATCGACACTTGAGCCTTCGAATCTCACTCCACTCAGGGTGATAGTTTTTAAAGCCTTTTGAGCTGATGCAGGCTTGGAGGGCATTCTTAGTTCGGCAGACTGGTCAAATGTGTCTGCTTTCAGAGTATTTGATTGTAAATCTATTACTCAAGTACTCATGGCTAATACTAACGTATCTTTGCTTTGATCAGGCATAAAGGGAACCTAGAGTCTTGTAATAAAACGCATATTTGCCTAGCTTCCATGAATGGAAGTGTAGATTTTATGAAAGAGATGGAGGGGAACTTTATCCCACAGCTCTGTTATCAACCCTCACCTTGTTCTTTTTTTTCTTGTAGTGCCAGTTTCACCCACAGCTTCTCCATTGTTATAAGGATCTTCCAAAATCTCCGCCATTAAATCTTCAGGATCTCGCTTAACCGTCAGAATTTCATCGCAAGAACAGAGGCCTTGTTGCTCGCAGGCAGTTAAGGCTAATATTGTGTTAAACAGTTGTTCATTGGGTCAACTGTTGGGATTTCATTTGTGATTTTAATTGATACCTAGAACTTAGTTATCAGAAAAGTACTTTAAATATTGAATTTCACAGGTAGGTAAATATATCACTTACAATGCATTTTTACTCAGCAATATTTACCTATGAGAGAAAAGGCATTTGTTGCATACAGTTTTTGGGATCTCCTTCAGGATTTTGGTTTGTAGGAGGCCAAGGTCCAAACAACCACCAGCAGTTACTCATTACCTGCCCTGGGGTGTCCGAATGCAGAGTTGCTGGTCAGGTTGCTAGCTTTGCAAGCTACGCTGGTGGAAAGAAGAGGGACACCTGGAAACAGGTTGCAGAGGGAGACTTGGGGAAAAATCTGGGAGCTCCCAACAGGGGTCTCTGGTTCCCCAGGGGTCTGGGAACAAGGGGGCTCAGCCGGATTGTCAGTACCCAGGCTAGGGCAATCGGGTGCAGAGTCTAAACGTCGGCTTGGTGAGTCCTAGGGCCTTGCAGTTGTTGGTCTCGCTGGGTGAGGGTGGAAAATGAGGACAGCTGGGCCACTCTTGAGGTGGGTCTCTGCAGAACGGACCTCTCTCGACAGCTTCTTGGTGTAGTGGGAGTTCAGATTGGACTCAAAGGCTCTAGTTGCAGCAAGGGGTCCGGTACCCCAGGTATTGATCCTGTGCAGCTCCGGTTGGTCCTGGTGTCCTCACTCGGTGGGTGGACAGATCTAACCTTCAGAAGGACGGGGCATAACTTTCCATCACAGAAATGTGAGGGAAATGTGTTTTTTTAGACACATTTTGAGGTTTGCAAGGAATTCTGGGTAACAGAACCTGGTGAGAGCCACACACGTCACCTCATCCTGGTCTCCCCTGGGTGTCTAGCTTTAAAAACATGAACAGGGTTGCTAGGTTTCCCCTGGTGCAGGCTGAGCTAGGGCCCAAAATCCACAGCTAGGCACATTGCAAAAAAGGGTCTGTTTTCATTGGAAAAATGTGTTATGTCCATGTTGCTTGTTGGGCCGTTTCCTGTCACGGGCACTAGGCCTACCCACACAAGTGAGGTACAATTTTTATCAGGAGGCATTAAGAGACACAGAATAGGAGAACAAGTGCTATTACTAATTGTCTTTTTCGGCATTTGCGCCTTCCAAATGTAAGACACTAAGAAAAAAGTCATTTTGAGAATTGCCCTCTAATTCATATGCCAGTAAGGGTACCTACAAATTCTGACGTGTAAATAACCATTGCATCAAAACTCCATATCTTGTGCCCCTTTCGGAAATACATCTTTTTCATTGATATTTATTTTTCACTCTTTATTTTTTACCAAATAGATTGCTGAATACCCGGTACACAATGAAAAACAATTGTATGGTGCAGCTCAGGATACCCACAATCAATAGAAAATCTGCCATAGTTATAAGTAGTTACAGATGACAACTTAGACAAATTGCTTTTTTCAACTCAATTTCAATATTTTTTTGTGAGGTGCACTAATCCCGAACATTCCTCTCCCCCTGTTCATCTATTCTTGTACTCCTTCACACCATACCATCAGTCCCAACAGACAATTGTATTCTCTGCACTAGGCAAACAAGGATAATTCTGTTACCTCAAAACTACTGCAATTCCTGGTACATTCTCATATGAAGCTCTCAATGAGTAAGGGAGTTCAAATGACAAACACCTGGTGGTTTCGGGAACCTCGGGCTCTTCTTAAACTAGCCCAAGAAAGGCCTTCAGTAACTCAAAAAGTAAGTTACCTCAGCTTTTAACTGTTCAAAAGGTGTGCACCTGGTTACCCAAAACAGTGGACCTTAGTTTTTTCTAGCTCCACCGCTGCACTCCTCTCTTTTCAGAAGCCTAACTCCAACTAATCTCTTGTTCTCACACCAGCATTCCACTGATATCACATCATAGTAGTTCACAATGGCGGATTCCAGAATCTTCCACACACAACAATCTCTCAGACATCTACCTTTGGAATAAACAGATAATAAAATTAAAGGGAAAACCCTCCTAGATGTATAACTCTGGTTTGGCAACAAATACACAGGACCACTGAAAGTATGCAGCAGTAGAAGATAAAATTACGAATTAGAGTTGACTAAATAGCTTTTGATCAGTGTGAGCTAGAATTTTTTTGTTAAAATCTGGAGATGCTGTCGGGCTTCATGCCTGGCAGGGCTACACGCCACAATATTCGGCGTGCGTGGGCTGCGATTGGGGCTATGGGAGCCATGGGCGAGCAGGCTGCTTTGCTGCTTGCCGACATTAATAAGGCGTTCGACTCGGTGAGCTGGACATACCTGTTTGCGCTCCTACCCCGTCTCAACCTCGGCCCCGTTTTTATATCCTATATTAAACTACTGTATACAGACATTACGGCCGCTGTACGTGTTGCTGGGGCTGTGTCGGAGACCTTCCTCATTGGCCGGGGTACCCGACAGGGATGCCCCCTCTCCCCCTATCTTTTTGCCCTGGCTATGGAGCCGTTGGCCGCCTGGGTGCGTATTGATGCGCAACTCCGAGGGTTTGTATGGCCCCAGGGCCTCTCTGATAGGATCGCGCTGTACGCGGATGACGTCCTTTTCTTCCTGACAGACCTGCGTCGCTCTGGGCCGAGGGTGTTGGAAATAATGCGGGTCTTTGGCGACGTTTCGGGCTTATACCTCAACCTCAGCAAATCCACCCTGTGGGTCCTGGGTGGTGGCGAGGTGTCGGGATCCTGGGCGCTGGACCTGCGAGTGGCGACTGATGGCCTACAGTACCTAGGGGTGTTCCTGTCTGAGTCCGCGCCCTTAGCGTGGGAGCGTTCCGTGCTGCCGGTGTGGGAGCGGGTGCAGACCGATGTTAAAACTTGGTCCCGGATGCCTCTTAACATCTTTGGCCGGTCCGCTATCTTTAAGATGGTGGCGCTTCCACGTCTTCTCTACCAATTGCAAAATTATCCCCACTCGATCCCAGCTTCCTGGTTTCGGCGGGTGAACTCGGTTTTGGGGCTATTCCTGTGGGCCGGGGGTTCGGCCAGGGTGGCGTTACGCACATGCTTCCTCTCTACATATTGTGGAGGACTCGCCACCTCAGACCTTCTGTCCTACTACCAGGCGGCTCACCTACTCGTCCTTAATGACTGGTGGTATGGTGATAGAGGCGACCCGGCGTATGCGTTAGAGCGCGCACTCATGGGCGATAATACCCTCCATACGCTCCTTTACTCTGCCCGGCTGCGACGGGGCTTGCCTAGTGTTACAAAGACAGTCTTCCTTGTTTGGCGGCAGGCATTGCGACGCATGGGCTGGTGGGGTAGGCTGACTGCGGAAACGCCGCTGTGGCGTAATGGCAGGTTGCCTGCCCTAGCCTCCCTACCGGGCTTTGGCGGCTGGGACGCGATCGGGATCTCGTCGCTGGGCGATGTGTTGTCGGGTACCGCTCTTAAGTCGTTCCAGGCCCTGAGTGAGGAGTTCCACTTGCCGCGGACTCAGTTCTTCCGTTACCTACAGATGCGGCACGCGCTCACACCGTACATTGCCGACCTAGACTCCCTCCCCGAATTTAGCCCTATAGAAGCGAAGCTGTTCATGGGGGAACTTGGGGACAAGAAGGTGTCCCGCATTTACCAGACGGTGGTCACCCACTGCGCCTCCGACCTTCTTCCCCTGCGGACGGCATGGGAGGCGGATGTCGGTCCTCTAGACGAGGATGACTGGCGCGAGGCCCTGGAATCCCCGCGTGGGACGGCTATTGCGATGAGGCTCAGGTTCATCCAATTTAAAATCCTCCACAGGGCCTATTTTACCCGCAAACGCCTCTGGAAAGCTGGACTGATTGCGTCGCAGGAATGCTTGCGTTGTGGTGCAGAGGTTGGCTCACTGCTCCATACCCTGTGGTTGTGTCCTAGGCTTGCTGGCTTTTGGAGAGGTGTGTGGGGTTGTTTGTCTGAAGTGTTGGGTTGGGACCTGCCCCGTACACATCGGCTAGGTTTGCTTCATATTCTTGAGGGGGTGGGAGGAAATCGATATAAGCGTCACCTACTGCTGTTGGGGTTGGTACTGGCCAAGAGAGACCTGGCGCGGGCGTGGAAGGACGAACGGGCTCCCCCCCTGTGTGTCTGGAAGGCTGGTCTGGACTTCTGTATGGGCCTGGAGCGCCCGATCTTTGCGGCACGTGGGTGCCCCCGTAAACACTTCAGGATATGGAAAAGGTGGGCCGAATATAGAGACTTGCCACTAGACCCCCCAGTTGACCCCGAGGAAGAAATCTAGGCCTCCCCCTTGGCGTAGGCTTGTGTCTGGTGCCAGTCCGACCGCTCTTTCCATATTTACGACTGTTTCTTCTATGCATGTGCACGGGGTTAGGGAGGGTTTACGGGGTGGGATAGGTTGAGGGTGGTTGGGTGTTGGGGATGGGGACGGGTGGGGGGGTAGGTTCGATTAAATGCAATTTGCAGTATATTTGATTCGGATTCCATTCCTGTTTTTTTTTTGTAATGTCTTTAACTACGTGGTGGTTTCTCCTGACTGTGGGGTACCACGCTCATTGTCTTGCTTGATCATTCAATAAAATTTGTTGTGAAAAAAAAAATAATCTGGAGATGCTGCATATGATGGATTATGTGGAAAACGCAGTGAATCCTTAATTATGTGGAAAAGGCTGTGGCACACAAATCACAATTCCAGTGGCCCTGCATACAGTACAACTATATAGACCACAACAGCTTAATACATATTGTATACCATCTTTACTCATCAGCAGGGCCACTGGAATTATGACACAGGGGTGGCCCAAATTATGCAGCAGGTGTGATTAAATTATGCATGTAGAAAAGGCAAACTATGCAGCATAATGCTGCACTTTTGCGATAGTATTACCTCGTTATTTTGCCATTTTTACACAACACTGTTCGGGCAAATATTTAATCTCATTATACTAGTTTCACACCTAATACAGCAAGAAGCAACAGAAGGGTACCCAGTCAAAATTTGGAAAGTGCCATTAACTGTGCAGTAATTCGCATTATTACTTTTACTTAACTTTTAACCTGTTTAAGTTAGCACTTTTTTTGTTAACATCTGCAGATTACATACACAGCAGATAATAGATCATGTGGCACATCTATAATTAAGTAGAAAACGCTGCAGCCATAAAATCGCATACTTCAAGTGGTCATGCCCAGTAACCATGTTGTATTTAGTGCACATTAGATTTTTTTTTATAATTAACATGCACGTTTTCTGCATATACTGTACTCAGAAACTTCTCACAGCATTTTAAACAAATGGGTTGCACTTGGGCTATACACTTGTAAACACTGCTATTACCACTAAGCAACTGCGGGCAAAGTATTTTTAGCATGAAGATTTTCATGTTGATATTTGATTCCGACTTTTCAGTTAATCTATTGCATTGAGACTATTCACAGCCTTAATGTTTTTTTTAAACTAATTTCTATACTATGTATAAAATAATATTGAAATCTAGGTCCATAAAAGAAGATGCACTGTTGGAAATCCTAGGTAGGTGCTCTCTAAGAGATTTCAGAATAAGATAAAAAATGTATTGTTTCAGAGGTTGCAATTCTTGCCGCTATTCAAGTATAAACTTTGAGGCAGTAAGTTATACCAGGATTTAAAAAGCAGTTTTAGAGAAAGAAAAAAATCCAGAAATCTGATGTTTTTTCCTGAACCTCCGCACAGAGTACATTCCATTAGAAGAGAACCTTGAATATTGTAAGAAAATGTCAATAAATCAGGCCATCTAAACAAGAGGAACAGAGAGCTATTGATTAGGTCCAGCACACATGTTCCCTTCTTTAGTAATTTGAATGCAAGGGTGTGCAGTTCCTGGGACAAGGAAAGATTGTCAGGTCAGTGAGATACCCTCCAATTGGAGTAAGTCCCCTCACACACCCAGAGAGGTGTCATGTTTCATCATTTGGGCGTGCTCCTCCTTGGGCTGGTGCTGCAATGCCCAACGGGCACCCAGGAAGGGGCTCTTTGCTGGAGATCTTTTGATTAGGCCGTTTCATGAATGAGGGTATGTGGGCTATGATAAGTAGTGTAGTGAAAGGAGTGATTAAAATAGGTGTAGGGACACTGGGTTTGACTAAACTTTATTGGTGGGGCTCACTAACCTAAATAAAATCAGTGTAGCTCATGTGGGATGCAGTGGTTCTATAGAGCATTTGTGTTGCAAAGTCGTGTTGCAAAGTTGTGTGGTCAACATGTTTCTTGCCTCATACAGCCCCCTCAGGGGTCTATTGGCATTTCTTCAGGACCAAGGACAAATTATATCTTACACTACTGTGTAACTGGTTCTCCAACAAGTGCAGATAGTTCAAGTAACCAGTTGTGCTGTACGTAGCAAGGCAAGATTCTACCTTGTTTATTGTACCGACCTGAAAGGAAACGGGGACAGACAAAACATAGGGCAAACATGTTTTTTTGTTTGTATTTTTAACACTGGTGAAACATTATTCGGCATTAGCGAGTTGTCGTTTTTTTAAATTTATAATCATATTTCCATCATGCCCTATAGTGCTGTTCAAGGTGACAAGCACTGGAGACACGCAAATAGCACCACCAGAATGTGCAACATTTAATATGTGAACACGGAAAGTGCTAAAAACAGTGAGTAAATACCAAAGAGGTTTCGGTTATTTTTCTTGGGCATGCTTACTTATCATTCATACCCAAGATGCCCTTATTGTTGTTCCCATGTTCGGGTTTCACAATGCTCCGAACAGCCCCCCTTGTTTGGACAGGGAAGGCGGTTTGTCGTTAGGTGAATTGTTTCCACACAAACAGATCATCTTGTTAGTGCTCAATTATACTCACTCACATAGATGGCAAAATTGGTACCCTCACTCTACGAGTCGATAACATGGCTGCCAAACTAGATAGGCAAGGTGAAGGCTTAGACACCGCGGGACTGCGGATCTTCGCAGTCTAAGACGAATCTGGTGCCACGGCCAAAAAATACAGTCACAAGGAAAAGATTCAGGAAGTAATTAAAATCAAAAACAAAGATTTAGAAGCTAGATTTCGTCGGATCATAAGAATTACGGGTATACCGGAAAGCGCAAACACCGGGTGCTTAGAACCGTGTCGAAGACATACTGCGTGAGGTGTTCGGAGCAGCAGGCTTTTCACCCATGCTCATCATCCAACGGGCACATAGATCGTTGGCGCCAAAACCGCCACCAGGAGCCCCACCGCAGCCAAGTATATCCCTAATCCTAAACTACAGGGATAGAGACATGATACTGTGATTTGCTCGCAAGAAACAACAAATCATTTATCAAAACTACCACATCTCCTTCTATCCTGAGTTTAAGCTAGCGATTCAAGCAGCATGCAAGTATATGCCGTGCTATACCCTGTGAGACTCAGTCACCCATGAGGGACAAACGAAAATACACCGAAAGCAGTACATGATTTTATAAAACACGTATCCACCACAAGAAAAAATGCAGAATGTGCATTCTCCTCTTCGCAATCAGACTGAAGACGAAGGTAGCTTGTTGAAATGTGTGCACTCAGCGGTAAGACTACGCAGATATAAGCATGAGGCTAATGGCTGGCGGGCGACATCCAGATCAGGATTGCTCAAGGTAGGCCAAACACCCTGCAAAAGACACAGGGCTGTACTAAATATGATACATTGACACCGGGACAATGCACACAGCCTTGTGTAAAGACTGCACTGTACCATGAACTTAAGACACAAAAATGCAGGGTGGTAGAGTGTTTGGTGGCGTAATGCATTAATGATTGTCTGAATACTACTTGCCATGTACGGCCTTACGGATTAAAGTACGAGCATCTAGCGGGCCCCCCGGAGGGTGCTCCACGACTGTTGAAATGTTGTTTATTCTGTTTGGCTGGGTATGTCTTTGGCATGATTGGGATGCTAAAGTGGGTTGAGGGGCGAATCATGGGGATGTTTGTTGACTCAGACAAAAATACTCTAAGTACAATGCCATATATTATGGAGAGATGTACCATATGTTGGAGCAATAGCTGTAGACAAACACTGCATGTTAATTACACAAAAAGGAGCAGGATATATTATTAACAAATATGCTACACACGAGGACATGAATAGCAGAAAGGGACCACCAGTGATCCGGTTATTAACCTGGAATGTTCGGGGCTTAAATAACCCCAGGAAAATAAGGCAGGTGTTCACATATTTAGACAGACACCATATTGACGTAGCAATGCTACAAGAGACTCATCTGGCGAAAACTGCCAAATGCACCATGGGTGGCTAATGGCTGAACTATAGTAACGGTCATATTTGTCCTATTCTATAGGCGTCATAATTCTTGCTAGAAAAGGTACACAACCCACCATAGACCATACTATTACAGATGACCATGGTAGATCTATCATTGCTATCGGACACCTACTCGTAATCTGCGTAGGACTAGTCAACATTTACGGCCCAAACAGACGATCCCGATTTGTTCACGAATATCTGAAGAAAATTAAGAAAACTACCAGATATGGAAATATTGTGGGGAAGAGATCCTAATATTTCACTTAATGATGACCAGGATAGATCGGGAACAACAAAAGAACCCCAACAAACGAGCAGTTAAAGTAGTAAAGGATGGCAAGGCTGAGTTTAAGATAGTGGATATAAGACGTTTGAGATATCGACAACATTCAGAAAGTACACATACGTCCACGGTGCATAACAGCTGGTCGACCATTGATTATTGGCTGTCAACGGAGGTAGCCAGCACATGAGCACGAGATATTCAACACCTCCCGAAGACATTATCGGACCACAAGCCAGTATTGCTTTCCTTAGAACTCCCTTATTACATGCCCGCCTTACATATGGCAATTCAATTCCAAAGCACTTTTGGATCCACTCTACAACACAACAATTAGAAATGCAATAGAAGAATACTTTCACCTCAATGAAAACTAAGTTGACTACAGAAGTTTGTTGTGGGAAGATTTTAAAGCCCATAAACGTGGCATCTCCATAAGTACAAATGCAGGCATACTGAAAGATATACGCGCTCAGCTAACTAAGTGTGAGAGCAAGATCAGATAATTAGAAGAGGAATATGAACGTACACACAACACTGCTACACTAGGACGCATTAGGGAAGTGTTGACCGAGTACCAGGAATTTGCTGATAATGAAATTAAATATACATCACAGCGGCAGACAGCTAGAGCATACGGCGAGGGGGGTAGATCAGGATGAATACTGGCACAAAAGATATGCAATGCCTGCAAAACGCACACAGTCATTAAAATCAAGGATGCACATTGAACATCACCGCTGATATATTAAAGGACTTTGTGGCAACATACAGAGATCTATATGCGACACGAAACACAGCCAAGGCATCAGAAGTTCTAGCCTACCTAGAAGACATAGCATTAGCATGGCCATCCGATAACCAGAGGGAATATCTAGCCCACCCAATCATGTCCGAGGACGTTAAAACACTACCCAATGGAAAAGCCCCTGGACCTGACGGGTTCACTGGGGAATTCTATAAAGTTACTGAGTCCCTATTTGGTGGCAATATATGGTGATGCCCATAATAAACACTACGCTATGGGAGGCATTAATAATGCCCTTTTAAAACCGGACAAAGATCCGGATATCTGTGTATCAGATCGCCCCTTATCCTAATTAATACGGACACAAAGATTTTAGCCAAAATTATAGCCACAAGACTCCAGCCACTAATGCAAACTCTTATATTGCCCAATCAATCTGGATTCATACCCAATAGATCTGTGGCACACAACATACGCACCCTATTCGCATTCTACCATCAACTTAATCCAGAACTAGAAGCGGCAGCAGTACTATTAGATGCTGCCAAAGCGGTTGACTCTGTTGAATGGGTGTACTTTTTCACAATATTGCAAAAAATGGGAATGCCCCCCAGTCTATTGACATGGATCAAGGTTTTACATACCAAGCCTGTGGCGCGCATGAAAGTAAATAAGCATATATCAGGAACGATACAAATGCAGCGCGGAACGAGACCGGGGTGTCCATTGTCACCCTTGCTATTAGTCATTGCGCTGGAAACATTGGCGTGCAAAATTAGGCAACAACATGCGGCCAGAGCACTGAAATGTATCCAACGTCCCGTCAATATTTAATTATATGCAGACGACATGGTACTATAGGTACGTAAACCCAGAGTCAATTTATCTCCCTTATTACGTGAAAATATTACATTTGTTTGACAATCTGGCCTCCAAATCAATTGGAGTAAATCCATGACACTCCTCCCAACAGAAATCACTAAACCGCACCCAGTAGAATTTCCCCTTGAGTGGCAAGTAGACCCGGTCAAGTACTTAGGAATATGGTACCATAGAGCTCCTGAGACAATCAGGGAGAACTATGGGGCAGCGTTACTTAAGATAAAAGAGCAGATCGAACAATGGATCCACCAATCTTTATCAGACAGAATGGCCATCGTTAAAATGGTCTTTCTCCCCACAGTTCTTTATTTATTTAATAGCATCCCCATACCACCACCAAAGTCCGTTTTTAAGAGACTAACTAAAAATATAAGAAGGCTCATATGGGCAGGGAAACAAGCATGCATCGAACTATGAACACTAACGCGTCTATACACAAAAGCGGGGTTCGCAGTCCCAGATTTTCTACTTTACTATCTATGCGCACAAGTGCAGTATGCGCGCTACTGGTTCCACCCAATACGATATATGCAGCATGTATCGGTGGAAGGCGGAGATGCGCATCCCATGTCATTGCGTTGCATATTGCCACATCAGCGCACACATAGCCAAGAACGAAATAAACACCATCAAAACAACACATTTGCATGGTAATGCATGGGAAAATTAGCACATAAGCTGCCACAATATGCGCCAGCGCTGCCCCTGCAACAACACCCCCCCATATCCGTAACACAAGATGGAGACTGAATGGCAATGCTGCAGCATGTCAGTATGGATACCATGGGGGGGGATCTATATAATGAAGGCAAATTCATTGATCATAACGACCTCAGCTATATCAGCAAACAAACACTGCTATTTAAATTTGCATATAATAAACTACGAGGTTCCCCCTGTAATGCCTAGTTTGGTTTCCCCTCAACAAAACAGGTTTATCCAAAATAGAGCTATTACTGCCCATGTCAACATGGCAGTGACAGCTTTTGATGTGGTTGATATAGTACCTACCCCACTTGGCATGATCTTATTAGATGCGGAGAAAGCGTTTAACGGAGTGGGGTGGGATTTTCTCTGGGCCACACTCACAGCTTTTAAGGATTAAGAGTCAATTTAAGAAGTGGCTACAAGCTTTATATGACACACCCTGTGCTAAATTGGCATATTCAGGCTTGCTGTCATCTACATTTTCGGTGTTTTGTGGTACTCGTCAGGGGTGCCCTCTTTCACACTTGCTATTTGCCCTATTATATATATATATATACATACATATACACACATACATACATTCATCCTTGCCCTACAAAATAATCTTCAAATTAGTGCTTTTACTAACGGAGCAGACTCCTTAAAGGCCATCGCATATGCGGAGGACTTATCAGTATTTTCTACAGAACCAGGAAGAGCATTAAGGGAAATAACAGTGGTGGCCACAGAGTTTGGCTTAATTTCAGTGTATAAATTAAATGCTAATAAGACCCAAATGTTGCTTAATCATAAATCACCATACTGCTTGCAGGGAGTCTGCTCTGTTGTTACCTATTTGGGGGTGCAGTTATCAGCACAAATAGAGAAAATTGTCTCCTTGAATTATGAGTTGTTGGTGAAAGCTACAGCTAAATCTTTTAAAAACTGGCACAGGCACAAGTTACCTATAGGTAGTATAGGTCGCATTAATATAGTTAAAATGGACATTTTTCCGAAGTTTTTAGATCTCTTTCGCTCTATCCCATTGGGAGTTCCCAATTACTTTTTTAAACGACTAGAAGTACAATAAGTAGCTTTAAATGGGGATATAAGAAGGCTAGACGAGCGATTGAACGGCTAATGCTCCCGTTCGGTCAAGGAGGTCTGGAGTTGCTGGACTTTAAGATGTATTTTTAGTCAGCCTTCTTTGGTCGTTTCCGTAGCCTGATTAATCCTACTAGTACCTTTCTTTCATACATTTATTCTGGGGGAAGAGAGTAAAATGTTTCTGTACAGAATAATGGATCCAAATTATTTTAAAGAGTTAAATTCAAGACTGCACGGGACAGCATTTTTATTCTAACCCCGCTTTACCGGGTATATTTCATGATATGGTGGGAAAAAACTGGGCCAGATTGGGGGTAGGATGCTTAGGTGACCTTTTTGATCATAATGGTTTTTATCTCTTTCGAGAGATTACATGTCTTCTATAAATTGCCAAATTATACGCTGTTAAAATACTATCAGATCCGAGATTCTTTTTTAAAGCACCTGAAGCTGATTAACATAACTGGCTCTGATGTCTGGGATTTTATATATGATGAAGCAGGGAAGTTTATGATCAGTAAGGTGTATAAATGGTTGGGTAGCTACAGAGTGGATGATTGCAAAAAAATGGCTCATCAATGGAGCAAGGTATTGGAGATCCCCGTAGCGGCTAGCACCATCACACAAGCACTCTGCACTATTAAAGAAGTGGTGCATTCTACTAACTTGAGATTGCAGCAATATCGGACGATATGTCTTCTCTATTGCAACGAGAGAGAATAGCTAAATGGGCATCTAATAACATAACTACTGATAGGACAAAGTGCCCAAGATGTGATCTGCATATGGCAGATATTAAACATAGGTTTGTAACATGTCCAGAATTGAGAATATTTTGGCAGGATGTCCAGAAGGTCCTCACTCAGAAATTGGGGTTGGAAACGCCTTTGACGATAGGGGAAATTATGCTGGGTTGTGTGAGTGCTGGATCTAAAAGGAATGGTTTACTAACTATTTTGTTAGTCTCTGCAAGGCTGAATATTGCGCGGAAGTGGATTTCACCAAAGCCCCCATCTGTTATGGACTGGTGGCTTCTTGTTAGACAGACGTATGATATGGAACAGGCATTGGCCAAGACAAGAGGCATTCGCTCATTTGCTAAATGTAATGCAATTTGGGGGTCTTGGTATTAGGCAATATAATTTGATGTATTAGGAGGTCTATTACAGTGCAAATATGCTCTTGGGCTCAAATGAGTATCTGTCAGATATTAATCTATGTTTTACTCACTTCCTTTTGTCATTTATCTCTATTTTTTATCCCCTATATTTGCGATATTGCTTTTGATATTTGCTTATATTTTGTAGTTATTGCCTTGATTTATCCATTTGTGTACTGTATCATCCAATCGTTGGCTACGAGGAGCGATTAGAACCCTCTATCCGACCTTTCCACGTGAACCACCAGCGCTGGCGGCATTACAAATGATCATCACTAACCCAAACAGTACCCATATGGCAGAAGTCTTCAAACATTTTTACACTGAGCCCCCATCCCAAAATATTATGAAGTCGGGCCCCCCTCCAAAACTCTATGGAAAGACTGGAGAAAGTGAGCAGAGCAGGGCTGAGCACAGGGGGTGGTGTCTATGAGATCATTTCATGGGCAGTTTTTTAGTATCTCATGAGCCACACTAAATGTGAGACTTATGAGAAAGTAAAGTTAAAAAAAATTAAACAGACAAAAAAACTACTCCTATTATTTGGTGTTTTGTGAACCCCTCCCATTCGTGGGCCCCAATGCAATTGCACCTTCTGCACTAATTAGAACTGCAGCCCTGAGTAGCAGGGTATCTATCCCCTCTGTCTCTTTCACCCCTTCCTGCCAACCCTGATCATCACCCCAATTTTGAAACAGACTGTTCCTTTCAGATAAAATGTGATCCTGTGTGTTTCTCACCTCTTTTCAGCAAGGATGCCCTCAGCCCTAACGCTAACCAGCATGCCTCTATTCTAAAGTAAGACTGTCGTAATTGTGAGCAGGGGGCTCTTCACACTCCTGTGCAGGGCACCACTGCACCTGCCTCACTAATAAGAGCTAATGCCTTGTGAAGGGGGACGTCTCCTCTCCCCCTTATTACCTCCGCATCCTCCTTTCTGCTTTCTCTGAGGCCTTAGCTAAGGTGTCCCCTCTGCTTTAATGTTCTTCTCTCTGGTGCCATTGGTTTAATGCCCAAAGCAACACTGGCACAACAAGGGAGCATTGAGCCCTAATATAAGACAGGAATGATGGTAAAACAGCCAGAATATGTGTTCCGTTGCTGCCTCTCACCCTTGAGACCCGGTGACACTGCACCTGCAGCAGCAATTGTACCTATTCCTCTGCCCACACCACCGGGCCATTGCTGCTAGACCTGAGGCCTAAAGAAAGGCTTCCTGCTCCTTTTTGTAAAAAAAAAAAAAAAAAAAAAAGGAAAGGTCACACATTTCGCCCCTCTGTTGCTTGGGACCGGTTCCCTGTGCAGCATGGGGGACTTGGGCCACATTACCAACCAGGAAAATTGCTCCCCCTCCCCCACCTTTTTTGCTAGTGACACATCCTTAATTGGGGTGTAGTGATTCCTCACACCATTGCCCCAGTGCCAATGCACCTGTTGCACTAATGGTAGTGATGGCACTAAAAATAAAACATTAATGAATGTGCATTTCTTGAAACCTTCTTCAGAGCATCTTATTCAGGAAGTGGGGCAACGGTCTTTGTCCATTTGTGTATGAAAATATTATACCCCACATAGCACCCTCTATTCAGAGTCATCTCTTTCACCCTGTCCATGGATTTTGCTCTGTTCCACTTTTTCTTGAGCCATTTGTCTGAGGTCCAAGAGGTCAGGACGCTTAGGGATCTGAATCTGACCCCGTTGGCCTCCTTCCCCCCACCCCCTCTACTCACCTGAGAGAACATCTGCATGTAAACAGGGGTTGGTATTGCCTAGGTCTATGGGGTCCAAGGTGTTCTTAATTTTACAAAACAGTTTCCACATATTATGTTAACACCTTCGAACATTCAGCGCCCAGTGCTGAACGTTCGAATAACGAATGCTGGCCCGTCGGCCAACGGTTGTGCGCAGCACTGGGGAGGTAGTGCTCGTGACGACCGTTGGCCGACGGCAGCACTTAGAGGGTTAAAACAACAATCCCCGAGTGGGCCTAGAGTGCTTGGAGGGTGTGGAAGGTGGGAGTTCAGGGGAGAGGGCTCGAACGTGATTTCATTTAAAGAGTCACTTGTAGTTTCATGATGACAAACATTTCTAACTTTTTTTTAAAGATAATGTAAGGATGCTGAGCTTTGAAAAGTGATTCAGAAAAGGGGGTGGTGATGAACAGAGTGTCTGAATTAAGCAGACCACTCTTACCCAGTCCAAAGATCAGGGCTTGATCCATCACCGTTATTTAGCTCACTGCCCCATCCCAGCTCAGAACCTGGCTATATGCAAATTAGTCTGTCCCTGGCCCAGTGCATCATGCGTCTTACCCTGGTGGATGCCTGGTGAGTCCTTGGGATTCCATATTCACTCAGGCCATAGTCGTATCTGGTTCGCCCAGTCCCCCCTGCCAGTGTTTTTGTATCGCCGTTGTCACTGCGGCATGCAGGAGGTAGCTCCCATCCGCAAGCCCAAACTGGTCCTGCAGCACCCGATAGGGAACCAATACCCCGTCAGCATAGAGATCTCCCACCATCTGCAATCTTCCCATTCCGCCAACGGAGACCAATCTCCTCCATGAGGCAGTGCCGTCAGCATTCCTATGGGGATCTCCGGAGCGTATGGGCGGGCAGATCCCGCTCTCCTCAGGCTCCTAAGCCAACACGACCTGAGGGTTTTCTCTTCAATCGTGAGATCGCCCAATCGCAGCTTCTGCTGCATCACAATGTAGGACAGGATGTGCCGCTGAATACCTTTTCCCCGTCCCTCGTTGGGGCCCCTGAACTCTCTCGCGACGTTCTGCGTCAAGATCTGGAGCTGTGCCGCTAGGTAGTACAGCTCAAAATCGGGGACCGCCATCCCCCCCTCAAGCTTGGGTCTATACAAAGTCTGCAGCGCCACTCTGCGTCTTCCGTGGCCCCAAAGGAAGGCAACTACCATCGATCGCAACTCTCTGAAAATCCTCAGAGGGATCCATATCGGTAAGGTGCGGAAATAATAAAGCAACCGCGGCAGTGCCACCATTTTCAGCAGCGCTACCCTGCCCTGCACCGACAAGGGGAGAGAGGCCCAGAAAGTCATACAGCCCCGCAGCCCCCTTATGCAACGGCCTATGTTTCCCTCCAGTAGGTCAGCAACCTCATGATAAACCCGGACCCCCAGGTAGGTGAAACAGGAGCCCTCCCAGATCACATCTATTGTCAGAGGGGGATACGACACGTTCCCCTTCAGCGGGAAAATGCAGGTTTTACTCCAGTTCACCCTAAGGCCCGACAACCTGCCAAACCGGGAGAGCATTTCCGTCGCCCCATCGAGGGCGCCTTCCGTGTCCTCCAAGTAGAGCAGCAGATCATCCGCACACAGCGAGATGTGACGGATTCCCTCGTTGCCCCATACTCCTGGGTACAGTACTCCAGTCCGCGCCTGCGCCGCCAATGGTTCCATCGCCAAAGCGAACAGGAGAGGGGACAGCGAGCAGCCCTGCCTCGTCCCTCTGCGCACCGGATACGCGGGCGAGATTGCCTGTCCCAGTCTGACCCTGGCCGTTGCATCAGCATAGAGGACCCTCGTCCAGCGGCCAAAGCCCTCCCCCAGGCCAAACTTCTCCAGGATCTTATCAAGATATAGCCATTCTAGGCTATCAAAGGCTTTCTCTATATCCACTGATAACACTGCGGGTCTATTGTCCAGGGCTTGGGCGGCATCCAGTATACGGATCAGGCGGCGGATATTGAGGGACGTATTCCTGGTGGGGATGAACCCCGCTTGGTCCTCATGGACCAATGTGGTCATGTGTGGCAGCAATCTAGTCGCCAGAATACGGCTTAAGATCTTGTAATCAACTGTCAGCATGGACAGGGGCCTATATGAAGTCACTTCTGTGGCATCCTTCCCTGGTTTCAACAACGGCACCACTAAGGCTTCCCTCATTGATTGGGGGAGGCGTCCCAAGGTCTGGGCTTCTGAATAAACCACCAAGAGTCTTGGAGCCAAAATATCTATGAATTTCGCATAAAATTCCACCGGTAGGCCGTCCACCCCCGGCGTCTTATTCCTAGCCATCTGTTTAATGGCCACCCGAATTTCCGACAGAGTTATCGGGCCGCCCAAATCCTTCGCAGTCTCATCATCTAATGTCGGGAGCCGAGCAGCCTCCAGGTATTCATCTATCCTAGCTCCATCTCCCCCCAACTGGCTCTCATACAGAGTCGTATAGTAGGATTGGAAGCGATTCAAGACCGCAGACTGGGTATAGACCACTTCCCCTGTCCCCGTTTTAATGCTCATGATCGGGTTGCCTCTAGGTTGGCAAGTTTGGCAAGTAGCGTGCCCACCTTATCCCTCTCCCCGTGCACTTTGGTAAGATACAACTTGTAATCATAGCATCTCAGTCTTTCCGTTTCCTTTGCCACTACTTCTTTCGCCTCCAGCAGCCTGTCCTGTAATTCCGGTCGCTCTGGCCTGCGCCGCTCTAGGTCCCGTAGCGCACTTTCTGCTTTTTCCAGATCCGCCACTACCGTCGTTCTGACATTCGAAAATCTACCCATACATACTCCTCTCACCACCACCTTCATCGCATCCCATTCCACCGATCTCGCGGTGGTCGTACCCTCATTCACCTCAAAATACTGCTCGATGCCCTGCTGGACCGTGGAGCTAAACACTGGATCCTCTAATGTGTCAGGGCGCAACCTCCATGTCGGTACTGCAGATCTCACCCGCTGCCATCGTACTGTCATCATTAAGGGGTTGTGGTCAGAGATGGTCCTGGCCAGATACTCCGTATGTGTTATCAGTGCTGCCATACTACTGCTACAAAGTATAGAGTCTATTCTAACATGTAATGCATGCAGTGCTGAAAAGAAGGAGTAGTCCCTAACTCCGGGGTGTTGTTCCCTCCACACATCCACTAGGCCCCACCTCTCCTGCCAATCTTTCCTGTGCGCGGCCAACCTCCGTACCGGAGAGTCGGCCAGCGGAGGGTGTGATCTATCCCGTGCCACATCCGTGATGGAATTAAAGTCTCCGCTCACTATAATGGGGCCCGCCAGGAAGTGCGCCATTAATCCGGAGAGTTTATCAAAGAAACGGGCTTGGTCCACATTAGGGACATAGACACTGCTCAGCACCACCTCCCGGCCATACAGCCTGCCTTCCACTACCACAAATCGGCCCTCAGGGTCCACTAGTTGGTTCGTAACCTGAAATGGAACTCCCGCTCTCACCCATATCAGTACTCCTCTAGCAAATGCCGAATATGTTGTGCCAAACACCTGACCTCGCCATCTCTTTTGCAACGCAGCACATTCCTGCTTGGTCAGGTGGGTCTCCTGCAATAATGCAATCTGGATGCCTCGCCTTACCAAGTAAGCATGCACCTTGCTTCTCCGGGACATCGTACGTAGTCCACGGACGTTCCATGTAAGGCTTTTTAAATCAGGTAACGTTCCCATTGCTGCAATTCCCTCTCCAGGTCAGCAACATCAATTGAACCCCCACATCGCGGCAGCTTTCTCCCCAACGTAAAACATCCCCAAAAACTTTTCCAACCACACTCCCCAGAACAGGACCCAATAACAAAGCATCAGGCCCCATCCAAACCAAAAACATCACACTCAGTCCACTATACTGTGGTCGTCACCACAGAAGGCCTTAAGGGCAATGAGGGGAGGTCCGGGCCGACCCGGGGCAAACTGTGTCCCCGCTCTAAGCCCTAGATCCCTTATTACTGTCACAACAGAGTACCTGTCGGTCCGCCAGACACCCCAGATAGTCCGCTCCAGCAGGAGCCGCATTGCAGGCCCACTCAGCCATTGTCACTCGTTGAACAGTCCATCCGCCGTCTGCGGGGTGACCTTCGGTCCCACAACGTTGTCTACCTCAGACAGTTCCTCCCCAGATTTTCTGCTCTCCACTTCCGAGTCCGAGTCTTCCAGTTCTTTCTCCTGCTGCGAACCCGTGATGAACGCCGTTGCCACCAGCGCCCCCTTTCTGTCCTCCGCCATCTCGGCAGCCCGCTGTGCCTGTTTAAGTCTGTTCTTCTTGCGAATGCCCTGGGACTTCCGGACTCGCACCGGCTTCTGTCGTTCCCGTTCGCCTTTTTGTTGGCGATCAGTGCCAGCGCGGTACAACTCCAACCAAGACCACGCCTCGTCGGGGGTCTGGAAGAATTGGGTCGCCCCATCCATGATCACTCGCAGTTTGGCCGGGAAGAGTAGGGAATACTGAATACCCTCATTTCTCAGCTCTTTCTTCACGGCCAGAAACGACGCCCTATTCCTCTGAACCTCTTGCGTATAATCTGGAAAGATCGTGACCGAACTGTTGTCTACCTTGAAGGGGCCCACCGAGCGTGCTCTCTGTATCAGGAAGTCCCGGTCCTTGAAGTGCAAGAGTCTGATCACCATCGGCCGTGGGGGGCGCCCCTGCATGGGCGGGCGAGTCGGGACCCTGTGCGCTCGCTCCAGGGAGAAGAACGGAGATAAGCCCTCCGGGGCCACGACCGTTTTCAACCAATCCTCCATATAGGCCACAGCATCTTCACCCTCAATTTTTTTTGGCAGGCCCACCACCCGTATGTTGTTCCTCCTATTGCGGCTTTCGGAGTCCTCCGCCCGTCTCTCCAGCGTCGCTAGCCTCTCCATGACATCAGACAAGTTGCGTTCCACAGTGACCACCGCCGGTTTCAGTTCTAGGAGCCGTTGTTCATTATCCTTAACTTTGTCGGACAATTTTGCGTGGTCCGCCTTCAGCAGGCCCAATCCTGTGGCCACCTGAGCAATGTCGTGGTGTAGGGATTCTTTGGTTGCCGTGATCGCATCCAATATGCCATCCAGCCGCGCGTTCAGTCGGAGTTCCTGCGCTGACGCTTCCTGCGTTGCTGGGGCCCCCCAGTCTGCGTTCGGCATGGCCAGCGATCCGCCTCCACCGTCCGCACTCCCAGTACTGCCAGTGGCGGCCATCAGGGTATCTGCGTGTATCACCGCTGTGTGGCCCCTGCTTGTCTGGCTATTCCAAAGTACCCGCTGCTGGGCGCTGCCCCTCGAGTCTTCCCTGCACTCCCCAGGCCCAAGCGTCTGCCCAGAATATGGCCGCCCCCTCCAGAGAGCTCGCACCCCGCTCAAGAAGGCACCACCACGCTCAGGGCGAGCTCGTCCCTGGTTCTCCTGGCGAGCCCGCTCCAACAGGGTCCACACCACCCAAGGGCTCCGTCGGCCCGCGCTTCCCCTCCTCACCGGGATCCGACAAGCGCTAAGGCCAATAGTCCACTGCGCCCCCTCAGGCTCTCAATGCATCACAGCCCCCACTGGGCTCGGGTGCGTCCTCCCGGCGGTGCAGTGCAGCGGTCCTCCTTCGCCGCCTTGGTCCTGCTCCCCTGGCCGGCTCCCCACCAATTGCACCAGTCCGTGGCCTCTCTGCGACCTGTCGCGGTCGGCCGGCCAGGTCGTGCGCTCTCCCCCCTCGGCCGCTCCTCACCCTTCGCGGTCCGGGTCCGCCTCTTCAATGCCTCTGTGCTGCGCCGCGACCAGCTCCTCAGCGCCTGGTCAGGGTCCCGAGCACCGCAGATGTCGTGTCCCTGGCGCTATGGCCGCCGGCTCCAGCGGTGGGGGGATGGGCACCCAGTCCACGACTCCGTGTTGGGAGGCCCCCGTTCCGCACTTCCCCCGCGGTCTCTCTTCTCCAGCCAGCCAGGCTGGGCTGCGCCCGCTTGTGACCTCGGACCGCTGCCCGCAGCCGCGGTCCTCGGCGCCCTGCCTCTCAGGCTCCCCTGCTTGGCACGGTCGCCATCTTGGGCTCTTTGTCTTCAGTCCCGGGGCACCGCAATCCGCTCCTCGCTCTCCCCTCCGTCTACGGCCACCTGCTGACACACGATCGTCACCCGTGGCGTGTCCGGTGACCAGATCTCGGTTCCTGGGCTTTGTGCTCGCCCAGGAGCGAGGGATTACAGGATTATTAAGGGATCAGGCACGGAGCTGTGGGCTCACGCCGCCATCCGGATCGGCGTCCAAGCCACGCCCCTCCTGGCAGTGCCAATCATAGGGCTAGCAGAGCCAATGCATGCCAAAGAGCCCCCAGAGCGCATTCCAGATCTTCCATTGCATCCAAGAAATGTAAGGGCTGCTTTGCCCTGCCCTCTGCATGATCCGAGTGCCCCTGGTTTAGTAAAGTGCAGCCATCTGCAACTTCATTCTACACATATCCATTGTGCTTTACTATTTATGAAACACAATAGCTGCACTCTTACACCTAGCAACCTCACAAAAGGTGCAGATGATCATTAATTACTTGGTCCCCCACCCTTCTTCCCCTCCATTTGGTTCCCAGGAGTGAGCCCCACATCTTTGATTATAATACCTTCAGCAGCTTAATACCAATTATTTTCAGGGAGAAAAATGGACGACCCCTATGGCTGGGTATACACCCCCGTCAAACATAAGGAGCATAATGGGGAGCCGTGGCCAACGGCCTAACGGTCCAGGGAGCCGCAGGATGAAAAAGTTTGGGAACCACTGGCCCAGCGTCTCTGGTCTTCAAAGCGAAGGCTGGCAAAGGACTTAGCCTCGTTGTCAAGTAAGGCTATCAGCCTATAGTTGCTTGGAGCTGATCGAAAGCCAGACTTGTGAATTGGGTGTATTGTGTTGAGTTTGTTTCTTTGTTTGCACTGGCTTTTCGTTTCCCTCTTACTGAGCGGGCTGGGTAATCGTGAATTAGCCTTTGAGGGTCGTAAAACTGGCTAGGGCGGACTGAGAACATGATTTAGATCAGGTGACTGGGCTGAGGCATTCCTGGATTGGGGGCTCTGTGACGAGGTAGCGAAGGTGTTATCTATAGGCTTTGAAGCTTGCTCTTTAAGCTAGTAGTTAACAATAAGATGATTTGATTTGCATTATTTGGCCAAAAGACTGATAGCACATTAGTAAACCAGTTTAGGGGGCGGGTTATTTGATTATTACGATGCTTTCTTTTTTTTGGAGTCACATGCCTTTCGGATTCAATCCAGTCCAAAATAATCCATAACATTTCAAATGCTCATAGGCAAACTCTGGCTGTGTATATGTTCAATCGTCAAATTGTTTTAAAAGACTACTGTGCAATTTCTGGACTTAAAGTTAAATACAAATGTGTATACACACTGAATAGGCTTGCTCTTGATAACTCTCTTACCATGCAAAATCACAGAAATAGTTATAAATTGCAACAACCCAAGTGACTTTCACTGGTTTACTTCTGTATGTATCAAAATCAAAACATTAGGGATCATAGACTACTGGTCAGTAACGTGAAATTAAATCTCAGTACATACATACCAAAGGTGTCATGAGGCGAGTGACCCCCTTTTAACATATCAAATTGTAAGAGACGAGCATTAATGCCGATTCTCTTCTAGTTTATGCAGTGCCATGTTTCTTCCAAAATAAAAGTGTACGTACTCAAATATGAATATTACATAACCTTGAGTCTTTACCTTACCCGCAATTAGAAATAACTATCTGCATGAATATATATCCCTCCCTGCAGCTCATTGATATTTAGGCCTGGAGGTCTAATTTATCCAATTACAAAATCATGTACAACAAGATTAGGTGAAAATATACTGGAATTCCGAAAACTCTGGAATATAATAAAGAAATAAAATGAAATATTAAGCGAGATATTAAGCAAAACAATGAACAGCTGTGTCGAAGGATGGTATTAGCCCAGATGTATTTTGGTCAAGAACCCAAACCAACGTATCGCTCTTCTCCAGTGTCACGGTGTAAAAAGTATAAATGCGAATAGCCTATGGCCCCTTGTCTCTACCAATGTCAGAACTACAAAAACAAGCCATTAGTTTCGTTTAGCTGCCTCTCCTTTAGGCACCAAGCATTATTTTGATTGTCACAATGTGTTGAAGATCTAGACAACATGGCGAGGTTATAAAACATAGATTCTTCTTTGATCTTCATTAACGTTAAAGTACCTTTCCCTTTCTGCAAGGTCCTGAATTACACCTAAACAGGAACATTTCTAACTTTTAACCCCTCCCACGCTTATGACGAGCTGAGCTCGTTATGAGCCACGGTTCTCGTGTGCTCATGACGAGCTGAGCTCGTCACTGCGAGAAGTTGGCCCGATATATGATGCTCACTAGTTCTAATGATCACCTTGTATCTGTCCAAACAACCCTTATGGTGATTGGTTGTAAGTCAACCTTATAGACCAGCTATCCTAATGGTAGCATGGACAAAGCAGTCTTAGGCTAAACTCTTTTGGCATGTGAAGCCAGCTATTTTACTACATATAACCCCTTGAATACCAGATGAAAGGACACCACACAGGTTATGAAAAATAAACAGTCTATTTATTAATAACATACACCTCTGAACTCTTTATGAGATCAGAGGGCTAAGCACATAACAATCTCTTTAAGGGAGGAGGAGCCAGGTCGCGGACCAAGATGGCCGCTCGGACTCTCGGCTCCGTCGGCCGCTGTCCCCCGCCACCACAATCAGCTTCCTAACCGGCGCCCTTGCAGTCCTCCCGCACGGCTGAGATGGAGCGGCGCGGATCCATGCGCGCCCGGGAGCTCTGACGGCTTCCCAGCTGGAGATACATGATCTCGATGTTTGCGGCCCGCCCCTCCCTGAAGCCGGGGTCTAGAGTGAAGGCGCGCCCGGCCCTGAATGCAACAACAACGGCAAGTAGTGCGCCGGAAGTGCCGGTCTGGGAGGATGGAGTCTCGGATCTTGTCGATCTTTGCTGGCTACTCCCGCACGCTGCCGCAGCAATGGTGATGCTTGCTCTGCTGCCTCCTGCGGTCGTGTGACGACAACCCCCCCTCCCAGCCTGTGATTCTGTGCCTGTGTGCCCTGCGCAAACCGTACTGAACGGATATATCCTGTGTTATCCTGCGGGGGCCACGAAAATGGTGCGCTCAGACGCCTGCCTTGGGTTGACCTGGCGTGTCGGAGCTTTGCTGGAGGGCGCGACTGCCGCTACTGGGGGCGAGACGACGGAACTGCGACTGGGGGATGTTATGGCGGCCATATCGGACTTGCATTTTGCCTTGCACCATCAGATGCAGACCGCGGGGAGCGCTCTGGATGCTATTGTGCAGGAGGATCGTTCAGGTGGTGATGCTTTCGGCCTGATTGACCGTTCACTAGATGCTGTGAGACAAATGCCGCCATTTCAGCAGTGGATTGATGGGATGCCTCTTTCTCTTCTCCCGGACTTGGTGTTATTGTACCAGATATCACACATTGGGGACTTACAGTCGTGCAGGGTGCATTTTCACATTGACTTTGCCTTCACATTGTTGTTCCCGTCCGGCTGTCGTGGGCGGTCCAACGAACTATCCTGGTCGCCCTGGTCTCCTGAAATACCCAAGATGGCGGATGGCCGGCTGGACTTTGTCTCTTCACTTGATCGTGCGGGCCAGGGCTGAGTGCTTTGGTGCTTTCTAGTGCTTGTTTGGGCGGTGACAATGTGGGACACGCTTGTAATAGTATTGCGTCTAGCGTCATGTGGCACTGTATGACTTGCATTATTGTATGTCAATTGTTTCTTATTCCCCAGTTTGCTCCGTGTGAAAATTGCGACCACTCATTGGTACTTGAGGGGGTTTCTGTGATGGCACGTGCGGGTTAAAGTCGAATTTGATTGGACATTGAAGCAATATTTCTTTTGTCTTTGATGGGTTACATCTCTGGGAGCGAGAGCCAGGCGTGGTTCTAAGTGTTGACTTCTTTGTGTGCTGAATGCGGGACGGATTTGATATTTCGGTGGTGCCGGGGATCCGGCGGGATGTTCTCCTTTTTGCTTGCCATTCCCCTACGAAATGTCTCTTGATTTGCTATACTTTGCTTAACGTTCTGGTACGGGGTGTTTACCTTTTGCCGGGTGATGGGAGTCAGGGGGCTCTTACTGATTTGTTACGTTCTCCTCCTCCATCTTTTTTCCCTTCCTTGGGGTGTAGTTTAGGGGGCGACAGGCACGCTGCTAGTGGGGTTAGGTCGTAGCCATCGGCAGGGGTGTAGCGTGGGGGGGGGGATTTTTTTTTTTTTTTTGTTATTTTCTATGACCTCTCTATTTCCCCTTTTCCTTCTTCACAAGAGATGTGTGCGTATTCTCCTGTTTTTCCCTACAGAGCATTCGGGTGTCCCATGTTTGCTCCGTATATCCTGTACTTCTGGTGGGCGGGTGTTGTTGATTGGTGATGGATGTCGGTGCTGTCCAATGCTTGCTTTTGGTTCACGCTGCATTTGATTTCAGTTTCTTATGACTGTACACTATTTCGTACCTTAATTTGCCCGTCCACGACTGTGCTGTGTTTCATTCATTGACACCCGTTATGTCTATGTATATTTTCCTCTTGTGCCATAATAATAAAAAGATTTACAAAACAATCTCTTTAAGAAAAACATAATAAGTTGCACAAATTACAATGGTGCCCTAGGGGCACGACAAACCATATACTAAGTAAATGGTATAAGGAAATCGATAGAAGAAATGGAGATGCCCAGAGGCTGTAGGATCGCTGTGACTACACTACCCTAACCTTGGGTAAGTAGCAGGAGGCCCACGGGACGCGTGTGCAGAGTGTGACCTCACACGCGAGATGCGGAACAAAGTCAATGGGCAGAACAAATTACGAAAAGGTAAGTAAAAGACAGTTCCTACTAGTTAAGACTAAAACGACAGGATACCTGGACACTAAGAGAGTCAATCTACCCTTGAGCACCGAAATGCTCTTGCTACCTCACCCACGGGCGCATAGGTGTCAAAGTGTGTCGGGTTTCCGCGTCGAAGTCTATGGAGCCTTGAAGAAAGATGCTGCAGGCGACCAGGAGGAAGATGTCCGGTGCGATCCACGGGTGGATCGAGGAAGAAGAGGACCTGAAAGCAGAGGGGACAGTGTTCAAAGTCACTAGCCAGTGACCGGTGTGGAACCAGGAGGGAACCAGGTGCTGTCGTCGCGATCAGGTGAAGAGTGGACGCTTGTCTCTTGCAGCCACGTGGACCAGGAGGTGTCTTCGACGACCAGGATGGAGGCACGAGCTGCCCCACGCAGGCTCTCGCTGTCGGCGGTGTCGGATCCGGATTTGGAGTCAAGAGGCCTTGGCAAAGGCAACCCACGCGGTGAGTGGAAAAGGCGTCTGGTGCGGACCAGGAAGGTCCGGGGTGCTCCTCTTTTGGAGGGGAGCAAGGGCCAGTCTGGAGCAACCAGACCAGCAGTGTAAATTTCGTGGATCGTCGTCTAGGAGGTCACTAGCCAGCCAGCAAGTGACCAGACAACGCATCGAGCAGCAACCAAGCAAAAGGGCCCCACGCAGATCTCGTGGATGCTGGAGGGCTGGTCTTCGGTGCAGGAGCTGCTCGGGGCTGGGGCTTCTCAATCCCCAAAGCACTTTCTCGAGGATGCCTCTGAAGTCGTGCTGGAAGCGAAGTGCAGTTTCTTCAAGATGGCTGGTCCCACGTGTATCGTCGCACCCACGGATCTCAGCTGTGCTGCAGATGTAGGTAGAGGTCGGAGAGGTCTGAAAGTCCGGATCTCGTCGGGCTCTGAAGTCTGGTTCTGGCAGGAAGGACGACAAAGTGAACCGTTAGGACGCTTGATGGTGCCTGCAGTTGCAGAGTGGACACTCCTTGCCCACAAGGGAGATTCTTCAGTCTTCTGTGGAGCAGAACGTCGAAGTCCAGAGTTTCTTCTTTGTAGAGTTGTTCAGGATAATCTATTTTGGAATGGGACCAGCTCCTACCTTTATCCTGCTAAAGGGGGCTGTACTATGACTAGGTCCCTCCTATGGGTGGGACCAGGAAGGGGGGTGGTTACACCCCCTATCCTTTGTCAGGTTTCGCGCCAGAGCTGGGGCTGGAGTGCCCCAGCAACTGGTTTGAACCGGTGTATGCACAGGGACACCTTGTGTGCCACAGGCATGTCTCATTCCTTTCAGGCCTGTCCTACCTAATACACAAAATCCTGTCTGGGGTGGTGCTAGCACCTCCCAAGGCAGGAAACCCTTTGTCCAGGCCCCCCTCGCTGGAAGGACTCCCAGCAGCAGGAGGTCAGATTTGTGTCTGTGGTGGCAGCATCCATTTTGTGATGCTGAGGCTCGAGTTAACTTTAACCGGGGTTCACAGTTACATACATGTCGTGTCCCTCTAAAAGGGTGGAATGCTACCCCCGTCGCCAGAACTGGCGAGGGGGTAGTATTCCAATTTGTATGACACCTTACTCGACATGTTTTGATAATGCTATACCAAAGTTAGCAATAACCGCGAGGATTATAATGCACTTAAGAGTATATGGTATAGCGTTATCATGGAACAGCTATAAGGACTTGGTTCCGCAAGCTGCAGACAGGCTCAGCTCATGCTAGAGCACCATCTCACATAATTCCAAGCACTCTGCCTTCAGGATTGATAAGGCCTGCCATTGGAGTGACTGATAGGAGTATATGTGTCCATTTTGGGGTTATTTATAGGTATACTATATCTAAAGCAAAGGGTGATTACACCACCTTGCCCCAGCTGTCTTTGCAGCCAGTTGTGTCAGTTTGGATGGCCAGCCAGGGGTGGCATAATACATGTTGCAGCCCCTGGTAGGCCTTGGGTACACCTATGCCCTGGGTACCTAAGGTACACTGTACAGGGACTGATAAGGTGACCCAGTACCAATTGGTAGATGCACCTAAAGTACATGTGTGTCAATTCAGAGAGAGAACAGCTAGGCTGTGGGTCTGATTAGCAGGCCCACAGCCAGGGAAAGTCGTAAACCAGTGAAGCAAAAAGCAAAAATCTGGGGTGACCATAGGATTGCAGACCCTACTCTCCTACAGTCACGGCCGTTAGAACGCTCACACGCGGGGATAATTCCCCTGCTGTGCTGAGTTTTTATTAAAACGGGCATGGCCGTGACAAGCTCAGCTCGTCATGAGCACACGAGAACCGTGGCTCATGACGAGCTGAGCTCGTCATGAGCACCAGGGCGCTGTACGCTCCCCCCAGCACAGCAGGGGAATCTGGCCAGCAGCGAAGGGGTTAAAAACAATAATTACAAGACCAGAGGCTCCTATTATGCTGTCTTTTCTTGCTTTAATTTGGATAGCAGCCAAGTTAATAACTAAAAACTATGTTCCCCATTAGCATAAACTACAAATAAAGTCTGAACCGTTGGACGACCATATGACGCAATAACAGTCTTAACTGTGAGCAACAAGCCATCTTTTCTTGCTGCTTGCAGTCAAGCCAAGTACATTATCTAATTTACTTTCCTGTTTATTTTATTGCCAAATATTTTGAATGTTGCAAAGATTGTTAACTATTTTTATTCCCATTAGTTTGGCCTCTGTAGTCCCCTGGTTTTGAAGCAGGTGCTCCGAAGGTCAAGCTTTTGCGCTGAAGCGCATTGCTTTATTTGACGTCTTTCTCAGAGTTCTGTGGAGAGACCCGCTGATTACCTGGGTCACGTGACGAGACATGCTGTTCCTGACATGCCGCGCAGGTATCGCAGGCCACACTTTCTGCTTCACAACCTCCATTGTCCATCAATCAGCAATAGTTTTGCTCGTCTCTCGGGCGGGGTTTTATTTTTAGAGTATTAGTCCCTTAGGTTCTTTTCCAGCGAGAAGGAGCTTGTGCATTTTTATTTACTCAGCTTTTACCTTCACTAACTTTGGACACAGAAAGAGGGCTTTTAGGAAGTTCTAGTCCCTTATCAGACATCTTTTATCAGTTAGAATTCATATATTTTAAGGACACATTCTGGGGCAGCAAAAATGTATTATTAACAGTTGAAACATTGGCTGCGCAGATACTGTAAAACTGCCAATCTTGAAATATACACAAACACACGTGTTACAATTTTTTTCGCAGCATTTGCGCATTCTTTTACAATAGAAATGTCTAAAGACAATTCTTTCTAAAGTGATGGGGAGGAAGCTCGGGTCTTCCGAGATAATCTGAATTCTTTTATGAAGGATTCGGTTCAAAAGGCAGTTTCTGCCTTCATGTTACAAGTTTAAAAAAAAATTGGAAGCCTCAATCTAGAAACTAGAAAAAGGTAAGGAAACCTCCATTACCTTTAGTTCAATCTGTTCCAAGTAAACAGATTTCAACCCAAATATCTGGTTACCCAACTCCCCCTTGATGTTATTACGACATACAAGGTATCTCTTCATTTAACCTTAACCCATTTACTCAATACAGATGATATGGATCAAGATGATCATGGGGGAACATGGTCAGAGAAGGAGTCCTCACTGCACATACATTGTTGCATGCTCATTGTAATGACAAGGTTAGGTGTTTAATCCCCCTAAAGATAGACAACTTATGGGCCAACGGGTACATAAATCACCTAGTGGGAGCAAAATCCAAATCTTTAGCAGACCTGGTATAAAGCTTTTGGGAATCCAGACTTCAACAGAAACTTTCTGTTCAAGCAGAGTTTGTTCCAGGGAAACTGAATACTATAATGGATTGGTGCTCCAGACACCTCAAAGATTTCAGCGATTGGCATCTGCATCCTACAGTATTCATAAGCCTTTCTTTGAAATTCTGCCCTGTCGATATACTTGTTTGCATCTCGTTTGAACAATCAACTCACACCTTTTTCAGCTGGAGGCCGGATCCTCTAGCTTTGGCAACACATGCCTTTCTTCAAGATTAGTCTCTTCACCTCAATTATGTATTTTGACCTTTCATTATGATAGGAAAACGTCTATACTTAATTCACAGCCAGCATTCATCTTTTGTTCCAAGAAACCCCATTTGGCAAGGTCAGCCTTAGTACCCAACAGTTCTGGAGTTTTCAGTCAATTTTCCGATTCTCATTCCAAACTTTCCCTATCTATTTCTGAAACCAGAAGGCCAACCACACTATACGATTCTCAACCAACCCTTACTCTAGTGCCATGGAAGATTTTGAGTCTGCTTGGAGCACCCCTATAATTTCGGCAGAAGCTGCTCATTACATCCGCCATTCTTGGGCACCAGAAACATGAATACTATACAAATTCGCTTGGATGGCATGGAGTAGCTGTGTGGACTGGAATTCAAATCCCTTTTCAACCAATGTAACGGATATTTAATTTTTTTGCCTCCTTGGCTTTCCAAGGCACACAGAACTGTAAATACTTAAAGATAGTCCATTTCAGCAGAACATAAGCGTGTGAATGAAAAAACAGTCAGCGAACATCCTTTTTATACTGTCTTTTGAAGGGAGTAGGATTTTCTAAACTGCTTCCCACACTATAATCAAATGTGGGATGTTAATCTATTTCCGATAAAATATTTTTGGGCAAGATGATGTTCATCTTTAAAGTTCTTGTCTTTAAAATTAACAAAACTGTTATATTTGGTCTCTTTAAAATGTATATCATATCTCAAAGCTTTTGATATAGGTTCTGTTCAATACACTCCTACAGGGGTTTGTTTCCGCATTCGCAGAAGAACAAAAACAAATCCAATGTCTGCACATTATCCTTATTATCCTTCCTAACAACTTTGTGTAGTAAATGGTTTAAAACATATTAAAAGAACTGCAAATCTGAACGTCCTACGCTATATAAATATTGATTTCCTTTCATAAACAACACGAACCAGTGTCATCCACTACTCTACTATATAGGTCAAATGGATCAGGTTTCAGCAGGCATCGACACTTGAGCCTTCGAATCTCACTCCACTCAGGGTGATAGTTTTTAAAGCCTTTTGAGCTGATGCAGGCTTGGAGGGCATTCTTAGTTCGGCAGACTGGTCAAATGTGTCTGCTTTCAGAGTATTTGATTGTAAATCTATTACTCAAGTACTCATGGCTAATACTAACGTATCTTTGCTTTGATCAGGCATAAAGGGAACCTAGAGTCTTGTAATAAAACGCATATTTGCCTAGCTTCCATGAATGGAAGTGTAGATTTTATGAAAGAGATGGAGGGGAACTTTATCCCACAGCTCTGTTATCAACCCTCACCTTGTTCTTTTTTTTCTTGTAGTGCCAGTTTCACCCACAGCTTCTCCATTGTTATAAGGATCTTCCAAAATCTCCGCCATTAAATCTTCAGGATCTCGCTTAACCGTCAGAATTTCATCGCAAGAACAGAGGCCTTGTTGCTCGCAGGCAGTTAAGGCTAATATTGTGTTAAACAGTTGTTCATTGGGTCAACTGTTGGGATTTCATTTGTGATTTTAATTGATACCTAGAACTTAGTTATCAGAAAAGTACTTTAAATATTGAATTTCACAGGTAGGTAAATATATCACTTACAATGCATTTTTACTCAGCAATATTTACCTATGAGAGAAAAGGCATTTGTTGCATACAGTTTTTGGGATCTCCTTCAGGATTTTGGTTTGTAGGAGGCCAAGGTCCAAACAACCACCAGCAGTTACTCATTACCTGCCCTGGGGTGTCCGAATGCAGAGTTGCTGGTCAGGTTGCTAGCTTTGCAAGCTACGCTGGTGGAAAGAAGAGGGACACCTGGAAACAGGTTGCAGAGGGAGACTTGGGGAAAAATCTGGGAGCTCCCAACAGGGGTCTCTGGTTCCCCAGGGGTCTGGGAACAAGGGGGCTCAGCCGGATTGTCAGTACCCAGGCTAGGGCAATCGGGTGCAGAGTCTAAACGTCGGCTTGGTGAGTCCTAGGGCCTTGCAGTTGTTGGTCTCGCTGGGTGAGGGTGGAAAATGAGGACAGCTGGGCCACTCTTGAGGTGGGTCTCTGCAGAACGGACCTCTCTCGACAGCTTCTTGGTGTAGTGGGAGTTCAGATTGGACTCAAAGGCTCTAGTTGCAGCAAGGGGTCCGGTACCCCAGGTATTGATCCTGTGCAGCTCCGGTTGGTCCTGGTGTCCTCACTCGGTGGGTGGACAGATCTAACCTTCAGAAGGACGGGGCATAACTTTCCATCACAGAAATGTGAGGGAAATGTGTTTTTTTAGACACATTTTGAGGTTTGCAAGGAATTCTGGGTAACAGAACCTGGTGAGAGCCACACACGTCACCTCATCCTGGTCTCCCCTGGGTGTCTAGCTTTAAAAACATGAACAGGGTTGCTAGGTTTCCCCTGGTGCAGGCTGAGCTAGGGCCCAAAATCCACAGCTAGGCACATTGCAAAAAAGGGTCTGTTTTCATTGGAAAAATGTGTTATGTCCATGTTGCTTGTTGGGCCGTTTCCTGTCACGGGCACTAGGCCTACCCACACAAGTGAGGTACAATTTTTATCAGGAGGCATTAAGAGACACAGAATAGGAGAACAAGTGCTATTACTAATTGTCTTTTTCGGCATTTGCGCCTTCCAAATGTAAGACACTAAGAAAAAAGTCATTTTGAGAATTGCCCTCTAATTCATATGCCAGTAAGGGTACCTACAAATTCTGACGTGTAAATAACCATTGCATCAAAACTCCATATCTTGTGCCCCTTTCGGAAATACATCTTTTTCATTGATATTTATTTTTCACTCTTTATTTTTTACCAAATAGATTGCTGAATACCCGGTACACAATGAAAAACAATTGTATGGTGCAGCTCAGGATACCCACAATCAATAGAAAATCTGCCATAGTTATAAGTAGTTACAGATGACAACTTAGACAAATTGCTTTTTTCAACTCAATTTCAATATTTTTTTGTGAGGTGCACTAATCCCGAACATTCCTCTCCCCCTGTTCATCTATTCTTGTACTCCTTCACACCATACCATCAGTCCCAACAGACAATTGTATTCTCTGCACTAGGCAAACAAGGATAATTCTGTTACCTCAAAACTACTGCAATTCCTGGTACATTCTCATATGAAGCTCTCAATGAGTAAGGGAGTTCAAATGACAAACACCTGGTGGTTTCGGGAACCTCGGGCTCTTCTTAAACTAGCCCAAGAAAGGCCTTCAGTAACTCAAAAAGTAAGTTACCTCAGCTTTTAACTGTTCAAAAGGTGTGCACCTGGTTACCCAAAACAGTGGACCTTAGTTTTTTCTAGCTCCACCGCTGCACTCCTCTCTTTTCAGAAGCCTAACTCCAACTAATCTCTTGTTCTCACACCAGCATTCCACTGATATCACATCATAGTAGTTCACAATGGCGGATTCCAGAATCTTCCACACACAACAATCTCTCAGACATCTACCTTTGGAATAAACAGATAATAAAATTAAAGGGAAAACCCTCCTAGATGTATAACTCTGGTTTGGCAACAAATACACAGGACCACTGAAAGTATGCAGCAGTAGAAGATAAAATTACGAATTAGAGTTGACTAAATAGCTTTTGATCAGTGTGAGCTAGAATTTTTTTGTTAAAATCTGGAGATGCTGTCGGGCTTCATGCCTGGCAGGGCTACACGCCACAATATTCGGCGTGCGTGGGCTGCGATTGGGGCTATGGGAGCCATGGGCGAGCAGGCTGCTTTGCTGCTTGCCGACATTAATAAGGCGTTCGACTCGGTGAGCTGGACATACCTGTTTGCGCTCCTACCCCGTCTCAACCTCGGCCCCGTTTTTATATCCTATATTAAACTACTGTATACAGACATTACGGCCGCTGTACGTGTTGCTGGGGCTGTGTCGGAGACCTTCCTCATTGGCCGGGGTACCCGACAGGGATGCCCCCTCTCCCCCTATCTTTTTGCCCTGGCTATGGAGCCGTTGGCCGCCTGGGTGCGTATTGATGCGCAACTCCGAGGGTTTGTATGGCCCCAGGGCCTCTCTGATAGGATCGCGCTGTACGCGGATGACGTCCTTTTCTTCCTGACGGACCTGCGTCGCTCTGGGCCGAGGGTGTTGGAAATAATGCGGGTCTTTGGCGACGTTTCGGGCTTATACCTCAACCTCAGCAAATCCACCCTGTGGGTCCTGGGTGGTGGCGAGGTGTCGGGATCCTGGGCGCTGGACCTGCGAGTGGCGACTGATGGCCTACAGTACCTAGGGGTGTTCCTGTCTGAGTCCGCGCCCTTAGCGTGGGAGCGTTCCGTGCTGCCGGTGTGGGAGCGGGTGCAGACCGATGTTAAAACTTGGTCCCGGATGCCTCTTAACATCTTTGGCCGGTCCGCTATCTTTAAGATGGTGGCGCTTCCACGTCTTCTCTACCAATTGCAAAATTATCCCCACTCGATCCCAGCTTCCTGGTTTCGGCGGGTGAACTCGGTTTTGGGGCTATTCCTGTGGGCCGGGGGTTCGGCCAGGGTGGCGTTACGCACATGCTTCCTCTCTACATATTGTGGAGGACTCGCCACCTCAGACCTTCTGTCCTACTACCAGGCGGCTCACCTACTCGTCCTTAATGACTGGTGGTATGGTGATAGAGGCGACCCGGCGTATGCGTTAGAGCGCGCACTCATGGGCGATAATACCCTCCATACGCTCCTTTACTCTGCCCGGCTGCGACGGGGCTTGCCTAGTGTTACAAAGACAGTCTTCCTTGTTTGGCGGCAGGCATTGCGACGCATGGGCTGGTGGGGTAGGCTGACTGCGGAAACGCCGCTGTGGCGTAATGGCAGGTTGCCTGCCCTAGCCTCCCTACCGGGCTTTGGCGGCTGGGACGCGATCGGGATCTCGTCGCTGGGCGATGTGTTGTCGGGTACCGCTCTTAAGTCGTTCCAGGCCCTGAGTGAGGAGTTCCACTTGCCGCGGACTCAGTTCTTCCGTTACCTACAGATGCGGCACGCGCTCACACCGTACATTGCCGACCTAGACTCCCTCCCCGAATTTAGCCCTATAGAAGCGAAGCTGTTCATGGGGGAACTTGGGGACAAGAAGGTGTCCCGCATTTACCAGACGGTGGTCACCCACTGCGCCTCCGACCTTCTTCCCCTGCGGACGGCATGGGAGGCGGATGTCGGTCCTCTAGACGAGGATGACTGGCGCGAGGCCCTGGAATCCCCGCGTGGGACGGCTATTGCGATGAGGCTCAGGTTCATCCAATTTAAAATCCTCCACAGGGCCTATTTTACCCGCAAACGCCTCTGGAAAGCTGGACTGATTGCGTCGCAGGAATGCTTGCGTTGTGGTGCAGAGGTTGGCTCACTGCTCCATACCCTGTGGTTGTGTCCTAGGCTTGCTGGCTTTTGGAGAGGTGTGTGGGGTTGTTTGTCTGAAGTGTTGGGTTGGGACCTGCCCCGTACACATCGGCTAGGTTTGCTTCATATTCTTGAGGGGGTGGGAGGAAATCGATATAAGCGTCACCTACTGCTGTTGGGGTTGGTACTGGCCAAGAGAGACCTGGCGCGGGCGTGGAAGGACGAACGGGCTCCCCCCCTGTGTGTCTGGAAGGCTGGTCTGGACTTCTGTATGGGCCTGGAGCGCCCGATCTTTGCGGCACGTGGGTGCCCCCGTAAACACTTCAGGATATGGAAAAGGTGGGCCGAATATAGAGACTTGCCACTAGACCCCCCAGTTGACCCCGAGGAAGAAATCTAGGCCTCCCCCTTGGCGTAGGCTTGTGTCTGGTGCCAGTCCGACCGCTCTTTCCATATTTACGACTGTTTCTTCTATGCATGTGCACGGGGTTAGGGAGGGTTTACGGGGTGGGATAGGTTGAGGGTGGTTGGGTGTTGGGGATGGGGACGGGTGGGGGGGTAGGTTCGATTAAATGCAATTTGCAGTATATTTGATTCGGATTCCATTCCTGTTTTTTTTTTGTAATGTCTTTAACTACGTGGTGGTTTCTCCTGACTGTGGGGTACCACGCTCATTGTCTTGCTTGATCATTCAATAAAATTTGTTGTGAAAAAAAAAATAATCTGGAGATGCTGCATATGATGGATTATGTGGAAAACGCAGTGAATCCTTAATTATGTGGAAAAGGCTGTGGCACACAAATCACAATTCCAGTGGCCCTGCATACAGTACAACTATATAGACCACAACAGCTTAATACATATTGTATACCATCTTTACTCATCAGCAGGGCCACTGGAATTATGACACAGGGGTGGCCCAAATTATGCAGCAGGTGTGATTAAATTATGCATGTAGAAAAGGCAAACTATGCAGCATAATGCTGCACTTTTGCGATAGTATTACCTCGTTATTTTGCCATTTTTACACAACACTGTTCGGGCAAATATTTAATCTCATTATACTAGTTTCACACCTAATACAGCAAGAAGCAACAGAAGGGTACCCAGTCAAAATTTGGAAAGTGCCATTAACTGTGCAGTAATTCGCATTATTACTTTTACTTAACTTTTAACCTGTTTAAGTTAGCACTTTTTTTGTTAACATCTGCAGATTACATACACAGCAGATAATAGATCATGTGGCACATCTATAATTAAGTAGAAAACGCTGCAGCCATAAAATCGCATACTTCAAGTGGTCATGCCCAGTAACCATGTTGTATTTAGTGCACATTAGATTTTTTTTTATAATTAACATGCACGTTTTCTGCATATACTGTACTCAGAAACTTCTCACAGCATTTTAAACAAATGGGTTGCACTTGGGCTATACACTTGTAAACACTGCTATTACCACTAAGCAACTGCGGGCAAAGTATTTTTAGCATGAAGATTTTCATGTTGATATTTGATTCCGACTTTTCAGTTAATCTATTGCATTGAGACTATTCACAGCCTTAATGTTTTTTTTAAACTAATTTCTATACTATGTATAAAATAATATTGAAATCTAGGTCCATAAAAGAAGATGCACTGTTGGAAATCCTAGGTAGGTGCTCTCTAAGAGATTTCAGAATAAGATAAAAAATGTATTGTTTCAGAGGTTGCAATTCTTGCCGCTATTCAAGTATAAACTTTGAGGCAGTAAGTTATACCAGGATTTAAAAAGCAGTTTTAGAGAAAGAAAAAAATCCAGAAATCTGATGTTTTTTCCTGAACCTCCGCACAGAGTACATTCCATTAGAAGAGAACCTTGAATATTGTAAGAAAATGTCAATAAATCAGGCCATCTAAACAAGAGGAACAGAGAGCTATTGATTAGGTCCAGCACACATGTTCCCTTCTTTAGTAATTTGAATGCAAGGGTGTGCAGTTCCTGGGACAAGGAAAGATTGTCAGGTCAGTGAGATACCCTCCAATTGGAGTAAGTCCCCTCACACACCCAGAGAGGTGTCATGTTTCATCATTTGGGCGTGCTCCTCCTTGGGCTGGTGCTGCAATGCCCAACGGGCACCCAGGAAGGGGCTCTTTGCTGGAGATCTTTTGATTAGGCCGTTTCATGAATGAGGGTATGTGGGCTATGATAAGTAGTGTAGTGAAAGGAGTGATTAAAATAGGTGTAGGGACACTGGGTTTGACTAAACTTTATTGGTGGGGCTCACTAACCTAAATAAAATCAGTGTAGCTCATGTGGGATGCAGTGGTTCTATAGAGCATTTGTGTTGCAAAGTCGTGTTGCAAAGTTGTGTGGTCAACATGTTTCTTGCCTCATACAGCCCCCTCAGGGGTCTATTGGCATTTCTTCAGGACCAAGGACAAATTATATCTTACACTACTGTGTAACTGGTTCTCCAACAAGTGCAGATAGTTCAAGTAACCAGTTGTGCTGTACGTAGCAAGGCAAGATTCTACCTTGTTTATTGTACCGACCTGAAAGGAAACGGGGACAGACAAAACATAGGGCAAACATGTTTTTTTGTTTGTATTTTTAACACTGGTGAAACATTATTCGGCATTAGCGAGTTGTCGTTTTTTTAAATTTATAATCATATTTCCATCATGCCCTATAGTGCTGTTCAAGGTGACAAGCACTGGAGACACGCAAATAGCACCACCAGAATGTGCAACATTTAATATGTGAACACGGAAAGTGCTAAAAACAGTGAGTAAATACCAAAGAGGTTTCGGTTATTTTTCTTGGGCATGCTTACTTATCATTCATACCCAAGATGCCCTTATTGTTGTTCCCATGTTCGGGTTTCACAATGCTCCGAACAGCCCCCCTTGTTTGGACAGGGAAGGCGGTTTGTCGTTAGGTGAATTGTTTCCACACAAACAGATCATCTTGTTAGTGCTCAATTATACTCACTCACATAGATGGCAAAATTGGTACCCTCACTCTACGAGTCGATAACATGGCTGCCAAACTAGATAGGCAAGGTGAAGGCTTAGACACCGCGGGACTGCGGATCTTCGCAGTCTAAGACGAATCTGGTGCCACGGCCAAAAAATACAGTCACAAGGAAAAGATTCAGGAAGTAATTAAAATCAAAAACAAAGATTTAGAAGCTAGATTTCGTCGGATCATAAGAATTACGGGTATACCGGAAAGCGCAAACACCGGGTGCTTAGAACCGTGTCGAAGACATACTGCGTGAGGTGTTCGGAGCAGCAGGCTTTTCACCCATGCTCATCATCCAACGGGCACATAGATCGTTGGCGCCAAAACCGCCACCAGGAGCCCCACCGCAGCCAAGTATATCCCTAATCCTAAACTACAGGGATAGAGACATGATACTGTGATTTGCTCGCAAGAAACAACAAATCATTTATCAAAACTACCACATCTCCTTCTATCCTGAGTTTAAGCTAGCGATTCAAGCAGCATGCAAGTATATGCCGTGCTATACCCTGTGAGACTCAGTCACCCATGAGGGACAAACGAAAATACACCGAAAGCAGTACATGATTTTATAAAACACGTATCCACCACAAGAAAAAATGCAGAATGTGCATTCTCCTCTTCGCAATCAGACTGAAGACGAAGGTAGCTTGTTGAAATGTGTGCACTCAGCGGTAAGACTACGCAGATATAAGCATGAGGCTAATGGCTGGCGGGCGACATCCAGATCAGGATTGCTCAAGGTAGGCCAAACACCCTGCAAAAGACACAGGGCTGTACTAAATATGATACATTGACACCGGGACAATGCACACAGCCTTGTGTAAAGACTGCACTGTACCATGAACTTAAGACACAAAAATGCAGGGTGGTAGAGTGTTTGGTGGCGTAATGCATTAATGATTGTCTGAATACTACTTGCCATGTACGGCCTTACGGATTAAAGTACGAGCATCTAGCGGGCCCCCCGGAGGGTGCTCCACGACTGTTGAAATGTTGTTTATTCTGTTTGGCTGGGTATGTCTTTGGCATGATTGGGATGCTAAAGTGGGTTGAGGGGCGAATCATGGGGATGTTTGTTGACTCAGACAAAAATACTCTAAGTACAATGCCATATATTATGGAGAGATGTACCATATGTTGGAGCAATAGCTGTAGACAAACACTGCATGTTAATTACACAAAAAGGAGCAGGATATATTATTAACAAATATGCTACACACGAGGACATGAATAGCAGAAAGGGACCACCAGTGATCCGGTTATTAACCTGGAATGTTCGGGGCTTAAATAACCCCAGGAAAATAAGGCAGGTGTTCACATATTTAGACAGACACCATATTGACGTAGCAATGCTACAAGAGACTCATCTGGCGAAAACTGCCAAATGCACCATGGGTGGCTAATGGCTGAACTATAGTAACGGTCATATTTGTCCTATTCTATAGGCGTCATAATTCTTGCTAGAAAAGGTACACAACCCACCATAGACCATACTATTACAGATGACCATGGTAGATCTATCATTGCTATCGGACACCTACTCGTAATCTGCGTAGGACTAGTCAACATTTACGGCCCAAACAGACGATCCCGATTTGTTCACGAATATCTGAAGAAAATTAAGAAAACTACCAGATATGGAAATATTGTGGGGAAGAGATCCTAATATTTCACTTAATGATGACCAGGATAGATCGGGAACAACAAAAGAACCCCAACAAACGAGCAGTTAAAGTAGTAAAGGATGGCAAGGCTGAGTTTAAGATAGTGGATATAAGACGTTTGAGATATCGACAACATTCAGAAAGTACACATACGTCCACGGTGCATAACAGCTGGTCGACCATTGATTATTGGCTGTCAACGGAGGTAGCCAGCACATGAGCACGAGATATTCAACACCTCCCGAAGACATTATCGGACCACAAGCCAGTATTGCTTTCCTTAGAACTCCCTTATTACATGCCCGCCTTACATATGGCAATTCAATTCCAAAGCACTTTTGGATCCACTCTACAACACAACAATTAGAAATGCAATAGAAGAATACTTTCACCTCAATGAAAACTAAGTTGACTACAGAAGTTTGTTGTGGGAAGATTTTAAAGCCCATAAACGTGGCATCTCCATAAGTACAAATGCAGGCATACTGAAAGATATACGCGCTCAGCTAACTAAGTGTGAGAGCAAGATCAGATAATTAGAAGAGGAATATGAACGTACACACAACACTGCTACACTAGGACGCATTAGGGAAGTGTTGACCGAGTACCAGGAATTTGCTGATAATGAAATTAAATATACATCACAGCGGCAGACAGCTAGAGCATACGGCGAGGGGGGTAGATCAGGATGAATACTGGCACAAAAGATATGCAATGCCTGCAAAACGCACACAGTCATTAAAATCAAGGATGCACATTGAACATCACCGCTGATATATTAAAGGACTTTGTGGCAACATACAGAGATCTATATGCGACACGAAACACAGCCAAGGCATCAGAAGTTCTAGCCTACCTAGAAGACATAGCATTAGCATGGCCATCCGATAACCAGAGGGAATATCTAGCCCACCCAATCATGTCCGAGGACGTTAAAACACTACCCAATGGAAAAGCCCCTGGACCTGACGGGTTCACTGGGGAATTCTATAAAGTTACTGAGTCCCTATTTGGTGGCAATATATGGTGATGCCCATAATAAACACTACGCTATGGGAGGCATTAATAATGCCCTTTTAAAACCGGACAAAGATCCGGATATCTGTGTATCAGATCGCCCCTTATCCTAATTAATACGGACACAAAGATTTTAGCCAAAATTATAGCCACAAGACTCCAGCCACTAATGCAAACTCTTATATTGCCCAATCAATCTGGATTCATACCCAATAGATCTGTGGCACACAACATACGCACCCTATTCGCATTCTACCATCAACTTAATCCAGAACTAGAAGCGGCAGCAGTACTATTAGATGCTGCCAAAGCGGTTGACTCTGTTGAATGGGTGTACTTTTTCACAATATTGCAAAAAATGGGAATGCCCCCCAGTCTATTGACATGGATCAAGGTTTTACATACCAAGCCTGTGGCGCGCATGAAAGTAAATAAGCATATATCAGGAACGATACAAATGCAGCGCGGAACGAGACCGGGGTGTCCATTGTCACCCTTGCTATTAGTCATTGCGCTGGAAACATTGGCGTGCAAAATTAGGCAACAACATGCGGCCAGAGCACTGAAATGTATCCAACGTCCCGTCAATATTTAATTATATGCAGACGACATGGTACTATAGGTACGTAAACCCAGAGTCAATTTATCTCCCTTATTACGTGAAAATATTACATTTGTTTGACAATCTGGCCTCCAAATCAATTGGAGTAAATCCATGACACTCCTCCCAACAGAAATCACTAAACCGCACCCAGTAGAATTTCCCCTTGAGTGGCAAGTAGACCCGGTCAAGTACTTAGGAATATGGTACCATAGAGCTCCTGAGACAATCAGGGAGAACTATGGGGCAGCGTTACTTAAGATAAAAGAGCAGATCGAACAATGGATCCACCAATCTTTATCAGACAGAATGGCCATCGTTAAAATGGTCTTTCTCCCCACAGTTCTTTATTTATTTAATAGCATCCCCATACCACCACCAAAGTCCGTTTTTAAGAGACTAACTAAAAATATAAGAAGGCTCATATGGGCAGGGAAACAAGCATGCATCGAACTATGAACACTAACGCGTCTATACACAAAAGCGGGGTTCGCAGTCCCAGATTTTCTACTTTACTATCTATGCGCACAAGTGCAGTATGCGCGCTACTGGTTCCACCCAATACGATATATGCAGCATGTATCGGTGGAAGGCGGAGATGCGCATCCCATGTCATTGCGTTGCATATTGCCACATCAGCGCACACATAGCCAAGAACGAAATAAACACCATCAAAACAACACATTTGCATGGTAATGCATGGGAAAATTAGCACATAAGCTGCCACAATATGCGCCAGCGCTGCCCCTGCAACAACACCCCCCCATATCCGTAACACAAGATGGAGACTGAATGGCAATGCTGCAGCATGTCAGTATGGATACCATGGGGGGGGATCTATATAATGAAGGCAAATTCATTGATCATAACGACCTCAGCTATATCAGCAAACAAACACTGCTATTTAAATTTGCATATAATAAACTACGAGGTTCCCCCTGTAATGCCTAGTTTGGTTTCCCCTCAACAAAACAGGTTTATCCAAAATAGAGCTATTACTGCCCATGTCAACATGGCAGTGACAGCTTTTGATGTGGTTGATATAGTACCTACCCCACTTGGCATGATCTTATTAGATGCGGAGAAAGCGTTTAACGGAGTGGGGTGGGATTTTCTCTGGGCCACACTCACAGCTTTTAAGGATTAAGAGTCAATTTAAGAAGTGGCTACAAGCTTTATATGACACACCCTGTGCTAAATTGGCATATTCAGGCTTGCTGTCATCTACATTTTCGGTGTTTTGTGGTACTCGTCAGGGGTGCCCTCTTTCACACTTGCTATTTGCCCTATTATATATATATATATACATACATATACACACATACATACATTCATCCTTGCCCTACAAAATAATCTTCAAATTAGTGCTTTTACTAACGGAGCAGACTCCTTAAAGGCCATCGCATATGCGGAGGACTTATCAGTATTTTCTACAGAACCAGGAAGAGCATTAAGGGAAATAACAGTGGTGGCCACAGAGTTTGGCTTAATTTCAGTGTATAAATTAAATGCTAATAAGACCCAAATGTTGCTTAATCATAAATCACCATACTGCTTGCAGGGAGTCTGCTCTGTTGTTACCTATTTGGGGGTGCAGTTATCAGCACAAATAGAGAAAATTGTCTCCTTGAATTATGAGTTGTTGGTGAAAGCTACAGCTAAATCTTTTAAAAACTGGCACAGGCACAAGTTACCTATAGGTAGTATAGGTCGCATTAATATAGTTAAAATGGACATTTTTCCGAAGTTTTTAGATCTCTTTCGCTCTATCCCATTGGGAGTTCCCAATTACTTTTTTAAACGACTAGAAGTACAATAAGTAGCTTTAAATGGGGATATAAGAAGGCTAGACGAGCGATTGAACGGCTAATGCTCCCGTTCGGTCAAGGAGGTCTGGAGTTGCTGGACTTTAAGATGTATTTTTAGTCAGCCTTCTTTGGTCGTTTCCGTAGCCTGATTAATCCTACTAGTACCTTTCTTTCATACATTTATTCTGGGGGAAGAGAGTAAAATGTTTCTGTACAGAATAATGGATCCAAATTATTTTAAAGAGTTAAATTCAAGACTGCACGGGACAGCATTTTTATTCTAACCCCGCTTTACCGGGTATATTTCATGATATGGTGGGAAAAAACTGGGCCAGATTGGGGGTAGGATGCTTAGGTGACCTTTTTGATCATAATGGTTTTTATCTCTTTCGAGAGATTACATGTCTTCTATAAATTGCCAAATTATACGCTGTTAAAATACTATCAGATCCGAGATTCTTTTTTAAAGCACCTGAAGCTGATTAACATAACTGGCTCTGATGTCTGGGATTTTATATATGATGAAGCAGGGAAGTTTATGATCAGTAAGGTGTATAAATGGTTGGGTAGCTACAGAGTGGATGATTGCAAAAAAATGGCTCATCAATGGAGCAAGGTATTGGAGATCCCCGTAGCGGCTAGCACCATCACACAAGCACTCTGCACTATTAAAGAAGTGGTGCATTCTACTAACTTGAGATTGCAGCAATATCGGACGATATGTCTTCTCTATTGCAACGAGAGAGAATAGCTAAATGGGCATCTAATAACATAACTACTGATAGGACAAAGTGCCCAAGATGTGATCTGCATATGGCAGATATTAAACATAGGTTTGTAACATGTCCAGAATTGAGAATATTTTGGCAGGATGTCCAGAAGGTCCTCACTCAGAAATTGGGGTTGGAAACGCCTTTGACGATAGGGGAAATTATGCTGGGTTGTGTGAGTGCTGGATCTAAAAGGAATGGTTTACTAACTATTTTGTTAGTCTCTGCAAGGCTGAATATTGCGCGGAAGTGGATTTCACCAAAGCCCCCATCTGTTATGGACTGGTGGCTTCTTGTTAGACAGACGTATGATATGGAACAGGCATTGGCCAAGACAAGAGGCATTCGCTCATTTGCTAAATGTAATGCAATTTGGGGGTCTTGGTATTAGGCAATATAATTTGATGTATTAGGAGGTCTATTACAGTGCAAATATGCTCTTGGGCTCAAATGAGTATCTGTCAGATATTAATCTATGTTTTACTCACTTCCTTTTGTCATTTATCTCTATTTTTTATCCCCTATATTTGCGATATTGCTTTTGATATTTGCTTATATTTTGTAGTTATTGCCTTGATTTATCCATTTGTGTACTGTATCATCCAATCGTTGGCTACGAGGAGCGATTAGTAAAGTAAAGTAAAGTCCACATTTGTAAAGCGCACAATCACCCGTAAGGGTCTCTAGGCGCTGGGGGGCCGTCGGGAAGATTAAGCGAGCTATTGCCCAGAGTCACATGGTGCTGGGCTGACCTGCCGCCGGAGCTGGGGATCGAACCGTGGCCCCCAGATTCCAGCGTCAGTCGCCCTGGCCGCGGCGCCACACCTCTTCCGTCAGATTAGAACCCTCTATCCGACCTTTCCACGTGAACCACCAGCGCTGGCGGCATTACAAATGATCATCACTAACCCAAACAGTACCCATATGGCAGAAGTCTTCAAACATTTTTACACTGAGCCCCCATCCCAAAATATTATGAAGTCGGGCCCCCCTCCAAAACTCTATGGAAAGACTGGAGAAAGTGAGCAGAGCAGGGCTGAGCACAGGGGGTGGTGTCTATGAGATCATTTCATGGGCAGTTTTTTAGTATCTCATGAGCCACACTAAATGTGAGACTTATGAGAAAGTAAAGTTAAAAAAAATTAAACAGACAAAAAAACTACTCCTATTATTTGGTGTTTTGTGAACCCCTCCCATTCGTGGGCCCCAATGCAATTGCACCTTCTGCACTAATTAGAACTGCAGCCCTGAGTAGCAGGGTATCTATCCCCTCTGTCTCTTTCACCCCTTCCTGCCAACCCTGATCATCACCCCAATTTTGAAACAGACTGTTCCTTTCAGATAAAATGTGATCCTGTGTGTTTCTCACCTCTTTTCAGCAAGGATGCCCTCAGCCCTAACGCTAACCAGCATGCCTCTATTCTAAAGTAAGACTGTCGTAATTGTGAGCAGGGGGCTCTTCACACTCCTGTGCAGGGCACCACTGCACCTGCCTCACTAATAAGAGCTAATGCCTTGTGAAGGGGGACGTCTCCTCTCCCCCTTATTACCTCCGCATCCTCCTTTCTGCTTTCTCTGAGGCCTTAGCTAAGGTGTCCCCTCTGCTTTAATGTTCTTCTCTCTGGTGCCATTGGTTTAATGCCCAAAGCAACACTGGCACAACAAGGGAGCATTGAGCCCTAATATAAGACAGGAATGATGGTAAAACAGCCAGAATATGTGTTCCGTTGCTGCCTCTCACCCTTGAGACCCGGTGACACTGCACCTGCAGCAGCAATTGTACCTATTCCTCTGCCCACACCACCGGGCCATTGCTGCTAGACCTGAGGCCTAAAGAAAGGCTTCCTGCTCCTTTTTGTAAAAAAAAAAAAAAAAAAAGGAAAGGTCACACATTTCGCCCCTCTGTTGCTTGGGACCGGTTCCCTGTGCAGCATGGGGGACTTGGGCCACATTACCAACCAGGAAAATTGCTCCCCCTCCCCCACCTTTTTTGCTAGTGACACATCCTTAATTGGGGTGTAGTGATTCCTCACACCATTGCCCCAGTGCCAATGCACCTGTTGCACTAATGGTAGTGATGGCACTAAAAATAAAACATTAATGAATGTGCATTTCTTGAAACCTTCTTCAGAGCATCTTATTCAGGAAGTGGGGCAACGGTCTTTGTCCATTTGTGTATGAAAATATTATACCCCACATAGCACCCTCTATTCAGAGTCATCTCTTTCACCCTGTCCATGGATTTTGCTCTGTTCCACTTTTTCTTGAGCCATTTGTCTGAGGTCCAAGAGGTCAGGACGCTTAGGGATCTGAATCTGACCCCGTTGGCCTCCTTCCCCCCACCCCCTCTACTCACCTGAGAGAACATCTGCATGTAAACAGGGGTTGGTATTGCCTAGGTCTATGGGGTCCAAGGTGTTCTTAATTTTACAAAACAGTTTCCACATATTATGTTAACACCTTCGAACATTCAGCGCCCAGTGCTGAACGTTCGAATAACGAATGCTGGCCCGTCGGCCAACGGTTGTGCGCAGCACTGGGGAGGTAGTGCTCGTGACGACCGTTGGCCGACGGCAGCACTTAGAGGGTTAAAACAACAATCCCCGAGTGGGCCTAGAGTGCTTGGAGGGTGTGGAAGGTGGGAGTTCAGGGGAGAGGGCTCGAACGTGATTTCATTTAAAGAGTCACTTGTAGTTTCATGATGACAAACATTTCTAACTTTTTTTTAAAGATAATGTAAGGATGCTGAGCTTTGAAAAGTGATTCAGAAAAGGGGGTGGTGATGAACAGAGTGTCTGAATTAAGCAGACCACTCTTACCCAGTCCAAAGATCAGGGCTTGATCCATCACCGTTATTTAGCTCACTGCCCCATCCCAGCTCAGAACCTGGCTATATGCAAATTAGTCTGTCCCTGGCCCAGTGCATCATGGGAACAGGGCAGACCAAACTACCAAGCCAATTCTTCACCAGAAAGGAGACAAGCTACCGGGGACCGGTTTCTGGCATTTCAGCCTCGTCGGCCCGGCTTGCTTGAATCCTGATGGAGCAGTGAGCAAGGGACTCATGTCTGAGTATACCCTGCCACACCTATAGTGGCCAAAAACGATTCAGAAAAGGGGGTGGAGATGGATCAAGCCCTGATCTTTGGACTGGGTAAGAGTGGTCTGCTTAATTCAGGCACTCTGTTCATCACCACCCCCTTTTCTGAATCATTTTGTCCACCATAAGCGTGGAAGGGTATACTCAGATGTGAGTCCCTTGCTCATTGCACCATCAGGATTCAAGCAAGCCGGGCCGACGACGCCTGAAATGGCAGAAACCGGTCCCCGGAAGCTTGTTTCCTTCCCAGTATAAGAATTGGCTTGGTAGTTTGGTTTGCCCTGTTCCCATAATGCACTGGGACAGGAACAGACTAATTTGCATATAGCCAAGTTCTGAGCTGGGATGGTGCAGTGAGCTAAAAAACGGTGATGGATCAAGCCCTGATCTTTGGACTGGGTAAGAGTTGTCTGCTTAATTCAGGCACTCTGTTCATCACCACCCCCTTTTCTGGAGCTTTGAAAAGTGTCCTTTAATAGACTTTAAAATATCTACACTAGGTTAGCTATTAGGAAAATAAGTACTTGTTTTCATCATATATACCAAATTATTGTGTGGCGGCCTATCTTGTACTGTTACAATTTTAAAATAATGTTTTAAATATTTTCAGAGCTTTCTGTTACTTATTGGGACCTCACACCATCATAAATACATGTGACAGTGCTGCACTGTGCCAAGTTGAGTTCAGTTCTGTGACTTGCCTCGCAAAAAGACATCTGCAGTGACTGCATTACCCAAGTGATGTTTCATAACTGAAAGAGTGCATTTCCCAACAATTTAATTTCCACTTATTTTTTTGTTTAAGGTGTCATTCAAGAGCATGTTATATGCAGTTGCAGTGAATGTGAAGAAGCAACAAAATACTAAAATACTTACAGAATATTTTGTTGTTTATTGCCATGTTCTTTACATCAAACCACAGGATTTGCGAACACAATTGCTTGCATGACCAGTAAGTTATGTAACAAAAATATTAGAAAAATCTCAGAGCCTGTATTTTTTTTTCTGTTAATAACACATACTTTAAATAGAAAATGTTAGAAGGAAACACTTTAAAATGTGTTCTACTGCTGCCCTAATAACCTCTGAATGATAACTAAAGTACAGAAAAAACATGTTAAAAATGAATGCAAGTGTTCGGGCCTTTGCAGAATCTTAACATGTGAACAGATGTCAGGCATTCGCTGTTAAAGGTGGCACTCCTACCCTCAGCCGCTTTGTGTAAATAAAGGCGGCCTGGAAGCAAAAACACACAAAGAAAGCCTTGCTTTTAGGCTATCATTATACACAAGTACTTAGTGAAGCATTTGCGTCCCCCTGGGAATGCCTCCACGGACCCCCAGGAGGGCACGCCCCACAGTTTGAAGACCTCTGCCATATGGTGACAAAATTGTACAAGTTGTTACAAGAAGATATAGCGGGTGTCACTGGTAAAGCTTGAGAGAGGTGGAATGGGCAACTTAAATCGCCTCTAACTGAAGAATACTGGCACATTTGCTGTGCGCAGACAGAAATGCTTAAACCTATGCATAATCTATTATAAATATATACACCAAACTTACCACACCACACTCAAATTACAAAAATGTGGTCTCCGCGTAGATGCCTGCTGTCGAAGATGTGGGGAGGAAAATACTGACTTTATACATTTAGCATGGGGATGCGCTAAAGTCTGGGAGTACTGGGAGGAGATAACTAATACTAGGCCGTGTACGAGAATCCAAAATAGAATGTACAATACAAGTATGTCTGTTGGGCCTAGTGAAACTTGTGCACTCTGTAAATCGGAAACTATGTACTATAGCGTTACTGTTGGCAAAAAGGAGGATATCAATGCTGGGATGGTAAACAGTCCCCAAGCAGTAAACATTGGATAATGGACATGGTGTACTGTAGAGACACTCTGAAAACATACGAAGAAGAGCACCCATCAAAATCAAAGCCTAAAGAATACTGGACGCCCCTAACGGACTATTTAAGGTCTAATCCAGATATGTTAATAACTCCTGCTGTATAACCAACTATGCTCCGAGTGGTTGAAATAGGGAAAAATGCTGTATTGTACTACTTCTTACTGCTATGTATGCCATTCGCACTGCTGCGACTAGCACTACTGTAGCTTGAGATGTTTGTTGTATGTGTTTTCAAAAATACAATAAAAAACTTTAATAAAAAAAAGTATACTCACTCATTCGTTTTTAAGTTGCTGTGGGTCATAAGGGATTGCTACAGAGCGTGCCGGTCAATCACGACCTGGAATTTGATAACATACCAGGAGGGTTAAAAGTAGTCAAGCGTCTTACCCTGGTGGATGCCTGGTGAGTCCTTGGGATTCCATATTCACTCGTGTTGGCGTGGCGAATGCCTATCCACCTATCCCTGCTCCGTCTCCCATTCCGAGGCAAGCCGGGAGGACGGAATTACACTCATAGCAGTACTTCCTGTCAGAATTCAGGTAGACTAGTGAGGTGACTGGGGGGCCATCTTGAGAGGGTCATGGACAATCTAAATCATTAAATTGGGGCAGACAATCAGAAGGATCTGGAAATGTTTTTTCCTTATTCAGAGTTCTTGATCAAACTAGGCATTACTTGGCAGACGATGTGGGAAGGATCCAGATGTAGGTAAACTATCTACCCACTTGTGTAAATATAGCCCCTATGGCATGCAATTATTTATCAAAGTATGTATATGAAATTACCCTCCCTCCACATAGGAGGTTGTGTGTAAAGGAATGATAGTTCCACATAGACCAGTGGGTCACTGGGGGTTGCGTCATACATGTTTACTTGCTCGTTGGTAAATACAGTACGAGACATCCAAAACAAGTGGTGTGGTCCTTAAAGGATGGAGTGAGGGATTACCAATTCAGCTTTCCCCACGGGATGTCATCATTCAGCCCCACCCTATGCGTAGACAACCTAAAAAGCCACATCTGCTCCTTCCTGCAAAGAGCTTCTTTTCGTATCTGTGGGTGAGACTCCAAAATGGTCCACCTCAGGTCACCAGACGTACTCGAGAACTAACAAGAGGATCTGTTTGTGTGGAAACAATTCACCTAATGACAAACAGCATTCCCTGTCCAAACAAGAGGTGCTGTTCGGACCATTTGTGAAACCCGAACACGAGTACAACAATAAGTGCACCTTAGGTACAAATGGTAATTAAGCATGCCCAAGAAAAATAACAGAAACCTCTTTGGTATTTACAAATGGGGGTGGGGTCGCACACTACTCACACACCGGCGGTGTCGCCCCTAAGGACTCTGGTCAATGTAGTAAAGTGTTCGCGATGCATCATCTTTCGATCTTCTGCTATCTTCGCTGTCTTCGCCATCCCTGGACACGTGTTTCGGGGTATTACCCCTCATCAGCAGGGATAGGCCGTGTACTGGGGTTGCCGATGGCTGCCAATATCTGCCAGGTATAGTACCACTCAGGCGCGTAGGTGCGGGATCCCAGGCTCGTCAGCCCGCTGCTCAAGGGAGCTTTAAAGTTACAAATGGGGGTGGGGTCGCACACTACTCACACACCGGCGGTGTCGCATCGCGGAACACATAACCACATTAACCAGAGTCCTTAGGGGCGATACCGCCGGTGTGTGAGTAGTGTGCGACCCCACCCCCTTTTTGTAACTTTAAGCTCCCTTGAGCCGCTGGCTGACGAGCCTGGGATCCCGCACCTACGCGCCTGAGTGGTACTATACCTGGCAGATATTTGGCAGCCATCGGCAACCCCAGTAGACGGCCTATCCCTGCTGATGAGGGGTAATACCCCGAAACACGTGTCCAGGGATGGCGAAGACAGCGAAGACAGCAGAAGATCGAAAGATGATGCATCGCGGAACACATAACCACATTAACCAGAGTCCTTAGGGGCGATACCGCCGGTGTGTGAGTAGTGTGCGACCCCACCCCCTTTTTGTAACTTTAAGCTCCCTTGAGCAGCCGGCTGACGAGCCTGGGATCCCGCACCTACGCGCCTGAGTGGTACTATACCTGGCAGATATTTGGCAGCCATCGGCAACCCCAGTAGACGGCCTATCCCTGCTGATGAGGGGTAATACCCCGAAACACGTGTCCAGGGATGGCGAAGACAGCGAAGACAGCAGAAGATCGAAAGATGATGCATCGCGGAACACATAACCACATTAACCAGAGTCCTTAGGGGCGATACCGCCGGTGTGGGAGTAGTGTGCGACCCCACCCCCTTTTTGTAACTTTAAGCTCCCTTGAGCCGCTGGCTGACGAGCCTGGGATCCCGCACCTACGCGCCTGAGTGGTACTATACCTGGCAGATATTTGGCAGCCATCGGCAACCCCAGTAAACGGCCTATCCCTGCTGATGAGGGGTAATACCCCGAAACATGTGTCCAGGGATGGCGAAGACCGCAGAAGATCGAAAGATGATGCATCGCGGAACACATAACCACATTAACCAGAGTCCTTAGGGGCGATACCGCCGGTGTGTGAGTAGTGTGCGACCCCACCCCCTTTTTGTAACTTTAAGCTCCCTTGAGCCGCTGGCTGACGAGCCTGGTATCCCGCACCTACGCGCCTGAGTGGTACTATACCTGGCAGATATTTGGCAGCCATCGGCAACCCCAGTACACGGCCTATCCCTGCTGATGAGGGGTAATACCCCGAAACACGTGTCCAGGGATGGCGAAGACAGCAGAAGATCGAAAGATGATGCATCGCGGAACACATAACCACATTAACCAGAGTCCTTAGGGGCGATACCGCCGGTGTGGGAGTAGTGTGCGACCCCACCCCCTTTTTGTAACTTTAAGCTCCCTTGAGCCGCTGGCTGACGAGCCTGGGATCCCGCACCTACGCGCCTGAGTGGTACTATACCTGGCAGATATTTGGCAGCCATCGGCAACCCCAGTAAACGGCCTATCCCTGCTGATGAGGGGTAATACCCCGAAACATGTGTCCAGGGATGGCGAAGACCGCAGAAGATCGAAAGATGATGCATCGCGGAACACATAACCACATTAACCAGAGTCCTTAGGGGCGATACCGCCGGTGTGTGAGTAGTGTGCGACCCCACCCCCTTTTTGTAACTCTTTGGTATTTACTCACTGTTTTAGCACTATAACGAAAGTATCCACGTTCGCATATTAAATATTGTGCATTCTGGTGGTGCTATTTGAGTGTCTCCAGTGCTCGTCACCTTGAACTACACTATGGGGCATGCAGGAAATATGATGATAAATATAAGAAACTACAACTCGCTAATACTGAACAATGTTTAACCGGTTAAGTAAAAAAAGTGTTTGTCCCATGTTTGTCTAGCTCCATTTCCTTTCATTCAGATCGGTCCAACTACGTACAGCACAACTGGTTACTTGAACTATCTGCACTCATTGGAGAACCAGTTACGCTGTAGTGTAAGATATAATGTGTCCTTGGTCCTGACGAATTGCCAATAGACCCCTGAGGGGCTGTATGAGGCAAGAAGCATGTTGACCACACAACTTTGCAACACAAATGCTCTATAGGACCATGGCATCCCACATGAGTAGCTCAACCAATAAAGTTAAGTCAAACCCAGCATCACTAAACCTATTTTAATCACTCCTTTCACTACACTACTTATCAAAGCCCACATACCCCCATTCATCAAACGGCCTAATTAAAAGCCCCTTTGTGGGTGCAGCCGGGCATTGCACCGCCGTCCCGACAAGGAGCACGCCCAGATGATGAAGCATTACACCTCTCGGAATTTGTGAGGGCACTTACTCCAATTGGAAGATATCTCACTGACCCGACAACCCTTATTTGTCCCAGAAACTGCATACCCTTGCATTCAAAAAAGATAAATCGGAAACATATCCTATGTGGTGAAGGGTTCCAAGATATCATGCATGTGATTTGAATTGGTCCTGCATTAAAATCCTTCCAGATTTGTTACACACGTAAGATTTATTTGAACTTGGACTGCAACACAGCTCGAGGCGTTAGCTTTAATGTATCTTCCAGATTAATGAAGCCAACAGTATACCACTAAACTTTTTTTTTTACTAAATAAATTGATTTTGTCAATTTCCTGAAAGGCATTAACTATATCTAAGCATAGATTATCGACAATACATTGTGTGTTTTGTCACCTTTTATTTAAAGTGAATAACAAAACGAAAAATAATGTATAGTGTTAAAGCACAATTCTTCCCCTACCAGTTGCAATTATTATCACTTCATTAAGTAATTACTGTTAATGGCAGATAATGCCCGCTGCAGTTAAAGGCTCCCACACCCATCCAAAAACTTCTCATACGTAAATGAGAGCAACAGAAGATCTTGCTTTTTTAATATTAATGGTATAGTTAGATTTGAAAAAAAATAGGTATATTTATGGAAAGAAAGTATGAAAAAGAATAAAATACACAATCCGTTAACAGTGCCATATTTTTTTTAAAAAGTCAGCCATTGCCATATATGGTCTATTTTAGTGGTTCCCAAACTTCTGACTCCTGAGGACCCCCACTGAATCACTACTGGAAGCCGGGGATCCGCAAGCAATTTGTACAATTTAAATTTCTTTTTAAAAACACCTTTTGAAGCAGAGGCAATTTCAAGAGGGAGACAGCCTGAATTGGGTCTATTGGCATGGACATGTATGCCTACAGCAGTGTATTATTTAGTGGTACAAGTCTCCTGCTCTCAGCCATAGCAGCACCTCTACATTCTCATTCCAGAGCCTTGGAGTGGTGACCCTTCCTTACAGCAACAGGTTGAATGATTGTGAATTATTAGCATTTGTACCTATTCACAGTTTAAGAAGGTCTAAAATATTATACAATTATGAAGCATTTTATAATAAAGACATGCCCCAAGGAGCAACAAATATTGTGAAAATTCTAACAAGATAGGGCACAAAGCGATGAGTCCAGTATACAGAGCAAATTCAAGGTCTATATTAGGAGTTCATCATGGAAGTGCAAGAGATGGCAGGCAGGTATCTGCAAAGGAGGCATATTGTTTCAGCGAGATCATGGAACAATGCTATGCCAATTACCATAAACCCCTATTAGATTTCATCTTTAGTCACAGACAGCAGAACAACATTTTACCATCAAGGGGCGAGCAGTGCAGTTAAGGCATATTTCAGAGTGGCACCTGACATGACCCTCTCCTGTTAGGATGTCCTCTGCCCAGTCCCTTGCCAACAACAAACTGCAAAGGCTACACAGAATAAGAGCTTGATATGTCTGAATATGAAAGCTTGACAGCACACAATTCACCTAAGGGCTTGTGGAAAGTGACCAATCAGACAGCAGCACGAAAATCCTACTGCTGATCCTGGCTGCCTCTATTTTTACCTGCCTGCCAAGTAACGGTAATCCATACACATGTGCCTTTCATTGTATTGCCTGTATTTTCATTGTTGTGTCTGTGACTGCTGTTGTCTGTCTTCCACCGCTGCCTGTACGTGGTCTGTGCCCCTTTTTCTTCCCTATGTTCCCCTCGCTGTCCCTGTGCTCTCTCTGCCCGGTCTTTCCTTCTGTACCCCTCGCTGCCCCTTGTCTTGCCCGGTTTTCCCTTATGATGCCCCATGCCTCTCTGCCCGTTCTGCCTTCTGTTCTTAGCTGCCCCTATATTTCACGTTTTTTGTGCCCGTCTGCCCTCTGTGCCACTCGTTTTTGTGCACCTTTTGCCTTCTGTTCCACTCATTTCCCCTAATTTTTTGTGCCTTTCTGCCCTCTGTTCCCCTCGTTTTTTGTGCCTTTCTGCCCTCTGTTCCCCTCGTTTTTTGTGCCTTTCTGCCCCCCTCGATTTTGTGCCCTTCTGCCCTCTGTTCCCCTCGATTTTCCCTCGTTTTTTGTGCCCTTCTGCCCTCTGTTCCACTCGTTTTTGTGCCCTTCTGCGCCACTCGTTTTTTCCTTGTTTTTGTGCCCCTTTTGCCTTCTGTTCCACTTGTTTCCCCATCTGCTGTGCCCCCTGCAGCCCCGCCCCCCTGAGTGCCCACTCGCTGCCCCCAACTCCCAATTGTATTGTTGTGGTCTCGCCACCCCTGCGCGAACATTCACAGCTCGTGTGCTGTGAGGACGCATGGGCGTTTCATTTTTCACTACGACAACAAGCACTCGAGTCCTGCGGACCCCCTGAGAATGTCTCACAGACCCCTGGGGGTCCACGGACCACAGTTTGGGAAACTCTAATCTGTTTAAAGACATTACTCAAAAAAAAAAAAAGGTTTGACGTTTTTTAAATAGCTTAAGGCTTAGTTCAGTTGATGCTCATTATCTTTGGCTAACTAGTGGGTAGCGATGGCGAGGAATTTGAACTTGCTTATGCAGGCACGAGTGGGGGGGGTTTACACTCGGGTGGACGGCGTCCACCCACTATTTTTACAAGGTGGATGCCGTCCACCCTGCCAAGAAGTTGGGACATTAAAAATATGCTAAATTTGTCCAGGTGTAATTTGCAAACACTGGGACACATTCAGCAGTGCCTGCACGTTGTTGTCTGCTTTCGATCCACAACAACGTGCAGGCGGATGGGGGCTTTCTTATTGCAGACTCCTGCTGGGCCCATAATAAAGGTCGAATCTGAGGGGTCCTCAGGCCTCCTTCTGTACGAGTCTCCTGGCTGGCAGCAGTCAGGAGCCTCACACCTAGATCAAAGGCAGCAGCAGGGAAACACAGCCTCACACCTTGGTAGCATGGCACGCATTCCTAAGAGGCCGCATTTCACTATGTTCAGGCTCGGTTTAGAAGATAATCATGCACTGTAAGAATGTCAGATCTGTTGGTCTTTCCCAGTATTTCCACAAAATAAATAGCATTTATTTAGAGCCTACTTTCCGTGAGGCGGCATTGTAATAATCTGAATAGCACTATTTTTTCTTGTAAAGCGCTATGGGTAAATGACGTTTACGCTGACAAAAGGCAACATAGTTTTATGTGTAGCTTACAAAAGTGTGTATCTTCTCCCATAATCAGGAGGGTTTGCATGTTTACTCGAAATGTGCTCCAATGTACTCATAATAGACTGGGTAAACATGTGCGGGCTTAAGATCTCGTCACTTATGATGCCACTTCCTGTGATGTCACGCGCCGTGATGTCACTTGCATGCTGATTAACTACGTTATTCCCTAGACCTATTTTTCAGGACTTGTGCCCTGTGCTTAGGTGAGAAGAGGACGTACACACGTATGACTAAAGTGGCAAATCTGAGTTGGGAGCACTTACACTTAAATCTGCGAAAGCCATCTGAACTACGAAGGACTAGTAACCCAACTCTCTTGTGCTCAGCAGAGGCAACGCCGTGCCATCTGATCTGCGATTACCGCAGACACGCATTAAAAAGAGATCTGGGCAAAAAAATCCACCCTTCATCTCATACCGGTTAGGTTAGTTATTAAGATAGGTCGCCCATCCTCTATTGTCTCAAACGGCCCTTTCACAGAAAGCGCTCATCAGGAAGAAGGAATTATTTACAGTAACTGTTAGGCCACGAGTCCACGTCAACATTTCGTTACTGTCCAATGGAGTAATCTTTAGAGGAAGCGAAAAGCAAGGAGACTAGAACCACATCCACAATTCAGCTCCCGTGAAGAGCCACTTTGCCCTCCTGTCTTGTGTTCCCCTCTCCTCACCCCTACAAGGTATTTCATGACCATCCTTATCCCCGATCCCCTTCTCCCAAAGTGACCTGTCGATACCACGTATCGCTATGACCGGACCCTCATCGCTGACTCCCTGTCACCCCCAAGTCAAATGACAACAAACGAACTTACCTGTCGTGTGTCCACCTCGCTGCACCCTCAATTACCGATTCAAACCTCGCGCCACGCCTGCCAAGCCAGCGGAAGTGAAGATCGTAGCCAATCACAGAGCGAACCGAACCAGCAACCAATAAGGAGCGACGGCCTCAACCGCCACTGCCACTGGCGGACATTTTGGAACGGGTTCTGTGAAACACTCCGAGGAGGAGTTAGAGGCTAGGGTTAGTGGGACTGGTGTACAGGCCCACGACGTCATTCGAAGGTGGGAGGGAAGAAAAGTATCGAGCTGGGAATTTACAGTAGTTAGTTATGTTTGTGGCAATGTCTGCACAGGAATTGGTAATTTTGTTGAAAACCCCGGAATTTTGTTGCAAAAAAAGATTATTTTGGTTTTGGGCGAGCCAGCAAATTAATAGCAAATGCCGAGGCAATGGTCTTGCTCAGATCTTAGAGCCCGTGTACGAGAAGACCCCTGAAAATATTGTATGTAAATCGTTCAACAAACTACGTGAAGTATGATAAAGTTTCGTCAAACGTCAAAAAAGTATTTCCTTAACACATGGATGTTTTGAAATTAATAGGGCACGTTATAGCACTTTGCTGCGAAGTACTTATTAAAAGTGATGGTTTTGTACAACTGATAGTCTGAACTCACATATTCGAAAGTGATTTATGTGTGATAATGAAGAAAAACGATTTTTGGTGAAGTAAAATATTTGCCTAATATCACACAATTTAATCTGGGATGCCACGAAGTATCCGGTTTTTATGGCTTCATCTTGTACAAATCAGCCAGTAGAAGGATATCTAGTTTTTAGGTTTCGCCTATTATCATTGGCTTGCGAATGTAATAGGCGAAAATTCAAGGGCTTGATCCGACTCGTGAAACCACTGGCGTTTCTTCACAGTGCATGTGAGTCAGTCACCACGTGACCACACAAGCACGCGCATCTCCCTCCCCACATCAAAGGCATCAGCTTCCCTCCCACAGGCGGCCGGCCTCTGCAAAGTTCTCCTCCCCTAATTAATCACTTCACGTTTCACGGCCGCAGGCCATGACTCGACAGTCCTGCCGTGCTTTAACTCCCTCCCCCTCCCTCACCAAAGAGCACGTATTTGTATTCTTTATTAGGGCTCGTCCTTTCCTATTACGTAACATAACGTTTGTGCTGTGTGTAACGGGGTGGCAAAACATGACGCCGGTGAATGTTTGTGTGAGAAGCTTGTCCCCAGCTTCAGCAAAGACAACGTGAAGGCCGAACAAACGCAATTCATCTGCTCGCCAATATCATAAACAATTGTAAATAACATTAAGCATTGAGAGATGCATACGCATTTCACAGAGAAATCACAAGTATTTCAGATTAATAAAGCAGCATACCTATCGCTTTTTGAGCTGGCAAAGTGAACGTTATCTGTGATTTAAGAAACCAGTGTCTTGCATTAAAGCGTTTCTTATCTGAGTCATTGTTAAACATATGGTGTAATTGAGTGGTTTTAAGTGTGGTTCAAATGTAAAGATTATATGCCCTCTTTTAAAACGGCACAGACGGGTTAATATCCATTATTGTGGCATGGCTGGCTCACAATTTGTATTGTAATTAATCCATACATGACTAGCAAACCTTTATTTTCTTACTTATTGTAAACTTGTTTTTAAACTTGTCTTATCACGCCCACTTTGCTCGATCTTTCTCCCTGCCTGTCTTTTCCCGTCTCTCCCCTCTGATAAGGAATGGCAGAGGTAAAAGTCGGAACTTCGATCATCTAGAGAGACAAGAAATTACAGTGACATCAGTCGAGATATTTCATATGAAGGGGAAACAAAACTAAAGAGGGGCGGCTGCAAGCGGCGAGTCTCTCGCACCTCTCTGCCATCGCCTGGGGCTGTAGCGCCGCTCTTCAATGTCAGTTGTTCGAGGCGGCCTTTGAACTTTCCTGCCCATTCTGTGTGCGCCTCTTGACCCCACTCATGTTCAGAGCTCGAAGTGAGGCTTCCCTGACAGTCAATCACACTAACACAACAGGCGACTGCACTTACACAGAAGTACAAGCACTTCACTGCAGGGCGGCTGCACACACAGAACAGTACAATTACTTCGTAGTAGGACTTCTGCGCTTAAAATGAACAGTACAAGCACTTCGCAGCAGGGCTGCTGCACTTACACTCAACAGTACACGCACTTCCCAGCAGGACTGCAACACCTTTTTACTGAACAGGAAAAGCGCTTCACAGGAGAGCTGCTGCACTTATACTGAAGAGCCTTCCAAGTGGGGCGTGGACCACTGCATGTCACTTAAGTTGCAGTAAACCGTAATTACATACTTGCAGAGGATGAAGACACAGCCTTCCACAGCTAGCCCATCTGTGCCCTCCACACACACAGAGGAAGAGAAAACTGGCACCGCAGCTTGTGTGGATGTCTGGGGGTTGGAAGTGTTTGACACTGGTAGTTCCCCGAGACATCACCACATCAAAGGCAGCCCAGCCTCCTTCCCCCAGCATGCGCTCTGCCTCAGGCCGGCATCTCTCCTCCCCTAATTATTCACTGCAGGGCCTGCGTCTCGTCACCCTTCCTCCCAGTCCCCACAAGCATGCTTATCCAGTGGCTTATTACAGACGACATTTGTACGTTTGGCTGGCTTCTCTTTTTTTTTGGGTTGTTTGTATTGCACCAGGCATACGACGATAGTTGTGTGTCAAGTAGGTGGTTCCTTTGTCTTTTTTCGTTTTTTTTTAGTTCACTTTAGTTCTTGGGTGCAGTTCATCTTGGCATGGTGGCACTGTAGCATGCTTAGAGCACTATTGATCACACAGGAACAGTAGGCAAATTGGTGATGGCAACTTGTAATATCTACTTTTTCATTTTCTTCTTCACTCGAGAGTAAAGAAAATGGTAGTGTCACCTATATCTTTTTGTAGTGAAACAATGGTGTCTCACTATTTTGGTAGCGACATAACAAGCCAGTTTATTAATGTTTTCACCACCTTAATGCATACATTTAGCATTACTTTGTATGTTTCTTGTTGATGCATGTGAGCAGAGTAACATTTCTTGTGCATGTGATCATATATGCAATTTCTGCTGTATCTAAATAATGTTCCATTTCTGGTGCCAGTGAGTAAGGTAGCTCTTCTGTTGCAAGTGAGCCCCTCTCCCCCTCCCATCTTTCCTCTCTCCTCAACCTCAACCTCCCCTCCTCCCTCTCTTCCCACTCCCCCCTCACTCTCTCCCCTTTATCCCCTCCTCTCTCACCACTCTCCCCTCCCTCTCTCAAATCCCACTCCTCACTCACTCCTCTCTCCCCTCTCCTCACCCACCCCTCTCCTCTCCCCCCTCCCCTCTCCCCCCTCCCTCTCTCAAATCCCACTCTCTCCTCACTCACTCCTCTCCTCTCCTCACCCACCCCTCTCCTCTCCCCATCTCCTCTCTCACCACTCAACACTCTCCCCTCTCACCACTCACCACTACACTCCCTCTCCAATCCCTCTCTCTCTCCTCACTCACCTCTCTCTCGCCTCCCTCCCCTCTCCTCACTCACCCCTCTCCTCACTCTCTCCAGGCCTGACTCTCTCCTCAACTCTCACCACTCTCCCCACCACTCTCCCCTAGGCCTCACTTCTCCTCCCCCTAATTACACTTCTTTCACGTCTGGATGAAAGGCCGACATGCCGTGCAGAGCTCGGACCCGGGCCTGCAGGTCGCACCAAATGCCCTAATCTATTGCTTAACTCACCGAGCCAACCAGAAGTAAACGAGTTACCACTGTCCTTCAAAAATATTCATTTTATTTCTGGCATTTGAAACCGACGGAGCTACTTCGGCCCTCAAAAAGTAATTTACCTTCCAAACGTAATCAAGCTCTGTCTGGTCTTTACCAGCACTCAAGTTATTTCAGACTTTTATATTTTAGTAACTTATGTCCTCTGGGCGGAAAATGTTTTTGTCTGCCCTTCTTCAAAGTATTTACTTTCCTCGCTGACAATTTACGTTTAACTATTATTTTTTTAAACTTTACGTTTTGTTTTGTCAAACTAACTATAACGAAGACCCGTTGCCACGCTGGAATTGTGATGTTCTTCTGAGAACTTATGTTCGTGTTACTATATTTTTATTAATCATTTCCACTCGAATGATTAGGGTGTTTTTGCAAATCCGAGACCAGAAGCAATATTGTGACATCAAGTTCTAATCTCATCCTCTGTGAGGATGAAATTGTGTTCATTACGTGATCTCTAGCTGGTGAGCCTGTGGCTGTGGTTTCTTCCGCTGTAACAAAGATGTTCCTGCCATTACCCAATTTAATGAGACGTCATTTATTACCCTCGTCTGGATGAAAGGCCGACATGCCGTGCAGAGCTCGGACCAGGGCCTTCGTATTTTTCGCACTTTTTGCATTTTTGTCCTGAATTCCCAATGAAGGAGCTGGCACTCGGTGTGACCTTCGGCAGATTGTTTTTTCAGCATTATGCCTCGACATATGCATCTCTCTGTTTTCCAGTGCCAGGCGGAACAGCTCACTCAGGGTTTGGGTGCTTCTTTAATTGAGCTGAACAGTATGAAGGGCTTCCATTTGCTACCACTGTTGCCACACGCATTGAGCTCGCCAGGCAGCCCACCCCTCCCTCTCCAGCGTGCGCCGCGCTCTCCCTTGGTTGCCACACGCATTCAACTCACCAGGCAGCCCACCCCCCTTCCTCTCCATATGGGTGTTATCGTTTTCTTTGATCTCCGCCGCACGTTCACACAGGCTCCTCTCTGCCCACGCATCTCTCCTCTTCAGTAAACAAGCACTGGCGTTGCCAATAGGTCTCGCAGTAGGAAAGTTGGAGCTATTGGTTTTGTAAATGACATTTTATATTTATATATCGTTATTGGCATTGTCAATAACAATCTATAAATATAAAATGTCATTTACAAAACCAATAGCTCCAACTTTCCAAATGCGAAACCTATTGGCAACGCCAGTGCTTGTTCTTTATGTTAAGCCTTTGTTTTGACCTTAAAGTGCATTTTTGTTGTTGTTTTTAAATATAGTGAAAACTTAACTCGAAGGCCATGCATTTTACAGGAGCACCAGTTACATTGCCCAAGGTCACATGCATTGTTTATTAGGCGCGGCTACTCCACTAGGGCGGAGGAGCATTGCCCCACTGATTTTTCGCAGTGGGAGAAGCAGAAACATAAAATTGTAAAACTACCATTTTATGTTTCGGCTTCTCGCACTGCGAGAAAGCAGAAGGGTTTGGTTGGGGGTGGGCAGATCTGCTCTAGGGCTGGGGAGGAGTGGCTTGGCCACCGCTGAGGGCACTGACTGTTTGGTCATCCTCTGGGGCCACCCAAACCAGTCATGCACACTCTGCCTTTTCTCCATGTAAGCTAAATGCAGCCTACATTGAGAAAATTTCCTCCCCGTAGGTGCCTGGCTGGGTGCCGTACCGACCAATCACAACGCTGCCATTGCAGCGTAGTGATTGGCGTAGGGGAGGTAGGCTGCCTGCTTCCTGTTCCTGCCGGAGACGCAGGACCCGGAAAAGGTCAGTTTTAATTTTTTATATATTTGAAACCCCCTGCGCGACCACTCACCCGTTCCCCCCACCCCCCACCATCCCGCCCTCCAGCCCCCTCCCGTGAGCCATGCCGGCCGCAACTGTTGTTTATAGGCATAGGGGAAATTAATTGATTCGCTCAGAGTCACAGTATGTTCAGCCGACGCAAAGACTCAAATATGGTTCCCCAGTTCTAGAGTCAGCAGCTCAGACTGTAAACAATGCATCCTTGTTAAAGAGAGGGAGGCAGGCAGAAGCCACATGACAGCTTGGCTCATTGTGAGCTTGAAGTTCCAACAGGACCCTAAGCTTAGCCAGAGCGACGCTTAGGCTCAAGCCTAACTCGAGTTTTCAGTGGCTCTGTGTAGGAGAGTAGGGTCTGCTATCCTATGGTCACCCCAAATTTTTGCTTTTTGCTTCACTGGTTTTCGACTACTGAGGCTGTGGGCCTGCTGATCAGACCCCCAGCCTGCTGTTCTCTCACTAAATTGACAATACATGTGCTATAGGTACATAACCCAATTGGAAATGGACTCCTTGTCAGCCCCTGTATAATGCACTATAGGTGCCCAGGGCATAGGGGCCACCAAGGCCTACCAGGGGCTGCAGCATATCTTTTGCCACCCCTGGCTGGTTCTTAAATTGACACAACTGGCTGATCACTCAGCTGGGGTAAGGTGGTGTAAGCACCCCTTACTTAGATATAGTATACCTATGTCTAAACCTATATCTGGACACATATAAACCTATAAGCCACTCCTATGGAAGGCCTCATCAATCCTGGAGGCAGAGTGCGTGGTTTAATGTGAGATGGAGCTCTAGCATGAGCTGAGCCTGTCTGCAGCTGTCGGGAACAACTCCCTAAGCTGTTTCAGGATAAGGCCATACCATATACTCTTAAGTGCCTTATAATCCTCGCGGTTATATAGCAACTTTGGTTTGGCTTTATCAAAACATGTCGTGTAAGGTGTCATACGATTTGGAATACTATCCCCTCGCCAGTTCTGGCGACGGGGATAGCATTCCACCCCTCTAGAGGGGTAAGACATGTTACTTTACTTAAATGCGGTTAATTTCTAAAAGGGCCTTAGATCCACAAAATGGATGCCTCTGCCACAGACACGGGTCTGGACCCCTGCAGCGGACCGAAACTCCGCCAAATGGGGCCTGGACAAAGGGTTTCCTGTCGCAGGGGGGTTTTACCACCCTCCAGACAGGAGATAGTGGATTGTAGCAGGGAGGTCTGAAAGAAACCAGACACTGCTTGGGGCGCACAAGGCTGCCCCTTGCATAATCCGGCCAAACCGGTTCTGGGGCACTCCAGCCCTCGTGCCAGGGCGGCCTGGATCCAAGGAAAGGGGTGTAACCACCCCCTTCCTGGGTCCCACCCATAGGAGGGGACCTAGCAGGTAATCACGCCCCCCAGATTCGAATAAGAGTGGGAGCAGTGCCCATGCACTTTAGATTTCCTGAAAGAAACATAAGAAACGAAACTCTGGACCCTTGGACCTCCTACTCAACGTGGAAGCCCGAAGAATCTCCCTTGTGGTCAAGGAGTGACCACCCTGTGCAAACAGGCACCATCCAGCCCTCGACGTCTACTTTGTTGCAGTTCCCGCCGGAACTCGAGCGACAGAGATCGACGAGATCAAGCTTGCCTGCCTTCCTACAGCCCGATCCACAGTCCCTGCAGAGCTGAGACCCGTGGAGGCGACCGGAAGCGTGGGGCACGCCCTCTTGAATTGACCACGAGACGCTGACCGTGCAGCCCACGAGTGACCCTCGAAGCTGTACACCGGGGTTTGAGAAGCCCCCACCCTGAGCCACTCTTGCAACGAAGTTCAGCCCTCCACACTCGACGAGTGCTGCGTGGGGCCCTTCTGCTCCATTTGGCTCAATGCGTTGGCCCGGTCACTTGCCAGCCGGCTAGTGGTCCCTGTGCCGACGAAACGACAAAAACGACTTGTGAATCTGGTTGCTCCAGATTTGCACCAGCTCCCCTGAAAAGGAGCCCCCACTCTGACCTTCCTGGTTCGAGTGAGAAGCAATCTCCCGATTCCGCGTGGATTGCTTTTGCCAAGTGTTGTTTGCTCCAATCTTGAAGCCGACAGCGCCGACGGCGAGAGCCTGCGTGGGACAGATCGTGACCTGCTCCTGGACGTCGCAGATGCCCCAGAGCCCACGTGACAGTGGAGAGAAGCTCCTCGACTACCACCTGATTGCGCCCGACATTGCCTGGTTCCGTCCTGGTTCCACCCTGGTCACTGCTGAGTGACCCAGACTCTGTCCCCTCTGCTTTCAGGTACTTTTCGACTTGAGTCCACCCTTGGACTCCACCGGACACTTCTCTTTCACCCCGCCTGCAGCCCTTTCAGCTTCAAGCACCAAGAGCCTGCGTGACGAAACCCGACTCAACTTCGACCCTATGCACCCGCTTCCTGTGGGTGAGGTAACTTTGCTCCGCCGGTGTTCCCACACTGGTGCACATCTCTAGGGTCTGTGTCTTTAATTTTGTTCCTCTAGGTTCAGCGGAAGTGTCCTTAAACTTTAACCTTACAACTTTTACGCACCATTGGTTAACATTGGTGCATGCGTGCGCTTTCCGCACTGCTCCCGAATCCCGTGGGCCGTTCCCGACTTCAGCACTGCTTGTCCCGACTGCTCCCAGCGATTCCCTAGGCCCTAGGCCTAACCACTGCTCGAGTGGCATCTCTTATACCACTTGTTTAGTATATGGTTTGAGTGGCCACCCGCCCTCATCCATAATTGTGCAACTTTGTATGTTTAAACAGTGCTTTTGATTTAACGCTTGTGCCCCTTTATTCATAAAGAATACTGGGGATTGTTTTTAGTAATAAACACATATATTTTTATAATATATACTTGTGTGGTGTCCTTTCATTTGATATTACAGGATTGTATGTGGTAAAACAGCTCGCTTAACACGACCTCTTAAGTTAAGCCTTTAGGCTGCTTAGTCCATGCTACCCCTAGGATAGCTTGTCTAATAAGGTTGACTTACAACCAGACACCATAAGGGATTGTTTGGTCTGATAATCGGTGGTTCCAGAATTGGAAACATCACCTATCAGGCCAACTTCTCACATTGGTGAGCAGCGGTGCGGATTTGAGCTTGCTGTTGTTTTACCATTGCAATCTTTTTATCAAATTGAAAGATCACATCAAGTACCTCTAGGTACATATAAATCAAAAGCTTAGCATATTAAGTTCTACTGAACTTAGTAGTTGTAGATTAAAGGGATTAGCACACCCTGACTACAACTCACTAGCAAGGTACAGTAGGAAAACACTTAGTGTAGGTAGGTGCATCACTTACACCACACTAGAGTCATGTCTGACACAGGAAAAGCCTCAGGGTCTACTCCTGTGACAGTTGACCTTACCCAGGCAACTTTCAGCTATGACAAACTAACCCGAAAGGACTTGATTGCCTTGTGCAAATCAAGAGGGTTAAAAAGGGGCAGAAGTCCCACCTGTCCTATCCTGGTAGCCATTCTAGAACAGGATGACTTAGAAAGGGCGAATGGAATTCCCCTAAGATCAGGAGATGGAGAGAACCCACCTGTAACTGGTACCCCTCAGGAGGAAGAAGGAGAAGAAGGAGAAGAGGGGGATGAGGACTCAGAGGTTGAGGACACAGAAGACCAGGACCAGGAGGGTAGCCAGGTTGGAGTTGCCAGGCTTAGCCAGGCCAACTTAAACCTACTGGGGAATGGAGAGGGCCAGCACCTCCCCAGACCCTATAGCATTCTCCCAGGCAACAGAAGAGTGAGATCTCCCTCAGGGGACTCTCATATTTCTAGTGCCTCAAGAGAATCTGAGAGAGGTATGACTGCCTCTCAAAAGACTGAGCATAGGGCCAGAATGAGGGCTGTCAGACTCCAAATAGAGAGGGAGGAGGTAGCCCTGGCTCAAGCTAAACTTACCTTGGCTCAAGCTAGACTTACCTTGGCAAGAGAGCAGAAATTGAGTGGCTTAGATGCCACTGGTGGCAGCAATCTTCCTAGAGAAAAAGACAGGAACTATGATAATAGAAACCTGACAAAAATTGTGCCCCCCTACAAGGAAGGGGATGACATCCACAAATGGATGACTGCTCTGGAGAGAGCCTGCATGGTACAGCAGGTTCCTCAGGATCAGTGGGCTGCAATTTTATGGTACTCCTTTTCTGAGAAAGGGAGGGACAGGCTCCTCATAGTTAGACCTGAGGATGCCAAGAACTACTCTGTCTTGAAGAGTGCTCTTATTGAAGGGTTTGGCCTAACCACTGAGCAATACAGGTTGTTGTTCAGAGACACCCAAAAAGCACAGACTCAAGACTGGACTGATTTCGTTGAATGTGCCACTAAGGCTTTGGAGGGTTGGTTGCAGGGAAGTACAGTTTCAGACTATACAGGATTGTACAATCTTATCATGAGAGAACAGATCCTTAATAACTGTACAAACCAGCTGTTGCATCAATACCTTATTGACTCTGATCTGACCTCTCCCCAAGAATTGGGAAAGAAGGCAGACAAATGGGTCAGAACAAGGATTAAGCAGAAACCCCAGAACCAAGGTGGTGACCAGAAGAAAACAGACCAGAAGGGTGGAAATCAGAAAGATAAAGAAAAAGACCAGAAGTCTTCAGGCCCCCAAACTAATAGTAAGGAGGGTGGTTCCCAAACTGGAAACAAGAAGAAGAAGAATAAAGGTCCAAAGACACCTTGGTGCAATACCTGCAAATCAGTTTCACACTGGGGCAGTGAATGCACTAAGACAAATCCAGTCCCCACCACTGCAGCTCCTAAAGCAACTGCAACCCCTAGTCCAGTAAGCAGTGGTGGAACACAGTCCAAGGGTGTAGCTGGGTTGACCCTGGGTATTGAAGTAGGATCTGGCCTAGTCAGAACCCCTACACAGGCAGTTCTCCTATATGATGTGGACATAGATTTGCCCACTGCAGTGAGTCCCAGTAACCTGGGCAAATATAGGCAGACGCCTTTAATTAATGAGAAACTGGCTCAGGCCTACAGGGACACATGTGCCAGTGTCACAATGGTGACACCTGACTTTGTGGACCCTGGACAGATTGTACTAGGTGAGAGTTACCTAGTGACCAATGCAAGCAACTCCACTACTTCCCATAGTGTGGCAGTTGTGAACTTCTCCTGGGGAGGGGTAAATGGCCTAAAGAAAGTTGTTGTGAGTGCAGACCTTCCAGTAGACTGTCTGTTAGGCAATGATCTTGAAAGCTCAGCTTGGTCAGAAGTGGAGTACAGGACTCATGCAGAAATGCTAGGGATTTCAGAGCATGTCCTTGCAGTGACAAGGTCTCAGGCTAAGAAGTGCCTTCCTGAACCAGTGGTGGATCTTGGAACAATAGACCAACCACAACCCAAGAGGAGGAGCAAGAGAGGAAAGGCTGAGCCTTCCACCTTGCCCCAGGTTGAGGATCAAGTTTCAGAGGAAACTGATTCTGCAGTCCAAGAGGAGACTGTCTCTGAGGAACTTGAACCTGACCAGGTTGAGTTTCTGGGGACAGGGGGACCCTCAAGGGCAGACCTGAGGCAGGCTCAATTAGATTGCCCTTCACTTGAACCCCTCAGACAGCAGGCTGCTGCTGAGGCTGCTGGGGATGCCCAAGGTACCCATACTGTGTATTGGGATGATGGACTCCTTTACTCAGAGGCTAGAGACCCCAAGCCTGGCATGACCAGGAGGTTGGTCATACCTCTGAAGTTTAGGGGGTTCCTTCTTACCTTGGCCCATGATATTCCCCTTGCAGGACACTTAGGCCAGAACAAGACGTGGGACAGGCTTGTTTCACACTTTCACTGGCCTCATATGTCAGAAAATGTCAAGGAGTTTTGTCGCTCCTGTGTCACTTGCCAAGCCAGTGGTCAGTCAGGTGGCACAACAAAGGCCCCCCTTATACCACTACCTGTGGTGGGGGTTCCCTTTGAGAGAGTTGGAATTGATATTGTGGGTCCAATGGACCCCCAAACAGCATCTGGGAACAGATTTATACTGGTGGTAGTGGATCATGCCACCAGGTATCCAGAGGCTATTCCCCTGAGGACCACCACAGCACCTGTGGTGGCAAAAGCCCTCATTGCAGTTTTCTCAAGAGTGGGCTTCCCAAAGGAGGTACTATCAGATAGGGGCACGAACTTTATGTCCAGCTATCTGAAAGCAATGTGGAAGGAGTGTGGAGTAAACTACAAGTTTACCACCCCCTATCATCCACAGTGCAATGGGCTTGTGGAGAGATTTAACAAGACCCTTAAAGGCATGATAAAAGGATTACCAGAGAAGCTTAGGCGGAAATGGGACATTCTTTTACCTTGCCTGCTCTTTGCTTACAGAGAGGTCCCACAGAAGGGGGTTGGCTACAGCCCTTTTGAACTTTTGTTTGGCCACCCTGTGAGGGGTCCATTGTGTTTGATGAAGGAAGGATGGGAGTTACCTCTCAAAAAGCCCAAACTAGACATAGTGGACTATGTACTTGGTCTCCGCTCCAGGATGGCTGAATACATGGAGAGAGCATCCAAAAACCTGGAGGCCAGCCAAGAATTGCAAAAAGCTTGGCATGACCAAAAGGCTGTACTGGTAGAGTTCCAACCAGTAAAGAGTAGCTCTCCCGCCTAGGGAGAGGACGCCCCTGTGCACAACTGAGAGTGGACCAATGGGTCTGATTCAATAAATCGAATTTTTCACAAAACGGTATTCATGACGAAGATGTTTTCATCTTTCCAATTTTATTGGATTAAGTTTTAAAGATGCAATCATGTGTATGATGTCAATCAAGCATGGTAATCCAAAGCGACATACATAGTTCAAGGTGTGTTCATTATCACACAACCCAATGCATTTCGGGCGGAGCCCATCGTCAGGGGGTTACTCTACAACAAAAAACAGAATAGCTGGCTATAATCATACTGTAAAAAAACAATGGCGGTCAACAACAAGAAACGCGGTGCATGCAGCATGGTGTGTACAAGGACACTGTGATCATGCGAGAAAAAGCGGGTAGAAGTGTCAATATTCAAATCAATAAACCAAAATGTCTCAAAGTGATGAGCAACGTGAACTACCAAACTCAGTGCCTTGAGAAGTAAAAACCTTCACCAAATGCCGATCATGTTACACAAACGGAGTTACACCATGTCTAAAACCCAGCGGGTTTCCCCACGTGCGTGTAGATCTAAAAAATCATAACTCGACTAGAGTGCCAAAAAGCGTGCGTCCCAGAACAGGGTACTTACTCGTGTGATAATAACCAGCGGACTCGTAAGAGTTCCGTGAGGGTGACAACGCGGTGTGCAACGATAGAAGTTCAAGTAGAGTTTGCTAGACAGTGAGAAAGGACTAAAGAGGCTAAACGGCCCGAGGGGTCAGGGTGAGAGGATAACGTGAGCGCCATGATGTAAAGGATAGAGTCACAGACAGAGAACATGAAAAACATCATTATTATCAAAATCATATTCAAGTAAACCAATATGAAAACGAAAACATAAAGTTATAAATAGCACAAAAATTCAATGCGGTCATTGAGCCCCAAGGGCGCCATCGTGGACAAATAACGAATCCAAAAGTTCTCCCTTTTAAGTAGAAAGTTCTTGTTATTCACAGTGATGGGTACTTGTTCCAGTATCTGATATTTTAGTTGGGCCACTGAATGTCTATTTTCCAGAAAGTGGGTGGCTACCGTGGATTTTAAATTCCCAGTGCGAATGTTGCTCTTATGTTCTAAGATCCTGGTGCGGATCTTGCGTTCGGTATGTCCCACATAGCATTTGCCACACAGGCATTTCAATACATATATGACATTCTTGCTGTTGCATGTTGCGTTGACTCTTAATTTTATGGGGTTGCCTTTCATGGGATGGTTGATCTGATTACCTGCGATACAGTTGTTGCAATTGCTGCAATTATGACATGGTTTGAGACCGGTGTATGTAACATTAGACTTTGGTCCACTGGTATTATTCAAAACCTCTTTAATGTTCTTGCCCCTGGTAAATGCGAAGATGGGGGTTTCTGTGAATAAACCTTTGAAATCAGCTTCCATAGTCAAGATGGGCCAATGTTTTCGGATGATTTTTTGGAATTGTGCGGATGCTTTAGAGTACTTGGAGACGACCACTAGTCGGTCGGAAGGTGTCTTCTGTTTAGGAAGGAGCAAAGAGGCTCTGGTACATTTCTCACTTCTTTCCATAGCCAGGTCCAGTATTGGGGTAGGATAACCACGAGCTCTCAATCGTTCCAAAACTGTTTGGATTTGGACTTTGCTCTCATCGGGTTTAGACACAATTCTTTTGACCCGTAGAATCTGGGCATACGGTAGGTTATTTTTTAATCCCATGCGGTGGAAGCTCTGATAGTGGAGGATCGAATTTCTGTCGGTCGGTTTCCTGAAGATAGAGGTGGACCAATCTCCCGGTTCTCTTGATATTTTCACGTCCAAATAATGGACGCAGGATGTACTGTAATCCCATGTGAATTGTATCCGTTGTGTAACCTGATTCCAGGTGTTAAGAAAGGTGACAAGGGTTTCAACAGTGCCCGCCCATAAGAGAAAAATGTCGTCAATGTATCTGAGGTATAACCGGCCGTTTTCTCGCCAGTTTGTAGTGCTTAGGATGTGGGTTTCTTCAAATATTCGCATGAAAATATTAGCGTAGCAAGGAGCCGCCGAATTTCCCATGGCCGTACCTGTGAGCTGTAAGTACCATTTGTCAAAGATCGTGAAGTAGCTATGGTATAATGTGAATAGAGTGAGTTCCATCAAGAATATTTTTAGGTCATGGTCAATGTTCGATTGGGCCAGTGTTTTTTCGATGGCTTCTATCCCTCCATCATGAGGGATCGAAGTGTATAAGGAACTGACGTCCACAGTACACATGATGAGGTTGGCGTCTTTGAGATGATTCATGACTGGTTCCAATCTGAGTAGGAAGTCGGTGGTATCTTTGACGAATGAATTTGATGTTGAAACAAATGGTTGGAAATATTTGTCCAAAAATTTACCTACGTTCTCATGGATGCTTGTTCTTGTCGACACAATGGGTCGAAAGGGAGGATTGGTAGGGTGTTTATGAAGTTTAGGCAACATGTACAATGTCGGTGGTTTGGGATTGGTGGGTGTGAGATACCTCTTCGTTCTCTCATTGATGGTCCCGTTGTCGAAAGCTTTATTGATGATGGTAATCAAATCGTTGGTATGTTCCCGGGTGGGGTCACCCGAGAGTATCCCATAAGTGTTAGTGTCTCCAATGTGTTCAATGACCTTTTGTTCATAAAAGGAGGTGTCCATGATCACCAGGGCACCTCCTTTATCGGCATTGTGACAAATGATGTTGGGATTATCCGCGATTTTTTGCAAGATGTTTCTCTCCTTGCGGGTAAGGTTACTCCGTGTGGCGGGTTGTAAAAAAGGTAGGTTCAATATGTCTTGCTTCACCAGGTTCTCGAAGGCATCGATGATTTTATGGCTTTGTGGGGCCAAGTAGGTGCTGTGGGGTCGTAGGCCTCTGAGCATATCTTCCTCCTGGATGGTATTCGGACAGATGTTTTGAAAATAATGTTTCAAACGGATGTTGCGGATTAATTTAAATGTGCTCACTTCGAGTTCCAATGTATTGGTGCCCGTGGTGGGGACAAATGACTGACCTTTCTGTAGTGTGTTAATTTCTTCTTTTGACATGGTTATAGAAGATATATTGATGACCAGATTCTCATCAGTGGTCAACGTCTTCCTTTCGGTTTCTTGTTTTTTGGAGGTGGAGTTTTTTCTCGTTCCTCGGCGGGTTTTTCCCTTCCGGGATCTTTTTGTAGGCTGGTACCTGACTCTAAAAAAGGAACCGCAGGGTCATTGGAGGTGCTTGGAGTCTGAGCATCAGTGTCTGGTCTTGCCGTTGTGGGCCTTGTTCTTTGATCATCTTCAGAGGAGGAGGTTTCGTTGGCGGAATAAGGGTTGTAAGGTTTGTTGGTACGGCGGCGGGCATACACCTCGGCCCAGGTGTATACCTCGCCGAGTTTATAATCGATGGTATCTCGCTTAAACTTTCTCAATTTTCTCTCCTGTGTTTCCCGTACATGTTTATCTAATTGTATATCTATGTCCTCTAACATTTTGTCAAGTTCTTCTTTGGTCAGGGCATCGTTGAGTTCCTTTCTCACGCTAGTGATTTCTTGGGTGAGTTCTTCTAAGGTTTTTGCCAATTCTTCCACGATCAATAAAATCAGATCGAGGGAACATTTGTTCAGAATAGAGTACCAACGTTCTACGAACTTAGTGTTATTTTTGCACAGGAGTGGTTTTAAAGGGACCCGTAGGCCACGAGGGATTCGTTGGACACGATGGTACCGGATGAGGGTACTCGCGTGAAGTTTTTGGTTTGATTGTTTTTTGAGCAAGTAGAGTAACTGGCGAAGATTGCTCTCTACACTGCGGGTGTTGCCCGTGGAGATGATATCGTCCTGTATCATGCCGTAGATCTTATCGGCGTCATCCGGAGTGTAAGCAAAAGTGCTGGCTTTTTGGTCGGTCATGCCAGAGACCGATTCAAAGTTCATCTTGAGAGCGTGCCGAGGTCCAAGGACAGACAAGGAGAAATGTACTAGTGAAAGGGATCTCGCACAGCTGATTTGATCCAAAAGGTAGTCTGTTATAAGGAATTGTAGTGTGCAGTCGGGGAAACACTGTCTGGCCAAGCAGTGTTGAAAAGTGAGCACTAAAGAGTAGCTCTCCCGCCTAGGGAGAGGACGCCCCTGTGCACAACTGAGAGTGGACCAATGGGTCTGATTCAATAAATCCAATTTTTCACAAAACGGTATTCATGACGAAGATGTTTTCATCTTTCCAATTTTATTGGATTAAGTTTTAAAGATGCAATCATGTGTATGATGTGAATCAAGCATGGTAATCCAAAGCGACATACATAGTTCAAGGTGTGTTCATTATCACACAACCCAATGCATTTCGGGCGGAGCCCATCGTCAGGGGGTTACTCTACAACAAAAAACAGAATAGCTGGCTATAATCATACTGTAAAAAAAACAATGGCGGTCAACAACAAGAAACGCGGTGCATGCAGCATGGTGTGTACAAGGACACTGTGATCATGCGAGAAAAAGCGGGTAGAAGTGTCAATATTCAAATCAATAAACCAAAATGTCTCAAAGTGATGAGCAACGTGAACTACCAAACTCAGTGCCTTGAGAAGTAAAAACCTTCACCAAATGCCGATCATGTTACACAAACGGAGTTACACCATGTCTAAAACCCAGCGGGTTTCCCCACGTGCGTGTAGATCTAAAAAATCATAACTCGACTAGAGTGCCAAAAAGCGTGCGTCCCAGAACAGGGTACTTACTCGTGTGATAATAACCAGCGGACTCGTAAGAGTTCCGTGAGGGTGACAACGCGGTGTGCAACGATAGAAGTTCAAGTAGAGTTTGCTAGACAGTGAGAAAGGACTAAAGAGGCTAAACGGCCCGAGGGGTCAGGGTGAGAGGATAACGTGAGCGCCATGATGTAAAGGATAGAGTCACAGACAGAGAACATGAAAAACATCATTATTATCAAAATCATATTCAAGTAAACCAATATGAAAACGAAAACATAAAGTTATAAATAGCACAAAAATTCAATGCGGTCATTGAGCCCCAAGGGCGCCATCGTGGACAAATAACGAATCCAAAAGTTCTCCCTTTTGAGTAGAAAGTTCTTGTTATTCACAGTGATGGGTACTTGTTCCAGTATCTGACATTTTAGTTGGGCCACTGAATGTCTATTTTCCAGAAAGTGGGTGGCTACCGTGGATTTTAAATTCCCAGTGCGAATGTTGCTCTTATGTTCAAAGATCCTGGTGCGGATCTTGCGTTCGGTATGTCCCACATAGCATTTGCCACACGGGCATTTCAATACATATATGACATTCTTGCTGTTGCATGTTGCGTTGACTCTTAATTTTATGGGGTTGCCTTTCATGGGATGGTTGATCTGATTACCTGCGATACAGTTGTTGCAATTGCTGCAATTATGACATGGTTTGAGACCGGTGTATGTAACATTAGACTTTGGTCCACTGGTATTATTCAAAACCTCTTTAATGTTCTTGCCCCTGGTAAATGCGAAGATGGGGGTTTCTGTGAATAAACCTTTGAAATCAGCTTCCATAGTCAAGATGGGCCAATGTTTTCGGATGATTTTTTGGAATTGTGCGGATGCTTTAGAGTACTTGGAGACGACCACTAGTCGGTCGGAAGGTGTCTTCTGTTTAGGAAGGAGCAAAGAGGCTCTGGTACATTTCTCACTTCTTTCCATAGCCAGGTCCAGTATTGGGGTAGGATAACCACGAGCTCTCAATCGTTCCAAAACTGTTTGGATTTGGACTTTGCTCTCATCGGGTTTAGACACAATTCTTTTGACCCGTAGAATCTGGGCATACGGTAGGTTATTTTTTAATCCCATGCGGTGGAAGCTCTGATAGTGGAGGATCGAATTTCTGTCGGTCGGTTTCCTGAAGATAGAGGTGGACCAATCTCCCGGTTCTCTTGATATTTTCACGTCCAAATAATGGACGCAGGATGTACTGTAATCCCATGTGAATTGTATCCGTTGTGTAACCTGATTCCAGGTGTTAAGAAAGGTGACAAGGGTTTCAACAGTGCCCGCCCATAAGAGAAAAATGTCGTCAATGTATCTGAGGTATAACCGGCCGTTTTCTCGCCAGTTTGTAGTGCTTAGGATGTGGGTTTCTTCAAATATTCGCATGAAAATATTAGCGTAGCAAGGAGCCGCCGAATTTCCCATGGCCGTACCTGTGAGCTGTAAGTACCATTTGTCAAAGATCGTGAAGTAGCTATGGTATAATGTGAATAGAGTGAGTTCCATCAAGAATATTTTTAGGTCATGGTCAATGTTCGATTGGGCCAGTGTTTTTTCGATGGCTTCTATCCCTCCATCATGAGGGATCGAAGTGTATAAGGAACTGACGTCCACAGTACACATGATGAGGTTGGCGTCTTTGAGATGATTCATGACTGGTTCCAATTTGAGTAGGAAGTCGGTGGTATCTTTGACGAATGAATTTGATGTTGAAACAAATGGTTGGAAATATTTGTCCAAAAATTTACCTACGTTCTCATGGATGCTTGTTCTTGTCGACACATTGGGTCGAAAGGGAGGATTGGTAGGGTGTTTATGAAGTTTAGGCAACATGTACAATGTCGGTGGTTTGGGATTGGTGGGTGTGAGGTGTATGCCCGCCGCCGTACCAACAAACCTTACAACCCTTATTCCGCCAACGAAACCTCCTCCTCTGAAGATGATCAAAGAACAAGGCCCACAACGGCAAGACCAGACAATGATGCTCAGACTCCAAGCACCTCCAATGACCCTGCGGTTCCTTTTTTAGAGTCAGGTACCAGCCTACAAAAAGATCCCGGAAGGGAAAAACCCGCCGAGGAACGAGAAAAAACTCCACCTCCAAAAAACAAGAAACCGAAAGGAAGACGTTGACCACTGATGAGAATCTGGTCATCAATATATCTTCTATAACCATGTCAAAAGAAGAAATTAACACACTACAGAAAGGTCAGTCATTTGTCCCCACCACGGGCACCAATACATTGGAACTCGAAGTGAGCACATTTAAATTAATCCGCAACATCCGTTTGAAACATTATTTTCAAAACATCTGTCCGAATACCATCCAGGAGGAAGATATGCTCAGAGGCCTACGACCCCACAGCACCTACTTGGCCCCACAAAGCCATAAAATCATCGATGCCTTCGAGAACCTGGTGAAGCAAGACATATTGAACCTACCTTTTTTACAACCCGCCACACGGAGTAACCTTACCCGCAAGGAGAGAAACATCTTGCAAAAAATCGCGGATAATCCCAACATCATTTGTCACAATGCCGATAAAGGAGGTGCCCTGGTGATCATGGACACCTCCTTTTATGAACAAAAGGTCATTGAACACATTGGAGACACTAACACTTATGGGATACTCTCGGGTGACCCCACCCGGGAATATACCAACGATTTGATTACCATCATCAATAAAGCTTTCGACAACGGGACCATCAATGAGAGAACGAAGAGGTATCTCACACCCACCAATCCCAAACCACCGACATTGTACATGTTGCCTAAACTTCATAAACACCCTACCAATCCTCCCTTTCGACCCATTGTGTCGACAAGAACAAGCATCCATGAGAACGTAGGTAAATTTTTGGACAAATATTTCCAACCATTTGTTTCAACATCAAATTCATTCGTCAAAGATACCACCGACTTCCTACTCAAATTGGAACCAGTCATGAATCATCTCAAAGACGCCAACCTCATCATGTGTACTGTGGACGTCAGTTCCTTATACACTTCGATCCCTCATGATGGAGGGATAGAAGCCATCGAAAAAACACTGGCCCAATCGAACATTGACCATGACCTAAAAATATTCTTGATGGAACTCACTCTATTCACATTATACCATAGCTACTTCACGATCTTTGACAAATGGTACTTACAGCTCACAGGTACGGCCATGGGAAATTCGGCGGCTCCTTGCTACGCTAATATTTTCATGCGAATATTTGAAGAAACCCACATCCTAAGCACTACAAACTGGCGAGAAAACGGCCGGTTATACCTCAGATACATTGACGACATTTTTCTCTTATGGGCGGGCACTGTTGAAACCCTTGTCACCTTTCTTAACACCTGGAATCAGGTTACACAACGGATACAATTCACATGGGATTACAGTACATCCTGCGTCCATTATTTGGACGTGAAAATATCAAGAGAACCGGGAGATTGGTCCACCTCTATCTTCAGGAAACCGACCGACAGAAATTCGATCCTCCACTATCAGAGCTTCCACCGCATGGGATTAAAAAATAACCTACCGTATGCCCAGATTCTACGGGTCAAAAGAATTGTGTCTAAACCCGATGAGAGCAAAGTCCAAATCCAAACAGTTTTGGAACGATTGAGAGCTCGTGGTTATCCTACCCCAATACTGGACCTGGCTATGGAAAGAAGTGAGAAATGTACCAAAGCCTCTTTGCTCCTTCCTAAACAGAAGACACCTTCCGACCGACTAGTGGTCATCTCCAAGTACTCTAAAGCATCCGCACAATTCCAAAAAATCATCCGAAAACATTGGCCCATCTTGACTATGGAAGCTGATTTCAAAGGTTTATTCACAGAAACCCCCATCTTCGCATTTACCAGGGGCAAGAACATTAAAGAGGTTTTGAATAATACCAGTGGACCAAAGTCTAATGTTACATACACCGGTCTCAAACCATGTCATAATTGCAGCAATTGCAACAACTGTATCGCAGGTAATCAGATCAACCATCCCATGAAAGGCAACCCCATAAAATTAAGAGTCAACGCAACATGCAACAGCAAGAATGTCATATATGTATTGAAATGCCCGTGTGGCAAATGCTATGTGGGACATACCGAACGCAAGATCCGCACCAGGATCTTAGAACATAAGAGCAACATTCGCACTGGGAATTTAAAATCCACGGTAGCCACCCACTTTCTGGAAAATAGACATTCAGTGGCCCAACTAAAATATCAGATACTGGAACAAGTACCCATCACTGTGAATAACAAGAACTTTCTACTCAAAAGGGAGAACTTTTGGATTCGTTATTTGTCCACGATGGCGCCCTTGGGGCTCAATGACCGCATTGAATTTTTGTGCTATTTATAACTTTATGTTTTCGTTTTCATATTGGTTTACTTGAATATGATTTTGATAATAATGATGTTTTTCATGTTCTCTGTCTGTGACTCTATCCTTTACATCATGGCGCTCACGTTATCCTCTCACCCTGACCCCTCGGGCCGTTTAGCCTCTTTAGTCCTTTCTCACTGTCTAGCAAACTCTACTTGAACTTCTATCCTTGCACACCGCGTTGTCACCCTCACGGAACTCTTACGAGTCCGCTGGTTATTATCACACGAGTAAGTACCCTGTTCTGGGACGCACGCTTTTTGGCACTCTAGTCGAGTTATGATTTTTTAGATCTACACGCACGTGGGGAAACCCGCTGGGTTTTAGACATGGTGTAACTCCGTTTGTGTAACATGATCGGCATTTGGTGAAGGTTTTTACTTCTCAAGGCACTGAGTTTGGTAGTTCACGTTGCTCATCACTTTGAGACATTTTGGTTTATTGATTTGAATATTGACACTTCTACCCGCTTTTTCTCGCATGATCACAGTGTCCTTGTACACACCATGCTGCATGCACCGCGTTTCTTGTTGTTGACCGCCATTGTTTTTTTTACAGTATGATTATAGCCAGCTATTCTGTTTTTTGTTGTAGAGTAACCCCCTGACGATGGGCTCCGCCCGAAATGCATTGGGTTGTGTGATAATGAACACACCTTGAACTATGTATGTCGCTTTGGATTACCATGCTTGATTCACATCATACACATGATTGCATCTTTAAAACTTAATCCAATAAAATTGGAAAGATGAAAACATCTTCGTCATGAATACCGTTTTGTGAAAAATTGGATTTATTGAATCAGACCCATTGGTCCACTCTCAGTTGTGCACAGGGGCGTCCTCTCCCTAGGCGGGAGAGCTACTCTTTAGTGCTCACTTTTCAACACTGCTTGGCCAGACAGTGTTTCCCCGACTGCACACTACAATTCCTTATAACAGACTACCTTTTGGATCAAATCAGCTGTGCGAGATCCCTTTCACTAGTACAGAGTTCCAACCAGGACAGAAGGTGTGGGTACTGGAGCCAGTGGCCCCAGCGGCACTCCAGGACAAATGGAGTGGACCCTATCCTATCATTGAGAAAAAGGGGGAAGTCACCTATTTGGTTGACTTTGGAACACCCAGGAGCCCTCACAGGGTAATCCATGTGAATCGTTTGAAAGCATTTGTGGACAGGGAGGACATGAGCTTGCTCATGGCCACAGATGGGGAACAGGAGGAAGAGAGTGACCCTCTCCCAGACCTGCTTTCTCAGAACCCTGATGATGGTTCAGTTGATGGAGTAGCCTTGGCGGGCAGCCTCACTGACCAGCAACAGATGGACTGCAGACAAGTTTTGCAAGCCCACAGGCATTTGTTTTCACTCACACCCAGCCAGACTAACTGGTGTACCCATGTAGTGGACACTGGTGACAGTCTGCCTGTGAAGAATAAGATCTACAGGCAACCTGACCATGTCAGGGATTGCATCAAGGCTGAGGTGCAAAAGATGTTGGAGCTTGGAGTGATTGAGCCATCAGAGAGCCCATGGGCCAGCCCAGTAGTCCTGGTGCCAAAACCTCATACCCAAGATGGAAAGAGAGAAATGAGGTTTTGCGTGGACTACAGGGGTCTCAATGCTGTCACTAGGACAGATGCTCACCCCATTCCAAGAGCAGATGAGCTCATTGACAGATTGGCTTCTGCCAAGTTTCTGAGCACATTTGATCTGACAGCTGGCTACTGGCAAATCAGACTAGCTGAGGAGTCAAAAGCCAAAACAGCATTCTCTACCCCTAGTGGACATTATCAGTTTGTGGTAATGCCCTTTGGTTTGAAGAATGCACCTGCCACTTTCCAAAGGTTGGTGAACCAAGTCCTTACTGGGTTGGATGACTTTTGCGCAGCATATCTAGATGATATTGCTGTCTTTAGCTCCACCTGGGAGGATCACCTGATCCACCTGAAGAAAGTTTTGGAGGCCCTGCAAAAGGCAGGCCTGACTATCAAGGCCACCAAGTGCCAGATAGGGCAGAGTAAGGTTGTATACCTGGGCCACCTAGTAGGTGGAGGTCAGGTTCAGCCACTGGAGAGAAAAATCCAGGCCATACAGGACTGGGCTCCTCCAGTTACCCAGACACAAGTCAGAGCCTTCTTGGGCCTGACTGGGTATTACAGAAAGTTTGTGAAAAACTATGGGTCTATAGTGACACCATTAAATGACTTGACATCCAAGAAGATGCCAAAAAAGGTTCAGTGGACAGTGAACGGTCAAAAGGCATTTGAAGACCTGAAGAAGGCCATGTGCTCTGCACCTATCCTAAAGAGTCCTGACTACTCCAAACAGTTCATTGTACAGACAGATGCTTCTGAGTTGGGGGTGGGAGCTGTGCTCTCACAACTTAATCAAGATGGTCAAGACCAGCCCATTGCTTTCATTAGCAGGAGGCTGACCCCTAGAGAGAAACGTTGGTCAGCCATTGAGAGGGAGGCCTTTGCTGTGGTTTGGGCCCTGAAGAAGTTGAGGTCCTACTTGTTTGGAACTCACTTCCTAGTTCAGACAGACCATAAGCCCCTCTTGTGGCTCAATCAGATGAAGGGTGAAAATCCCAAACTGCTCAGGTGGTCCATTTCCCTACAGGGGATGGACTTTACAGTGGAGCACCGCCCAGGGACTGACCATGGTAATGCAGATGGTCTCTCCAGGTACTTCCACTTAGAACATGAAGACTTATCTGGTCAAGGTTAGTTTAATGTCCCTGCGTTTGGGGGGGGGTTGTGTAGGAGAGTAGGGTCTGCTATCCTATGGTCACCCCAAATTTTTGCTTTTTGCTTCACTGGTTTTCGACTACTGAGGCTGTGGGCCTGCTGATCAGACCACCAGCCTGCTGTTCTCTCACTAAATTGACAATACATGTGCTATAGGTACATAACCCAATTGGAAATGGACTCCTTGTCAGCCCCTGTATAATGCACTATAGGTGCCCAGGGCATAGGGGCCACCAAGGCCTACCAGGGGCTGCAGCATATCTTTTGCCACCCCTGGCTGGTTCTTAAATTGACACAACTGGCTGATCACTCAGCTGGGGTAAGGTGGTGTAAGCACCCCTTACTTAGATATAGTATACCTATGTCTAAACCTATATCTGGACACATATAAACCTATAAGCCACTCCTATGGAAGGCCTCATCAATCCTGGAGGCAGAGTGCGTGGTTTAATGTGAGATGGAGCTCTAGCATGAGCTGAGCCTGTCTGCAGCTGTCGGGAACAACTCCCTAAGCTGTTTCAGGATAAGGCCATACCATATACTCTTAAGTGCCTTATAATCCTCGCGGTTATATAGCAACTTTGGTTTGGCTTTATCAAAACATGTCGTGTAAGGTGTCATACGATTTGGAATACTATCCCCTCGCCAGTTCTGGCAACGGGGATAGCATTCCACCCCTCTAGAGGGGTAAGACATGTTACTTTACTTAAATGCGGTTAATTTCTAAAAGAGCCTTAGATCCACAAAATGGATGCCTCTGCCACAGACACGGGTCTCGACCCCTGCAGCGGACCGAAACTCCGCCAAATGGGGCCTGGACAAAGGGTTTCCTGTCGCAGGGGGGTTTTACCACCCTCCAGACAGGAGATAGTGGATTGTAGCAGGGAGGTCTGAAAGAAACCAGACACTGCTTGGGGCGCACAAGGCTGCCCCTTGCATAATCCGGCCAAACCGGTTCTGGGGCACTCCAGCCCTCGTGCCAGGGCGGCCTGGATCAAAGGAAAGGGGTGTAACCACCCCCTTCCTGGGTCCCACCCATAGGAGGGGACCTAGCAGGTAATCACGCCCCCCAGATTCGAATAAGAGTGGGAGCAGTGCCCATGCACTTTAGATTTCCTGAAAGAAACATAAGAAACGAAACTCTGGACCCTTGGACCTCCTACTCAACGTGGAAGCCCGAAGAATCTCCCTTGTGGTCAAGGAGTGACCACCCTGTGCAAACAGGCACCATCCAGCCCTCGACGTCTACTTTGTTGCAGTTCCCGCCGGAACTCGAGCAACAGAGATCGACGAGATCAAGCTTGCCTGCCTTTCTACAGCCCGATCCACAGTCCCTGCAGAGCTGAGACCCGTGGAGGCGACCGGAAGCGTGGGGCACGCCATCTTGAATTGACCACGAGACGCTGACCGTGCAGCCCACGAGTGACCCTCGAAGCTGTACACCGGGGTTTGAGAAGCCCCCACCCTGAGCCACTCTTGCAACGAAGTTCAGCCCTCCACACTCGACGAGTGCTGCGTGGGGCCCTTCTGCTCCATTTGGCTCAACGCGTTGGCCCGGTCACTTGCCAGCCGGCTAGTGGTCCCTGTGCCGACGAAACGATGAAAACGACTTGTGAATCTGGTTGCTCCAGATTTGCACCAGCTCCCCTGAAAAGGAGCCCCCACTCTGACCTTCCTGGTTCGAGTGAGAAGCAATCTCCCGATTCCGCGTGGATTGCTTTTGCCAAGTGTTGTTTGCTCCAATCTTGAAACCGACAGCGCCGACGGCGAGAGCCTGCGTGGGACAGATCGTGACCTGCTCCTGGACGTCACAGATGCCCCAGAGCCCACGTGACAGCGGAGAGAAGCTCCTCGACGACCACCTGATTGCGCCCGACATTGCCTGGTTCCGTCCTGGTTCCACCCTGGTCACTGCTGAGTGACCCAGACTCTGTCCCCTCTGCTTTCAGGTACTTTTCGACTTGAGTCCACCCTTGGACTCCACCGGACACTTCTCTTTCACCCCGCCTGCAGCCCTTTCAGCTTCAAGCACCAAGAGCCTGCGTGACGAAACCCGACTCAACTTCGACCCTATGCACCCGCTTCCTGTGGGTGAGGTAACTTTGCTCCGCCGGTGTTCCCACACTGGTGCACATCTCTAGGGTCTGTGTCTTAAGTTTTGTTCCTCTAGGTTCAGCGGAAGTGTCCTTAAACTTTAACCTTACAACTTTTACGCACCATTGGTTAACATTGGTGCATGCGTGCGCTTTCCGCACTGCTCCCGAATCCCGTGGGCCGTTCCCGACTTCAGCACTGCTTGTCCCGACTGCTCCCAGCGATTCCCTAGGCCCTAGGCCTAACCACTGCTCGAGTGGCATCTCTTATACCACTTGTTTAGTATATGGTTTGAGTGGCCACCCGCCCTCATCCATAATTGTGCAACTTTGTATGTTTAAACAGTGCTTTTGATTTAACGCTTGTGCCCCTTTATTCATAAAGAATACTGGGGATTGTTTTTAGTAATAAACACATATATTTTTATAATATATACTTGTGTGGTGTCCTTTCATTTGATATTACAGGATTGTATGTGGTAAAACAGCTCGCTTAACACGACCTCTTAAGTTAAGCCTTTAGGCTGCTTAGTCCATGCTACCCCTAGGATAGCTTGTCTAATAAGGTTGACTTACAACCAGACACCATAAGGGATTGTTTGGTCTGATAATCGGTGGTTCCAGAATTGGAAACATCACCTATCAGGCCAACTTCTCACACTCGCCCACCTCTAATTTTAGCATTCTCCCAGTTAAAAATGTGTTAATTCCAATGGGGGTTAATGGTTCCCCCAGACCAGTGGTCTAAACATTTTATTTTGTTTGCCAAATTCACTTCTGTTAACAATGTTTGGTTGCAGCTATTTACCCCTCTTAATGGCTCTGCTGTTTAATACTTTACTAAGTAAAGTGTCAAATAGCCTTATCAGATGCCTAATCTTTCATCCCTTCATGTACTTCAAATTAACTGCTCAATTTTAGGCTTAACACAACCATATATGTCAGTCAGTGTAGGTTCATAGAGCATTGTGAGTGATGCAGACCATTTTGTATACAGTTCTGACTTCAATGCAAAGCCATTGGAGTGTTAGAAGTACCAGTTAGAGGTGGGAGAGCCATAAAATGAATATGAAGAGCCGAGCCTGGAGTATGGCTTGGTTCTGAGAGCAAAAGCTTTAGCTGAGCTGAAATGTTAAATCTTCTCTCACGGTCTCGCTCATTTCCTATCTGCATTCTTTCTTCCTCTTTCCTTGTCTTGCTATCTCCCTCCCTCTCTGTTTCAATCCCCTCTGTCTCCATTTTCTCTAGTTGCCCTCTCTTTTCTTCTCCTCCATCTGGCTCTCGATAGTTTTCTTTCACTTTTGTTCCCTGTGTCACACTATGTGGCTTATTCTTTGTCACTCTCCCTCTCACTTTGTTTCTCCTTTTGCCTGCCTCTTTTTCTTTCTCACTTTCTCTCTTGTTGTGCCTAATAACTGGATGCACAAGTTCACTGGTTTGCCCCACAAACATAACTGAGCAGGTTGATCGCCTGCTGTGTGTGCGGTCTGAAGGTGCATGTTCTGAATCTCTGCACACTCCACTTTTCATTTATGTTAAAAAAGTAATGTAACCATTAAACAAATTAATTAGGGCACAATTTCTGCACTTCTCCGACACCAGAAAACTGGAAATCAACAAACTAAAAAACTATCGCAGAAGACAAAAATTAAAAGAAAAACAAAAGCTACAGAATAATAAACGGATAGACTTACAGATAGCAGCGAAAAGACAGGACAAACATGCCTATTGGATCATAATAGCATAAGAAACAGGAACTAAAAAAAACGTTAAAACCAAACCCTGTACCACCTTCAGAATGGGAAACATACATAACTAATCTATACAAAGCAAATCAAATTTCCAATTGTGACACAGTAACGCAAGTCAATACAGGACAGGACAAAGTCATACACATCGAGGCCCCAACACCATCTCTAATAGAATATTACATAAAAAAGCAAGACCTTCGGCTGCAATGGGTCCAGACCAAATTCCTATAATGGTCCTAAAGAACAACTCAAAGGAGTGGAGTAAGCTTTTAGCGCACCTGTTTAACGACATAATTAGAACAGGGGAAACTCCAAAGTCTTGGAAGGGAAGTATTGTAATCCCAACAAGAAAGGCTCCAGACTGCTCCCCGGTAATTACCGCCAGATTGCTCTCCTGGATGCAACCGGCAAGATTTTTGCAGCCGCTGTCCTAGACCATCTAAAAGAATGGGCATTCTCATCCGCCTCCATTCCACTCTATCAAGCAGGATTCAGATCTAAACATTCAGTCACAGATAATATTGCAGTACTCCAAACAATACTAGAAAAATATGTGATCAAAAAATCGCAGGTAGTATATGCAGTATTTGTAGACTTTACCACCGCCTTCGATAGGGTCGACCGAGTTAAGCTTTGGAATAAACTCCAGAATATGGGAATCCCACAAAACCATCTCCATTTAATAACATCACTTTACTCGGGGACATGGTGCCAAGTCCAAATGGTGAGGTTCCGTGAATCCTGAACCCGTTTCATAAAGGTTATGGTTTCGCTACGAATTTGGTATTAGCGAACCGTAACCAGTTAGTACGGCAAGCATGAATGTTTTCGTCACGTTACACCGATGGATTCACTACGTATTTAGAGATTCGTTCTGAACCCTTGGGTTCCATTTTGTGTATGGCAGCCATTTTGTGGTTGCCCTCACATAGGCCGATGACTACGGCCTAACGAGTCTTTAGCACACGTACACTTTAGCTGACTTCTGAATGACCTGAGAGAGCGACCCTCTTGCCTGAAGCCAAACTTGTTAGGCCAGTTCCTTTCCCAGTAGCTGATCAAGATTAAGGGTCAAGACCCAGGACACCATAAACCTTTATTGCGCACAACTATGTCTTATCTTACTCACACCTGTCTCTGCTCCTTTCTTTATGGTCCGTTTACGATGGGGATGTGCCCGTTTTTATTATGGGTTCGATCGACCTGTCTGATGAAGAATGTTGGGTTCGACCAATAATTGATGATGGGCTGGGCAACTGAAAAGTGGGTTTTACCGTCATACGATACCTCTGATTTGGATGTATGTGATTGGACAGTTTGTAAATGTAAGGTATTTGTCTGGAATGTGATTTTTGGCATAAAAAGGGATGGCTTGCTTTGTAAAATTGAGCAGTCTCCTACGAATATACAGCCATTGTACTTCGTGGACCTCTGTTTCGTTTCTGGTTGCAGCCAATAAATTTGATCTCTGACGTCACCAAGGAGTATCCCGTGTCTCTGTAGGCCAAGACAGGTGAACTCGGAGACTTCTGGCGTTTCCCCTGGCGCCGCTGGGTCTTAAATAACCCGGTTCTTCAATGGGGAGGGAGAAGGGTTTAACCTCCCCAATATCAACTCCAAATGTCCTGCGTCAAGGGTGTCTCTTAGCTCCCTTATTGTTCTCTTTATATTTGAGTGACTTACCGGAAAATCTTAACCAAGTCAATAACTTTCCGCCGAAGATTGCTACTACTAAAATCCATTGTATGATGTATGCTGACGATGTAGTAATCCTGGACTTGACCCCATTCGGCCTCCAACGAAATCTCTTGGCACTTACCAGATACACCGAAGAAAATTATTTAATTCCAAATGTCACCAAAACAAAAATTCTACCATTCACAAGAAAGAAGACCTATTACAAATATAATTGGTTATTAGGAGGAAAACCATTGGAAATTGTAAAAGAATACATATATCTCGGGAGAACTTTCACTCAGTCTTTGCACAATCAGCCTTACTTGCAAAAAATGGGTCGAAATGCAGATGTCCATTCAGGGGCCCTCCAAAGACTTTATTCATCCACCGGTCGAAGACACTTCTCTTCCTTGCTCCAGGTTTATAATTAAAAAATCCCAGCCTTCTTATCATACGCAATAGAACATATTCCAACAAAATAATGGAAACAAATTGACACCAAAGAAGGGAACATCCTGCGGAAATTAACCAGGATGCCGTAAGCAGTTCCGGTCCAAGCCCTTAGGTTAGAACTATCGCTAGTTAGTTCCTATGCCAGAGGGATCACAAATATAATTAGATGGGCATATGACCTGGTTCATGCTGATCAAGGAACCCTAAGAGCACTGTTAAAAATAGAGACACTTGAGCATGACTCTCCAAAGTATGTATTTGGTAAAAACCTAAGCACTGCTTTTAAACTAACATCAGTTTCCCTAGAAATGTTAAAATCTTGGTCACCAGCCCAGCTGAAACTTTGCTTGAAGCACCTAACCCCAAGGCTAAGCATGCAACTTGATATTCAACACTGCTCCAGGCTCCCAATGTACAAGCAGTACGCGGACACAATAGTTTTTAAAAAAATGCAACCATATATCTTGTTTAACTTAAATCATGGAGTAAGGCGAACCATTATTCAAATACGGCTAGGAATATTACCCCTGAAATCACACACTTTTAAGTAGTCATCAAAAGAAGGAGGAACTAATCTCTGTGACTTATGTAAAGGTGGGGTGCAAGTCCTAGAACACGTTCTGTTCGTATGTCCAAATGAGACCGTGGTAGCAGCCAGGAACAGATACATTACTCCGATCAAAACAAAATGTAATATAAATTCGGTCTAGAAGTTGATTTCCCTCTCCCAAGTTCCACCCAATGAATTTGTGTGTATTAACATGTATAACTTTTGAAAGTCATTTTTAAAATTATATTAATGTGATAATTTTTCAAGGTTCCTCGCATTCGTAAGGCCAGAATGGGAGGCTGCTCATTCAGGTATTTGGCGGGTAAATACTGGAACGAGCTTCCCATTGAACTCCATATGGAACCATCAGAAGCTAGATTTCGTCTTAAATTGAAGACCCACCTTTTCCCATGTACTTAATATTTAGTTAGAATCTGCATTGTCTCTTAGCCTGGTGTCATTGCTACTCAGGGGGCTGACAGCAATCTTAGCGCGGGGACACACTGTGCTGAGTGTAACCAGGCGCTTTAGAAATGGTTTTATTATTATTATTTTTAAATTATTTCATTTCATATTTCATTTTCATATTTCATGTAACCAAGGGATCTCTCTTATTTAATATTCCAAAAATACCTAGCTGTAGAATGTAGTATTGGGGAGGACAGAAAATACATCAGCTCTCTTGTAAGTCTGACAGAGCATTCCTGAGGCACCACATTCATTTCACTTGTGCCTAGAGTTATGCTAATAAAACATACACATTTACGGAAGCTGTGGAAAGACAATAGCCGCACATCCAAAAGTGGTAGTAAGGGTAAATTCGATTACTTGTGTATGTCAAGAGACAAAATGGTGCTACCACAATGCCAAAATACCCGGCTAAATCAGGATCTCACACATGCTGACAGCAAAATGCTCCAGCTATCATAAGTCAGATACAATGTAGCATCAGAGCACTCTCATATGTTAGGCATTAATAAAGTCCACAGTTCTCAAAGTCACCTCTTTAGTCAACATTGTTTGTTTGGTTGGTGGCTGGTTAACATAGAGAATGGAATGGATCGTGGGAGGGAATAAGCAACCTTGAAAATGGGGAGCGTGATAGAGAATAAGCACCACGCTGATCAGAATTGACAATCTAATTAGAATGTGTGAAATTAACGTCATATTAAATCAAATGTTTTTTAATTAATGGGTTAAGGTGGGAGTGAGGGTGGTAGGTAAGAATGTGAATTGAAAGTGGGTGGGAGAAACAACATGTAAAAAGTTTTTCTTAAAAATGTATTGGGATTTAGGCAGCATTGGGAGTGTTTTACTTTTTTATGTGAGATACTGGGGGACAATCTGACAATGGGAGGGGCAGTGAAAAGGAATAAGTACACTGGCTAATGGGAAGGGTTATATGAAATAAGCAGCACACACATTGGAATGGGCTGTGTAATTGGAAAGTGCCCAATAATATTTATATTGAAGTCAAATACTTTTAATATATTGTTGGCCTTTAAGTCCATTGTATTAATTAAAGTGTATTTTAGTTGCTAGTGCATGAACCATTTGTTTTTAGATGTGAAAAGCAGTGTGTGACAAATAAGCAGTGGAAGCACCCCAGTAATAAGGACATGTTTTAGGCTCAGAAACAGAAGAAGAGACAAGAAAGACCACATACCTGTTGTTTTATGTTGATGGTTTTGTTGTCATTATACTCCAAATAAAAACGTTTTTTTTTAAAACAAGTGTTTGAATATTTTTATTTACATTATTATCAAATTATATTTATTAAACTTTTTTTGTTGAATACATTTATTTGCATTTTCTTAGTTACATTACAAAACCACATCAGATTTTCAAAGCATCTCATTTCTGTTTTCATTACAAGCAGAGTGAAGTCCGACAATATTGTCACATAAATAATCAACAATATCAAATAGTTTCTGTCAACGGGATCCCCTGTCCCCCCTCTCTCCCCCATATGTCCCCCCTCCCCTCCAGTCTATTGCGAGGCCATATTTTCCAGAATTTTTTCGGCACCCCCTTGCTTTATAGGTTGTTTTCTCCCCCAGCATATACATATCCATACCTCTTCACCATTATTCTAGTGTTGGATTAGTCGCAACACTCCATGCCCTTGCCAAGTCTCTTTTGGCTACAACCAGGCCCAGCTGGAACAACGTCAGCTTCACTTTGTGGAAATCAATCTCTGTAGGTATACCCAGCAAAGTAAACATAGGATCTGGAGGTATTGAGTCTTGCAATATAAGCACCAGCTCCTTCAGGAGAGTGCCCCAATATATCTGCACATGTGTGCACCCCCAGACAGTATGAAAGAAGGCCCCTTCCATGGTCTTACATTTCAGACATTTGGGCGATTCCGCTCTGCCTATTTTATGCAATCGAACTCTGTCTTAGTACATTCTGCGTAAATACTTGAATTGAATCAATCGCAGTCTAGATCTAATAGCTACTTCCCTAGGATGCATCAGAGCCATTTTCCAATCTAAGTCGTCTATGTCCCCCAGGTCTGCCTCCCAGTGTGATCTCAGTTTTCGCAAGGGGTCTGGTGTGTTATTCATAATCGTCCTATAGCTCCAGGACACTGCCTTTTCCTCAATGTCTTCCATCAAGAGCCGTCCTTCTAGTGGGGCATATTCTGAGAGGCCCTCCATGTCAACATGTTGTGCCTGCCAAGCATGTTTCAATTGCAGATATTTGTAATGTTGTGTCTTGTTCATTTCGTACTCTATCTGGAAGTGCGAGAACGTCACCAGCTCATTACGATATACTATGTCTTTGAGCTGAGAAATGCCCACCAAATCCCATTTCTGAAAACCTTTCACTTGGCAAATTCCTTGAGTCGTGTACCCACCCAGAGCAGGGTTTCCTTGGTCACCAGGCCGTCCCATTTCATGCGCCTCTATGCCTTCTTTCATGCCATTATCAAAATTTGTGTGGCTGGCAACATTTATGCGATTCCCTTGCCTCCGTAAAGATAATGTGAGTATAGCCTTTTGAGGAGCTGTGTGTGTTCAAGCAAGTATGCGGGGTGGTCCCTCTCTCCGAATGCCCATTCATAAACTGCTATCAAATGAGTTGCCCAATAGTAGGCCCGGAGGTCCGGCAGGGAAATGCCGCCACTGTATTGGTTGCATTGTAGCTTTCCCAATGCCACCCTAGGGGGTTTCCCTCCTCAGAGGAACTTTCGCAGGATATCATCAATTTGGGTGAACACCTCTTCTGGGATTGAATGGTAAGTATTTTGTAAAACATATACAAATTTTGGTAAGGTTATCATTTTGAAGAGCGCAGCTCTTTCAAGCAGCGTCAGGGGTAGTGAAGCCCATCGGTCCACGTCTACACGGAATTCCCCTAGCACCTTATAAAGGTTCCGCTCCAGCGCCAGCGGCTTATCCAGTGTAACGTGAATACCTAAATATGTTATCCCTGTAGGTGCGACCTGTAGTTGGCTTAGATAAATAGCAGTCTCAACATCCTTCTCTGCTGGATAAACACATGGAGTGGAGGAGTGTGGCTCAATGGTTAGAGCGGCAGACCCTGATGCAGAGTTCTGGCCAGGGGACCAGGGTTCGATTCCCGCCTCGGCGGGGTCTCGGGCTCAATTTCCTCGGACCTGTTAATTCTCGCCTCGGTGCCTATTCTAATCACGGGCCCCACGCTGCAACTCTGGGCAATAGCTTGCTTAGCCTCCACACCGGCCCCAACAGCGCTAAGGATGCCTGGCTTCACCCTGGGGGTGCCCAGGAGTTGACACTTCACAGGGAAAGCCAGGAGGGGTTCCACAGCGGTATGAGTATCAGCGCCAGGAAGCCGAATAGGCGACACCGCAAGGTGACCGTCTGGTGACAGTGCGCTCTATAAATACCATGACATTTACATTTACATTAACATGATTTTCCCAATTAATTTTACACCCTGCATACTTCCCATAGTCCTCACAGCTCGCCATGATATTGGGAAGCGTTGTTTCGGGGTGTGTGACATATCGCAGTATGTCATCAGCATCAGAAATGCGTTCATCATGGTCATCGTTGTCATTTACTCGAAAACCAGTTATGTGCGGATGTGCACGAATGACACATGCAATGGGTTCCAGAACCATTATGAAAAGCAGAGGAGACAGAGGGCAATCCTGTCTGGTGTCCCTTTCTATTGGTAATTTCCGGGACGTAACCCAGTTGACTCTGACCCGTGCTAACGGTCCTTCGTACAGAATGGCTATCCACCTCCTAAACTCGGGACCAAATCCCAGCCTATCTAATACAGCCATGAGAAATGGCCAGTGGACCATGTTGAAGGCCTTCTCGGCATCCAGGGACATTATAAGATGTGGGTCAGTCCTATATTGCACCATTTCCAACCAGTTATAGACTCGTCTGAGATTGAGTCTTGTTGATCTCTTGGGCATAAAGCACGACTGGTCCCTGTGGACAAGTCCTGTTATGACCTGTGTTATTCTATTGGCCAGAATTCTGGGCAAAATCTTAGTCTCCATATTTATGAGGGAGATGAGTCGATATGAACCACATCTCTGTGGTGGCCGCCCTTCTTTGGGTATCACCACAATGGTAGCTGTCCGCAAGTCTTCGGGGAGTGCACCCATTTCTCGCGCCTCCAGGTACATCTGCAGGAGATGCTTGCTAAAAAGTGCCCCATGCTGTTTCAAAGGTTCTGGTAGGAGCCGATTAGGACCCACAGACTTCCCTTTTTTCATCTGACCTATAGCGTCTACGATTTCTTCTTTCGTCAGCTTTGCCTCCAGTGCTTGTGATTCACTGGACTCTAGTCGGGGGAGCTGTATAGATTGTAGGTACGTGTGAATCTGCTCAGTGTCTGCTAGGGGTCGTTTTGCATAAAAGGCCTCATAGTATCCCGCAAAGGCGTACGCTATTGCATCTGGGGTTACGTGGACCTGATCATCCTCCATCTGTATTTGGGCCACCCATCTGCTTTCCCGCTCTTTCCAGCTGAGCCACGCGAGCAGTCTACCTGTTTTATCACTTGCGTCATACAGTCGTCTATGCATGGCCTGTATTGCGTGTTGCACATCCCTTTTGGCTAGCGCAAGGTACTCTTGCTGCAGAAGATTCAGCCTTTTTGACTGGGAAGAGTTATCGCCTGTAGTGGCTTGCGATTCAGCCTGCACCTCAATTCTCGCTACCTCCTTATTCTCTTTATGATTCTTTTTTTTTTTATTATTTTTTTTTTAGATTTATTTATTGAGTTTTATGACAGCAAGTAGTTAAAGCAAACAACCGGTTCAAAGAAAAAAAAAGTACAAATAAATAAATATCCACAGAGCAGAAACAATCAATGCAATAGACATATTATATCCAGTTACTAATAGGTGCCCAGAGCTTTTGGCCAAAAGCTTTCTTTCTCTTTCCCTTTAAATTATATATTGCTTTCTCCAGTTGATAGATATTTAATATTTTGGTTTGCCATTGATAAAACGTGGGGGGATCTGCGTCTAACCAGTGAGAAGTTATGCAGTATCTGAAAACCGACATCGAAATAAACAGAAAGCCTTCTTCAATATCTGTTTTGATAGCAGTTTGATCACATTGAATGCCTAATATTACTAATTCGGCAGACAATACCAATGATTTACTTAGAATATTATTTAAAAAGAATTGTATATCATCAATAAATTGAGCTAATCTGGTACACTGAAAAAACATATGAATTGAATCTGCACCAAAATAGCCGCATCTATTACATTTAATGCCTCTATTGGCTTTCCATTTCAATAACTTCGCAGGGGTATAATACAAATCAAATATGCTCATAAAATGTTGACTTTTAAGTGAGCCATTACACAAAACCAAATTTGCCAGTTCTAATGATCTAAATATGTCAACATTTTCCAATCCTAATTCTTTTTGCCACTTGTTTTCAAATGCTTCTAAATTGTCTTCAATTCGTTTTAGCATTGTCTGATATATTACCCCAATTTTTACTTTCTTCCTGCAACATTCCAAAACATCATATTCATTCATTTTGCTAGTATTTAATAAATTTTTTCTCTCTAGAAAACTGTGGATTTGGAGGTATTTAAAAAAATCCCCTTTAGAAAGTCTATATTTTTGTTGCAAATATACGTATGAAACAAAATGTTCATCCTGATAGAGGTCTCCTAATAAGCATACCTTGGCTCTATGCCAACGCTGCATCACAAAGTCACTAAATATTGCTGGGAGCATAGGATTGTTAAGCAAAGGTGTGTAATAATTTAATTCTTCGCAACAGCGAAACCTTTCCCTAAATTGTTTCCAGATTTGGTGGGCCGTAATTATAATTTTAAATTTCGTTTTTTTATAGTAATTTGGTTCAGTAAACCTAACTAAACATTGTCGCGCTTCTGCCCCGAGGACCATCTTGTATATTGAAGGGCAAATTGAGTCATCAATAACAAAATCTTGGAAAATTAGAATACCCATTAATCTTAGTGATACTGCCCAATAATACAGCCGAAAATTTGGCATCCCCCAGCCTCCCCTTAATCTCGGAAGTGTACACCATTTAAGGGCTCTTCTGGCTCTCCTATACCCCCACAAAAACCTAGAGATATTCCTATCAAGTCTAATAAAAAAATTAGAAGGAAACAATAGCGGTATAGTACGGAAAAAATAAAAAAAATTGGGGAATATAATCATCTTCACTACATTAGTACGACCATATAGGGATAGATGCAAGTTATTTAACCTTTCCAGGGACCTAGTGGTGGAGGCAAGTAGAGGATCTAAGTTAAGCCCCAGTATATCGTCTACCTTAGCAGATAATTTAACTCCTAAATATACAGCTGTAGCTGATAAAACCACTCCATCCGGTATCCCTGTAGTAGAGTGGATCACTTGTGTTTTGGAAATATTTAATTTGTATCCCGAAAATTTCCCGAATTCATGTGCTAATTCGACAATTTTAGGAAGTGCCATTTTTATATCTGGAGTTACAATCGCGACATCGTCAGCATAGGCGAGTGTTTTATACGTTTCTTGATAAATTGTAACAGGCGGAATACCAGTTTCTTTGATAAGTCTTTGTAAAAATGGATCTATATATAAAGCGAACAGCAAGGGGGAACAGGGACAGCCTTGCCTTGTTCCCCTTGTGATCGAAAAAGAAACAGATGTCTCATTAGCCACCCTTATTACGGCTTTAGGATCAGTATACATCCCTCGTATTGCTCTTATAAACTCCACCGGGAAACCCCTCCAGGCCAGCACAGACCAGAGGAACCCCCAGTCGACCCTGTTGAATGCCTTTTCGGCATCCAACAGGGCCACACCAACTGGGGATCCCGTGGCCTGCGCCCAGTCCAGGAGAGTTATAACTCTTCTTACATGATCTGTTGTGTCCCTTTTTTTAATAAAGCCATGTTGTATTTTAGAGACCAATCTTGGCATAATGTCATTCATTCTATTTGCTAGAATCTTGGAAAATATCTTGCTGTCTGCAGTAATAAGAGAAATTGGTCTATATGACCCTAAATCCGTAGCTTCTTTCCCTTTCTTTTGAAATACGACTATGGTTGCCAGCGACCAAGAAGGAGGAGAATTACCTAAAAATGCCTGCTGGAAGATCTTAATAAGTTCTGGTTTGAGCATATTACGAAAGGTTCGATAAAATTCTAGAGGAATATTATCGGGTCCCATCGCCTTGCCCGAAGCTAACCCAAGAATGTCAAGTCAAGAGAATTTATATAGCGCGCCACATACCCAGAGGGTCTCAAGGCGCTTGAGGAAGGGTGGGAGGATTACTTGTCGAACATCCAAGTTTTAAGTTGCTTTCTGAATGCAAGATGGTTCTGAGTGAGACGAAGGTGAGTGGGGAGTGAGTTCCAGGTTTTGGCGGCCAGGTAGGAGAAGGATCTACCTCCCATGGTGGTTTTATTGATGCGAGGCACGGTAGCTAGGGCTTGGCAGGAGGAACGTAGCTGGCGGGGTGGGGTGTAGAAGGAAAGTCGAGTGTTGAGGCAATCGGGTCCGAGTTCGTAAAGTGATTTGTGTGCGTGGGTTAGGAGGCGGAAAGTGATCCTCTTATTGACTGGGAGCCAGTGGAGTTTTTTCAGGTGACTGGAGATGTGGTCATTACGTGGGATGTCGAGTATTTGTCTGGCCGATGCGTTCTGGATGCGTTGGAGTTTTTTCTGGACTTTTGCGGTGGTGCCGGCGTATAGGGTGTTTCCGTAGTCCAGGCGGCTTGTAACCAGTGCATGGGCGACCGTTTTTCTGGTTTCGGTGGGGATCCAGCGAAATGTTTTTTTGAGCATGCGAAGAATGTTGAAGCAAGATGCTGAGACGGCGTTGACCTGCCTGGACATCGAGAGTGAGGAGTCTAAAATGATGCCCAGGTTCCGTGCGTGATCCGTCGGGATGGGTGCTTTTCCAAGAGCCTCTGGCCACCAGGAGTCATCCCAGGCAGAGGGGGAGGTTCCTAAGATAAGGACTTCTGTTTTATCTGAGTTCAGTTTTAGACGGCTATGCTTCATCCATTCAGCTACTTCTTTCATTCCTTCCTGAAGGTTGGTTTTGGCCGTTTCGATTTCTTCCCATGTAACCGGGTCAGCTAACAACGTTTTTTCTATATCCGTTAAGGGGAGATTGTCCATATTCATCAGGTAACTTACAGCATTACTATCAGTACTAGTCCCGTCATTCGATTTGTTATATAGGAGTTGATAGAATTCACGAAAAGCATTTAGTATGCCTGATCTAGATGTTTGAGTAGTTCCTTCTAAATCAATGATTTTTGTTATGTCATTAAAAGCGGCTTTCTGCCTCAACCTTTGCGCCATAATTCTACCTGTTTGCTCATTCAATTCATAACATTCCTTTTTAAATTGCTTATGTTTCAATGCAACCTGATCAGTCAAAAATGAATAAACAGTAGAACGTTCGCTGATCAAAATACGTTGTGCTTCCTCAATATCCAAACCAGATTTAATACTATCAGCTAGCTTTAATTCTGCCTGTGTTATCTTCTCTAATGCTGATTTAAACTCATTCTGTTTCTTTTTCCGATGAAAACTAGCATAGCTCTTAGTTTCCCCCCTTATTACAGATTTAAAAGCGTCCCAGACAGTCTGGATAGAAGTGGTTTCATTATTGAATAAAAAAAATTCTTCAATGATTTTAGCCATATGGGAAAGATAATCTTGGTTTAACAGCAAATCTCTTTGAAACGACCACTGCCTATTCCATAGTCGTTCCTCTGGAATTAATGACAATTCTAATATCATAGAGTTGTGGTCATAAACAACCTGCGGTAAGATTTCAATTTTTGTTTTCTCCAACAAAGAAGTGGAAATTAAAAAATAATCGAAACGAACGGACTTTCGGTGTGGAGCTGAAAAAAACGTAGCACCAGAATCAGTAGGTCTTAATTTGTTCCACACATCTATTAGCCCATTTCCTAATATTAGTTCACGGAGGGCTTTAAAAGTCTTAATCTTTCAGCCTTTATAGTTCCATGTATTCCTAATATCGAAATCTGCATCAATGTGAATATTTAGGTCGCCACAAAAGATAATCGGTTGGGGCCAAGTAGCCAACTCTAAATTAATTACATTTAATACTTCGTTATCGTCTAAATTCGGACCATATATTGAGCAGACAGTATACCTCTTTCCTTCTATAGCAACTTCGGCTAACCCCCATCTTCCCCATTTATCAGCTAGAGTTCTAGTACATTTTCCAAGTTTTGATTTCATAAGGATGGCGATACCTCTCTTAACACCGGACTGCTTAGAGCAGATTAGAAGTTCCAGACCCAAATTTTTTAATATATTCCGCTTATCCCAAGAGACATGTGTCTCTTGCAAGCACAGTATGTCAATTTGAAGTAGCTGAATTAATTTATGTAATGCCCCTACCTTCTTATAATTATTCAAACCATTAATATTTAGAGTACATATTTTAATTTTTTTATCCATCTTGTATCTTTCAACAATAACGTCGCTAAAATCTCAACATGCTGGTTATTACTCACCCTTTGTCTTGTGACCACCAGATTCGTCTGTTCTACTGGATGTGCTACGAAAACTACTGCTGTCTTCCACCCTAAAACCCACCACCACCCCAACCACTGCCTAACTTTGGTCAGTGGACAACCCCTCTCCCCCCTCCCCAACACATGAGGCTCAGGAACTCTCAGTTCCTGTAAAGTATGGAGTACCGTGTCCCCCCAGCCCGAGAACCCTAGAAGGGGAAAAGAAAAGACTGAAGTAAAAAAAGGGCAAAAATACTGATCATGCAGGCTCTAACACATACTTATAATTCATACAGAATCTAAAAATTCCTTAGCTTTAATTTCTGATAAGAAAAATTTAGTCTGCCCTTTCCAGATGACTTTCAGTTTGGCCGGATTTTGCAGGTAAACAGCTGCCCCTTTCTTCTGAAAATCAGAAATTAGTTGTCTAAGATGCCAGCGTTTGGCAACTGTTGCCTGACAAAAGTCCGGCCTAACAAAAACGTACATTGCTTAGCCACTGCTTTTTTATCGGGTCTGGCTAAGGCATAAATCTCCTCTCTAGCGAGGAGATTATTAAAGCCCACTAGGATCGCCCGAGGGTATTCGTCTCCACCCTGCCGATTTTTTTTAATAGAGAAAGGGAAACGATGTGCCCTTTGTACTTCTTTCGCCCAGTCCCAAGACGTCACCTCTGGGAAAGCCTCTGTTAGTAAATCTACTACAAATTGTCTTACATTGACACCCTCGCTTTTCTCGGGGATACCTAAGAAGCGTAAATTATTTCTACGGGCCTGATTTTCTAAGCCCGATAATTTATATGAGAGATCATCCCTATGAGCTTTAACAGTCTCGAGTTCTTGTTTCTGTGAGTTTGATTCATCCTCCAAAGCCGATATCCTGGCCATGAGAAATGGCCAGTGGACCATGTTGAAGGCCTTCTCGGCATCCAGGGACATTATAAGATGTGGGTCAGTCCTATATTGCACCATTTCCAACCAGTTATAGACTTGTCTGAGATTGAGTCTTGTTGATCTCTTGGGCATAAAGCACGACTGGTCCCTGTGGACAAGTCCTGTTATGACCTGTGTTATTCTATTGGCCAGAATTCTGGGCAAAATCTTAGTCTCCATATTTATGAGGGAGATGAGTCGATATGACTGTGGTGGCCGCCCTTCTTTGGGTATCACCACAATGGTAGCTGTCCGCAAGTCTTCGGGGAGTGCACCCATTTCTCGCGCCTCCAGGTACATCTGTAGGAGATGCGTGCTAAAAAGTGCCCCATGCTGTTTCAAAGCTCTGGTAGGAGCCGATTAGGACCCACGGACTTCCCTTTTTTCATCTGACCTATAGCGTCTACGATTTCTTCTTTCGTCAGCTTTGCCTCCAGTGCTTGTGATTCACTGGACTCTAGTTGGGGGAGCTGTATAGATTGTAGGTACGTGTGAATCTGCTCAGTGTCTGCTAGGGGTCGTTTTGCATAAAAGGCCTCATAGTATCCTGCAAAGGCGTACGCTATTGCATCTGGGGTTACGTGGACCTGATCATCCTCCATCTGTATTTGGGCCACCCATCTGCTTTCCCGCTCTTTCCAGCTGAGCCACGCGAGCAGTCTACCTGTTTTATCACTTGCGTCATACAGTCGTCTATGCATGGCCTGTATTGCGTGTTGCACATCCCTTTTGGCTAGCGCAAGGTACTCTTGCTGCAGAAGATTCAGCCTTTTTGACTGGGAAGAGTTATCGCCTGTAGTGGCTTGCGATTCAGCCTGCACCTCAATTCTCGCTACCTCCTTATTCTCTTTATAATTCTTTTTTTTTTTTTTAGATTTATTTATTGAGTTTTATGACAGCAAGTAGTTAAAGCAAACAACCGGTTCAAAGAAAAAAGAAAAAAGTACAAATAAATAAATATCCACAGAGCAGAAACAATCAATGCAATAGACATATTATATCCAGTTACTAATAGGTGCCCAGAGCTTTTGGCCAAAAGCTTTCTTACTCTTTCCCTTTAAATTATATATTGCTTTCTCCAGTTGATAGATATTTAATAATTTGGTTTGCCATTGATAAAACATGGGGGGATCTGCGTCTAACCAGTGAGAAGTTATGCAGTATCTGAAAACCGACATCGAAATAAACAGAAAGCCTTCTTCAATATGTGTTTTGATAGCAGTTTGATCACATTGAATGCCTAATATTACTAATTCGGCAGACAATACCAATGATTTACTTAGAATATTATTTAAAAAGAATTGTATATCATCAATAAATTGAGCTAATCTGGTACACTGAAAAAACATATGAATTGAATCTGCACCAAAATAGCCGCATCTATTACATTTAATGCCTCTATTGGCTTTCCATTTCAATAACTTCGCAGGGGTATAATACAAATCAAATATGCTCATAAAATGTTGACTTTTAAGTGAGCCATTACACAAAACCAAATTTGCCAGTTCTAATGATCTAAATATGTCAACATTTTCCAATCCTAATTCTTTTTGCCACTTGTTTTCAAATGCTTCTAAATTGTCTTCAATTCGTTTTAGCATTGTCTGATATATTACCCCAATTTTTACTTTCTTCCTGCAACATTCCAAAACATCATATTCATTCATTTTGCTAGTATTTAATAAATTTTTTCTCTCTAGAAAACTGTGGATTTGGAGGTATTTAAAAAAATCCCCTTTAGAAAGTCTATATTTTTGTTGCAAATATACGTATGAAACAAAATGTTCATCCTGATAGAGGTCTCCTAATAAGCATACCTTGGCTCTATGCCAACGCTGCATCACGAAGTCACTAAATATTGCTGGGAGCATAGGATTGTTAAGCAAAGGTGTGTAATAATTTAATTCTTCGCAACAGCGAAACCTTTTCCTAAATTGTTTCCAGATTTGGTGGGCCGTAATTATAATTTTAAATTTCGTTTTTTAATAGTAATTTGGTTCAGTAAACCTAACTAAACATTGTCGCGCTTCTGCCCCGAGGACCATCTCGTATATTGAAGGGCAAATTGAGTCATCAATAACAAAATCTTAATTAGAATACCCATTAATCTTAGTGATACTGCCCAATAATACAGCCAAAAATTTGGCATCCCCCAGCCTCCCCTTAATCTCGGAAGTGTACACCATTTAAGGGCTCTTCTGGCTCTCCTATACCCCCACAAAAACCTAGAGATAATCCTATCAAGTCTAATAAAAAAATTAGAAGGAAACAATAGCGGTATAGTACGGAAAAAATAAAAAAATTTGGGGAATATAATCATCTTCACTACATTAGTACGACCATATAGGGATAGATGCAAGTTATTTAACCTTTCCAGGGACCTAGTGGTGGAGGCAAGTAGAGGATCTAAGTTAAGCCCCAGTATATCGTCTACCTTAGCAGATAATTTAACTCCTAAATATACAGCTGTAGCTGATAAAACCACTCCATCCGGTATCCCTGTAGTAGAGTGGATCACTTGTGTTTTGGAAATATTTAATTTGTATCCCGAAAATTTCCCTGAATTCATGTGCTAATTCGACAATTTTAGGAAGTGCCATTTTTATATCTGGAGTTACAATCACGACATCGTCAGCATAGGCGAGTGTTTTATACGTTTCTTGATAAATTGTAACAGGCGGAATACCAGTTTCTTTGATAAGTCTTTGTAAAAATGGATCTATATATAAAGCAAACAGCAAGGGGGAACAGGGACAGCCTTGCCTTGTCCCCCTTGTGATCGAAAAAGAAACAGATGTCTCATTACCCACCCTTATTACAGCTTTAGGATCAGTATACATCCCTCGTATTTCTCTTATAAACTCCACAGGGAAACCCCTCCAGGCCAGCACAGACCAGAGGAACCCCCAGTCGACCCTGTTGAATGCCTTTTCGGCATCCAACAGGGCCACACCAACTGGGGATCCCGTGGCCTGCGCCCAGTCCAGGAGAGTTATAACTCTTCTTACATGATCTGTTGTGTCCCTTTTTTTAATAAAGCCATGTTGTATTTTAGAGACCAATCTTGGCATAATGTCATTCATTCTATTTGCTAGAATCTTGGAAAATATCTTGCTGTCTGCAGTAATAAGAGAAATTGGTCTATATGACCCTAAATCCGTAGCTTCTTTCCCTTTCTTTTGAAATACGACTATGGTTGCCAGCGACCAAGAAGGAGGAGATTTACCTAAAAATGCCTGCTGGAAGATCTTAATAAGTTCTGGTTTGAGCATATTACGAAAGGTTCGATAAAATTCTAGAGGAATATTATCGGGTTCCATCGCCTTGCCCGAAGCTAACCCAAGAATGGCCGTTTCGATTTCTTCCCATGTAACCGGGTCAGCTAACAACGTTTTTTCTATATCCGTTAAGGGGAGATTGTCCATATTCATCAGGTAACTTACAGCATTACTATCAGTACTAGTCCCGTCATTCGATTTGTTATATAGGAGTTGATAGAATTCACGAAAAGCATTTAGTATGCCTGATCTAGATGTTTGAGTAGTTCCTTCTAAATCAATGATTTTTGTTATGTCATTAAAAGCGGCTTTCTGCCTCAACCTTTGCGCCATAATTCTACCTGTTTGCTCATTCAATTCATAACATTCCTTTTTAAATTGCTTATGTTTCAATGCAACCTGATCAGTCAAAAATGAATAAACAGTAGAACGTTCGCTGATCAAAATACGTTGTGCTTCCTCAATATCCAAACCAGATTTAATACTATCAGCTAGCTTTAATTCTGCCTGTGTTATCTTCTCTAATGCTGATTTAATCTCATTCTGTTTCTTTTTCCGATGAAAACTAGCATAGCTCTTAGTTTCCCCCCTTATTACAGATTTAAAAGCGTCCCAGACAGTCTGGATAGAAGTGGTTTCATTATTGAATAAAAAAAATTCTTCAATGATTTTAGCCATATGGGAAAGATAATCTTGGTTTAACAGCAAATCTCTTTGAAACGACCACTGCCTATTCCATAGTCGTTCCTCTGGATTAATGAAAATTCTAATATCATAGGGTTGTGGTCAGAAACAACCTGCGGTAAGATTTCAATTTTTGTTTTCTCCAACAAAGTAGTGGAAATTAAAAAATAATCGAAACGAACGGACTTTCGGTGTGGAGCTGAAAAAAACGTAGCACCAGAATCAGTAGGTCTTAATTTGTTCCACACATCTATTAGCCCATTTCCTAATATTAGTTCACGGAGGGCTTTAAAAGTCTTAATCTTTCGGCCTTTATAGTTCCATGTATTCCTAATATCGAAATCTGCATCAATGTGAATATTTAGGTCGCCACAAAAGATAATCGGTTGGGGCCAAGTAGCCAACTCTAAATTAATTACATTTAATACTTCGTTATCGTCTAAATTCGGACCATATATTGAGCAGACAGTATACCTCTTTCCTTCTATAGCAACTTCGGCTAACCCCCATCTTCCCCATTTATCAGCTAGAGTTCTAGTACATTTTCCAAGTTTTGATTTCATAAGGATGGCGATACCTCTCTTAACACCGGACTGCTTAGAGCAGATTAGAAGTTCAAGACCCAAATTTTTTAATATATTCCGCTTATCCCAAGAGACATGTGTCTCTTGCAAGCACAGTATGTCAATTTGAAGTAGCTGAATTAATTTATGTAATGCCCCTACCTTCTTATAATTATTTAAACCATTAATATTTAGAGTACATATTTTAATTTTTTTATCCATCTTGTATCTTTCAACATTAACGTCGCTAAAATCTCAACATGCTGGTTATTACTCACCCTTTGTCTTGTGACCACCAGATTCGTCTGTTCTACTGGATGTGCTACGAAAACTACTGCTGTCTTCCACCCTAAAACCCACCACCACCCCAACCACTGCCTAACTTTGGTCAGTGGACAACCCCCCTCCCCCCTCCCCAACACATGAGGCTCAGGAACTCTCAGTTCCTGTAAAGTATGGAGTACCGTGTCCCCCCAGCCCAGAGAACCCTAGAAGGGGAAAAGAAAAGACTGAAGTAAAAAAAGGGCAAAAATACTGATCATGCAGGCTCTAACACATACTTATAATTCATACAGAATCTAAAAATTCCTTAGCTTTAATTTCTGATAAGAAAAATTTAGTCTGCCCTTTCCAGATGACTTTCAGTTTGGCCGGATTTTGCAGGTAAACAGCTGCCCCTTTCTTCTGAAAATCAGAAATTAGTTGTCTAAGATGCCAGCGTTTGGCAACTGTTGCCTGACAAAAGTCCGGCCTAACAAAAACGTACATTGCTTAGCCACTGCTTTTTTATCGGGTCTGGCTAAGGCATAAATCTCCTCTCTAGCGAGGAGATTATTAAAGCCCACTAGGATCGCCCGAGGGTATTCGTCTCCACCCTGCCGATTTTTTTTAATAGAGAAAGGGAAACGATGTGCCCTTTGTACTTCTTTCGCCCAGTCCCAAGACGTCACCTCTGGGAAAGCCTCTGTTAGTAAATCTACTACAAATTGTCTTACATTGACACCCTCGCTTTTCTCGGGGATACCTAAGAAGCGTAAATTATTTCTACGGGCCTGATTTTCTAAGCCCGATAATTTATATGAGAGATCATCCCTATGAGCTTTAACAGTCTCGAGTTCTTGTTTCTGTGAGTTTGATTCATCCTCCAAAGCCGATATCCTGGCTTCGGTTTCAGTCACTCTATTTGCTGTTTCGTTCCTGGCTTTGGTTGCACGACGGATAGCATTCTTCATTTTCGAGCAGGTAGCATGAATACGCAGATTTTCCGCTTTACTCTCAGCACGATGAGCCATCATTGTGTTATAGATCATGGTTAGAGTGACTTCTGAGTTTGTTTCAAAAGTGTTCCCATTATCTCCGCCCTCAAGACTCATTGTAGTTACTGTCCCTATATTCCCTGCACCGTCCTGCAGGTCGGCGTTTGACATAGTCCCATTGTTCACTTTTGGGTCCGCCTGATGCGCTTCACAGTCTTTCACTACAGAACGCCGTGAGCCTCTTTTTTTCCATCTTTTAACAGTCGATGCATTACTGTTAGATGATGTTGATTTAGTTCTCAATGCCTCTTCAGCACCCGAGCTGCTTTCAGCGGTATAGTCAGCCCAGTCTTTACTCAGATTCACGCTGTCATCAGAGGTATGATCTGACAGAGAAAAAAAGTTTTCCCCTACTTCCCCTACTTCTTGTGGTCCGAGTACTTCATTGCCCAAGCTAGTACCAGTGGCAACGTTAATAGGGATATTAACCGTATTGGCCTGAAGTTCTTGAGTTGAGAAGCCAGAACTGTCTACTCCGACTGCAATGCATGATGTTTCATTCTGGACTACATCACCCATAATCCCCCTGACAGAGTTCGCTGTAACCGGAATTTCATCTTGCTGTGCCGGACTCAAAATGTCTAAAACCTCCAAACTAGATATAGCACAATGGACAGTCTCGTTTTGAATCACTGAAGGTAATTGTTTTGTAATTTTCCTTTCAAATAACAGAGTCCCTTGTTTGGTATTACGTTGTGACACTGTTTTTTTGGAGGATTGATCACCCTTCCTGCTGCCACCATTAACAATCTCGCCTTCATAGCTTTCTACATTTGCCACATTCATGGTAATCATACCTTGCTTCGATGGCTCTTCAGGAGTCGGTTGTTTCGTTTTGCCTCCTCGGGTAGTCACCTTCGCTTGGGGTTTGGGTGTGAAGTGTCAATGTAGGTAATACACAAGGCCAATTGAGTTATGTAAGTAATTTATTATAATTATAAAGACCCGCAAGTGCAGGACCGGTAAGGCAAACAGCTGGGGCTAGAATGACAACTCACAACATCGGAGCCTGATAAATTATGTGACGTAGGCAACCGATGTCCAATAAACAGGGAGTAGAGGGAGAACACAAGGAAAAGCTGGAACGCCAACCTTCCAACATATAGTGAACTTTACATGTTACAACATCTCCCTTCCTTCAAAAAGAGCAGAATGAAATTAATACATTATAAAATCTCTAAACTTACAAGGCATCTGTACCACTCTTCCTGAACTTGTACTAGCAGATTCAACAGTATTAGGATAAAATAATAACTCCTGCTCATTCTGCAAACTTACACTTTCATTGTACTTATTTGCGGCAGAACTTTGGGAATTCAAATCTTGGATGTTAGAAGAGGAATCTTCTAAACACAATTCTCTATTTGATCTTAATGCAACATCAGCAGTGTCTTTTCGCTGGCAAATTTCACCATTGGGATTTGAAAAGGGACACATTTCAGACTCCTTATCATTATAATTATAAAGACCCGCAAGTGCAGGACCGGTAAGGCAAACAGCTGGGGCTAGAATGACAACTCACAACATCGGAGCCTGATAAATTATGTGACGTAGGCAACCGATGTCCAATGAGCAGGGAGTAGAGGGAGAACACAAGGAAAAGCTGGAACGCCAACCTTCCAACATATAGTGAACTTTACATGTTACAACAGGGTGGCATTCTCCTCTCAGCGGTTCTCCCGCTGCCTCGCAAAATGGCTCTCTGAAGCCCAGCCAAGATCGCCGGGAACCGCCACAGTGGAGTACGCCGTAGGGGGAGGAGTAGACCAAACAACATTCGCTGCTCTGTAGTAAATCACAAGCGAAAGCGGTAGTCCGTCTTTCATATCAGCCGGCTCCCGCAGAAACAATGTAACGATGCAGCAAACACCCGGCTCGTATCAAATTCAGTCGGAAAAATGCAGTACTTGCATCAGGCAATCCTCAATTCTGCTTCGATTTCCATCCGCTAGCATAGCTCTGCTCGTCCGTAGGCTAGCCCCCTTCAGAGAACGCGGAGCGGAGGGCTGAGCTGCTCACACAGCCTGCGCCACGGTCGCCATCTTGCCTCTGTCCTCTTTATGATTCTTATGCGCGATATTGTTTTGGGCTCTGTCCCGGAGGACTGCTTTATAAGCCTCCCACAAAATAATGGCCGAATCCACTGAACCCACGTTTTCCCGGAAGTATAACTCCGTGTCTACTCTAATCTCTTGGGCCACCTGCTGGTCTTGTAATTCCCACAAATTCAATTTCCATTCTCTAGTTTGGTGTTGTATCCAAGCTCCAATTGTCAGCCATAATGGTGAGTGGTCTGAGGGACCCCAAGCTAGGTATTCAATCCTTTGTACATCGCTTACTTCTCCTGCCAGGGTGAAGATATAGTCTAGTCTCGAGAAGGCCTTATGGGTCCCTGAGTAGAAAGAATATGCTTTTGTCTGGGGGGTGTTGTCTTCGCCACAGGTCAGTAAGTGTCAGTGTATCTGCAAATCTTTTGAGGGGGGTTTCCGTGGGGCCCCCCATTGGACTGTCGTGCGATCCCATGTGGGATCCATCACATCGTTGAAGTCCCCTCCTATGATGTGGGTGTGGGAACCTGCTTCAATAAGAATGGCCACCAGTTTGTCCATTGTTTGCTTCTGTAACCTAGGGGGTGCGTAAACGCTAATAAGTGTGATCATACGTTCCATTAGGGTCACTCCAAGTGCGTTCTATCCTGAATGGCGACCCCCTGTGCCCCGTGGAGAATCCCGCATGTGTCAGTGTGGTGTAAGGTCTAAGGCCCAAAAAATTGCACCTCATGCCCTTTAGGTGTGTTTCTTGTTGGAGAATCACATCCGGCTTCAGCCTTTTACAATACGACGCCATCAACCCACCTTTGACCTCATTGCCCAACCCGTTGACATTCCATGATAAAACTGAGTATGGGGTCCGATTTACTGTCAATCTTGCTAAGTCTCCTCGCTCCCTGTCCTCCCTCTGCCCGTATCCCCCTCTCTCTCCCCCTCTCAGAGTGGTTGCAACTTATACATTCCTGCTTGGTACATTCCTATTTTGTTCCAGAAAACTATAATAAACTCCCATCCCTATCCCCTGCTCCCAGCCCCCCCCCACACTCATCCCTCACCCAATCGACTCTCCCTCGGGTCAACATAACCAACTTTGTTGCTTGGATCCTGAGAGGTCTGTCGCCCACCCCCCCAACTTTTAAACCCTCAAACTCCCCTCCCTCCATCGTCCCCTCCGTGAAATGACTGTGCGCCTCCTTCACACTCTCAAACAACCAAAGACTCAGTTGCGGCATCTCAGACTACTTCTAAGGCAGGGGGTGTTCCAACAGTGCAAACCAATGCCACAAAAAACAAAAGGAAAAAGGGGATACTCACACCCACTCAAATTACAAACTATATAGAAAACAAAATACGGGACCAACAATCAACTAAAAAGAGGGGGAGGGGAGACACAACTGAAAAAGGAGAAAGGCCAGGGAGGAGCCGAGATGGCGATCGGAACAGTCGCACAAACGCTTGGCTCCGAGGGCCCTTCCTCCCCGCACATCTATCCTGAAGATAATCCTGAGCGAGGTTTGCTGATCTAAGTTGTTGAAGGGAAGCGATTACTTACCGTCTGTTTCTGGGGCTCCACCGTGCAGTAGATCCGAAGAACTGTCCCCGTCTGCTTGCCGGCCTTCGTGGCGCTGAAGCCGGGGCCTCGAGTGCAAAGGTTGCCCGGCAGTGATCGTAGTGTTGGCGGCCCTGGTCGGGATGAGAAGCCGGTCAATGGGAGCCTGAGAGCCGCGAGCCAGGAGAGTTGGTACCAACCCACTCCCAATAGTGGGTTGCCCCGTGAACCCGAGATATTGCCGAGCCGGAGAGAGCCCATGTTGCCCGGTTCCCCTTGGGTGAGACGCCCGGCCATGTTAATAGTCCCGTCCAGGAACCAGCGGGTGGCTCCCGGCGAGCTGCGGGGAGCACGTCCGGCCTTTTGGTGACTCTCCTTTCTGCAGCAAGCGCCGACTGTCGAGGTCCAGCCGTGGGACTCTAGTGGTCGGACGGGGCTCGGAGGTGGAGGGGAAGTGAAGGAGAACGAGATGGCTGAAATGGCGGATGGCGCCTCGGAGTGCACCCCTCCCAGGGACAGAGAAACCGCTGAACTTGAGACCCCCGGAGTTCGGCTACGTGGGGAAACGCTTACGCGTAGCCACGTAATGGCTGCACTGACAACCTTGCGGACTGCTCTGCTCCGGGGAGCCCGGGACTTGGAAGGAAGGATCGCCGCCATTGCTGACCCGCCATTTTGTAGCAGAGAGTGTGCCGATGCGTCTCCCTCTGCCGCAGTGTCATGTTCCCCGGTTGAGTCTACAGTCTTGGAGGCGCGAATAGATTTGCTTCCTGAGCTTATTGTCGTCACACCTGTTCCGCAAGTGGTTGTCTCATCGGGGCCTTTTTCTGACCAGCAAGTGGAGAAGCTACATCGATCCATGGTACATGAGGCCCGGACTGTGCTGCGGTGCTTCCCACATCCTGTGCTTTCCTTTCCGTGCCTGGCGGACCTGTTTTTGGACTTGGAACTGTTGGTGGTCTGGGTATTGTTGCATTCCGGCCTCCGCCATGCATCGTCAGTTGTCTCTCGGTGGCAGGGAACATGTTGGGCGGCGGCGCTACCTGGTCTGCCTGGAACGATTGACCCTTTTGTATCGAATTGTCTCCCGACTGCAAGGCTGTTTAACATTGCTACTATTGACAGAAGTGGCCAGGGGTGACCTCGCTTGGGACTTGGAGGGACTTCTTGCTGGTTAATGGTGATTCAAGGGCACGTTTAGTGGGGCTGTAATTGATTGCGTTTTATGTGCTTGTTGATATTTGTACTTTTCCATTGCTTCTGTTTATACGATTTTAGTATGCGGGGGTGGGAGAGACTGGTCAACACAATCGCCGGCCCTTCTCCTCACATTTTTTCTTCTTTTTCTCTTTTCTTTTCTATATTTCGGGTCTCTTATTTAGGACGACAGGCACGCTGCTGGGGGGGTAGGCCATAGCCTTTTGCAGGGGTGCAGGGTGGGGGGTTGGGGGATGGCTTTGTTTTCTGCTTCTTTTTTGTTTCTATGGCCCTTTGCCCTTTCCTTTTTCGATGTCGTCGTCTTCATGTCTCCCATAGTACATTCCCTTTAGGGGTGGGGCTCTCATGCCGTGCTTGGTACGTTACTATTGCATTTATCCTGACTTTGGTACTCTTCTCCTTTCCCATTCAATCTATGTTCACCATCGGAGTGATAATGTGTTTCAACTGACTGTGTTGGGAGCGGGAATGACAATGCGATATCGATTTTTGATTTAATTTTTGGTTATTTAAAAATGAACCGTTTCTAATCCTTGTTATCACGTATTATCTTGAGATTCTGCTGTATCCTGGATGTGGGTTTGTTTTTAATCACCGGATTGATGTGCTACTTCTTACTTAATTTCTGCTCGATTTAAATAGCGGCCGGCCACACTGGTTGTAGGCCCGTGTTTGTAATTTCTTGCTAATGGAAATAAAGGTTCTTTAAAAAAAAAATTAAAAAAAAGGAGAAAGGGAAGGGGGAGGGGGAGGGGGAGGCGGGGGAACAGAGGAAAACACAAAGGGGGATGAATCAAATTATTCTCAAATACACCGAAAGAAAAAAACTTCACACAAAGGGAGGCGTGAAAGCCCTTCCGTCTGCTTACTACCCATTCAGTTCTCTGTGCCCAACACGGCTCATCATTCGGTTACACTTTCGTGTCCAGTTTGCGTTTCTGCGCCAGTTGTCATATCTGACTCTCCCAGATTTTCAAGGAGATTAATGTTCTGCATAAGGGGATGTTCCCCATCCAAGTCCGTGGTAATATCCTGGTCTGTACAGTCAGCTGATTTCTGTTGAGCTGCTTCGTCCTTTACTGGTCTCTCGCAGTCCATGTCTCACCGTGAAGTGCTCTCGGGGTCCGATGCTCTAGGTGTCCGGCCTGTGAACCCCCTGGTGCCGTATGGTGTCGTTCTGTTGAGAACTCTTTGGGACGCCTCTCTGTCTCCCCATTCAAGCCTCTGTGTCCGCGGCCTATTACTGCGTCTGATCGGTGCCTTCCCATTGAGAGATCGCAGGGTCTGATGCAGCGCTTACCCAGAAATATCACCAACCCAGGGTCCAGGTCACTCCGGTGGGTCCCATAACACCAAAGTACAACACACTTAGTCACACATAAATAATGGGTTGAGTGAATTCTCTCCTATGACAGGATACCTATAAGCACAGATTTTAACACCTTGGCTGCGGCCGGAATTCCGCGCGGTGCTGGACATTCCGATCGCGGGCGTGGTCATGACGGCTCCCGGACGTCATCAGCACACGCCCACCATGACGCATGACGACCGGGAGCCGTCATCAGCACCGAAGGGGTTAACACCAACATTTGTTTTCATCAAAAATTCTACTAACTAATCTATGCATCAATGTACCCCGCCAATTAGGTCGATGGACCGATTAGTTGAGTAAGTGGATGGTGATTGTGAAGATCAGCTTAACCTCACTACAACAATACATTGATTTGCATAATTAATTGACTAAAGGACAATTAGCATCTATTCTGTCATTGTTAATTCTGACTGAGCATTGCCATTTATTCAGGAAATAAATCAAGAAAACTGTTTAATAAAAGACATGAAGAGAAAATTCAGGTTCACATTAATTCCATTATTCTCTAAAATAAACAACAATCAATCCTTGGTCATGTAACTGAAAGAGAAATTCTTCATGAAAAAGATCAGAGAACCATAGTTAAAACATGCATTTAATTCTAAAGATTTCTGCACTAAAACCTTACTACCCAGCACTAAAACCCAAACTATACTTACTAACCCAGGTCTCCTCGGGCACAATCTCTTACACAGGCTAGTGTTCCGCATATGATCTCCAACCTACAGGGGTTATCAGTGAGCCTTCTGGCATAGTTTCAGGCTCCCAGCATCTCTACAAACAGCTGCAGTAAAAACAGCATCTCTGCGTTCAGCTTTTCTCTGACAGACAGATCCCAATTTTGGTCTGATATTTATACTGTATTTGCTGGCTCTCTACCCTCAAATGTTTCAACTCTTATCGTTTCCCTTTCTCTGATTGGTCATGACATTGCAGTTCTTAGCTCTCAGGATGTCCGTTAATTGACAATGTATTTTTTAACTTTCAGGATGTCCATGAATAGCCTCCAGATTAAAAAGCTGACAGATACAAATTCGACTTTCCATGCATTTCTCAACTTCCAGAATGTCCGTGAATAACTTTGTTTGACAAACTGATAAATACAAGTTCGACTGTCCGCCTTCATCATCAGGCATTTAAATGTTCATTGGCAGTGATAAAGCTGTTTCCACGTCATTTTTTGGAAGGCATTTGACTTTTCTCCTTGGCAGACATTTAGCTGTTCTCGTAGTTATCATTTTGGCCCACAGCCACTCACCAGCATTCATATCAAATTGCCTCGCACATAGTCAGCTGAGGTTGCAAAGTTTTCAGTGAAACACAGAGCATGGATGAGTTTTTCTCAGCAAGATGATGTAAGCTTTTTCTACTGCGCAGAACCAGGAAAAGCGAAGCCATTTTGGAACTGGCAACCAGCCAAAACTACGATAAACACAAAAAGAAAATGTAAATACACAGAATATAAGTGTTTTCTGTCCCCCCACCCAAACAGTGCTAATATTTATCCTTTAAAACTGTTACCTAGCAGAAAAGCATCACACTGCAAGCCATTAAAAATGAAGCAGAACAGCAGCATGCAATGCGCAATGTACATTACAACATAGACATGCACTATTACAGCACTTAAATGCACAAAATATATTAAACATGCATTTTACATCATTAATTAATATGTTAATCAAACCTGTTAGTGCAAAGCATTTCCGCATATGTAATGTGTGTGTTTTGGTTAATACACAGCAATCAAAATTAATATATTTACTTTGTTATGGGGGTGATTGATCTGAATGGGGTACACACAAAATCTTCTGTACCTCGCTCTATCAGGTTCCTGGGTGTCCGAACAGCGGGCGTTCCTCAATCCAGTGACAGGCCTCCTCAGGTGTCGTAAAGAACATCATCTTGGCCTGATATATCACCTTCAGTTTGGCGCATGTAGGTGATTTGCATCGGCCTCAACTTGTCTTCGACTGAATCAAACTTTTTGCTCTGTTTCTGGACTTCACGCGAGTAATCCGGGAACACCATGATTTTGGTGTTATTCAGCCGGATTTCCCCTTTCTTTCAGATATCTTGAAGGATGAGGTCACGTTCCTGGTAGTCGAGGAATTTCGCTATCAGCGGTCTTGGCGTTGCCCCTATTGGAGGCCTAACCCCAGGGATGCGGTGACCCCTCAATGATGAAACACAGCTAGATGTAGACGTCTGGAAGCGAATCTAGTATCCATTGTCTCAAAAAGGCACCGGTATCCGGCCCCTCAATGTTCTCCGGAAAGCAGATAAAGCGGGGGTTGTTCTTTCTCACCCTGTTTTCAGCAACATCCACTCTCCATAGCACATCCTTCATAGCTGTCATCAGTTCTGTGACCTTTTTCCAGAGAGTATGAGTAGTGTCTTCCACCTCTGATATTCTGTTCTCTGCCTGCGTGACTTTTTCGGACACATTCCGTAGATTTTGAAGGAGCAAGTTGACGTCGATCTTAATGCTGTCAATTTTACTCTCCAGCACTTCCCTAGAGGAGTGGATGGCCTGGAGGAGAAAGTTGTTGTCCTTTCGCATCCATGGCGACTGCCGCTGGGGGATCTGTCCCCTGTAGGGTTTTAGCAAATTTGTCCAGCTTCCCCTGTTTCTGCGTTTTAGTGTCCTTGTCTCGCACCATTGGAAATCTCTCTTCTCAGTGCCTAGATTCTGTAACAACATAGATGGGTTTCCTCTGGCCTAATTCTGTCCAGGAGCACCACCCCGGCTGTCGGTTTAGGGATTCGCTATCTCTGGTAGTATTTTTCGTGGGGCGCTATGCTACACGGCAGGGTCAGCCACCGTATTCCCCCAGTCTTTGCCTGGTAGTCTCTCCATTGATGCCCCTTATAGCTGTTGGCCTCATCTGTCGTCCTACGCCAGGTAGGCTATCCACCTCTCCCCCACACCAATCCAGCCGATGTCTGTAGTTCCCTTGCCAGAAATGCATTCTGGCCGCTGCTCCTTGCTGGCAGCAGGCGCCTGGTCACGGGAGGTGCTATCCTGTCTCCACGGGAGCTGGCCCGCCTGTCCCTTTAAAGGTCCGTATCTGTGGTTCCTGACCCCCGGGTCCTACAGCCCCTTATCTCTCTGGCTTTTCATCAGGGGTGGGGGGCGGAAGGCATCCCCCTCAGCGGCACTCACACAGATCACTGCACCTGCAGCCCTCTCTCTCAACTTCTCACGGTGGGCACCGGGGGTCAGGCCACACAGGTGGAACCAAATCCCTCCCTCGGTATCGCGTATGCAGGGCTTCACATCGGGCGGGGGTGCCTCGGCTTACCTGGGCCTCTTCCCTGCTCCCAGCGTGTCAGGCACCAGACGGCCCTCTTCTCGTTGTACGGGCAGGCCCCACGACCTCTCCAGAGCCACGTATCGCATGCAGGCACAGCACTGTTCAGGGGCCAATTGTCTCTCTCCATGCCCGTCACGGGACCGGAACGCTCTCCTCCAGGGTCCCACTAGCCTCCCTCTGGATGCAGGCTGGATCGGGGATCGCCAATCGCGGCACCTGCCTGCCACCCCCCTGCCTATTTCTCTCGAGTGTGACTTGCTCGTACGGCAAATGGCCGGGGGGGGGGGAGAAGGGCACAGCTCCGTCCACCCTCCGGGTGTTATGGCCATATCCGGATCGCGGCTGTCCCTCGCTGCCAGCTCTGCACAAACTCACCGCGGCAGCCCGGTTGTCCAGGAGGTTGGGAGGTTGGGAGGGGGGAGAAGAGAGGCACAGCTCCGTCGGCTCTCCGGGTGTTCCCAGTGTCTTGGTGTCTTCCCCAGGTGCACAATGCAGCTTTGTACCCTCCGTTGCAGGTTGGTTTCGGTTCTTCAGACTATGCCGATCCTTCCGCCACCACCTTGTCCTTCATGCGGGGTCTCTTCCTCTTGTTGGTTCTCCGGCCACTGTGACTCCACATGGGGGTCCCCAACTACTTGCGCACTATGTTCCACGACACCATGAGCGGGCGTGCATACCTGTGGATTGACTGTGAGCTCAGGATATTAGCAGGATCACTAGCGGGCGTGCAGAGCTCCGGCAGGACACGTCTAGTCTGCCATGCTGCTGGCTACGCCCCTGCATTTATTAAATTATTTTGAACTATCTAAAAGCTACATGTTTTGAAATAATTCATGTTCTCAAAATAGTTTACATTCTATTGTTTATATTTCCATTTTTCCAAATTCCTTCATAATTTTTGTAGTAAATCCATTACAAAAAATCCCATCACAGGTAAGCGAAAGATGTGGTATTAATGCATCCTCTAAGTCTTCAACATGTAAGTCAATGATGAACCAGTCCTTTAGTTGTTCATTAGTGATTTCTATTGACTGAAAGTTTTCAGTATTGGTAACTTTGCCAAAGTACTTTTTCCTTCAATCGTATTTTCAGTTCCCTATATGTGGATTATGATAGTCGCTAGCTGTCTTTCTGTTATCAGTGAACAAGAATTGAGTAATTAGTTATTGTTACAGCAGTTAAATCTTTTACTTTTTTTTATAAATGTTTGTAATCTTACTTGAAGTTGGCTGTGTTTTGTAGAGTTGAATATTTTTGTCTCCTTTGGATTCATGTACTGTTACATTAGTTTTTTTTACTGTATTCTCAAATGTTTACCAGAAACTGGCTTGCTTCTCCTCTAGCATTATTTTAACACAGTCCGTTGAGTCTTTTATTGTGCTCGACTTTAAGGTGTTTGTTGTCCTGTTATAAAGACAGTTTTTGTGGCTTCTTCCTGTAAACTCCAAATATTTAAATTTTATTTTGTGTGTAGATTACATTGTATTGTTAGTTGTACGTTAGAATGAAAAGGAGTAAAACGGAAAGACGAATATTAGATAGTATGCAAAGGATGAAAGAGAATGTGAACAAAGGAAAGATCAAGTTTTTATGTGACAGAGCCAAATAATGTTATTGTGAAACAGAGAACAGATGTGAAGATGAGTAGGTAGGAATTCATTAAGTAATTTGTTTTTTATTATGCAAATTAAGTGATTTGTGATAAATACTGATGTATGTAATCAGTCTGTAGTAGTGTATACAATGGAATATGTGTTTCCATTTTCCTAGTGGCCATTAAAAATGCCATATCCTACAAACAGTGTTTCTTTTCAAAAGTAAATTTAAAGATGTTATTGAAAGATAGGTGAATGAAGAGCAGAGTATGAAGGTGTGTAAATGTATTGTATAGTTGTTTGGAGATCGTTTTAGAGATTGAGAAATGTATGCCTAATGCAAGAGTTGTGTATATAAAAAGTGCATAGTTTGAAGACGTTGGAGATGGTATTGTAATGTAAAGGATTTGTTGATGTGTGGATTGTATTTATTATGCAAATTAGAAACAGATTTTGCATTTCTGATACAGTTATTTTTAACTATAATTTCTTACCTCAATGAAAGTTAAGGAAACGGTCCTAAGAGATTTTACATTTGCTTCTTTTCTAGTTTTAATTGACGATGTTGGTAGAGCAGGTGGTTGTAGTAAATATTCTGCTTGTTGTATAATTAATTTTGGTAATGTAATTGGTGGTATTTGTGTCATATTTGTTTTTTCGTAATTATAATGGCATTGTTCTTTACAAGAAAATTTGAAATTAGTATTCCATCATTTTCTTTAGTTTGGTTATATTAGGTTATATTAGTCTTCATTGCAGCAGCTTGCTTTTATAGTTCACGTCATGTCTACTAAAGTTAGATGACATAGAAGATTGTTATCTTGTTTTGTGTTTTTTTTAGTATTTTTTGTTGAACATTTGATGGTATTTGATTTGATTGGTACATTATAAGGTTTGTTCCCATTGTTTGTTGTTTTTATTAGTAATGTCTCGAAAGGAAATCATCTGCCAAGGGAACAAGCATTTGCAATGCAGTAGGTCTCGCATTAGGAAAGTTTGAGCTATTGGTATTGTAAATGACAATTTTTTATTTATGTGTTGGTTTTGAAAATAGCGAAATTAATAGCTTTGTCATTTACAATGCCAATAGTTTTAACTTTCGCAAACGTGACACCTATAGCATTTGTAATGCAATATGTGTTGTATTTATATGACTTAGATGTATTAATATAATAAATAACAATGGCTTTAAAAAAAAAAAAATAATACTTAAATGAAAGTTATTGTAATTTATAACGGCAATAGCTTAAACGTTTGTAAATAACTTTTGGGAAGATTATGTTCAGTGTATTTTATTGTGATGAAAATCCAAGAACAGAAGTGAAATATTAACATCTTTTTGTGACATTTGTAATAAAGCTTGAAACATTGAGAGAACATATTAGAACCAGTTGTTGTTGAATGGTCGCACAGAGTGATGCTGTGGCGTTCAGTGGTGCTGAGTGATGCTATGGCCTTCAGTGGCGCTGAGTGATGCTGTTGCCTTCAGTGGTGCTGAGTGATGCTGTGGCCTTCAGTGGTGCCGAGTGATGCTGTGGCATTCAGTGGTGCTGAGTGATGCTGTAGCGTTGAGTGGTGCTGTGGCGTTGAGTGGTGCTGAGTGATGCTGTGGTGCTGAGTGATGCTGTGGCATTAAGTGATGCTGTGGTGTTGAGTGGTGATGTGGTGTTGAGTGGTGCTGTGGTGCTGTGGCGTTGAGTGGTGCTGTGGCATTGAGTGGTGCTTTGGCGTTGAGTGATGATGTGGCGTTGAGTGATGCTGTGGCATTGAGTGATGCTGTGCCGTTGAGTAATGCTGTGGCGTTGAGTGATGCTGTGGCGTTGAGGCATGCTGTGCGCTGAGTGGTGCTGTGGCGTTCAGTGGTGCTGAGTGATTCTGTGGGGCTGAGTGATGCTGTGGCGTTGAGTGATGCTGTGGCGTTGAGTGATGCTGTGGCGTTGAGTGGTGCTGTGGCGTTGAGTGGTGCTCTGGCGTTGAGTGGTGCTGAGTGATGCTGTGGCATTGAGTGATGCTGTGGCATTGAGTGATGCTGTGGTGTTGACTAATGCTGTGGCATTGACTGATGCTGTGGCGTTGAGTGGTGCTGTGGCATTGAGTGGTGCTGTGGCGTTGAGGGGTGCTGTGGCATTCAGTGGTGCTGAGTGATTCTGTGGCGCTGAGTGATGCTGTGGCGTTGAGTGGTGCTGTGGTGTTGAGTAGTGCTGTGGCGTTGAGTGGTGCTGTGGCGTTGAGTGGTGCTGTGGCGTTGAATGATGCTGTGGCATTGAGTGATGCTGTGGCATTGAGTGATGCTGTGGCGTTGAGTAATGCTGTGGCATTAAGGGATGCTGTTGCGTTGAGGGATGCTGTGCGCTGAGTGATGCTGTCGTGTTGAGTGGTATTGTGGCATTGAGTGGTGCTGTGGCGTTGAGGGGTGCTGTGGCATTCAGTGGCGCTGAGTGATTCTGTGGCGCTGAGTGATGCTGTGGCGTTGAGTGGTGCTGTGGCAAAAGTGGTGCTGTGGTGTTGAGTGGTGCTGTGGTGTTGACTGGTTCTGTGGCGTTGAGTGGTGCTGTGGCGTTGAGTGGTGCTGAGTGAGGCTGTGGTGTTGAGTGATGCTGTGGCGTTGAGGGATGCTGTGCGCTGAGTGGTGCTGTGGCCTTGAGTGGTGCTGTGGCATTGAGTGGTGCTGTGGTGTTGAGGGGTGCTGTGTCAAACAGTGGTGCTGAGTGATTCTGTGGCACTGAGTGATGCTGTGGCGTGGTAATCTATAAGAGTAAGAGTTGTCCGAACAAATGGACTAAAATATAGGGGAAATGGAACGCGTATCGGCGAGAGTTATGTGCACCTATGGCTGATACTGACAGTGATGCTCAGGGCCAAAGACATCTGGACTTTGTTACTAATTTGTGAATGGTTGGGGAGGGGGATGGGTGAGGGGGGCTTCAGGGATCAGGAGGAAATTTACCAATGTATGATTGTGTTTTAACATTGCACAGCAAGCTGCTGTCTCAACGTTTTTCTTTGTTTTCTGTGCAATAAAAAGATCTTTTAACAAATAAAACGGAGTACATTAGTATTTAAATCATTAAATAAATGTTGCCCAATAAAACGAGTAACAGACTGCAGTCTGTTTCCATCCACATTACCTGTAGCATTGCATGCCTATTCACAGGAAGTTGCTATATACGCAATGCAATCTTAACTGAAGTGCAAGTAAAAACATAGGGTTTTATTTAGGTCAATTACCAGCTACAAGTACTAGCTTCTGCCAAGGGATCTTGTTTTCTGTGAGACACAATAATCCAGCCTCAACTTTACAGTCAACAAAACGCAGAATGTTGGCATTTGAAGTTCTATTTTCACGTTATAAACTGTGGACCTACATATCCTAGCATGCAAAATGCCACTGTAAAACAAACCGGCAGAGGAAAGGCAGCGCTGGGAGAGGGGCTGGGCAACCATGCCAGCATCCCGATTCACGAGCAGATGGTCCTGTTTATGACCTGCGGAGCGCGTGAAGTGGATGGTGGCAAATGGACTCAAACCGGCCGGTCGCTTTGATGTTCTTGGCTTGCTTTGTGGGATGGCGGGGGCGGGGGAGCAGCTTGGGAGGCTCATCACGTCTGTAACATAACATTTAAACAATTATTTGTACGTTTATAAGCAAGCCCCTAATAAGGATAATCACGGTCTTAACTTTTGAGGATGACCAGGTGATTCTACTATTTGGCATCCTTGCAAAGCAGCCGTTGGGCAACTAATGTATTTTTGCATTTTGGGAAGCCAAAATATTCCTTGCAAATATTAATATCATACAGTTTATGTGGTTTCAATGTATAATACCGAAGACTTTCAAAGTCAGTGGAGTGTCAATTATTTATGTACAGATATTTAAGAAATAGTTCATATTGGTTTTGGTGCAAGTATTTTTCAAAATGTTGATCGGTTGTCTGCGTTAATAATTACTATTAAGTAATTTCATGGTACTGAAATAAACGTGTCCATATTGTTGAGCAGCTTTGATTAAACTGACCCAGTTGGAATGTAAAAATAGTTCAGTTATCTGTGGCTACGAACTAAAGAATCCTCACATTAACTTACCAGGCTAAATTAGCAATTAAGATGCACCATTTGATATGTGACAAAGAACTCTACACCCTGAAATGTATCACTACGATTTCATCGCTGCCCCCTGTCAAGTATTGGAAATCACAGCTAAGTTAACGGAGAAGTACATCCCATGAGTCATAGATGTCTATGTTATGTTATCACGTCTTGACTGCAATGAATGGGGCCTGATGCGATGATGCGAGGCACAGACTGGGGGGAGCGGGAGGCTGGGGGGGGGGCGGGGGAGCGAGCGAATGGGAGGGAAGGAGCATGGTGGTGTGCGAGGCGGATGGGGGTGGGGAGGCGGGGAAGCAGGGGAGCGAGCGAGTGGGAGGGAACAAGCATATGGGGTGTGAGTGAGGCCAAGCATGCGCTGGCGAAGCGTCACGCTTCAATACTTCACATGCATTGGGAGGAATCCGCTTGTTCAAGAGTTTGTTTCACCTACTATATCCTCAAGCTATTAATCCCTGCGGGATATAATAGCTCGACCTAAAAAATAGATATTTGTTCGTTTTCCTTTTGAAGAGCTATCCATAATGCTTTGTGGTCACTGTAGTATTATTCTAAATTTCTGTCATTTTTTTTTTTTTAAATGTTTTTATTGAAAATAGTCAGAGCAAGAAAGCTGCAGTTACATCATGAAAAACATGCACAGTGTGCAGTCAAGCACAAACAGGTCTTACAATGCTTTCTGTTGATAAACCATAAAAGGAGATGACATTTTCATTTTTTTGTAACAGTTCCAACATTAACATAGGTGTACATTAGGGCAGCCGACTAGAAAACAAGTACATCAGAATGCATGTAGAAAAAACAAAAAAGCAAATCCTTATTCCAAGGCATGGTCGAGGTAGCGGGCAAGCAGCGCCCCCAGCAGTGATGACCATGCGGGCGGAGGCCTAGCCACAGTGAGCAAATCAAAGGCTAGCGGTCAGGCAGATGGCGCCAACTAATTCGGTAGCCATCTCCGCCACCGTGTCCGCGGGTGGGACAGATATTAACAACAAAACAGGCCGGAGAACTACACAGCAGGTCAACTGTGCCCCGCCGGGCTGACTGGGGGTGTCCCAGACGGAGGCTGTGACCACCGCAAGAAAGGTTCCCAGATGTCTCTTGGGCGCGAAGCAGCAGGCATAAGCTCCCAGTATGACCCCCAACTGAGCATGGCCATATGTCACATCAGACAGCCAGTCTTTCCGTCTTGGTTTGGACTTACGGCCCCATGTGACTGCCACCCGCCTCTTCGCGTATAACAGCAGGAGCGCATGAAGTTTACGGTTCGCAGGCGCCGTGTCCACCACCCAACCAAGGATGCCCAGCAGTGGTGACGGGGCGTCATCCCTCCCTAGAATCTGGTTTATTGCTCCGAACACTTCGATCCAGTATTCGGAAAGCGCCGGGCAATGCCAAGCTACATGTAGGAAGGAAGCCCCCTCAGCCCCACACTTCCAGCACCTGTCGTCTTCCCTGAGGCCCATACGGTGGAGGGAGGTAGGAGTGCGGTAGTATCTGTGCAGGAATTTAAAATGCACCAGCCGAAGCTTATAGTTAGGGGATAATGCCAACAGTTGCCCACAACAGAATGCCCACTGCTCATCCGTCAGCGGCTCCCCAAGGTCCTCACTCCACAGTTGTTGCGATCTGGGTACCAGCAAGGGGGATTGTTCCTCCATTGAGTTATAGAGCCTGGTCACAAGTTTTTTGCGGGACGCCCTGGCAAGTATAGTCTGTAGAGCAGCCAGCTGCGGGGGTTCCTCTGGAAAACAGTCTCCCAGCACCCTACACGCAGCCTTCAGTTTGTGGTATGTGAATTTGTCAGTAAATGTCATAGGGCTCTCAGGTGTCTCCGGGGGTATCTCCAGGAACCTGCCGTCCGGGTATAAGTCCGAGAACGTGCGCAGGACGGCACCAGCGAGGGAGACATCCCCACTATTGGATTCTAAGCAGGGGATCATGGGGTTGTGTCTGAGGGGCATCGCAGGTGCATACAGCAAGGGAAGAGAGGAGCGCTTCAGTAGTTCCCTCCAAGACCAGCGAAGCATGTCTGCTGTGTTCACATCTAGTGTAGGCCTTGGCGCTTTGTAATAGAGTGCTACATTGAGTGGGAGTGGAGAGACCATTTCCGTCTCCACCGCGACATGCGGCTGGTAAGGTGTGGGGTAGATCCAGAAGTGCAAGTATTGGGCCTGTGCACAAAGCGCATATAAATGCATGTCTGGTGCGCCTAGCCCTCCCTGTCGCAGTGGAAGCGTCAACAGTGCCCAAGAAACCCTGGCCTGGCCTCCCGCCCAAGCGAGCGCAAGCAGGCTGGAGCGCAAGCGTGTGAAAAAGTGTTGTGTTAAGGGAATCGGTACATTAGCAAAAAGATAAAGGAATTTGGGCAAGACAATCATTTTCGCCAGTGTGATCCTGCCCGCCAGGGAGAGAGGAAATTTGGACCAGATCGCCACCCTGCCCTCCAGCCACACAACCGCCCTACCAAAGTTGAGGTTCCAGATCTCCTGCATGTTCCTGCTCACCCAGACCCCCAGGTATTTTACTTCATCCGCTTCCCATCGGAGTGGGTAATCTGAGCGGACCTCTGCGGTGTTATCAGTGAGCGGGAATATGACTGATTTAGACCAATTTATGGTGACTCCGGAAAGGCAGCCAAACTTAACAAATTCACGGAGTAGCGGGTTTAGGTTTTCGGTTGGTTTGTTTATATACAGGGTTACATCATCCGCGTACAACGAGATTAGGAGGCTGCGTGAACTAAAGGCAATTCCCCTCGCCGTGCGGTGTTGGCGAATCCGAGCCGCCAGCGGCTCCATAGCGATGGCAAATAGGAGGGGGGATAGTGGACATCCTTGCCTGGTTCCCCTGGAGATCGGGAAAGACTCAGAGATCATACCATTCAGTCGTAGCCTAGCTCTGGGGGCGGTGTATAATAATCGAATTAGGTTTATGAAGAGGGGGCTGAAGCCCATTCTTGCTAAAATGGTGAAAAGGAAGGACCACTCCAGAGAGTCAAAGGCTTTAGTTGCATCCAGGAACACTACCGCAGCCTGGGTATCAGGGTGGAGATAGTGCAGCGCGGAGAAGATAGTTCTCAAATTATGCGTGGTGAAGCGTCCCGGTATAAAGCCCGACTGATCCGGCAGAGCCACGTAGGGTAACAGTGGCTGTAGGCGGTCAGCTATAATTTTAGCGTAGATCTTGACATCCACGTTTATAAGGGACAAGGGGCGGTAAGAATCCATGTATTTATCGTCTTTGTCGGGTTTGAGTAGCGTTACTATCATAGCCTCCCTCATCGAGTCTGGCAGTATTCCCACCTCCTGAGCCTCCACAAAGACGGCGTGCAGGCGGGGGGCCAGTTCCTCCGCGTATGTTTTATAGAAGGCGGCCGTGAGCCCGTCCGGGCCAGGTGCCTTGTTTTGGGGTAGCGCTTTGATGGTGGCAACAATCTCTTTCACCGTCACTGGCTGATCCATGTACTGTCTGTGTGCGTTATTGAACCATACTAGCGCTATGGACTCCAAAAAGGCTTCAAGTGTGTCGTCCGAGGTTGAGTGGGTGGATTTGTACAGTGTGGCGTAGTATTCAGTAAAGGTCTGTAGTATCTCCCGCTGATCCGTCAGTGCCCTCCCTGTCCAATCAATGATAGTGTGTACCCTCGTGGGCGTTTGGATAGGGCGAATCAACCTGGCAAGCGTGCGGCTCGGTCTGTCCCCCTCCCCATATCTGCGGGCCTCGGCATGCTTCCCCAGAAATTTGAGTTCACGCTGCGCTTCATCATTGTATTCTAGCAGTTTGCCCTTAATCTGACCAGCCAGTGTGGGTGTAGGAGACGCACAGAAGTCGCGCTCCAAGAGCTGCAGTTCTCCCTCGAGCCGTTTCAACGTGCCCCTGATTGCCTTCAGAACCCCCGCCCTGCGTGCAATGCATTGCCCCCGAATAACAACCTTGAACGCATCCCAAAGCACAGCGTCTGTTTTGACTGTACCAGTGTTCATATCAAAGTACTCCACAATGTCCTGTCGGATTTCTTCGGTGAAAGCCGCATCAAGGAATGCATCTGGGGGGAGGCGCATGGAAAAGGCGCCGCGTTGATTACCTGGGAGTTTTAATTCAAGTAAGCATGGGGAATGGTCTGACAGAGACCTGGCCAGTATGTCCACCCGTGAGGACCAAGTGGCGACATCCGCCGATACTAACCAAAAATCCAGTCTGGACCAGGCCGCATGGTGTGCAGATATGCAGGTGCCCACCCGAGCATTCACATTTCTAGCCCTCCACACATCCAATAACATACCTTCACACATGATATCTGACAAGGCCTGACGAGCATTGAGGTGCATGGGTCTCGGGGCTCCCTGCCTGTCCATGGACTCATCCAGTACAACATTGAAGTCACCTCCCCAAATGACAGTGGAACAGCCTGTGATATCAATCTTTGCCCAGACCTCCCTGAAGAATTCCGGGTCATCCACATTCGGGCCATACACAGCAACCAGTACCACCTCTGTGCCCAGCAGGACCCCATGCAAAATCACATATCTCCCGGCATCATCTAGCACCACTGAGGACGTCCTCCAATCCATGCCACGACGCAGGAGGATGGCCACCCCTCCTAGCATAATTAGAGTAAATGGCTGAGTATGACATTCCCCACCGGGATTGCTTAAGTCGTGGGGAGCAAGATGAGTTTATATGTGTTTCCTGTAGGAAACAGATATCTATGTTGTGTCTGGAGAGGTAGCTGTGCATAAGCCTAGATTTCCTGTGGTCGCTTAGGCCTCTAATGTTCCAAGTAAGGAGCCTGGTCACTTCCATCTGGGATGCTGATTTGGTACATATCCACCCGCCACCCGACCTGCCACCTTCATTCTGAACAAAAACAGCATTTGATCATTGCGATGTGCCCAATAGTACACCAAAGAACTCCCAATCCAACCCCACCCTCCACCCACAGCAACCCCCCAAACAGGTTGTGTCATTACCCCCCCTAGTGCGCCAGGTCTAAGTACCCAGCAGGCGCAAAACAAGAAAACAACAGCATCGTGGGAGACACCCCTCGGGGGCATGGCATCCCGAGCATACACCCCCGTTCACACAGGGTGGCTGCATTTAGTTAGCTATTTCTGCAAATGTGAAAAAGAAGAAATAAACAGTGCGCTTCTGCCTTTGTAGGCGCATTCAATCAAGTATAGAGAACGAAAAACAAAAAACAATAACAGGTGATTTCACTAAAGACTGTGAGTATCGAGGTGCACAGACTGACTGTTAGGCCGCAGTAGATCATCATAACCAGACCTCACCATCCCGACAGTCAATCATTGTCACTTAGATGGCTCAAAGAGTCAGTCCCAGTGACCGCCCTCCTACCCGACCTGGGTCTACTTATATGTTTCGCAAACTTCAAAGCAGAGCCTGCGTCCAGGAAGTGATGCGTCGTGCCATCGTGTACCACCCTCAGTTTTGCAGGGTACATAAGTGAATAAGGGATTTGTGCTTGGAGTAGAATCCGTTTGGCAGGTAGAAATTCTTTGCGAGCCGCCTGGACCAAGGGAGTGAAGTCAGGCAAGAAGGATATGACATTTCCCTTGTTCGATATTTTCCCTTTTTCTCTCGCCAGTCTCAACACGGTGTCCCTGTCTTGATAGTTTAACAGTTTGGCCAGAATCGGTCTAGGTGGGGCCCCCAGAGGCGGCTTTTTCCCCAGTGTCCTATGGGCCCTTTCTACAGTGAATACAGGGGACAGATTTGGATCGAAGAGTTCATGCAGTAGGTCAGTCACAAAGGCTTCCATTTTACCCATCGACGTCGTCTCCGGAATGCCCGTGATGCGTACGTTGCATCTCCTGGACCTCGCCTCGAGATCATCCGCTTTGGCGCTGAGAGTTTGAATTTTTTTCTCCAGATTGCTGATATGCGTCTTAGTTTCTTGCTGGAATTCACAACATTCTGTGTTTCTATTTTCAAGCACATCGATGCGCGTCTCATGCGTGGCCACCTGCGCCCTCACCCCTTCTAGCTGGGCGGCCATGTTATCGAGTTTTGCGTCAATGCCTTTCAGGCTTGCCCTCACCTCCATCAGCAATGCAGGCACGTCAATGTCCTGGGGGGGGGGTCAGTATTGTGTCCCCCGGCCGCCGCAGCCTCCTGGTCCGCCTGTTTAGCCGTCTTTTTCTGCTGATCGAACGTGAGCCGGGGTTGGCGAGGATCACCTTTCCCCATTATCTATGCGTAGCGGACCAGCGCGCAAGAGCCGCAGGGGAAATGCACCAGCACAAATGACACCCGCTCCGTGTAGGAGCACTGAACCGAAGGTATGGCACAGGTCTCACAGACACAGGGTCTGGGGATGGTCAGGTCAGGGTCAACAGCAAAAGGGTCAGCCAGCAGGATCACTCTGTCCCACGTGGCGCAGACCGCAGTTCTCCAGCAGGGGAAGTAGTCAGCGCCAGGCAGTGCAAGGGCGTTGAGCGGCGAAAGGGCCCAGGAGGCCAGCAAGTATCACCACAGTAGCCCCACAGAGGCCTCTCCGTAGCGCCCCAGCAGGCAAAGAAGCATGCCCTTCCATGTAATGGCCGCTCACACCCGCAGTTAACACCAATGTGGGGGCGCTCGGTCAGTCAGCAGATCCACCATCACGAAGGGCACTGGGATGGGGCCGAATGTCAATAGCACGCACCAGGGGTTATGTCCCGGCCGGCCCGGGCTGCAGCAGGTACAGCAGCGCCGCGCCAGCTCAGCACAAGATGGCGGCCACCAATGCCGAGTTTCAGGTCGGACTGGGTCTGCCCTCGCAACGAAGGCGCCGCAAGCACTCACCGCGCCCCGCAGCCGAGGATGAGGTGAAGGAGGTAGCGGGACTGCTCCGCTCCGGTGGAGGTGCCGACGCCGGTAGACTCCGCGGGCCGCAGCGCCCGTCAGTGCGTCCGGCCTCTCACGCCGCGCCCTGAGTTGACGTCCCGTCCCCACGGAGAACTCCAGGGCCGTCGGGCGTCCCGCTCGGCAGGAACAGCGGGGCTGTGTAGAGGATGTGTCCGGCGGCCTTCAACGCCGAATTTCCAGTCGAGTCTGTCTCGGCTTCACAGCATTCTATCCGCACCAGTTAGGAGAGCGCACTAGGCGAAATAGCAGGATTTCATGAAGGATTACAGAAGCAGCCGGCGGAGCTCGCGTTTAAGCGGCCATCTCGCAGCTCGCTCGGCCATGCCCCAAAAAAATTCTGTCATTTATTAATGTTCATTTATGTATATGTGCTCTAACCTTGATTGTTAGTTTGTGGTGTAAGTATTAATTAATTGACATTTATTGTAAAATTGTATTGGTATATGTGGGGGTTTGTATGATAGCACAATTAAGTGGTCAAGTTGATTAATGTCTAATGTGAACTTCTTGGGATGTGCAGGAATCACGCAACAAAATATGCTGGGCATAGGGTTTTATTAAGGCTCAAAACAATGGGGTAGAACGTAGATAAACGTAAACCAATATTTAGTGTCCTTTTGGGGAATCCTTTTTTCTTCTCCTTGCGGCTTTGACTTGTCCTCCACTGGTCTCCGATTTTCAGTCAGCCCAGTCAGGAGGAATGGCACCCAAAATAAAAGGAGGAAATGAACAAAAAGTCAGGGAAATGTGCAATCAGGGAGAGGGAGTGAGGAAACAATACACCCGTTGGCATCAATGGACAGGGTGAAGATAGGCAAGAGACCACCACCGTAGGTACAGGGGCGCCACCCACTCCGTTACTTCACGGAGTTCCCCAGAGGTTTCCCGATTCTAGACCCCAGGGCATTACTCCCGCCCGCCTCCCATGTCCTAGGAACCAGGCACGTACCTGGGCAAGTAACGTTCCTCCGAGAACGCGGCTGGGTGATTCACAAGGTCGTTGGCCTCCTAGCTCTTCTCCAGGACGTTCTCCGACGAAGTGCCAGTGCAGGAAGTTGCCTTCACTCCTCGTCCTTCCATGAAGATGGTGAGCGTCCTCTCTCGTCTCCCCCAGGGGGATTCCTTCAATACAAGTCATGGCTCTCTGGTCTCCTTCTTCGGCGTGTTCTCCTTTCTCCGGCGTGTCGTGCTCCCAGTTCCAGGGGGCGTGGCTTAAAACTCTCTCTGCTTTCAGGATAGACTTAAAGGGCCCGCACTGTTGTTTGTCCGGATCATATTCAGCATACCCCATGTCACATAGCGATCCCGGGGGCTGGAACGACAATAGGAAAAGTTCCTTCATTGTCCTTTGGTTCTGGGTCAAAGGGGCCAGATCCTGACATACCCCACCCCTAGAGTCTTCCCGATCGGGGAGATATGCGAGATAGGAAGTCCGTATTTGAATTATGGGCACCTTTCCTGCATCTGACCTTAAAGGAGTAGGGCTGGAGGGATAAGAACCACCGCATGACTCTAGGGTTGTTTCCTTTGTTCCTACTCATCCACGTTAATGGGGCGTGATCAGTGTAAAGGATGAATAGCTTTCCCTCCAGGTAGTACCTGAGTTTGTCTATTGCCCACTTGACTGCTTGACATTCTTTCTCAATCACAGGGTAGTGTTGTTCCCTCAGAAAGAGGTTCCGGCTAATGAACAACACAGGTCATTCCAGGCCTTCCTTGGTCTCTTAGGAAAGAACTGCCCCTAGGCCTACATCTGAAGCATCTGTCTGCAAGATAAAGGGCCTGGTGTAGCCAGGGGAGATTAGGATCGGTTATGGCCTCTTTCAGTTGTTGGAAAGCCCTGAGGGCTGGTTCTGGGGGATTTAAAAGGATTTTCCATGTGATGTCTTTTTTCAGTAGGTCAGTAAGAGTGTCAGCTATCTTGGAGTATCTAGCTATGAAACGCCTATAATAGCCTAAGAGGCCCAAGAAGGTTCTCACTTCTTTCTTTGTAGTGGGTAGGGGGGTTTTCATGATTGCTTTTATTTTCTCCTCTTGAGGTGCTATGCATCCGTTGCCCAAGAGGTACCCCAGGTATCGTACCTTTTGGAACCCGGCACAGGACTTTTTTGCATTTATGTGTAGACCCGCAGTGCAATGCTCCCGGAGTATCTGGTGACAATGTATGAGATGGGTCTCCCATGTTGGACTGAAAATGACAATGTCATCCAGATAAGCCGAAGTGTACGCTAGGTGGTGTCGGAGGACTGAATTCATTAGTCTCTAAAATGTGGCCGGCGCACCATGCAGCCCAAAGAGAAGCAACGTAAACTCAAAAAGGCAGTCTGGTGTAGAGAAGGCGTTTTTTTCCTAGTCCTGTATACTCAAGGGTACTTGCCAGTATCCCTTCGTAAGGTCTAGTGTTGTTATAAACATAGCATCTCCTAGCTTTTTAATAAGCTCATCAATATGTGGCAATGGATAGGTGTCAAACTTTGATATGGAGTTGAATTGTCGGAAATTGATACAAAACCGGATGGAGCCATTCGGTTTTAGGACCATAACGATGGGGGAGGACCAATTACTTTGGGAGGGCTGTACTGCTCCCATGTTAATCATCTTGCAGATCTCCTCAGAAATGGCCTCTCTATGAGCAGCCGGTATCCTGTTGGGCCTCTGCTTTATCACCCGTCCAGGAATGGTCTCAATAGCATGCTCGACCAAAGAAGTCCTTCCTGGTAGATCGGAAAGGGCTCTAGGAGGTCCAACAGATGGGTTTGTTGCTCACCTGTCAGTTACTCGTTTACCACCAGATGTTCTAAGGTACACGGATCGGCTGCAGAGGGCAGGGCAAGCTGGTTGTTCTGGGGTTGGGGACCCAGCCATTTTTTAAATAGGTTTATGAGGTAGGTTTGCTGTTTTCTAGAGGACACCTGTATATGGTAAGTGGTTTTTCGGATTGTTGCTACCACTTTGAATGGACCCTTCCACTCAGCCTTAACCTTAGAAAGAGAGGAGGGTTGCATTATAAGTACCCAATCGTTTTCCTTCAGGGTTCTCCACTTCATTCCCTTGTCGTAATATGTTTTCTGGAATTTTTGGCTTCTTTCCAGGTTGGAATGGGCCACGTCTCGTAATTTGCCTATCCTAAACTTGAGATGCCAAGCGTAATCAAGGAGTTCGCTGGTATCATTCTCCACTTTCTCCCATGCTTCCTTCATCATCTCCAACAGAGTCCTTGGCTGTCGGCCATACAAAATTTCAAAAGAAGAGCAGCCCAGAATCTTCTGGACCTGTCCTCTGATGACGAACAGGGTAGGGGGGAGGAGCAGATCCCAATTCCTTCCTTCCCGTGTAAGCATTTTTTTCAGGGTCAGTTTGAGGCTCCCGTTGTATCTCTCCACGATCCTGTCGGTTTGAGGATGGTAGACGGAGGTTTTTAGGTGCTTTACGTCTAACATCCGGCATACCTGTGACATCAGCTTGGATACAAAAGGGGTACGCTAATCGGTGAGAATCTGGTGAGGAAACTCAACCTGGTAAAAGTACTCAATCAGTTTATCCGCTATGCTGGAGGTAAAAGGGGACCTCAGGGGAAAGGCCTCTGGGAAGCGAGTGGAGTAGTCTACTAACACAAGAACATACTGGAACCCTTTTTTGGATTTGGAGAAGTGTCCTATTAGGTTCATGCCTATCCTTTCGAACGGCTTGCCTATGATGGGCAGTGGTTGGAGTGGAACAGTAAGGGGCCTATAGGAGTTTTTCCTTTGACATACGGGACATTCCTAGCAGGACCTCTTAATGTGCGCATAAATGCCCGGCCAATAGAAGTGCCGCAGGAATTTCTGGGTGGTTTTCAAAGCCCCAGAATGACCTGCTAACAGATGAGAGTTGGCAAAGAACAGTATCTGTTTGCAGAAGTCCTTGGGTACTAACAGCTGAGGAGACTCGTTTTGTCCACCCATCGATACAAAAGACCGTTGGTAACTCTGAAAGAGGGGTAAGAGGGGGATACGTAACTACAAAAGGAAACTACTGGTCTATCAGAAATGAGGTAGAGTTAGACAAAAATACATCAGGATCTGAGTCGTAACCACAACCTGTTCATAAATTAGGAAGGAATCCCATCAGCCCACCTAAGTGGCAGAACTTCATCATCTGGGATTAGTTGTAGATTGCACAACCAGTACAGCTGACCATATGAAGTGGAAAGCTGCACTGGGCTGTAACACAAAGTGATGGATAAAGCCACAACTTGATTGTAGTTAGTGGTGCTGAAAAATTTGCAGTGCTACAAAACATAAAGAGATAAGTGCAGTCTAAAATTGGCTACTATGATACCCAAAAAAACTTTTAATATACGCTATCATAGTGTCAAACCTAAAAACAGTGTGCTGATAGTTTGACAAAATAACTATCGAGATGTTTGATTTACGGGTCTACATGTTTCAGTCGCTCGGTTGAATTTAAACCTAATGGCTTTCTTCAGGACCAGAATTTAAACACTACTGCAAATGTGGCAAAACTGTGCTATGTCAAATATAAACAACTCAAAATGGTTGGTGCGATACACCCTACCATACTCTGTGAAATCCAAATGTAAGGCGAGTCTTACAGGAGTCTTGAATCCATTCCTAAAAAAGTGATGACAATACAGAATAGTGAGAAACATTGACACCAGGCCCTCTGGTAACTGCAAAACAAAGCCTCAAAATTATAACAAAAATATGTTAAAAATTGACAATTTCACATTTGGTCACAATAGTAAACAATGGTAAACTCACCCATCATTATGTGGGATCATTCCTCACCTCACCTGGCAACTGCTCAGGGAATGAGGCCCGATCTGTATATGGGTAAAAATGTAAGTAGACAGAATAAGTATTCCTGTCTGTCTTTTCCCATCTTATATTCAAAACCATATTACAAACAGAAGCAAAAGACCACCGCCTAATCGAGAGGCCTTTTAAGATGAATGTGCTTATAAATCTAAAAAAGAAAAATGTGCTTATAAATCTGAAAAAGAAGTCCCTATTCAGATGTTTGTCCAGCAAAGTCTGGACCACTTTAAGCAGTGGAAAAAACGTTCAAAAAGCCCCACAGATGATGCTCAGGACTTGATAACCAGTCTGTTGGTAACCCAAAGATCCCCTTAGTACTCCGGATGTTTTTTACATATCATAGAGAGGCAGCCTATCCTTCCCATGCTTACGACCCTCCTATGGGGCAAAATGGTTCAAAATACAGTGCCCCCATGTGTAACACGTCGTGTCAATGAGGCGGGAGGTGGAAGGGGGAGCGGGTGCCGCCCGGGAACGTATTGTAATGATGTCCAAGCAGGTTCCGCAGGAGCGTCAGGAATCCGAAGAATATTCCACAGCCTTCCCCTACGGCCTTCCGACTCTATCAAGCACTAGAGTAACGAATGGCTCGCCAGGGGAAAACAGGGAGACAAAACAAGGAAAGGTGGGGGGAAAAACAAGATCTTGATGGGGTTCTTCAGAATGGATGTATGGTAACTCAGAATGGACACTTGGCAACAGGTGGGCTGTAAGAAAAGGAAAATATACAATCTATCTAGATCGAACACAATACATACATATACCCTGTCTATTTATGTATATGATACTACATACCACATTTGTTTTGTCTAGGTCATAGAACTGGTATGTGGGATAATGGTAGGAATTTGTCTTGAGCTGTGACAAAGAAAATAACAGTAAACACTGTTGTTCTAACCTCATACACATAAATATAAAATATCTGATTAGTTAACTTCTCACTCTGTATATGCTGGAAGACTACTGGACAACATCCACTATTCTGATAACACTGATTTGATGCCAACACCAATGAACGTTGCATGAAGATCTACGAAACAAAACCTACACTCAGATTTCTATTATAATCACAACATTAATCAATATATATGTAGGCAGCGCAGTGCGCTGTTACCGTGATTCTAAGTCGGGCAGGTTGTAATCTGCGCCCCACTCTGGTCCACGCAAGAACCCCAGAACACATGTGAGGCTTGTCAAAGAATGCGCGAAAATTATGATGTGTTCAATGGGGAATTGGCACAGTGTGAAGGAATGCCAAGGAGGGAAATGTGATGCCCAGCCGGATGGCGGAGAACAAGCCCGGCTGCCGGGCGGAGCACCTGAAATGAGGAGGAAGGATGCGGAGCAGGGAGGGAACTTAACTAAACTAAGAGGCCCCAGTGTACCCAGCCGGACGGCGGAGACTAAGTCCGGCCGCCGGGCAAAGCAACTCAGGAATGAGGAAAGGACTGAGTAATGAGCCCGGCCGGGCGGCGGAGACTAAGCCCGGCCGCCGGGCGGAGCAACAAACACGAGACAAGGACAAAAGTTGAGCCCAGCCGGATGGCGGGGAAAACCCCGGCCGCCGGGCGGGACTCCACGGAATGGGAAGCGTTCTCGTCACCGGGCAAACGCAACGAGACACCAGGGGACGCCTGGGAATATACGCCCGTTAATCTCCTTAATACAGTGGGGGGAGAAGGAAGGCCGTAGCTCGCACACGAGCGCAAGGGCCGGAAACACTCCCACCGCATAACCGGAAACAGATCAGCAAAACAGGAAGACAGGCAACTGGAGACAGGACGGAACATCAGAATCAATGGAGCTAGACGCAAGAACGTAAAGCGTCGCTCAAGAGTAATGATGTCTTAAATAGTGTTCTTAATTAAAGGGGCAGTGTGTAAGGAACCTCGGGGCATGACACGTATGGTTACTATCAAGACCCTAAATTAGAGAGCATGCAGGAAAAAGAGAGTCCATCAGCAGAGCCCCCTCCCACCTGTCCGTCGGTACCTCTGGCTTTGCCTAAGCCGAAGGGGAGGTAACCGACCGGACCGGGAGGGCCTCATTAAATAGTACCTGGTAATATTGCCGGATTGGTGGAGCGGGGTCCGGTCGGGCGATCGAGGAGCCAAATTCGCGTGGAACTCGATAGCAACAGTAAAATGTTACCGGAGCCCCTTTGCGCTTACACTTCCTGATTGACACTGAGCATGTGCAACAATGTGACGCTGCCGCGTTGGCACGTCCTTTCGCAAAGGAGTCTGGGAGGGTTAGTTCTGTAGTCCTCCGTAGCGGCGATAATGAGGCCTTCCCGGTCCGGTCGGTTACCTCCCCTTCGGCTTAGGCAAAGCCAGAGGTACCGACGGACAGGTGAGAGGGTGCTCTGCTGATGGACTCTCTTTGTCCTGCATGCTCTCTAATTTAGGGTCTTGATAGTAACCATAAGGTCTCAGGCGGCACCAGCTCCCCCTCCCCCTTCCATCTCCCGCCTCATTGACACGACGGGTTACACATGGGGCACTGTATTTTCAACCATTTTGCCCCATAGGAGGGTCGTAAGCATGGGAAGGATAGGCTGCCTCTCTATGATATGTAAAAAACATCCGGAGTACTAAGGGGATCTTTGGGTTACTAAAAGACTGGTTATCAAGTCCTGAGCATCATCTGTGGGGCTTTTTGAAAGTTTTTTCCACTGCTTAAAGTGGTCCAGACTTTGCTGGACAAACATATGAATGGGGTCTTCTTTTTCAGATTTATAAGCACATTTTTAGGTCTCGCCTGTCGATGCGCATGCGCATCGAGCAAGGCGAGAGTATTGGGACTTATCCGCTCTTTATCCACACTGCAAGGAATCGTGGCGATTCCTTGCAGTGCCCGTGACTTTTAAGCTCAATGCGCATGCGCATTGAGCTTAAAAGCGCGTGCACGTCCGTCTTTGTTTACCCGCTCCGCCCCCTCCCCTTCCCGCCGTCTCGCATTTCCCCTGTCGCACTTCTCCTCCCCCCTCCCCTCTCTTCCCTCCGTCTTGTTTATTGTACCCGCTCCGCCCCCTCCCCTTCCCGCCGTGTCGCATTTCTCCTCCCCCCTCCCCTCCGTCTTGTTTTCATCTTTAGATCCTTAAGGTAAGGCGTGGTTACTCACTCAATAGACGGTGATCAGCTCACATACTTGCCAGCGCGCACAGTGGCACCACTGGTGGTTAAGCGAGCAGGTACTATCAGGTACTTCGTACATGCACAACTTTAATTTAGAAGGGATAGCACTGCTCCGATGCTTTTAATGAGAGAGTACTGACACATCTCAGTACCAAATAGGTACTCTGTAACAAGGAGTACCTGTACTTCAAAATTTCGATTTCAATCACTGGGCACCACATTTTATTGTAAACCTTGTACTTCCCCTCACCCCGGCCTTCAAACATCGTTTCATAGCGTAGAAACCTCTTCAGCTAGTTAACTGAACAACTCATAACTTCTGGTCCATACCCTTCCCAAGAGAAAAACAAACACTAGATTCCAGTGTGCTCAATGATCCCTCGAAGACTTCCCTGAGTGCTCCCTCGTTTATTCTTTAGCAGAATATCTGTAGCAGGTCCCCGTCTGGTAGGATCGTAGTACCTATGGCGGCCATATGAAGACTAAGTGACTTCCTCATGCTAGACCTGAACCTCGACATTAGCCCTCTCTTTAACTGTGCCCCACAACGTCTGTGGACGTGCACGCCTGTGTGCACTGAGTAGACCTTCAAAACAATCCAAGTTCTCTACCGGAAAACTGCCAGTGAAAATTCATATACCAACTTCTAGCTCCGCTCCTAACCGTAGCAGACCTCACCTTGAACCGCTCCGCATCCCCACTGAAGCGTCGCACGTCAAACTTAGCCCCGGCTCCGAGCTTTCGGAACAGATCGAAGGCATCCATGTCGATCCCAGCATGCTCCGGGGCAGCCGCCGACCAGCCAGCATGCGAGCCACGGAAACTAAAGAAGGACTACAAGAACAGGCCAAACATTTCTAACAACACACTAGAGCGCTAACTGACTGTTTTGGAATCCTTCACTGTACTGCAAAGCTATCGTTTGTCACTATGTACAGCTGTACTGTAACCTAAAACCACACTTCCCTCCACACATTTTAAACTGGTGTAAAATATCACACTCACCCTCAACCCCTCACCCTCAACATCAACCCCTCACCCTCACCCTCACTCACCCTCACTCACCCTCACTCACACTCACCCTCACTCACCCTCACCCTCACCCTTACTCACCCTCACTCACCCTCACCCTCACTCTCACTCACCCTCAACCCCTCACCCTCACTCACCCTCACCCACCCTCACTCACCCTCACTCACCCTCAACCCCTCACCCTCACACAGTGGAATAGGTCTCGGAGCATTTGAGTTAGAGCTTTTAGAAATGTTTATGGTTTTTTTTTTAAATTCTTTAGCATTGGCTACAGGAAACAAAAATGCTAAAGATTTACAAAAAAACCCATAAACAATTCTAAAAGCACTAACTCTAATGCTGCGAGACCTATTGCATTTCCAATGCTTGTTCTTTTTTAGATTTATAAGCACATTCATCTTGAAAGGTCTCTCGATTAGGCTGTGGTCTTTTGCTTCCATTTGTAATAAGGTTTTAAATATAAGATAGGAAAAAGACAGTCAGGGATACTTATTGTGTCTACTTACATTTTTACCCATATACAGAGCGGGCCTCATTCCCTGAGCAGTTGCCAGGTGAGGTGAGGAATGCTCCCACATAATGATGGGTGAGTTTACCACTGTTTACTATTGTGACCAAATGTGAAATTAAGCAAAACCAAAGGTGGTGATGGACGGAGCGTTGACAATACAAGCACTCACCCCCAGTCAACTGATCTGGGTTTAATCCATCACCGTTCTTTAACCCACTCTGCCACTCCAGTTCAGACATGGCCATATGCAAATCAGTCTGACCCTGTGCCTCATGGGAACAGTCCAGCCCGAACTGCCAAGCCATGCCTTCCCTGGACCGGAAACAAGCTTCCGAGGACCGGTTTCTGGCGTTACAGCTGTCTTCAGCCCGGCTTGCTTGAATCCAGTGGCAAAGTGAGCAAGGGACTCACGTCTGAGCATACCCTGCCAACTTATGGCGAACAAAGCAAAACCAAAGGTGGTGATGGACGGAGCTTTGACAATACAAGCACTCATCCCCAGTCAACTGATCTGGGTTTAATCCATCACCGTTCTTTAGCCCACTCTGGCACCCCAGTTCAGACATGGCCATATGCAAATCAGTCTGACCCTGTGCCTCATGGGAACAGTCCAGCCCGAACTGCCAAGCCATGCCTTCCCTGGACCGGAAACAAGCTTCCGAGGACCGGTTTCTGGCATTACAGCCGTCTTCAGCCCGGCTTGCTTGAATCCAGTGGCAAAGTGAGCAAGGGACTCACGTCTGAGCATACCCTGCCAACTTATGGCGAACAAAGCAAAACCAAAGGTGGTGATGGACGGAGCTTTGACAATACAAGCACTCATCCCCAGTCAACTGATCTGGGTTTAATCCATCACCGTTCTTTAGCCCACTCTGCCACCCCAGTTCAGACATGGCCATATGCAAATCAGTCTGACCCTGTGCCTCATGGGAACAGTCCAGCCCGAACTGCCAAGCCATGCCTTCCCTGGACCGGAAACAAGCTTCCGAGGACCGGTTTCTGGCATTACAGCCGTCTTTAGCCCGGCTTGCTTGAATCCAGTGGCAAAGTGAGCAAGGGACTCACGTCTGAGCATACCCTGCCAACTTATGGCGAACAAAGCAAAACCAAAGGTGGTGATGGACGGAGCGTTGACAATACAAGCACTCACCCCAGTCAACTGATCTGGGTTTAATCCATCACCGTTCTTTAGCCCACCCTGCCACCCCAGTTCAGACATGGCCATATGCAAATCAGTCTGACCCTGTGCCTCATGGGAACAGTCCAGCCCGAACTGCCAAGCCATGCCTTCCCTGGACCGGAAACAAGCTTCCGAGGACCGGTTTCTGGCATTACAGCCATCTTCAGCCCGGCTTGCTTGAATCCAGTGGCAAAGTGAGCAAGGGACTCACGTCTGAGCATACCCTGCCAACTTATGGCGAACAAAGCAAAACCAAAGGTGGTGATGGATGGAGCGTTGACAATACAAGCACTCACCCCCAGTCAACTGATCTGGGTTTAATCCATCACCGTTCTTTAGCCCACTCTGCCACCCCAGTTCAGACATGGCCATATGCAAATCAGTCTGACCATGTGCCTCATGGGAACAGTCCAGCCCGAACTGCCAAGCCATGCCTTCCCTGGACCGGAAACAAGCTTCCGAGGACCGGTTTCTGGCATTACAGCCGTCTTCAGCCCGGCTTGCTTGAATCTAGTGGCAAAGTGAGGAAGGGACTCACGTCTGAGCATACCCTGCCAACTTATGGCGAACAAAGCAAAACCAAAGGTGGTGATGGACGGAGCGTTGACAATACAAGCACTCACCCCCAGTCAACTGATCTGGGTTTAATCCATCACCGTTCTTTAGCCCACTCTGCCACCTCAGTTCAGACATGGCCATATGCAAATCAGTCTGACCCTGTGCCTCATGGCAACAGTCCAGCCCGAACTGCCAAGCCATGCCTTCCCTGGACCGGAAACAAGCTTCCGAGGACCGGTTTCTGGCATTACAGCCGTCTTCAGCCCGGCTTGCTTGAATCCAGTGACAAAGTGAGCAAGGGACTCACGTCTGAGCATACCCTGCCAACTTATGGCGAACAAAGCTAAACCAAAGGGGTGGCTGAGTGAGCTAAAGAATGGTGATGGATTAAACCCAGATCAGTTGACATGGGGTGAGTGTTTGATTTGCTCAAACGCTCCGTCCATCATCCCCTTTTGTTTCGCTTGCTCAGACGTGAGTCCCTTGCTCACTTGGCCACTGGATTCAAGATAGCCTGGCTGATGAGGATTATGAATCCGAAACCGGTCCCAGGATGCCTGTTTCTGGTCCAGGGAAGACATGGCTTGGCAGTTCGGTCTGGACTGTTCCCATGAGGCACAGGGTCAGACTGATTTGCATATGGCCATGTCTGAACTGGGGTGGCTGAGTGAGCTAAAGAATGGTGATGGATTAAACCCAGATCAGTTGACTGGGGGTGAGTGTTTGATTTGCTCATACGCTCCGTCCATCATCCCCTTTTGTTTCGCTTTGTTCGCCCTAAGTTGGCAGGGTATACTCAGATGTGAGTCCCATGATCACTTGGCCACTGGATTCAAGATAGCCTGGCTGATGAGGATTATGAATCCGAAACCGGTCCCAGGATACTTGTTTCCAGTCCAGGGAAGACATGGCTTGGCAGTTCGGGCTGGACTGTTCCCTTGAGGCACAGGGTCAGACTGATTTGCATATGGCCATGTCTGAACTGGGGTGGCTGAGTGAGCTAAAGAATGGTGATGGATTAAACCCAGATCAGTTGACTGGGGGTGAGTGTTTGATTTGCTCCAACGCTCCGTCCATCATCCCCTTTTGTTTCGCTTTGTTCGCCCTAAGTTGGCAGGGTATGCTCTGAGGTGAGTCCCTTGCTCACTTGGCCACTGGATTCAAGATAGCCTGGCTGATGAGGATTATGAATCCGAAACCGGTCCCAGGATGCTTGTTTCCGGTCCAGGGAAGACATGGCTTGGCAGTTCGGGCTGGACTGTTCGCATGAGGCACAGTCAGACTGATTTGCATATGGCCATGTCTGAACTGGGGTGGCTGCGTGAGCTAAAGAATGGTGATGGATTAAACCCAGATCAGTTGACTGGGGGTGAGTGTTTGATTTGCTCAAACGCTCTGTCCATCATCCCCTTTTGTTTCGCTTTGTTCGCCCTAAGTTGGCAGGGTATGCTCAGACGTGAGTCCCTTGCTCACTTGGCCACTGGATTCAAGATAGCCTGGCTGATGAGGATTATGAATCCGAAACCGGTCCCAGGATGCTTGTTTCCAGTCCAGGGAAGACATGGCTTGGCAGTTCGGGCTGGACTGTTCCCATGAGGCACAGGGTCAGACTGATTTGCATATGGCCATGTCTGAACTGGGGTGGCTGAGTGAGCTAAAGAATGGTGATGGATTAAACCCAGATCAGTTGACTGGGGGTGAGTGTTTAATTTGCTCAAACGCTCCGTCCATCATCCCCTTTTGTTTCGCAAATGTGAAATTGACAATTTTAACGCATTTTTGTTCTCATTTTGAGGCTTTGTTTGGCAGTTACCAGAGGGCCTGGTGTCAATGTTTCTCACTATTCTGTATTGTCATTTTTTTTTAGGAATGGATTCAAGACTCCTGTAAGACTCGCCTTACATTTGGATTTCACAGAGTATGCTAGGGTGCATTGCACCAACCATTTTGAGTTGTTTATATTTGACATAGCACAGTTTTGCCTCATTTGCAGTAGTGTTTAAATTCTGGTCCTGAAGAAAGCCATTAGGTTTAAATTCAACCGAGCGGCTGAAACATGTAGACCCGTAAATCAAACATCTCTATAGTTATTTTGTCAAACTATCAGCACACTGTTTTTAGGTTTGACACTATGATAGCGTATATTAAAAGTTTTTTTGGGTATCATAGTAGCCAATTTTAGACTGCACTTATCTCTTTATGTTTTGTAGCACTGCAAATTTTTCAGCACCACTATCTACAATCAAGTTGTGGCTTTATCCATCACTGGTGTTACAGCCCAGTGCAGCTTTCCACTTCATATGGTCAGCTGTACTGGTTGTGCAACCCACAACTAATCCCAGATGATGTAGTTCTGCCACTTAGGTGGGCTGATGGGATTCCTTCCTAATTTATGAACAGGTTGTGGTTACAACTCAGATCCTGATGTGTTTTTGTCTAACTCTGCCTCATTTCTGATAGACCAGTAGTTTCCTTGTGTAGTTACGTATTGTAGGTTGGGGACAGAATACTACTTTGGTCTTTAAATATATTATCCCTTGGACCCTCTTATTAATTTTTTTTTGTATTTTGTAAGAGGGGGATACACTGCTCTGTGACTGTCGTGCTTCCTGCCAGGCATTGTGCAAGGTGGCATCGTTGACTTGGGCCATCCGAAAGTTTTGATCTGTTTGCCGGGGTTCTTGGGTGATGAGAGTAGGGGAGACCCTGGTCTGATTTTCTGGTAGCCAGTCCCTTTTCCCTTGGATGTTTCCCCTGACTAGGGATATGAAGTTGGATTATCTGTCCCGAGAATAAGTTCCTCAGGTAATCTTGACAGCACCCATAAGGTCACCAGAGTCTGTGGCCCATCCAGCAGCTGAAGGGGTATGCAAGATACCGGATAGGACTTGATATCCCCATGGACACATCAAATCCGCACCTGTTTCCCCGGAAGAATCTGGGTAGCCCTTACCAACTCTCTCCTGACAACGGACTGGCAGCACCCAGAATCAATAAAGGCGGTTACCTGAGTCTGATTGAGTAAAGCACTTACATAGAAACAAGCACCCATTTCCTCAGTGGAAGAATTTAGGCACGCAGCTGATGTGCATCGGCTCATCACTCAGCTTTTTGTGAGGACAGGTTCGCGCAATGTGGCCCCACTCTCTTCAATCGAAGCATTGTGGACCCTGGTAAGAAGGAGTCTCAGGTTTGGAGAAACATGTTTTTGGGGTCTCGCTGACAGGCCTCATGCTCTTCTTTGGTATCGGGATCCCTTGCGCTGTTTTATCAGATTCTCCTGGATAAACCTGGGGCTGTACCCTTGAGAATGAGGTGGCCATTTCCACCACTTGCTCTACGGTAAGGTGGAAATGTTGACAAAGCCACCTTTGAGTGGGGTATGGCAAGGCTTCCAGGTATTGTTTAGGATATATGAGGCTTGTGATCTCCTCTTTGGTTCTTTCCGTGGGTTTCAGCCATTTATCGGATGCTAGTTTCAGCTTGAAGAATAATGTCTTTGGGAGCCCCTTTTTCTTTTCTGAACCTAACCCTGTAGGATTCAGAATCCATGCCCAGGTGGTCCAGGATGATAGCTTTCACTTCCTCATACGGGGTGGTACCCCCAGCGTTGGCAACCTGGTATGCCGCTTGGGCCTCTCCAGACAAAAGGGGAGCCAGAAAAAACGACCACTTCCCGACTAACCATCCTGAAGCCTTGGCCGCCCTTTTGAAATTGAGGAAACAGGCATGTATTTCTGTAAGGAAACGTTCGGATGTATTAAAGCACTAGTCCGGGTTCCTTTCTGTCCTGTGGCTGTCTGGGTCTGTTTCTCAACCACTGTAGGGCATCCACCAGTGACTCAATGACATCCTTGAATGATTCTCTGTCGGCTTTGGCGGACGACATCTGGCGTTCGATGGCCCATTCCAGTTTCTTTTGGCCATCAACCAGGTGGTGTATCAATGCTTCCATTTCGGTTAACCAATGGAAAGTCTCTGCCCGCATTCTCCACCACTTGTTGGGATCTGCAGGAATCACGCTACCAAATATGCTGGGCATAGGGTTTTATTGAGGCTCAAAACAATGGGGCAGAACGTAGATAAACGTAAACCAATATTCAGTGTCTTTTTGGGGAATACTTTTTGCTTCTCCATGCAGCTTTGACTTGTTCTCCACCGGCTTCTGATTTTCCGTCAGCTCAGTCAGGAGGGACGGCACCCAAAACAAAAGGAGGACATGAACAAAAAGTCAGTACGATGCATATTGCTACAATGAGGGAGAGGGAGTGAGGAAACAATACACCCATTGGCATCAATGAACAGGGTGAAGATAGGCAATAGACTGCCACCGTAGGTACAGAGGAGCCACCTGCTCCGTTACTTCATGGAGTTCCAGAGAAGTTTCCCGATTCTAGACCCCAGGGAGTTACTCCTGCTTGCCTCCCACGTCCCAGGAACCGGGCATATACCTGGGCAAGCCATGTTCCTCCGAGAACACGGCTGGGCGATTCATGAGGTCGTTGGCCTCCTGGCTCTTCTCCACGATGTTTTCTGATGAAATCCCGGTGCAGGAAGTCACCTTCACTCCTCGTCCGTCCACGAAGATGGTGAGCGTCCTCTCTCGTCTCTGCCAGGGGGATTCCTTCGGTTCGAGTCACGGCTTCCTGGTCTCCTTCTTCGGCGTGTTCTCCTTTCTTCAGCGTGTCACGCTCCCAGCTCCAGGAGGCGTGGCTTAAAACTCTCTCTGCTTTCGGGATGGATTTAAAGGGCCTGCACTGTTGTTTGTCCAGATCTTCTTCAGCATACACAATGTCACATAGCGATCCTGGGGGCTGGAACGACAATAAAGGTGCGGGCCAGTGAGGCAAAGTTCCTTAGTTGTCCTTTAGTTCTGGGTCAACGGGGCCAGATCCTAACACAAGTGTAAAATGTTAATTCATTATTGATATTCATAAATGGAATTAGGAAAATATTTTTGGGGGAGTCAATTGCAATGCCATGTTACGTTAGTTGATTATGGTGTTTGTCAACAATATATGATGATATTGTGGAACAGAAAAAGCATCATTAGGTGATGTTCTAGCAGTGTTTATTTCAGTAAGACAAATAATGTCAACACATATTGTTATCGGTTGCTATGGATTTGAAATGTCAATCTGAATCTCTATTCCACAAGGCCCTCAAAACCCATCTTTTTGATCTATAATCTGTTTCATGTGCCCATTGCTTCCAGATTCATTGGGGGCGTGGCTACAGCGCCGACCGGGATGGCTGCGTGAGCGAGTTGCTCCGCGCCATGCCCCGTCTTTTCTCCTGCCGACCGATGCCCTGAGCTGCCTGGCGGACGGAATCGTGGTCCAGGGGGGCTGGTGACCTGTTGGGGAGCGTTTGGCTCCGTCGGGACCCTGGCCGGTGGCCGCGGGCGGACCTGGTGCTCGGCTCGCTCGGCGAGCAAACAAAGCCAAGATGGCGGCGCCGACTGCCTAGGAGCTCCGGGAGCGGAGCGGTTTGGGGCACCGGTGCGGACATAGGCTCCGGCGGAGCACTTGTGCAGCTGTGTGCAGAGCGGGGGCCCATCGGAGCGGACCCCGCGCCGCGGGGGAGACCGGCGGAGAATTGCCGGCGTATACGGCGTGTGTGGCGCCCCTCCCCCACTGGATCCTGAGAAGGCTGAGGAGCGGAGCCTGTACCTGCGCTGTGCCGGCGGCGGCACGGCTGGCCTGGGAGGCCGCCTGCCCACTGGCTGAACCGCCATAAGGGCCAACAAGACACAGCATTGGACGGTGAGCTGGTGGGGCGCTGGGGAGGGCGGCTGCCCACGGCGCCTCACCGTCCAAGGGTCCGGTGCATTGGAGGTGGCTGTCGGCCCGATCAAAGGAGGGGGCCCCGCCCGCTGGACAGTGGGGAAGCGCCGGGCTGGTGGAGTGGTGCTGAGCCCCACGGCGCATGGTGTCTCGCGGGGGCCGGTGTTGCCCGGGGCCTCGCCTGATTCGCTGGCCGCCCCTTTCATGGACTCTGCCCCCCTAGCCCTGGTGTTCCCTGAGTATCTGGGGGGCATCGTGGAGCGCACTTACGGACTGGCTCTGGTTGGAGGATTGTGCGTGGGGTGCAGTTGACGCCGCGTGCCCCGCTTGTCTTGAGGACTGGTGAGCCGCGCTCGTGGGGGCGCTCCGCTGGGCGTTTCTGGTGGGCCTCGCCTTTGTCCGGAGGGGCGGCTCGAGTGGCCGAATATCGGCATCCAAGATGGCCGCGCAGGGAAATGGCGACGCCGAGCCATCTGGACAGGGGAGCCGGAGGCCGGAGGATGTGACTGGCGGCTTCCCGACGGAGTCCTCGCCGCAAGAACAGAGGCTCAACCTCCGCCTTGACGCAATCTTAGCCGCTATAACCGCTACGAAGGAGGAGCTGCGCCAGGATATTGCGCAGGTGGCGTCCGGGCTCGGCCTGCTGAGGGCGGACCATGCCAAGCTCTCGGACCGGGTGAAGTCCAATGAACAACTGCTCCAGGAGCTGAAACCGGCGGTGGTCACGGCGGAGCATAGACTTGATGACGTTGTCCATCGCCTGGCGACTTTGGAGCGTAGGGTGGAGGACGCGGAAGGTCGCAACCGCCGGAACAACGTGAGGGTGGTGGGGCTTCCGGAGAAAATTGAGAAGGATGATGCAGTGGCCTATTTGGAAGACTGGTTCCGCACTGTGGTGGCGCCTGAGGGCCTGTCCCCCTTCTTCTCCCTGGAAAGAGCGCATAGGGTGCCCGCGAAGCCTCCCCTGGAGGGCCGACCGCCCCGGCCGGTGGTGGCCAGACTGCTGCACTACAAAGATAGGGATCTGCTGATCCAAAAGGCAAGAGATAGTGGGCCCTTTCAAGTGGACAACAGCAAGGTGACGATATTTCCGGACTATACACAGGAGGTGCAGCGGACCAGGGCTTCTTTCCTGTCGGTGAAAAAGGAGCTGAGAGATGAGGGGATTCAATACTCCTTGCTTTTTCCGGCCAAGCTGCGGATTATCGTTGACGGCAAGACTCAATTTTTCCAAACGCCCGATGCAGCTTGGTCCTGGCTGGAACTGTATCGAGCGGGGACGGATCGGGCGCACAGGCCAGCCAGAGATCGGGAACAACCGGTCAGGGTCAGGAAGTCGCAGCGCATCCGCTCCCGGAATCGACGTCAGCGGGCCGAGCGAGAGGCGCAAATGCTGGCCGATAGACGGAGTGCGTTGGAGGCCACAGCGAGCATAACGGGATCGCAGCAAGAGGACGCCTCCAGGGGTTCGGCTTCGGAGAGTGAAGGTTTGAAGACTGGTGATGAGGACTCGGAGGTGGGGGGAGCGCAGGGGCCGGAGGTTACTCCACAGACATCCGATGGTATCTTTAATGGATGAGGCTTGTGGCGGCTGGACTTTGGCATGGCCTGGACGCTCCTGACTTCTATTGGACTGCCAGGTATGGGGCTGCATCGGCAGTACGGGGCTATGGGTGCGGGGTGGTTGCTCTGTCGTCCTGGTTCGGGGCTCCATAGTCCCCATCAGACCCTTAAGGTCTTCTGTGGTGTCGACCACAGATTAGTGTGATGTGTGGGGTGTTTGAGGTTTGGAACGGGGCTGAAGCTGGGTTACTAGGCCCTGTCCTGGGGAGGGGGAGGGTGGGAGTTGCAGGGTATGTTTTGAAGGGGTTGTTCAATTGCTGCGATGCGGGTCACATTTATTGGCATGCGCCACTGTTGGGATTGATGCTCTATGGGGACGTTACCTAATTTGAAATGCATCACATGGAATGTCCGGGGTATTCGTACTATGGTTAAGCGCCACAAGGTGCATGCCTACTTGGTGAGGCGGGGCGTTCAGATAGCAATGCTTCAAGAAACTCACTTGACACAGCAGGAATGTGGGGCGTTGCAGAGGAGGTGGCGGGGTCAGGTGTTTGGCACGACTTACTCAGCATTTGCCAGGGGAGTGTTGATATGGGTCAGAGCGGGCACGCCGTTCCAAGTAACGAGTCAGAAGATAGATCCGGAGGGTCGTTATGTAGTGGTGGAGGGACGGCTGTGTGGAAGGGAAGTAGTGCTGTGCAACATCTATGCCCCCAACGCTGAGCAGGCCCACTTCTTTGAGAGCTTGTCGCGCTCACTGGCGTACTACTTGGCAGGCCCTATCCTCCTGGCGGGGGATTTTAACTCCATTTCGGATGTGCTGTTGGACAGGTCACACCCGCCTTTGGTGGACTCCCCAGTGCGCAGACTTGCGACCCGTAGACGGGACTGGCAGGAGAAGTGGGGCTTAGTGGATGTCTGGAGAGCGCAGCACCCCGACACTCGGGACTACTCCTATTTCTCGGCGCTGCATGATTTGCATGTTCGTTTGGATTCGGTGCTGTGTTGTGAGTCACTGGCGAGGGTGGTGCGGCACACTGAGTACTTGTCTAGAACCATCTCGGACCATAACCCGCTGTTGATTTCAATACAATGGCAGCTGGCGAGATCGGCGGTCCCCACATGGCGACTCCGTCCGGAGACGTTGGAGGACCCAGCGTTCTGCGATACGGTCCGTCACAGCGTTGACGACTACTTCACGAACAATGCTGGGTCGACGGCGACCAGAGCTAATGAATGGGATGCGATGAAAGTGGTGGTGAGGGGGGTATGTATGGGCCGGTTTCTGACTGTGAGGGGAACCGTGCTGTCTGACCTCACGAAAGCGGAGACGGTGCTGAGAGGGGTGGAACAGCAGCGTCCAGAGAAGCCGGAGCTGCAGGACAGCCTGTTGCGTTCTAAGGAAGCGGTGGCGACTGAGACAGAGAGACTGCGGTGCTATGACTATAAGTTGTATGCGGTGAAAGTGCATGAGGAATGTGATAAGGTGGGCACGCTCCTTGCGAAGCTGGCTGATCCAAACCCTAGGGGTTGTCTGGTGCTGAGTGTACGAAAGGGGGATGGGGTGGTGGTTTGCTCACAGTCTGCCGTCCTGGAGCGCTTTCAATCCTACTACGCGGGCCTCTATACCAGCCACCTCGAGGTGGAAGCCGCGGACATTAGCGATTATTTAGATCAAATTCCTTTGCCGGTATTGGATGAGGACGAAGCTCGGGATTTGGGGGGCCCTGTCTCCCTGGCCGAAATTAGAGGGGCGATTAACCATATGGCGCGGAATAAGACCCCTGGGGTGGATGGGCTGCCGATTGAGTTCTACGCCAAATTTATTGAAGTGCTGGCGCCAAGACTGCAGGCTGTATATGCGGAGGCGAAAGAACTGGGGCGACTGCCTGATTCTATGACGGAGGCGCTGGTTGTGCCCCTGCTGAAACCGGGCAGGGATGCTTTGGATGTCGCTTCTTTTCGTCCGTTGTCTATGTTGACTGTGGATTATAAGATTCTGAGCCGAATCCTGGCCACCCGGCTCCTGCCATTGATGACCTCTCTGGTACATAGGGATCAGGCGGGATTCATCCCCTCCAGGAGTACCTCGATGAATATCCGTCGGCTGATTGGGGTCATTGATAGTGCTGCCTTGTCGGATCCGGGCCCGGTGGTGCTGGCGGTTGATATTGAAAAGGCATTTGATAGTTTGGAATGGGATTTTCTAGATGGTGTGCTGTTGAAGTTCGGGGTTGGGGAGGGGTTCCGAGGCTGGACAAGAGTGCTCTATTCATCGGCTAAGGCTCGGGTGCGGCTAGGGACACTGGTCTCCTCGGTTTATCCGGTATGTAGGGGCACGAGGCAGGGCTGCTCGCTATCCCCTCTGCTCTTTGCTCTGGCGATGGAACCATTGGCGGCGCAGGCAAGGCTGGGAGTTGTTTACGACGGGATTGTGCAGGGACCTGACTCGCATTATATATCGTTGTACGCTGACGACTTGTTACTGTACTTGGCGGATGCTGGGAGGGCTCTGGAAGGCGCGGTGGATATGCTGGGCAGGTTTGGGAGGCTTTCGGGTCTCAGGGTGAACTGGACTAAGACTTGTGTGTTTCCGCTGCGGAAGGCCACGCTCTGCCCACAGCTCACGAGGCCGGTGGTGTGGGAACCGTCTTGTTTTCTGTACTTAGGGGTGCGCATCTACCATGCCACGACGGACCTCCTTGAGGGGAATGTGGGGCGCTGTATTAGGGCGTTGAGAGGCAGTATGGACTTCTGGGCCTCCCTCCCGCTGTCTGTACTGGGCCGAGTGGCGCTGTTGAAAATGGTGGCACTCCCGAGACTGCTCTACTATTTTAGAACGCTGCCGGTCTGGATCCCGCAGGGCATCTTTCGGGAGCTGAGGATGATGGTGACCGGTTTTCTCTGGGGCCACGGTCGCAGACGGGTGGCACTGACCACCCTGCTGAGACCCAAGTGTGAGGGAGGGATGGCCGTCCCCGATTACGAGTTATACTATTTGGCAGCGCAGCTCCAGGTCCTGACGCAGAACGTGGCCAGAGAATTCAGGGGGCCCGAGGTTGGCCGGGGGATCGGCGTTCAGAGGCATGTTTTATCGTCTATCGTGATGCAACAGAGACTGACCAGTAGGGAAGTCACGATGGAGGAGTGGACACTCAGATTGTGTTGGAACAGATATATGAAAAGGGCTGGGAAGCGCCGACCGTACGCCCCGGAGATTCCGTTGGGAATGCTCACTGCCTTGCCGCACGGGGGTGATTGGTCCCAATTGTTGGAGTGGGAGGACCTGGGCTTGCAGATGGTAGGTGACCTGTATGTGGATGGGGTGCTGGCCCCGTTCCAGACCTTGCAGGAGCAGTTCGGCCTGCCGGGTGGCTCCTTCTTGCTGCATGCGGCGGTGGTCGCGGCTCTGCGGAAGCACTGGGGGGGCGGATTAGCTGAACCGGAGGTGTCGGCGGTGGGCCAATATGTGGTGATGGCCGCGGGCACCGTCAAGGCGGTGACCTGCCTCCACAATAGGATGCTGAACGAGGGTCTGGCTCCGTTGGTCGAGTTGAAGTCGCGTTGGGAGGCCAGCATCGGTAGACCAATTCCGGACTCTGTTTGGGGTCAGGTGCTACACAGGGCCTGGAAAGAGACAAGGAATGCGAGATTCCAACAGGTGCATTATTTTGTGCTCCATAGGGCATATTTGACCCCGGAGAGGCTACGTAGACACTTCCAAGTGCTTGACGCCATGTGCCCGAGATGTTTGGAGCCCGAGGCAGATTTTGATCACATGCTGTGGGGTTGCCCGAGGTTGGGGGACTACTGGGCCGAAGTGGGAGACCTCTTGAATGCTGTCACAGATCGGGAGGTGGATTTTGATATGGCCGCGTGCCTGCTTCTTTGGTTCCCGCATACCAAAAAGACCAAGGTGACGAGTAAATTCATTGGGTTGGGTCTGATACTGGCGCAGCGAGAACTCACTTGGCATTGGAAGTCTAAAGAGGGGCCGTCTGCACGGAGGTGGAGGAACGAATTGGTGAAGTGGTCGGGCTGTGAGAGTGTGTCACGAATGCGCCAGGCGACTAGAACGGGTAATGAAAAGAGCTTGGATCCGGCACGGTCATGGGAGAGGGTGGTGCAGGCACTGAGGGATCACTTAATTGAAGGCGAAGAAACTGAACAGTTATGAACAGGGATTCCATGTGACCGCTTGTTTGTTTAAACTTCCTGATAGTTGTCAACCTAGAGCAGGAAGGGATTGAGGATACCCGCGTTAGCAGCAGTTGGGGGGGGGGCTTAGAGTAGGAGTTGTGAGAAGGGGTGGGTTGCTAGCGACTTCCCGGAACCGGTTAGCCCAGGAACATAGTCGTGTTGATTTTGTGATATGACGTTGAAGTGACCTGGGATTGGGTGGGGAAGGGATGGTTGGTTGTTTTGGGATAAAAGCAGAAAAGAAGTACTACACTTGACCCGTGTCCCGCATAGGGTGTGCACCGAGGTACCTCCAGCGAACTGTTTCATTGACGCGCCGCCCAGCCTCCGGGATGTGGGCTAATCGGCTGTGTATTGCATTGCTATAAGTGCTGTATGATGGGACCTGCTGGGGCATGGGTTGCTTTGTTGGTTGTGTTTCTTCCTGATTCTGCAATAAAAATATATTTAAAAAAAAAAAATTGCTTCCAGATTCATTAGCGCCGGGACGCCCCGTTGGGGCAGCTGCGCGCTTTACAAAATACACAAATAAATAAAATGTATTTGATGTGATTATATATTTTTAATGATAGTCTTTAAATGTGTGCTATGTGTTTAATTGTGTTACTAATATGTTTACTGTCATATTTGATCTTTATCTTTTAATTTCTTCATTTGTTTTTGGAAGCATGACAAGGTTTTTTCCATTAAAGTTTTGAATGTATATGTTTGCAGTGGATTTTGCTCTGCTTAAGGCAACATAATGAAACTGATCTATGTTGCTACTGTTAAATTGTATGTAAAGTGATTCAATAGTCTCACTCTGTGTTCAGTATATTGTTCTTGCAGATACTTGTCTTAATGAGCATTGTTTGCATATAATAGTAATGCATTATTTTGTGTATTGGTGTTGTTACACATATGTGTGTGATCTAAGTGTTTATTTTGTTCCTGTGTAAATTTGCAATAGTGTGATAATCGAATGCAATCCAAACAGTGGGTGTATTGTTACTAGTTCCTACAAATTGTGATACACCTGAAACTCCATTAATTAACCCATTATTAGCAAGCTATGTTATAAGTGAGATAATGGCGTAATTTTAAAGCAGTGTGTAAGGTGTGTGAAAGTCCCACAGTTTTACTTGGATCGTTTGGTAATTTTTCTAATATGGTTTGTTTTACTATTTCTCTAAGATCTGAACTGACTGTATCATTAGGTTTTGTAGTGAAAAATGGATCTTGTTGTGTATGTTCAATTAAAACTCTTTGGTTGTTATTGACCTCCTTGTTAGTTGACATGGTATATGGTACAGGCTTAAGGATGTTGGTCATGTGGTTTTATTTCTCGTTGTGTAATGTTTAAAATATCTGTTAGTATATGTTTTCCTTTTCTTAGTTTGTTTAGTAACTCTGTGAATGGGAAGTCATTTAGTTGTCTCATGATTTTTTTAAGTTCATATAGTTTAAATTGTGTTGCCCATAAGTTGGTAGTAAGTGGTCTGTTTGTAATTGATAAAAATCTCCAATTGCTAAAATGGAGATACACCTACTTGATTCCATATTTCTAAAATGGCAGAATTAAGCATAGAGGATCCCTATGAGATCATATGGTCAGACCATAAAATAATTCCATTTCAAATAATCTACTCTAATACTCATAACATGATATCTCACTATAATAACCCAAAACGGAATTGGTATAAAATGGATATAAGTACTTGGGAAAACCTGTTAACCGATACCATCCCTGATATGACATAGACAGCATATATATCAGATTTCAAGAATGGATTCAGAGTGCTTCAGATAAACTAGACCCTTTCAAAAAACATACTGGTCCTATGAAGGGATTGAAAGCACCATGTTTCTCAGCAGAACTTCTTGAGCTAAAAAAAGCTAGTAAAAAATAAGAAAGAATAAGGAGGAAAACAGATGACACTACTGAAAAGGTGAATTATAATTAGGACTCCCGGTTTTATGGTATTTATATTTTTGTCATTTTTGTATATATTTATCAATATTTATTTTTTGCTAATTTTACCTGTATTTTTCCATATTTGTTTTATGTTTTGTGAAAAAATAAAGCTGAAATGTGTATATTTCCGCATTTATTTAACCAGTTAATGTGCACTCATGCCTGAACGCCTGACAGGTTTCAATGATATATAGACACTCAGATGGTGAAAATTGCACTTGTAAGAAAATATGTAAATTTTACTTTCAAGGTTATGCAAATCTACTGCTGTTTAAGGATCTTTACTAAAATCCCTATTTTTTGTTTATCCCCTTGCCTGTCAATCTGAACAGCTATTGGCCTGGCAGTCATGACTGACAGCATTTCGAATCACTCAACAACAACAACCCATTTTCCGTTTTTATCCAAATTTAAAAATAAATACAGACAGGTAAATACATGGTGTCTGTATTTATTTGTAAAAATCAGTAAAAATTGAAAACAGGGAGCCTTAATTATAAGATACCAATAAAAAAGAATGGAATTCTTTGCTCTCAAGATAAATTAGACAACCAATTCCGCGAAGGAATTATTTATTGTGGTAAATAGTCAGATGAACCTAGCAAACAAAAAAATGGACCCTCTTCCATCAGAAACAAGATGCAATACGCTGGCCAACTTTTTTGTAAAAAAAAGTAAATATAATTCTTCCCATGTGGGGTAAAGACAGTAATTTTAACAAGTTCCAGGTTATTCAACAGAAACATTTTTAACTCTTTCCCAGAAATTACTTATGAAGATGCAGAAAACATCCTGAAATCTCTTAAATCAGGATCTCCGGGGGGGGACGGGGGAGGCGCTAGGTGGCGCACGACCATGATGGCCGCGCACCTGTGAGGCTCCAGCCCAGCCGGGCAGAACACTATTCATTAATGCCAATCTTGTACAAGTAGGAACAAATCTATCCTCACCGCTGTGTGCCCCGATCTCTGCTGCAGCTGGGAGTACCCATTAATGTGCGGCAAGAAAGCTGGATGGCTGAATAAATACCGCCGCTGCCGGGAACGGGCGGTGAGAAGCTCGTGTGGAGGCGCGAACGCGGCAGTGGCAGCTGGGACAGCCCGAGGCCAGAACTCGGGCGGAGAGTGGAGCACCGAGCTGCGATTGGCGTTAGTAACACTCGCCTGCCCTTTCGGCCTCCAGACAGCAGAACACGAAGTGCGGAGCTATGCTGGAGGGCTCTCCCCCCCCCCCCCCCCGGGAATTAACTAACAACGCAAGCGACGGCCCGCACCTCTAGGGATATCTCGGCCGAGACCGGGGTAGTGTGTGTTGTGTCAGGGCAATCTACTCTCAGGGGGCACCTGGGATACACTGGGCCTAACACGTGGTAATATAATCTTAAATGAATCACACGGAGACTGGGGAACTGTTGGTGGCTCTGCACGTCGTTGCCAACTGGCGTACGTACGTGCGGAGACCCCTTTTAATAGGTAGGTCACGTGGTGGTCACTCTGCACGCCTATTGCGCCGCAGACGTAAATAAGCTGGAACACAACATTCCTCCCCAAACACAAAAAAACCCAAACGAAATAGGAACGACACCAAGTACCCAGGACGGGCACGTATCACAAGTAATCACACTCAGTCTTTGAGATTCACTCAACAGTCTATGATTGACAATTCACTTAAGTAGGCAGTGGAACAGTCTTACGTGAAATGGTACCGTAGACGGCAGGATGGCTCGGGGTTCCTCCGCAGCCGATATTGAGAGACCCCTCTGGCCGGTGTGACACTACCCCCAGCCGGGGATGGTGGTTCGCTGTTGTGGGCAACAGAGTTATCTTCACACTGCTCTGCACTGACGTCTTCCGGCTCTTCGGGAAACCCACTATTTTCACCTGTCGACTCCTGAGACTTATCCTCTGGGTAACAACCTACGGGTGTCGGGGAATTGACAGTCGCTGAGCCTGATGGTGTCTGGGTCTCTGGTGACTCAGGCGTGGCAGCCACCCCTGTTTCAAGATGATACCGCTTGAAGTGGGACACATTACGAGTCACAGTCTCTCGGCCTCGGATTGCTATGACACGTGTTCCTTTCACGTTGACTACCTTCCATGTTTTTTTTTCATACGTCAGTCTGAATTTCCCGCTGGTGATGCGATTCTTCAGCACTACTAGATCTCCGCGGGATATCTGCGAAACTTTGGCTCTCCTACGCTGACTGGCTTGGGCATAGGCTTTCTGACGTTTGGCCTCGATCTGGTCTTTATCGGATGATTCTGGTTTCCAATGGGGATGATGCGGAATAGAGTCTGCAACCACTCGTCCCATGAGAACATGTCCCGGTGCCACCCCAGTGGTTGTGTGTGGCGTCTGTCGATAGCTCCTCAGAAACATGAATATCGCCAGTTCTAATGATTGTCCTTTGTCGTGGGCGATCCGTATCACCTTATTGAGGGTTCGCATGAAGCGCTCCACTTCGCCATTGGCTTGTGGCCAGCGAGGAGTGATTCTGCGATGTCGGATTCCCAAGGTGCTGAGGTAGCTGGCCAGTTCTTGTCCCTGAAATGGAGGGCCATTGTCCGTGCGTAGTTCTTTCATCACTCCATAGGCAGCCACTATCTTTTCAAGTTTGGGAATGACTTCCATAGCGCTGGTGGTGGAAACTATCTCTACTTCCGGGTATTTTGAATGATCGTCGATGGCTACCATGGTGTGTCGCCCATCCGGGAGGCTGCCAAAGTCCAGGCTAACACATTCCCATGGGTGTCGTGGCCGGGGCTCTGCTATGACTGGTGCCTCTCGCGGGACATCCCCAGTGACCTGACAAGCCGCACACGATCTCACCGTGGCTTCCACGAGGTCGTCCATGAGGGGAAACCACACTTTGGTCTGCAATCGAGATTTCGTTTTGACCATCCCTTGATGGCCAACATGGGCCAGTTGTACCACTTGAGCCATTAAGGATGATGGTATTACCAGCCGGTGACCTCTCAACAGGCATCCAGTGTCATCTGCATTCAGTTCTCCCCTCACGTGATGTAGGCTCTCCATGATGCGCTGTGCTTCAGGCGTCAATATTTTCCATTCTTCTTTGGCTTTGTGCCAGTTCCCATTCTGTAGTGCTATTCGGGCCCTTTGTAAGCAGTCGTCCTTCCGGGTGGCCTCCGCAATACTTTCCAGCGACATGGGCATTGGGCATGATCGGGCTGTGACGCACCTCACATATGCTTCCGTGTCTGCCGCATCCTCCATTTCCTCTCGAGTGGCTGCTCGTGGATGCCGTGAAAGATAGTCAGCGGGATTCCTGGATCCCGGTTGATACTCCACTTGGCAGTTGTAATCTTGAAGTTGGAGCATCCATTTCTCGATGCGAGGTGGAGGTTTTGTGGAGGTCCCTGAGAAGAGAGCAACCAATGGCTTGTGATTGGTGGCTACTACAAACGGCTTCCCGTACACATATAGGTGGAAATGCCGGCACCCCCAGTGGATCGCTATCGCTTCTTTCTCGATTTGAGAATATCGTTGTTCAGTCTCTGTGAGGGAGCGGCTGGCGAAGGCCACCGGGGTCCAGTCTTCATCGGCTCATTGTCGTTGCATCAGGACAGCTCCTAATCCTACAGGGCCAGCGTCCACGGCTACAAGCGTTAACTTTCGGGGATCAAAGAAGGCCAGCGTTGTAGCGTCAGACAGCGCTCCTTTGATTTCTTGGAATGCTTTTATCTGTTCCGGCCCCCATCTCCAAGGCGTGTTGTCTTTTGTGAGTTCTCTCAGCAGGAGTGTGAGGTTGGCGAGGTCCCGGATGAACCACCCGCAGTAATTCACCATCCCCAGGAAGCCACGGACTTCTGTGACGGTGGTGGGGGGAGCAGCTTCCTTGATATCTTTTACCTTATCCGGGTCCGGGTTGACCCCCTCCGTGGAGAAGGTGTATCCGAAGGACTGCAGTTTCCTTTTAAAAAATTCACACTTTTCCCGGTGCAATGTGAGACCGGCTCCCCTGAGCTTCCGGAACACCTGCGCTAGTCGGTTGTTGTGCTCCTGTATGGTGCGGGCGTGTATCATGATGTCATCACTGACGTTTATCACACCTGGTATGTCCGCGATCAGTTCTTGTATGACGTTTTGGAATACCTCGGCTGCGCTGGACACACCAAAGCTGAGGCGAGTGTACCTCCGGAGTCCTACGTGGGTCGAGAAGGTCGTGATGTTGCATGACTCTTCATCGAGTACCAGTTGGTGATATCCGGATCGCAGATCTAGCTTTGAGAACCAGCTGGCTCCCGCCATTTCTCCTATTAGGTCATCGATTGTGGGCGGTATATGGTGCTCCCTCTTGATGGCGGCGTTGGGGAGGCGCATATCCACACAAATTCGGACAGCACCTGGTTGCTTCGGCTTTCGTGTGACCACTATGGGTGAAACCCCGGGAGTGGGGGCCGTCACCTTTTCTATTATTCCTGCCGCTTCCAGCTTCTTGAGCTCCTCTTCTACGAGGGGTCTGAGATGGAAAGCAATGCGGCGATGTCTTAGTGCCACCGGCTGGACGGTGTGGTCGATGTGGAGGTGTACTTTGTTCCCCGTGAACTTCCCAATGCCTTTGAAAATGTTGGAGAATTCTGCTATGAGCTGTTGGATCGACTCCGGGTGTACTCCAAACGCGAACTTGACTACACCCAGGTCTTCCGCTGCCCGACACCCGAGTAGCATGCCTTGCCCGTCTTCTGCCACGAAGATGTTGGTGGTGATGGATTGGTCTCCATGCGAGACAGATGTTTTGAATTTCCCTCGGATCCGGAGAGAGGTGTCCTGTCCGTATGCAAAAACAACGATAGGTGTCGGACTCAGAACCGGTGGTGGGTCTAGTGTTTGATGGAGGGTGGCAGCCATGAGGTTAATGGTCGCACCTGTATCTACTACGGCCATGAGCTCTTGCCCACCCACCCGGATACCACATTGAGGCAGTCGTCTGGCTTGGCGGGTTGCGGTACCAATCATGTGCACCTTGTGCACGATTCTCTCCTCCTCCTCGTCATCGTCCATGTCACTCTGACTGGGGTTTCCTTCGGGCACAGCATTCACTACCTGCCGAGGTTTTTGGTACTTTTTTGATCGGCAGACCTTCTCAAAGTGATTGAACCGGCCACAGCCGGAACATCGCTTTCCTTTGGCCAGGCACTCTGCTGCCGGATGGGGTGTTCCCCCACAGTACCCACAGGTCTTCCCTGTCGTTGCCGCGGCGCCCCCGTGTTTTTCTTAGTCCACTTTGTTGGTGACTTAACTGTTATTTTGTTGACCGGTTCTGCTTTCACCGGCGCTTGGAGGGTGGCTTCCATATGGGCTGCTCTGGCCTTTGACAGTTCTTTGGTTCGACCTAGTGTTAGAATGTCCACCAGGGGCTTCCCTGATTCTTCCAGGATGCGTTCCCTGAGTTTAGCTGATGCGCAACCCTGGATGATCTGTCCCCGTATCTCCTCGGTGGCATCCGCAAACCCACAGGTTGACGATAGGCTTTTTAGCCGTGCATGGTACGTGTCCAGTGACTCTTCGGGCAGCTGTCGTGCTTGCCTGCATATAAATCTCTCAAAGTTCTGATTGGCCATGGGCTCAAAGTAGGCGTTCAGGGCATTTATGAGTGAGTGGGGATTTTTTTGGCGGTACTTCCACTAGAGTTTTGGCGATATTATGAACATCCTTTCCCCCTAGGTGGAGAACCATGGCCCGTTTCTGGTCTTTATGGACTTTGGTGGCTTCAAAGAAGATTAGTAATCGATCTACCCAGTCCTTCCAGTTTGGGGTTAACGACGAAGGCGAGCCCTCTACCAGGAATGGCTCAATTGGGGGTATCGTGGCCATGTCTGTGGTGATGGCGCGCGGTGTTGTGAGTGAATGCAACACCTTTGTAGTAGATCCCTGGTTTTCCTGTCTTCAGTATGATTTGCAGGCACCAGTGCTTGTTGGCATGTGCATATGGCTGGGCCGTAGGGTGACGAGACGCACAGATTCTCCTTGTGGAGGCAGCCGTTATGTTTACGTGCCACCGTGCTGTGTGTTGTTTCTGGAGAATATCGCTATACCTCCTCTGTGAGTAGTCCCTGTGGTTGCGGCGTGGCCCTCTCATGAGGCTCTGGCACCTGCAGGACTTCTCCCCCTCCCCCGTGTACGGGGTCAGCACCCAGGCTCCCTTCCCTCCTCTTGCGGAGCACGCGGCACTCCCTATGCCTTTTCGCGGGCCTGGGGACGGAGTCCGAAGCTCGGGAGGCTCCGCGCTGCTTCCACGTAGGCACCGGGGGCGTGGCCAGGGCCTTGAGATGCTCCCCTGCAGTTCCGCCCGGCAGCGCGCTTCACGCATCGGCTGCCCGCCGGAATGCGGCGCTGCTCGGGGCTTGGTGGTCGAGGCAGGATACCAGCCGGAAGGGTTATCGGAGCACTTAAGTCTCGTGACTCCGCTTCGAAGGTAGGCGCAGTGTCGTGGGAGGCGGCACAGACCGGGAGGGCGCACAGGCGGGGCTCAGCAGCTCACCTGGCGTAATCACCGCCACCGGAGTCTCCAGTCCGGATTCCAGTCGTGTGGCCGCACCACGTGCGGGCTGCAGGGCACTAGCGCCGCAAGCCGATGGCAGAGCTCGCGGCCGCCGCAGCAGGGAAGATGCAATGCACACAGCGAGGGTATGCCCACCCTCGTCGCCAGCTGTTGTGTCGGAGCAATCTACTCTCAGGGGGCACCTGGGATACACTAGGCCTAACACGTGGTAATATAATCTTAAATGAATCACACGGAGACTGAGGAACTGTTGGTGGCTCTGCACGTCGTTGCCAACTGGCGTACGTACGTGCGGAGACCCCTTTTATTAAGTAGGTCACGTGGTGGTCACGCTGCACGCCTATTGCGCCGCAGACGTAAATAAGCTGGAACACAACAGTGTGCAGTCCGGGACCGTGCGGCCGCTGAGCATCACAGGCGGAAACGCTGTCGGCAATACCCCGTGGTGCCTGATAGTGCCAGAAAACCCTGTGGAGGCGGGCTGGGTAAAACAACCTTCTTCCCCCAGGCCACACTGCTAAATATTGCTCCCGGAGAAGAAACTTCAAGCGCAGGGAAGGCTGGCCGCCATTTTGGATTGCGAGAATCCACCATTCTGTCAGCCCTCCATACTAGAAGGACCTGACAGTGCCCTCTCCTGCACCACCGCTAACACGAGGGGAACTGTTAGCCAGGACCCTGGCACTCAGAGACTCGAAGGGGCAGATAGCACCGTGCACCGGTGGGGAGGGGCCCGGGGGGGACACCCGGCTCTGCTCCAGACATAAGTGATTAACTGGCCCCACCAAAGCAGGGACCCAGCCTCTTATCCTGCAGGGCCCAATGCCATACTGCGCCATTCAGACCCGTACGGTCGAATTTCTACCACCAGTCTAACAGTCACCACTACAGTTGAAAGCCGGCGGTGGACACTTGCTCCTGACCCTGAGATTTGTCTCCCTGTGCAGACTCTGGGCGGGACCGGGGATCCCCCCTCTGTGGATGATTGCTGCTTCTGCGGGGGCTGGTTTGACATCCGCTAACTGCACCCTGACTAGTACTTGAAGACGCAGCTGACCCCCTTCAGAGTTGCTGCGCGCTGTGCTCCTTCCCCTGTGGGAACCACCGCCCCCCAGTAATATAACCGCGACTCTATCAAGATGGGGTGCACAGATACTAAACAATCGAAGATCCCCTTCGAAACATGAAAGACGCCCAAATCGCAAGCTGCGAAGCACGCGGACTCAGGTGCCACTGGGGAGGTGGAAGAAGACGGGAAGGCGCTCCTGCTGGGCATGAGACATAGCCTCATGGCAATAGACACCAAAATGGACGCCATGAATTTGAGAATGGAAACAATGGTGCACAAACTGGATCAGCATGAGCACTGCATCAAGGAGGCCGAAACCAGGGTGTCAGACCTGGAGGATGGCGCTACTTCTAGTAAAGGTCAACTTACACACCTGGAAAAACTGCTCCGTGTTATCGCCGAGAAGAATGAGGATTTGGAGGTGCGCTCCAGAAGAAACAACGTACGAATCCTGGGCCTGGCAGAATCCACCAATGTAGGCTGGATGGAGGACTTCGTTGAGAAATTTGTAACGAACCTGTTCGGCAGGGAATCCTCCTCGAATCACCTGGTGGTGAAGCGGGCGCACAGGTCCCTGGCGGCTCGTCCTCCTCCGGGAGCTGCGCCACGGCCGGTGATAGCCCGATTCATGAACTACCGCGACAGGGACACGGTCCTACATCTTGCACGTGAGCGAAAGCAAGTGCACTATGAAAACACGACCCTGGCATTCTTCCCTGATTTCACCCAATCAGTACAAGAGGCCCGGCGCAAATTCTCCACAGTAAAGAAGAAACTTCAAACGCAGGAGATCCCCTACGCCATGCTGTACCCAGCAAAAATGAAGATTACTCATCTAGGGAAGCAGCATTTTTTTCAAAATCCGCAACAGGTGGAGGATTATCTCAAACGTCATCGCAGGGCTGCATCAGCAGAATCTGGAGCGCGTGACCGCTCCAGACCCCATTCTCCACTACTGGACCAGGACTGAGGGGCCTACCATTGCACCCAAACCTACAGGCCCTCGGGCCATTCTACTACCGCAGTCCTGACTTACAAGGGTGATGTATGTAACTGATAACTACATATCTTTCTATAATCTGTCCAGCAATCTGCCCCCGTCCCGCCAGGTCTGTCTTTGGCAAGACGGTACAAGAGCCGGGTGAAAGTATGGAAGGCAGAGGGCGGGTCGTGTGCCCCTAGTGTTTCCCTACAGGGGCATTCCCCACACTGACATGTTACACTGGGGAAGTACGAGTTGCATTGGGGTTGTTCAAAGGGGGGTGGGGAATATGTACCTGGCAAGTTGGGGGAGCCGGAGTGGGTGGGGGAGAGGATACCCGAGATGTCATATGGATACGTATTCCTTTGTTAATTGTGACAATTATGCAATTGTATATATGTAATTTTGACTGCGGTGATGGAGGATAGTACACAAGACAAACATACTGTTAAGATATTGTCATGGAATGTGCGAGGACTGAACAACCCGAGGAAGAAAAGGCAAGTGTTGGGATATTTAGACCGCCACCATATTGCAGTAGCCATGATACAGGAAACGCACCTCAGCCCTGCTGCTTCAAGGTGGGCGTCGCATCGCACCTTTGCATCCTATTCTACATACGTCCGGGGAGTCACGATCTTAGTCAGAAAAGGGGTGGCATTCGTACCGGGAGGGACTGAGGCTGATGCGGGTGGACGTTACTGCCTCCTCTGGGGGAGACTCAACTCATACGATGTGACTTTTGCCAACTACTATGGCCCGAACATAGACGACACTCACACACTCCTACAATTGTGGGCCAAGATCCAGGAGATAAGTACCGCATACGTGGTGTGGGGTGGGGACTTCAATCTGACGATGCAACCTCGACTAGATAGATCCAATTCATCTCATGCCCACTATACTAATTCCAGTAGGATACTGCAAGACCTCATGGTAGACAACTGCCTAATAGACTCCTGGAGGCACGCACACCCCGCTGGGAGGGGGGGCACTCACTTCTCGTCGGTCCACTCGTCATGGGCTAGACTAGATTACATATTCTTATCAGCAGGAATGGCACACTGGCTAATACACGCAATGCACTTAGCCCGCACACACTCCGACCATTCGCCAGTCATGGTAGAACTGCAGATCCCAATGCAACAGTCACCGTATAGGAGCTGGCGCCTCAATCCCCTGCACTTGCAAGATGCAGTATTTAAGGCAGAGCTAGAACAAGATATTCGGGACTTTTTTTAACGTAACATATACTCAGTTTCTAGTGTTACCACAGTGTGGGAAGCCTTCAAGGTCACGGCTCGAGGGTGGTGCATATCCAAAGGTGGGGGTGTGCTCAAGACACTACGCAACGACCTTAGCAAACTAGAAAAGACACTCAGACAGCTTGAGATGGACGTTACCATGAAACCCGACGATCACACAATTAAGGTTAAAATGCGCGCAGCCCTGACGGAATACGAAGTCCTGGCTGACAAAGAGAGCAAGTTCCGAGGCAAGCCATATATCGCAAGGATATATGGTGAGGGCGACCGGCCGGGTAAAGCCCTGGCGGCAGCGGTTAGGGCACCAGATTTTCCAACTATGTTACGGCAATACAAGATGCGCAGGGCAACCTCCACTGGAATCTCCCTGATCAGCTCAACACATTCAATTTTTTTTACAGCACACTATACTCTTCCCAGAGAGGGGCCCCATTGGAGCTGTCGACATATTTAGATGACACAGCCTTGGCGTGGCTGGGGGACACACAGCGTAAGTTTCTAGATCTCAACCTTGAGCTAGATGAAATAACGGAAGCCATCATGCAAATGAAGTCGGGCGGACCCCCGGATCGAGCGGGTTACCGATTGAATTTTACAAAGTATATGCCCCATACTAGCCCCTATCCTTAGGGATGTCTTCTATGCGGCGCAAGAGGAGGGATGTCTTTCGGAGTCTATGCGTGAGGCCTTGCCCACCTTGCTACTCAAACCAGGGAAGCCCCCAATCAGCTGCGACTCATACCGGACCCTGTCTTTACTAAACTGTGATATGAAAATACTCGCAAAAATATTGGCGACCAGACTCAACTTGCTGATGCAAAAACATGTGTTACCTGACCAAGCGGGGTTCATTTCGAACCGCGCCACTGCACACAACCTCAGGACCCTAGCTGCAGTATAGCAGGATATTGACCCACAATGTGCTGCGGTGGCGGTCTTCCTTGACGCTACTAAAGCGTTTGATTCCCTAGAGTGGGATTACCTGATGGGCATACTGTGCCGCATGGGAATGCCTACCTCCTTCCTTCAATGGATACAGTTGCTCTATCACCGCCCGGTGGCGTCAGTGCTGTTAAATGGAGCCAGATCCTCTCCCTTCCCCATTTCCAGAGGAACACACCAGGGCTGCCCCCTATCCCCCATCCTGTTTGCCCTGGCCATGGAGACACTTGCTGCAAAACTGCGCCAGCATCACAATGACAAAGCGCTGATCTACCCGGCCAGACAGTTGCTTATTTCCCTATATGCGGACGATATGACCTTATATTTCCGCAAACCCCAGGAAAATCTGAACCCCATCCTCAGGGAAATCACCAAATTTGGAGTCATATCTGGAATTCAAATCAATTGGTCTAAGTCTGCAATTTTTCCCTTAACAGATAACACCCAGCCGCATCAGCTAGATTACTCATTGGTTTGGGAATCGGAAGAACTCAAATACCTAGGCATATACATCACTAGGGACAGAAGCGCCCTGATGAGAGCTAATTACGGAACAACCATAGACAAAATTACCGATTCCATCACTAAATGGCTGCGCTTGCCCCTCTCTTTGGCAGGGAGGATTTCATTAATCAAGATGGTATTGCTGCCCAAATTGTTGTACCTTTTTAATAATATACCGTACCACCCAGGGTCCTTTTTTTTTAGAACGCTCAAGACACAACTCACAAGGCTTATATAGGGCGGGAAACAGCCGCGCCTCAGCTTGCATACTATGATGCTACCCTTTCATCAGGGAGGATATGATGTGCTTAACTTTGAATACTACTATTATTGCGCACAGGCCTACTTCGCGATGTACTGGTTCCACCCACCGCCCTATATGCCACACCTGGCGGTCGAGGATGGCTACATGGCGCCAACGCCCCCATCGGCCTACCTCTTCATGCCAGTAAGTGAGCACGGACGTGGCCCCTCCACAGTGGACTGTACTATAGTGGTGTGGCAGCGCATAGCCCGTAAATTGGAATCTCCGATGCTGTACTCTCCCAACATGACCCTCACCCAAAACCCACTGCTCGCTGTCACGGGCGAGGGAATCTGCCGGAAGATGCTCAAGAGCCTTAACTATTCCACTTGGGGGAACTTATATTTGGACGGGCAATTTCGCACTAAAGAACAATTCTTTGATACGCACACCCCTACAGTGATGGACACGTTCCTCTACACCCGGCTCCGCCGGAGTGTGAAGGCGACAACCCCCGCATTTCCTGAAGAGCCGGTTACGCTTGACCCCCTTACATGCGTTTTTACAGATGGACCCTCCTAAACATGCAGTGTCTCTTCTCTATAAGCACACACAGGCTGCAAGGCCACCCTGTGCGATAAGGGCCAGACAGGAGTGGGACAGCGACCTAGAAACCACACTGACTGATGAGCAATGGGAACGTAGCTGTACGCATACGGAAGCCATCACAGGGAATAATAGATTGCGTCTCAAACATTTTAAGTTCCTGCCTAGATTGTACCACACCCCGACCAGACTACACAGATTCCATCTTAGGGAAGACGACAGGTGCATTAGATGAGGCAGGGAAGGAGCGGTATACAACCGTTACAACGCAACTTTTACAACGAACTACTTTTAGCACGCAATTTTTACAACGAAGGATCCATTACAACAAACTACCATTACAACGCATTTTTTTACATCGCAGATGCCTTTACAACGCATACCATTACAACGTAAGTATTGGTAAGTATATAATTTTATTAAAAATGTTATAGGTTTGGGTTTTTGGGTAAAATGGTACTTTTAGGGTTCAGGGCTAGGTTTGGGTTTTTGGGTAAAGGGGTATTTTTAGGGTTCAGGGCTAGGTTTGGGTTTTTGGGTAAAGGGGTATTCTTAGGGTTCAGGGCTAGGTTTGGGTTTTTGGGTAAAGGGGTATTTTTAGGGTTCAGGGCTAGGTTTGGGTTTTTGGGTAAAAGGGTATTTTTAGGGTTCAGGGCTAGGTTTGGGTTTTTGGGTAAAGGGGTGTTTTTAGGGTTCAGGGCTAGGTTAGGGTTTTTGGGTAAAGGGGTATTTTTAGGGTTCAGGGCTAGGTTTGGGTTTTTGGGTAAAAGGGTATTTTTAGGGTTCAGGCTAGGTTTGGGTTTTGGGGTACAGGGGTACAGGGTAAAAATAAAATTAAATTAAAATTAAATTAAATTAAATTAAATGTTAATTTTAATTAATTTACATTTTTTAAAATATTATATACTTACCAATACTTACGTTGTAATGGTATGCGTTGTAAAGGCATCTGCTATGTAAAAAAATGCGTTGTAATGGTAGTTCGTTGTAATGGATCCTGCGTTGTAAAAATTGTGTGGTAAAGGTAGGCGTTGTAAATGTATGCGTTGTAACGTCATACATCCGGAAGGAGCGGACTTTCTTCATCTGGCATGGAGCTGCCCCCATGTAGCAACCTTCTGGACGCACACATTTGAGGGGTTATCAACCATGTTAGGAATCCAACTAGACCCTTGTCCACTCGTGGGCCTCCTAGGACTGTCCCAAGATATCAACACTCCACACAATTTTATTTTAGCTATGGGCTTGCTCTTGGCGAAGCGACAGGTGGCTTGCCGATGGGGAAGAGGGCGTGCGCCCAAATGTAAATGCTGGATCCTTGAATTGGTTACATGTCAAGATAATCTGGGTTTCTACGCAGAAATGTTACCTGTGAAATCCCGCCCAAAAGATATTTAGAGCCCACTTACTACTTACCTGTTAGCAGTAGACAACGCAGCTGATACGGGAAGGGAGGGAACCACCGCAGAGGCGGAAAACAATGTCATACCTGGGGGAGCCCCCTAGACTCCCATCAAAAGGGCTACGTAGGAGTTTGCAATGTGCTGTTGCTGGGTGGGAAACAAGAATCACTAGTAGAAATGCTGCAGAAGCCACTATACGAAGAGACTGGAATGTCAATACTATAGAGAGTTATAAGAGTTGGAAGGGTGCTCTTGTGTACTGTATAATCTGTCTCCACTTGCATAAAGAACTGTCATTATCTGCACTGTATGTTACTATTTCCTTCTGATTGCATCACCGTCAATTCTGCAAGGACTCACGTCGACCTCGGGGATCCAGTTGGGTGGGGGGGGAGTTATTCTTACGATGATGTTGCTACAGGAAGGTGGCCCAATATTGATGTAACAATGCAATTACTGAGGAGGAGCTTCACGCGCAACCGGGATGGTCGCGTGAGCACAGGGCTCCCGGACCTTCGCCACCTCCGGCATCTATCCTGACTATTATCCTGGTTATGATGACGAATCATTGAAGATGAAGCTCAACTGATATGATAGTTGCTTCCAAAAATTAATTTGGTCCGAGGGAACCGATTTTATGACGATTTGATCTTTCCTGGCCTGCTCCACGGCTCTGCCCCAGACTCGAGTTGAAGATCCGCCCGGACGGTAATTGAACAACAGCGGCTTCCCTGTTCCTACTTTCGACCCTGGACTTGGCTTTCGGTTTCACTTTTGGCCCGGACCCTTCTGCACAGCGGACGACCCCGTCGCCCACAGACTGCCTCACTTCGCGGTCCCACTTCAGGGCCGTGACTGTATATCACCGCTCGGTGTGTGACGTGGAACACACTGTACTTCGGTTGTGCATCTGTGGGGGCTTTGACGTAGCCATTTTTACCAGATCTCGGGGTCCCCTCGGGGGCTCAACTTCCAAAATGGCCGGCAAGCCCGAGGTTGAAAAGCGAAAGACCAAGACTGTTCACAGTGGGGGCTCCATACAATCTAATGTCATGGATCGATACACCCATCCTAAGGGATCCCCAGGTGGAACGGGCAAGCCTCCGGCGGACAAGGGAGATGACCCTATGGCGGACGAAGACCCGACTCTGCACGATATAATGGGCGCCATTGCGAGTATGCAGACCTCAATCGGTGTGCAGTATGAGGCCCTGGCGCACAAACTGGATACAGTGGCGATTAATGTCAACTTGATCAGTGCGGATTTAGCTAAAACGAACAAAAGAGTTAAATCCCTGGACTTGAAGACTTCTAGCCTCACGACGGATGTCTCCGATTTACAAACGGAGGTCCGCGATCTACGGTCCTCTAATGACTCCTTCTCCCGTCGTTTGGAGGATTTTGAAAGTCGTTCTAGGCGGAACAACGTCCGTATTGTGGGTGTCCCTGAGAATTCAGACAACTTAAATGTCGACCTCATCGTGGAGGACCTCATCGTCAATCATCTCGCACCCAAGGGCCTGAGTAAATTCTTTGCGGTGGAGCGGGCTCACAGAGTGCCGGGAGGCAAACCTAAGCTGGGTGCTACCCCGCGGCCCATAATCGCCAGAATATTTCATTTCCGTGATCGGGACGCTATCCTGCAGGCATCGCGCTTGGGGGGCCCCACGAAATTTGAGAATACGACGGTGAGTTTTTACCCCGACTTCACTCAGTTGGTGCATAAGCAAAGGATGGGGTTCCAGGGAGTAAAGAGACGACTGAGAGACAGGGACATGAAGTTTGCAATGCTATTTCCAGCTCGGCTGCGTGTGGAACATGGAGATCGGACTTTCTTCTTTGATCATCCTGAGGCTGCAAGTGACTGGCTTGACACACTCTCCAGGCAGCAGGAACGCCCTGAACATTCCGGTGGAGCTGAGGGTGGACTGATGGAACAGGAATAGTTATGTGACTTGGGTCGCTGGACTACATATGGATCTTTTGACACGGTTTGCAGATCCTTTAACTTACTTCAACTGAGGTGGTTCTCCCGGGGTGGCGGAGGGAGTGAGTCTCTTCCTCCTCTAGGGTTTCTTTTCGTAGATTAGTTATTTGCTAGGGCGACAGGCACACTGCAAGTTGGGGGGGGCCTTCGAGTCTACCGCAGGGGTGCAGGGTGGGGGGTCTTGTTTCTAGGGTAGGTTGGGGGGAGGCGGGGGGAAGTTGTCATTGTTTGATTCACTTCAAGGCACTGTATTGATGGACTCTTGGACTTGGCTGTTGTGACCAATGTGGGGTGGATGCTGCGACTATGTTCGGGATGGGGGGGTAGAGGGCTCAAAATGCTGTGTTGGAATGTTAACGGGCTGGGGGACAAGATAAAACGTGGTGTGGTGTTACAACTCTTGAGACGTCTTTCCCCGGATGTCGTGCTGTTGCAAGAAACACATCTGATAGGCAACACATGCCGGGCCATGAATCGAAGGGGTTACCGTCTCCTGGCACACTCCGGCTTCACCACTGGCTCTAGGGGGGTGGGTATCCTGGTCAGAGTCTCCCTCCCCCTTGAGATCGATGCTGTCATTCTCGACGACAGGGGGGCGATATGCCGCCATTACTGGGCGATGGGAGGGGAAGGTCATCACTTTGCTCTCCGTTTATGTCCCACCTGGCCTTCAGACCACGACCTTTGCTGACTTGGGGAGGGTGATACTGGGGCTCCCAGAGTGCGTCCTTGTGGTGGGCGGTGACTTTAATTCTGTGGTCTCCGGAACTGTTGATTGCTACCCACCTAGGGATCTTGGGAGGTCCCAGTCCTGGCTGGGTGGCTTCCTTGATACGCTGGAACTGATAGATTGCTGGAGGTTACTGCACCCTGGACAGTTACAATACACCTTTCATTCTGGTGCACACGGCAGTCTCTCTAGGCTTGACTATATCCTGATGCCCGCAACACAGGCTCCACTTGTGAAGGAGATTAGACATCTGGCTAGGGGTATTTCAGATCACTCCCTCTTATGGCTCACAATGGAAACGGGACCGGGAACTGAGGGTCGGGTAGCCCCGATCAACCCTTGGTACCTCCGTGACCCTAAGATCTGCACAGAATTGATTAAATCCCTCGACCATTATTTTGTGGAGAATGTGGGGTCTGTGTCATCGTCTGTCTCGCTCTGGGAAGCCTACAAAACGGTTATCCGTGGCCACGCCTTATCGTTAATCAATAACGCTAAGAAACGTAAGTGCGAGGCAGTGATCCGGCTTGAAACTGAGATATCAGATATAGAAAGAAAGCTGGAATCTGATGTCACCCAGGACAGGTTACACCTTCTCAGCCTCAAACAAACTGACTATAGAGCGATGGTCACTGATGCCGCTAAGGTGATGAGTAGAGAGCAGCAAGGCCGTTTGTATGATGTGGGTGATAAGGCTGGAAAGTTGATAGCTTGGTTGGACAAGAAGGAGAGGGCTAGTCGTGTGGTTCCTTCGATTGAGAGAGCGGATGGAGTGAGAGTGACTGACCCGGTTGAGATTGTGGAGTGTTTTTCTGAGTATTTCCAAACTGTGTACTCCCCAGTGTCTGACAGACCGGAACAGGATTCGCATCTGCTTCTAAGAGACATTGCTTTGCCCTGCTTGTCGGATCTGGATAGGGACCTGATGGACGCGACACTCTCTGTTGAGGAGGTCGCGACCGGGGTCCGCTCCGTGAGATCGGGAAAGGCCACGGGCCCGAATGGACTTCCCATCGAACGTTATAAATTGCGCCCAGATAAAATAGCACCGCACCTTCGCGCAATGTTTTTAGAGTCGCTAGCTGCAGGTACCCTCCCATTCGATCAAAGACTTGCGTCTATTGTCGTGATTCACAAGGAAGGGAAGCCGCGGGATCGCTGCGCGTCGTACAGGCCCATCTCGCTTTTAAACGCCGAACCTAAGATCCTCGCAAAAGTGCTCGCGAACCGTTTAATCACTGTTGTCTGCGACCTGATCCATCCGGATCAGTCCGGATTTATTCCGCACCGGAACACGGCACTGAACCTTCGTCGTCTACATGGCGTCCTTGCGAGAGCGTCCACGTTGCGTGAATCGGCCATTTTGGCTTCTTTGGACGCCACAATGGCGTTTGATACGCTGGAATGGCCATACCTCTGGGCTGCCCTCGCCAAGTTTGGTTTTGGGCCTGTTTTCATCAGTTGGGTGAAACTATTATATCAGGACCCCTTGGCTCAGGTGGTTGTTAATGGTCGTGTTTCTGGTTCATTTTCTCTCGAAGGGGTACTCGTCAGGGGTGCCCGCTGTCTCCGCTTCTTTTTGCCCTTGCTTTGGAACCCTTGGCGGCTTGGCTGAGGTGGGAACCGTCAATGAAGGGTATACGCTGGACCCCTGATTTTGAGGACCGAGTGTCACTTTATGCTGACGACATCCTGTTATACCTCACGTCACCTCGGAAGTCGCTAATAGTGCTATTCGATGTATTGACTTCCTTCGGTAAAAATTCTGGCCTTGTGATCAATTGGTCCAAGTCCTGCGTGTACGTTCTCTCGGGAGACTCTCCTCTCTTGCCGCGTGGGTGCCCAATACAGTTGGTACGCGCGGGTTTCAAATACTTGGGGGTGTTTATCACCTTAGATCCTGTGGTTCGTTATGAACGTAATCTGTTGCCCCCGCTTCAGCGCTTGCGGTCTGATGTCGAGGCATGGCATAGACTTCTGTTATCCCCGCTCGGGCGAGCGGCTCTCTTCAAGATGATGTCACTGCCCCGATTTTTATATGCCCTACAGAATACTTGTGATACCATCCCGGCCAGCTACTTTCGGGAGATTGAAAGCTTGCAGAGACAACTGATATGGGGTGGGCGGTCCCGTATAGCCCTAGCCAAATTAACACTCCCTTGGTATGATGGTGGAATCGCTCTCCCGGATATTAAGCGCTACTACTGGGCCTCCCAACTGGGGGCGATTAACCACGGCACGCGCGATCCCGCGTCGAACCCCGCGTTCGCAATGGACAGATGGTTGCTGCCTGGTGGTGACTACAACAGGGCACTTTATACGAAATCCGCAGGGAGGATGCTCACTGGCCCTACCAGGATAGCGGTGCAAGTATGGCACCGTGCGAATGATGCCATGGGATGGAAGGATCGACTCACACGCGCTACTCCCCTTTATGCCTCTGAGAGACTGGGCTCCCTATGGAAGACGAAAGGCTTTGATAGGTGGGACGTGATTGGTATATGCAGGGTGAATGATGTCTGGACTAAGGATAGGGTCAAAACCTTCGAGGAGTTGAGACTAGAGTATGACCTGAGTGACAAGGAGTTTTTTCGATACGCTCAGATCCGACACGCGCTGACGGCGGTTTTCCCTCCGGGTACTACTGTTCCGGAGGCGTCGCCGCTTGAGGATCGGGTACTGGATGGGCATGTTCCCGACAGCACGATTTCGCTTATCTATAAAAAGTTGATAAACGATAGGACCGACCTTATGCAACGACTCAGGGAAGCCTGGACTGGCGATGGTTTGGAGTTAGATGACGAAGACTGGCAGTCGGCCATATCTTCGCCGAAAGAGGTTGCAATTCCGGCCCGCCTCCGGTTTGTACAGCTTAAGATTCTCCACAGGATCTATGTTACCGGTCCACGCTTGGTCAGCATGGGTTATGCTTTGGATGGGATGTGCAGGCGTGATTGTGGCCTCCCGGGCACCTTTCTTCACATACCCTGGGAGTGCCCGGTGGTTGTTCGTTTCTGGAATCGAGTGCATGCAGTAATGGAAGAGGTCATGGGTGTTGCGTTGTTGCCTGAAGCTAGACGATGCTTGTTGAATGTTTGGGAGCCAAATGATTATGATTCGGCACAGACTCAGTGGGTGACCCTTGGCAATATGATTGCTAAGAGGGATATTGCCCAGTTGTGGGGCTCTCAGAGGCCACCCACAGTTCTGGCATGGAAGGAGAATATGGACTGGTGCATGTTCAGGGAGAAGACGGTGTATGTGGCACGTGGCAGGCCTCGCAAGTGGGGTAAGATTTGGGGTCAATGGAACTCCTATCGTGGAGACATATGTACACCTCCCTTCACAAACTTGGCGGCAGAGCCTCCCTCCCCGTGACCCAGCATTCCCGCTATTATGTTGCTTGGTCTGACTCCGGTCTTGCTGCATCCCTCAATCCTCCCATCTTGCACTGTCAATGATTGTATTATGATCTTATGCTTTCCTCCCCGCAGGACGCTTCGCCATTCAATTGATTGTACTGCCTTGATTATTTTTGGTTTTTTTGTTTCTGTTGTTAAAAGTTTTAATAAAAAGAAATATAAAAAAAAACAATGCAATTACTGCTTTGCTGAAGGTGTATTGCACTGATGTACCGTACAATACTTCAATAAAGGTTTTTGAAATAAAAAAAATAAAATTAAAATAAAAATTTTAAAAAATCAGGATCTCCTTTGGATCCGGTACCCCTTGATATATTGCTAAAAGGAGGGGAAGCAGTGATCGCCACACTGAAGGATGTGTTTAATTGTTCACTATGTTCAGGAACAGTGCTAGAAAACTGAAAATACGCCATTGTAATGCATCTGTTAAAAAAACAATTGGATGATCATGAAAAAATGTGAGAACTATCCGTCAATATCTCTCCTGCCGTGACCTAGTAACCCTAGGGAAATATGTTAATAAAAGCCTTTCTTTATACCTTGAAACCCACAACATACTGCATAAGTCACAGACTGGTTTATGGGCAGGCAGCAGCACTGAAACGGCCCTTCCCGTGGCCACAGAAGTGCTGAAAGCTACCCTAGATAAGGGAGGGACTGCTGCTTTGATCCTGTTGGATCTCAGTGCGGTATTTTATACCATTTCACACCAGGTATTAATCACAAGGGTATAAGAAATCGTAATCTCTGGATCTGCATTTAGGTGGCTAATTTTGTTTCTGTCCAACAGGACCTTTGAAGTTTGTGAGGGGACTATTCTGTCCAACACCTATTCACTTAATAGTGGTGTCCCTCAAGGGTCCTCACTTAGTCCAACGCTGTTCAATCTGTATGTCATCGAACTGGCAGAAATCATAACCAACTACGGGTTCACCACCATGTGGTACGCAGATGACACTCAGATTGTCATTGCTCTCTCCCACCAAACAACAAACTCCTCGACCCCTCTTAATGCCTGCCTTAAACATGTTGTGGAGTGGATGGCAGGAAGTAGCCTTAAACGTAACAGGAAAGAATGAGGTGTTGGTGGTGGGAAATAACCCCTCGAGATGGATGGAAATGAACTGGCCCGATCCCCTTGGTAACCACCCTACTCCAAAACCAGAAGTCAAAAGTCTTGGCTTTTAGATTGATGAAAATGGTGACTCAAGCCAAAAATTGTAGTCTACCTGTTTTGGCATATTATGAGCCCTTAGAAAACAGCTTAGATCGCTCCCAGAGACTTCAAGTAGATTAGTAATACAAGGTTAAGATATCATCATACTTGACTATGGGAATTCCTTACAAAAAAAGACTTCAAACTATTCAAAATGCTTCAGCACAGATTTTATTGAAAATTCCCAAGCACCTCTCTGTCACCACTGCCCTGGCAAGCCTTCATTGGCTGCAGGTACTTAAGGGAATACATTTTAAGGTACTGTGTATGGTTCATAAAACGGTGTGCAGTCATAATATCGAGTTTTTTATTTCGACTGGACAGAATATCGAGTAAAAAATATAGAATGGCCATAATATCGACTAGACATAATATAGACAACAAAAATATCGACTAGAAAAAATATATATCGAATAGAATGGACATAATATCGAATCAAAAATATAGAATGGACATAACATCGACTAGACATAATATAGACAACAAAAATATCGAATTTAAGGTAAGTTAATATTATTTTTTATTTTTTGTGTAATATAAATCTGTAGCGGGTTGTGGGTTTATAGGGGAATAGGGTGGGAAGTAATTTAATTATAATTAATTAAATTTGTTAATTTATTTATTGATATTTATTTAGAATTAATTGGTAATTACTTATTAATTGGTAATTAATTAAAATATAATGGGTAATTAATTATAATTGATTAATTGATAAATATGTTAATTTTATTAAATTATTTTCTGTAGCGGGTTGTGGGTTTATAGGGGAATAGGGTGGGAAGTAATTTAATTATAAATAATTAAATGTGTCATTTAATCTATTGGTATTTATTTAGAATTAATTTGTAATTAATTTTTAATAGGTAATTAATTAAAATATAATTGTTAATTAAAAGTAATTGATTCATTTTTAAATTGTAAATTAATTTATTGTTAATAGGTAATTAATTAGTATTAGTAGGTAATTTTTATAATTAAATAATTTTAATTTGTATTTATAAATAATTATTTAATATATGTTATACAATTGTAAAATATTTTAATTATTTTGTAATTGGTATTACTATTTATGTTATTTATATTTATATATGAAGTATTTACTTTCCCTACTATTGCACTCACTGGAGTTGGAATAGTAAATTTTACCCCTACACTATCCAACACTTTCCCTACTGTTGCACTCTCTGGAGTTGGAATAGTAATTTTTACCCCTACACTATCCAACACTTTCCCTACTGTTGCACTCTCTGGAGTTGGAATAGTAATTTTAACCCCTACGCTATCCAACTCTTTCCCTACTGTTGCACTCTCTGGAGTGGGAATAGTAATTTTTACCCCTACGCTATCCAACGCTTTCCCTACTGTTGCACTCTCTGGAGTGGGAATAGTAATTTTTACCCCTACGCTATCCAACGCTTTCCCTACTATTGCACTCTCTGGAGTGGGAATAGTAATTTTTACCCCTACGCTATCCAACGCTTTCCCTACTGTTGCACTCGCTGGAGGTTGAATAGTGACTTTAACCCCTACGCTATCCAACGGTTTCCCTACTGTTGCACTCTCTGGAGTGGAAATAGTAATTTTTACCCCTACGCTATCCAACGCTTTCCATACTGTTGCACTCTCTGGAGTGGGAATAGTTATCTTTACCCCTACGCTATCCAACGCTTTCCCTACTGTTGCACTCGCTGGAGTGGGTATAGTAATTTTTACCCCTACGCTATCCAATGCTTTCCCTACTGTTGCACTCTCTGGAGTGGGAATAGTAATTTTTACCCCTACGCTATCCAATGCTTTCCCTACTGTTGCACTCTCTGGAGTGGGAATAGTAATTTTTACCCCTACGCTATCCAACGCTTTCCCTACTGTTGCACTCTCTGGAGTGGGAATAGTAATTTTTACCCCTACGCTATCCAACGCTTTCCCTTCTGTTGCACTCACTGGAGTCGTTACAGTAAATTTAAACCTCTTGCTATCCTATGTTAAAAATATTGTATATGTTTTGTTAATAATATGTATATATATATATATGTATTAAAAATATATTATTTTTTTAAGTTATATTAATTATTTTTTAATGTTACGTTTATTTAAGTATTTTAAATAAGTTAAAAATAATTTTATTTATTATTATATGACTTTTAAATTACTTTTAAGACATTTAAAAAATTCGATATTTTGACAGTCTATATTTTTTACACTCGATATTTTGTAGTCGATATTTTGGTACTTACCTGTTTGAAGATAGGAAGTCGATATTTTGTAGTCGATTTTTTGACCTCGATATTTTGTCATCTCGATATTGTGACTGTCGATATTCTGTCAGTGATCCCATAAAACAATACATAACAGAGGTCCCACATTGATCCAAAATCTACTTACCCAATATAATCTTGCAAGAATGCTGCATTCTATAACTAAACCCTTCTCGCAGTACCTAGGATATTTAGGACCAGGAGTGGAAGTAGAACTTTTGCCTTCTTAGTACCTAAACTCTAGAATGGGCCTCTGCTGAACCTAAGACAAACTAAATATGAACCAGCTTTCAGGAAAGTGTTAATAACCTTCCTGATTTAATTTCTCACTCAGCTGTAGATTACCTGGTTGTTCTAGCGCAGGGAAGCCTTCAACGGTAGCCATGCAAAATCTTTATGAATAGAATAGAATTAGTTGATTTTGAAGAACTGTTTTTTTGCTCTTTGGATATTGGTCTATAATGAAAACATTGTGACACGTATTTTAAATGTGCCATGTAAAGTTTTTCTATTAATATTATGTGCTGCTTTGTCTGATGGAGCAGTAAGTAATATATACATTTTGTCAGGGTCTTCGGCTGCATTTGTATTGTGATAGCATAATAATGTTTGATAAAGTGTTTTAATGAGAAAACTCTTTTTGACTCCTGCACTACCAGTACAGAATGTGTAGCATGGTGTTTCTTTTGTATTGAGCCAATGTAAACAATGATAATCATGTTTTTTCTGATCTTTTGTGATATTATGTATTATATTATAGTATTAGTCATTGCTTAAAATGGAATTAGTTAAGCTTTCTTTTTCAGCATTGGTTCTAATACCCAAATCTAACAATAGGTCATGCATGATTTGTTGTTCATAAATCATGATGTTATGGATTGTGTGATGTTAAATCCAATGTTGTTATTGTGTTTTGAGAATGACTAGTTATTGGAGATAGTGGAGGAGTTAATGATGTTTCATTGCAAAAGATCTCATCTAAATGTGAAAGGATTTCATTAATCATATTATATTTACTGTGATTTTGATCAACAATGTCTTTGACTTGAATATATCTTTCATAGCATGCGTTGCTATTTTCAATGATTTTGTTTTAATCCCTCAATGGATACTAAAACAATATTAATTCTCGAAAATAATTGTCAGAGTCATTGTTTTTGTTAAATATGCAGTAGCAGATCATTTTTTTGTGTTGTCTTTTATTTAAGTTGTCGGTTGTTTGTATTTCCATATTGTGATTATCTTGGTTAGATCCTCTTCATCTTAGCTGTGAAGATTTGTTTCTGGAAGTAAATTTTCATTCTCATTTTGATATTTTATGTTTTTTGCTTTTGTTATTATGATAATAGATGATTAATCTGCTAATGTAGATTGTTTTAATGTTTTTGGCCGTTTACTGTATTTCAATATGATACTGTCATACGGTATGTTAATTGATGAATCTGGGTATTGAATGTATTGTATATATTTCTCTCATTAAATATTTTCTTTTCTGGTGAATTAGTATTGATAAATACAAATAATCTTGAACTGTTTTCGTTATGGTATTTGTAAAATGAGGTAAACAGCTTCTTGAGCACCTTTTTCTGCACAGTTTAGAAATGCGTTGCCTATGTGCCTAAATTGTTCTTTAATACTATCATAATAGTGTATGTCTTATGCAGCTTGAGCAAAATAATTACTAATGCCTCTTTGTCATTTCCTGATATAAGAAATCATGTAAACTGCACAAGCATAAGCACCTAATATAAATAGTAAGTCAATGTTTGCTTCCCAAGCTTGTAAAAGAATTGAATTACAGGTATTATTAAAGCATTCTTCTGGTTCTCTTTTAAAAAATATAGTTGTTTTTTAGGTCGAGCTGGAATAAGCATGCGAAGCATGCTGTCCAAGCTCGACAACTAATGTTACTGACTTCTGGGAATGTGAGACACGAGTCGGCCACGCGCTTTTTCTGCCTCGGATTTGTCCTTGTGAGCGCGCTTTGGCTGCTTGCTGTGTGGGCGCGCTTTTGTTTTCAGTTAACGCGCTGATTTAGAAACAAGTGCAGGCACTCAGATAGACAGATCCCCCCCGCCGCAGCACACACACACATAGAGAACGCGCCCGCCGCACACACGCACACACACACACACATAGAGAACACAACACCCCCCCCGCCGCCGCGCATACACACCCCCTGCCGCCGCGCACCCTTGCCCAGCTGGCGGCCGCAGCACTCGTCGCTCACCACCACCTCCTCGATGCGCCGGAAGGACACCGTGTTCAGGCTCAGCAGCCGGGGGTGGAAGAGCAGCGTGTCATCCGGCATCATGGCAGGAGGGAGCGGCGGCATCATGGCAGGAGGGAGCGGCGGCATCATGGCAAGAGAGAGCGGCGGCATCATGGCAGGAGGGCACTCGTCGCTCACCACCACCTTCTCGATGCGAGTCGGCTCAGCCGACAACGAGGAGACAGGAGCTGAGCAGGCGCACCACGCGCAGCATTAAAACAGCATAGCGGAGTCGGATTACGACGCGCGCTTTAGATTTGGTCGCGCGCGTCGCGTGAGCTGCCTAAGTTTCGTTTTCGTTGTGAAGAGGAGCAGGGCAGCGGGGAGTTGGTGAAGGCACAGAGGCAGAGGACGCCAGGAGTCATCCCGTGGGCACCTCGGGGGTACCAGAGGGCTGGTCCCGGGTGCCCGACTGCAGCATGTGTTTAAAGCCCCTCATACCCGCGCCCGTTAATAATTTTCATCCATGTCTTTTTGGTTCTCGTTTGAAAGGGAACCCATTTCTGATAACTTTTCTCTAGGCAAGCCAGACCCACCCCAACGGAAAGGGCCATTATTAAATAGAAGGCGCCTTACGAACGTCTTCAAGGAGCTATGTCCTGCGGCGCCTCCTGTAGTTCCCTGCGGTCGGGTCCGTGTAAAGCTCTTGTTGTGACTCATGTTTTCATTCTGACACTAGAGGGCGGGTCCCGGGGTGCCCTACTGCAGCATGTGTTTAAAGCCCCTCATACCCGCGTCCATTAATAATTTTCATTCATGTCTTTTTGGTTCTCCTTTGAAAGGAAATCCGTTCTGATAACTTTTCTCTAGGCCAGCCAGACCCACCCCAACGGAAAGGGCCATTATTAAATAGAAGGCGCCTTACAAACGTCTTCAAGGAGCTAGTCCTGCGGCGCCTCCTGTGGTGCCCTGCGGTTGGGTCCGTTTAATGCTCTTGTTGTAACTCATGTTTTAATTCTGACACTTTTTCATCCCAAACATTGCTGTCCAGGAACTGATTTTCTAAGTTCCATCACCGCAGTCATGTGTGTGTGTGTGTGTGTGTGTGTGTGTGTGTTCTCGCTCTCTGTAGTACCATCCTTGATTCGGCTAACTGCTTTTGTCTCTACCAGTGCCTGCAATTGTAAATGTGCAAGATGTCCATAAGAACAAACGTATTGGTATTAAATTACCTCTTCACCTCCCATAAAATGACCCTCACCAGGTCACAAACTCCACGCTTGAGAAGGTACCAGTGTAAAACCATAGGATGAGCCGTATTCAATATTTAAGAAAATGCACAAAGAAGCCGCAGTGGTGAAATCGAGAGCGGGAGCCGTGAAACAACATTTTCGGGTAAGAAAAGGGTATTTGAGTACAGTAAACCTCTGACAGGTAGCTAACTATTATAGACAGGGACCGTGCAGAGATGCCGAACAACTGCGCCACTGCCCCTCTGATTCTAAACCTCATATTGTTTTAAAGTTCAAACGACTTTATATATGTTTTTGTACTGTTGCTTGTGCATTTTTCAGTGTTGTGTTTTGTATTCCGGGCTTTGTGCTTTAATCATGCGCTTTTGCAAAGAACTGAGCCGCAAGCCACTGGCACCTCTTCTCTGCTTTAGAAGCCATGAGGCTGACTTTAAGGGTCCCTGTTGTAATGTTAAAAAAAAAAAAAAAAATTGCAATGCAATAGGTCTCGCATTTACGCGAGTTTGAGCTATTGACATTGCAAATAGCAATGCATTTTATATTTGTTTTAAAAACATAAATTAAAGACATTGTCATTTACAATGCCAATAACTTTAACTCGTGTAACTGCGAGACCTATTGCATTGCAAATGCTTGTTCTATGAGTGATCTCATACCTTTAATATATTCATTCCTCATATCTTTTAATTGTGTGTTGTTTAGGACATTTTAAAAATTGAAAATGTTAAAGTTTGGATTATTAATAGTTTCTTGAAGTTTGTGACTATTCTCTTGTAACTGTTTGATTTTTTAACTGTTAAAGGTTCATGGACAATATTCTGTGGAATTGGGCATTTAGTGTATTAATATTTGCATGCTCGTTTGCAGTTGAGCGCGATATTGTGACTGTCGATATTCTGTCAGTGATCCCATACAACAATACATAACAGAGGTCCCAGATTGATCCAAAATCTACTTACCCAATATAATCTTGCAAGAATGCTGCATTCTATAACTAAACCCTTCTCGCAGTACCTAGGATATTTAGGACCAGGAGTGGAAGTAGAACTTTTGCCTTCTTAGTACCTAAACTCTAGAATGGGCTTTTGCTGAACCTAAGACAAACTAAATATGAACCAGCTTTCAGGAAAGTGTTAATAACCTTCCTGATTTAATTTCTCACTCAGCTGTAGATTACCTGGTTGTTCTAGCGCAGGGAAGCCTTCAACGGTAGCCATGCAAAATCTTTATGAATAGAATAGAATTAGTTGATTTTGAAGAACTGTTTTTTTGCTCTTTGGATATTGGTCTATAATGAAAACATTGTGACACGTATTTTAAACGTGCCATGTAAAGTTTTTCTATTAATATTATGTGCTGCTTTGTCTGATGGAGCAGTAAGTAATATATACATTTTGTCAGGGTCTTCGGCTGCATTTGTATTGTGATAGCATAATAATGTTTGATAAAGTGTTTTAATGAGAAAACTCTTTTTGACTCCTGCACTACCAGTACAGAATGTGTAGCGTGGTGTTTCTTTTGTATTGAGCCAATGTAAACAATGATAATCATGTTTTTTCTGATCTTTTGTGATATTATGTATTATATTATAGTATTAGTCATTGCGTAAAATGGAATTAGTTAAGCTTTCTTTTTCAGCATTGGTTCTAAAACCCAAATCTAACAATAGGTCATGCATGATTTGTTGTTCATAAATCATGATGTTATGGATTGTGTGATGTTAAATCCAATGTTGGTATTGTGTTTTGAGAATGACTAGTTATTGGAGATAGTGGAGGAGTTAATGATGTTTCTATGCAAAAGATGTCATCTAAATGTGAAAGGATTTCATTAATCTTATTATATTTACTGTGATTTTTATCAACAATGTCTTTGACTTGAATATATCTTTCATAGTATGTGTTGCTATTTTCAATGATTTTGTTTTAATCCCTCAATGGATACTAAAACAATATTAATTCTCGAAAATTATTGTCAGAGTCATTGTTTTTGAGAAATATGCAGTAGCAGATAATTTGTTTGTGTTGTCTTTTATTTAAGTTGTCGGTTGTTTGTATTTCCATATTGTGATTATCTCGGTTAGATCCTCTTCATCTTAGCTGTGAAGATTTGTTTCTGGAAGTAAATTTTCATTCTCATTTTGATATTTTATGTTTTTTGCTTTTGTTATTATGATAATAGATGATTAATCTGCTAATGTAGATTGTTTTAATGTTTTTGGCCGTTTACTGTATTTCAATATGATACTGTCATATGGTATGTTAATTGATGAATCTGGGTATTGAATGTATTGTATATATTTCTCTCATTAAATATTTTCTTTTCTGGTGAATTAGTATTGATAAATACAAATAATCTTGAACTGTTTTCGTTATGGTATTTGTACAATGAGGTAAACAGCTTCTTGAGCACCTTTTTCTGTACAGTTTAGAAATGCGTTGCCTATGTGCCTAAATTGTTCTTTAATACTATCATAATAGTGTATGTCTTATGCAGCTTGAGCAAAATAATTACTAATGCCTCTTTGTCATTTCCTGATATAAGAAATCATGTAAACTGCACAAGCATAAGCACCTAATATAAATAGTAAGTCAATGTTTGCTTCCCAAGCTTGTAAAAGAATTGAATTACAGGTATTATTAAAGCATTCTTCTGGTTCTCTTTTAAAAAATATAGTAGTTTTTTAGGTAGAGCTGGAATAAGCATGCGAAGCATGCTGTCCAAGCTCGACAACTAATGTTACTGACTTCTGGGAATGTGAGACACGAGTCGGCCACGCGCTTTTTCTGCCTCGGATTTGTCCTTGTGAGCGCGCTTTGGCTGCTTGCTGGGTGGGCGCGCTTTCGTTTTCAGTTAACGCGCTGATTTAGAAACAAGTGCAGGCACTCAGATAGACAGACACCCCCCCCGCAGCACACACACACATAGAGAACCCGCCCGCCGCACACACGCACACACACATAGAGAACACAACACCCCCCCCGCCGCCGCGCATACACACGCCCTGCCGCCGCGCACCCTTGCCCAGCTGGCGGCCGCAGCACTCGTCGCTCACCACCACCTCCTCGATGCGCCAGAAGGACACCGTGTTCAGGCTCAGCAGCCGGGGGTCGAAGAGCAGCGTGTCGTCCGGCATCATGGCAGGAGGGAGCGGCGGCATCATGGCAGGAGGGAGCGGCGGCATCATGGCAGGAGAGAGCGGCGGCATCATGGCAGGAGGGCACTCGTCGCTCACCACCACCTCCTAGATGCGAGTCGGCTCAGCCGACAACGAGGAGACAGGAGCTGAGCAGGCGCACCACGCGCAGCATTAAAACAGCACGGCGGAGTCGGATTACGACGCACGCTTTAGATTTGGTCGCGCGCGTCGCGTGAGCTGCCTAAGTTTCGTTTTCGTTGTGAAGAGGAGCAGGGCAGCGGGGAGTTGGTGAAGGCGCAGAGGACGCCAGGAGTCATCCCGTGGGCACCTCGGGGGTACCTGAGGGCGGGTCCCGGGTGCCCGACTGCAGCATGTGTTTAAAGCCCCTCATACCCGCGCCCGTTAATAATTTTCATCCATGTCTTTTTGGTTCTCGTTTGAAAGGGAACCCGTTTCTGATAACTTTTCTCTAGGCCAGCCAGACCCACCCCAACGGAAAGGGCCATTATTAAATAGAAGGCGCCTTACGAACGTCTTCAAGGAGCTATGTCCTGCGGCGCCTCCTGTAGTACCCTGCGGTCGGGTCCGTGTAAAGCTCTTGTTGTGACTCATGTTTTCATTCTGACACTAGAGGGCGGGTCCCGGGGTGCCCTACTGCAGCATGTGTTTAAAGCCCCTCATACCCGCGTCCGTTAATAATTTTCATCCATGTCTTTTTGGTTCTCCTTTGAAAGGGAATCCGTTCTGATAACTTTTCTCTAGGCCAGCCAGACCCACCCCAACGGAAAGGGCCATTATTAAATAGAAGGTGCCTTACAAACGTCTTCAAGGAGCTAGTCCTGCGGCGCCTCCTGTGGTGCCCTGCGGTCGGGTCCGTGTAAAGCTCTTGTTGTAACTCATGTTTTCATTCTGACACTTTTTCATCCCAAACATTGCTGTCCAGGAACTGATTTTCTAAGTTCCATCACCGCAGTCATGTGTGTGTGTGTGTGTGTGTGTGTGTGTGTGTGTTCTCGCTCTCTGTAGTACCATCCTTGATTCGGCGAACTGCTTTTGTCTCTACCAGTGCCTGTAATTGTAAATGTGCAAGATGTCCATAAGAACCAACATATTGGTATTAAATTACCTCTTCACCTCCCATAAAATCACCCTCACCAGGTCACAAACTCCACGCTTGAGAAGGGGATGAGCCGTATTCAATATTTAGGAAAATGCACAAAGAAGCCGCAGTGGTGAAATCGAGAGCGGGAGCCGTGAAACAACATTTTCGGGTAAGAAAAGGTTATTTGAGTACAGTAAACCTCTGACAGGTAGCTAACTATTATAGACAGGGACCGTGCAGAGATGCCGAACAACTGCGCCACTGCCCCTCTGATTCTAAACCTCATATTGTTTTAAAGTTCAAACAACTTTATATATGTTTTTGTACTGTTGCTTGTGCATTTTTCAGCGTTGTGTTTTGTATTCCGGGCTTTGTGCTTTAATCATGCGCTTTTGCAAAGAACTGAGCCGCAAGCCACTGGCACCTCTTCTCTACTTTAGAAGCCATGAGGCTGACTTTAAGGGTCCCTGTTGTAATGTTAAAAAAAAAGAAAAAAAAGCATTTGCAATGCAATAGGTCTCGCATTTACGCAAGTTTGAGCTATTGACATTGCAAATAGCAATGCATTTTATATTTGTTTTAAAAACATAAATTAAAGACATTGTCATTCACAATGCCAATAACTTTAACTTGTGTAACTGCGAGACCTTTTGCATTGCAAATGCTTGTTCTATGAGTGATCTCATACCTTTAATATATTCATTCCTCATATCTTTTAATTGTGTGTTGTTTAGGACATTTTAAAATTGAAAATGTTAAAGTTTGGATTATTAATAGTTTCTTGAAGTTTGTGACTATTCTCTTGTAACTGTTTGATTTTTTAACTGTTAAAGGTTCATGGACAATATTCTGTGGAATTGGGCATTTAGTGTATTAATATTTGCATGCTCGTTTGCAGTTGAGCGCGCCCATCGCTCCCTGGTGCCTAACCCTCCTCCTGGGGCCCCATCCCGTCCCATCATCGTCAGGATCCTTAACTTCCGGGACAGGGACGCCATCCTTAGAGAGGCCCAGGCCAAGGGTCCCCTGAAATACCAAAAGAACACCATTATGCTTTTCCCAGACTACACAAGGGAGATGCATTCCCAGCGCCACAAGTATGCAGAAGTCAAGCAAAAGCTCCGCACTTTGGGACTGCGATATGGTCTCCTCTTCCCGGCCCATCTACGAGTTGTCTTTCAAGGCAAGACGATCTTTTTTGACACCCCACAGACTGCCAATACGTGGCTCACTGAGGAGCGACCTCTGCGGCTCCGGCCTGTTCCCTCTCCCACCCCGTCGGATCCTCAACAAACACATCCATCTCTTCCCAAACCACAACGGAGACACACCCGGTCCTGCAGAAGGGGAGATCAGCAGGGGGGAGCATTGCGATTGCTGGGTCCTTGGCCCGGCTGATGCATTCCTCTGGAGCTCCTCAGGCTCTTGCCAATCGCAGCGCACCAACTCAATGGACGAACTAAGCCGAGACCCGGACCCACCTGGGACACTGCACCACGCCTTGTCGGACTCCGACTTTTCTAGAAGCCCCGCGCTCCTGAGATCTGGTGATGATGCGGGGATCTGATCTGTGGAGGCCCACGGGGCCAGTACTGAAGCAGTATTTGTAGGAAGGTGGAATCTGACTATATGGTTACCCCCACTTTTTTCCTGGTGTTTTGCTGGTTTTCGACTTAGTTGGACTGGGACCCTGCTTTTCAGGGCCCCCGTCTATCTGCTTTCTCTATAAAATGGACTCCATGTACTTTAGGTACATACCAGATTGGTTACTGGGTCACCCTTGTGAGCCCCTGTATAGTGTACCATAGGTACCCAGGGCATAGGTGCACCTTAGGCCTACCAGGGGCTGCAGCATGTATTGTGCCACCCCTGGTTTGCCTTCCAAACTGACACCACAGGTCTGTTCATGCAGCCTGGGTAAGGTGGTGTAACCACCCTTTACTTAGATATAGTATACCTATATCTATATATACATATAGACACCTATAAGTCACTCCTATGACAGGTCTTAACAATCCTGGAGGCAGAGTGCCCTAGCATGAGCTGAGCCCCTCTGCAGCTTTCAGAACCATCTCGTTATAGCTGTTCTATGATATAGCCATACCATATACTCTTAAGTGCATTATAATCCTCGCGGTTAATGCTAACTTTGGTTTGGCCTTATCAAAACATGTCGTGTAAGGTGTCAAACACTTTGGAATACTACCCCCGCCAGTCCTGGCAGCGGAGGTAGCATTCCACCCTTCTAGAGGGAGAAGACATGTAGTTACTGGTTTACCTGGTTAAAGTTAAACAGAGCCTCAACATCACAAAATGGATGCTGCTGCCACAGACACGAGTCTGACCTCCTGTTGCTGGACGAACCTCCAGCAGGGGAGGCCTGGACAATAGGTTTCCTGTCCAGGGAGGTGCCAGCACCTCCCCTAACAGGCTTTAGTGTATTGGGGCAGGGAGGGATGCATTCAGTGAATGCTTTCCAGACACTGCCTGGGGCACACAAGGTGCTCCATGCATTTCCCAGTTCAAACCGGTTGCTGGGGCACTCTGCCCCAGCTCTGGCGTGAAACTGGACAAAGGGAAAGTGGTGTAACCACCCCCTTCCCAGGTCCACCCAAAGGAGGGACCTTAAGGGTAGTCCAGCCCCTAAACTTAGTATAAGTATAGGAGCCCAGTCACTAGGACTTTAGATTACCCTGGACGAAACTTTGAAACATAAATCCTGGACCTTCGACATTCCATTTCGACTGGAAGACATCTCCCTTGTGGTCAAGGAGTGACCAGCCTGTTCAAACAGGCACCAACAGCAACTTTGCCGGTCTGCATTTTCGAGGCTCCTGCCGGATCCCGAAGAATCTGCGACACAGGACACATACTTCCAGACACCTCTGACCCCGACCTTCGCTCCCAGCTAAGCTGAGACCCGTGGGGGACACGAGAGACGCGGTACCGGAACTCCTGGACATCCTGAATTTTGCAAGTTGCACTCACTTCACGAGGTAACTCAAAGTCGTGCATTGGGATGCTTGAAGCCCCAGACCCGAGCACCATTTGCACCAAAGCTCAGAGGCCCCCACTCCACGAGTGACCCGTGGGCCCCGCTTTTGCATTCCAGCTCTACGCGTCTTCCCGGTTCCTAGTCCGTTGGCTAGTGAGCCCCCCGAAGACTTTCCTTTAAATCTAACTTGCTTTCCTGGCAGTGGCGTAACGAAACTTGAGGTGGGCCCCCTGCAAGGTACATGGAGGGGGCCCCTCCGGAGTCAATCATTAGCTCTCAGGCATTGGTACTGTGCAGAGACGCCCTAGAGCTCCGGGCCCCCCTGCACTGCGTGGGCCTATGTTACGCCATTGCTTAATTGTACTGGATGGTAGAATGTTAGCTGTGTTTGCACTGTCACTTTTTAAAAACTGCTTCATCTTGAATTTAATTCAAGAGTAGAAGATATGCCCGGTCCTAACGAGGGGTTGTATTGGGGGAACTGTACTGTGTTATTTAGGCATAAGAAAGTGTGTGCTTTTTATATTTGTGTTTTGTATAATGTACGTTGCATTTATGATCCTAGTGATCAAAATAAAGTTTTTTCAAATCAAGATTCACCCAAAGAGAAAGATTTTTTTTTAGTGACTTACAATTATACTCGTTCGTGCACACATTACCAGAATCGACGTGGAGGCAAATGTATAGTTTTTCATGTTTTGTGCCTTCAACTTTTGTTCCAAGTCTAGGGGGACCTTTTGTACTTCAAGGAACTGAGAGAGGCCATGTGGTAAGTGAACTGAAGACTCAGTCAAGTTCATTTGCCAATAGCTTCTTGTGAAATCCATGACAGAGAGTAAATAAGAAAATCTGACCAGCATTTAACCAGTCCTGAGTATGGGGGGACCAACAACCCTGGTGATTTGGTGCAACCGAAATCAATACACCATCATGTAGCCACTTCAGCAGTTTGGTTCCAGAATATGGTGTTTTAAAAATTAGAAAATATTGCCATATTGGAATTAATAATAGAAAATGTACATCCAAAGGAGCAATATGTTTGTCAACGATATTTAGGCTACAATATGTATGCCGTGATTCATACCTACAACATATAAGAATATCCCTCCATATGTGATTTAATGCTGCTAGTGGGGCCTTGAAGGAGCAGGAGGAGGCAGCGCCTTGTTATCCAAGTTCCATCCAAGCTCCTTGTCTTTCAGTATTTGATGTCTCTAAACCTGGCTCTTACAAGCTCCAGTGATGCCATGCGAGTTCCAGGCAGTAGCCTCAAGGAGCTTCATAGAGGCACAGGTGGAATCCTTGCAGCTGACCAGGAAGTCCGACATCTGACTGGCTTCCTTTTCAAGATAATATTCAAAGGAGGGAGGGTGATCAAATAGATCAAGAAGGCACTCTTTACCACTAAAAAAGTGGAAGGTCCAGTATCAGCTAGTGCCCTAGACAAGCATAGGTAAACAAATGGGGGTTGCTGAAACGTTCCTTAGTGAGGGAATTGTGTGTATCTGGCGTGACCGAGGGTGTAGATATGACACCTTTGGGCATCCATTTTGTTGGATGTGGTTGCCTCACACACCCATATGGGTGTCATGCTTCATCATTGGCGTTTGCTCCTGGTCGGGGAGGCGGTGCAATCCCCGACGGGCTCACCTCTAGGAGGGGCTCTTTAGCGGAGATCTTTTAAATCCAACTGCCTTATGGTGAATGATGAAGCATGACACCCATATGGGTGTGTGAGGCAACCACATCCAACAAAATGGATGCCCAAAGGTGTCATATCTACACCCTCGGTCACGCCAGATACACACAATTCCCTCACTAAGGAACGTTTCAGCAACCCCCATTTGTTTACCTTTCCTTTTCAAGGTCCCATTAGTTGCAGGGCAGCTTCAGTACTCCTCTGGTGAGGCTTTGCCATATTGGCATGCCATTAATAGCACATCGCTTGTCCCCTCACGCCACCACATAGTTTGGATCACTTAACAGTGTAAGGTCCAGTCCGGGCATTGATCTCGTTCTGCCTCACACGGACCAGCAGTAACATCTCTTCCTCTTCTTTGGAGGATATGACCGAGGCATCGCTTTCACACCACACATACTATTTTTAGGTCTTGGCCTAGCGATGGCTGCGCTTGCGCAGTCTCGCTGGCAAGATTTTATGTTTTTAGGTATGGGGGCTTGAACCCTCCCCTCTTCTCCATTGGCTGGCCTCGTAAATGCAGCCAGCCATTGGAGGAGAAGGGCGTCACTTCATTCAAGGCCCGTCTTTTTCGGATTCGGGGGCGTGTTTTTTGCAGTTTTTAACTCCGTGACGTCATCCGTCACTCAACAGCAAAAGCCACGACCACGAATGCGAAAATGGCGGCGCTTTTCTGACGCCATTTCTGCCCGACTGCCGCCGGAAGAAGTAGAGTAGCTGCTGAGTCCTCCGGTGAGTGCTCGCTTTTCTTGCCTCTTCTTGCCTCGTTCTTGTGCTTGTTTTTATTAAGGTTATTAGATAAGGTCCAATAGAAAAATCGATAAGGGAATATTACGCTCCATCCAACCAAACGTACAATTTTAGGCCAATCACAGGCGGGTTTACAGACGCACACTTCCGGCCACAAAGTTTCATAGAAGTTTCACCCGCTGATCAAACTTGCACAGACTTGACACTGGGGACCCCTGGATGCACTCTAGATTTGTAAGCCACGGATGGTGGTCTCTGTGAGAGGCAGAGTGCTCGCGCCCTCGGACTCCGCCGGGATGACTTGGACCCTCGCTGCAGCCGATCCTCCTGTTCTCTCCTGGGCTGGACTCGCCTTCCTCCTGCACCTGCTCGTGCCCTGCGCCTCCTTCAATCTGGCCACGGCCCGGCCCACTTTGTACTTGGGGAACCCGGGCAATTACTTTGGGTTTGCCGTGGATTTCTACACCCCGGATCCTGCGTCGTGAGTACAGCTGGTTCTGTGCATGAAGTTGTTGTGTGGTGTATTGTGCTGTGAAATACAGCGCTGAGTTTCAGATGTTGGTTGTGACTGTGTGTATCCTGTGCATATTGTGATGGGGGGAGCTGCCTGTATGTGTGGTAGTCTCAATGGAATATTGCTAGATGAAGCTATAATTGTGTTCGAGACATGTTGCCAGCCCGCTGTGTTCGCGGGTGAAGCTTGTAGCAGCAGCGTTAGGAGTGAGGGGTTTAAAGGGACAACAAAGAGGTCGGAAATGTATCCCTGAGTGCAAACAGCGTACAGCGAGCCTTAGGGCGTGTGAACTGGTGGACGTCCAGACATAGGTGCGGGGATCGGAGCCAAGCACGGAGTGCAGGGGTTAAGTCGGAAGAGGGGAATTCCACCCCTCCCGCAAGCTCTTCCCTGAAACCAGACTTTTTCAACATCCTTCCCGATAGCGTAGTAGTCACTTATGTATTATGGGCGATGGAGCCGAGCTCCACAGACTCCGGCCCCCAGAATGCCTACTGGAGCGTTGTCATGTTATTGTTAATATCTGCAAAGTTGAGGTCTTCATTTCAGTTTCTTGGTATAATTATACACTGTAACGAAAACAATGTATTCTATAGTAAACATGTTATCCTATCCAACCACAAACACTACTAAGAAAAGCTGTCCCAAAAGTTTCATCATCCGAAGTTGCTCCAATATCCCCTCCTGTGAACCTGCCTCCAGACTGTCAACCGTATGCTGCTGTCCTTATAAATGTACCCACCCTGAAGGCTGGTCAAAATGAATCCCCTCAAGCCTTAAAAAATAAAACGTTGCACTGGCTAGAGTCCAACAGACCCCTCCCTAGGGGCCTTGATGGATCAATTATAGGAGTCAGAAGGGTGGGATGGGTGGGTTATGGTCACAAGCACTTGGAAGGAGACTGCGTGGTGGTCAATTTCAGGGACAGTAGAGTAGCACAAACCATCTGCAATTCTAAACCAAATCCCAGGGGGCAGAGAATCGGTATAGTGGACTTAACCTTTTTTTATCCAAGATCAATCACTACCCCGATTGGCCGAGAATCCGGAGTGGTTTGGAGCAATAGCTCTGCCTATTCTGAATTTCCTGCTAACCCACAATTCCACCCTCAGGCAGTCTGGCCATCGCCTGGGTGGAGACCACCGGGATATTGAACCGACGGTATCGTAGGGGAGGTCCTCGGAGTCTGTAACTCAGGTGATGCCACTGAGCTGAGTGGGCTGACCATTGATTATGGCACTCTCCCCCCAAGTATAGTAGTTCCCACCCCTATACTAGAGAGTAATCAGCTTCCCGGGAGGCATGGTGGGGTTGGCAGCCTAAAGTCCCAGGACCCGCTGGAGGGTGGAGGCGGCCTCGACTCTGGCGGTGACCCAGCTGTGGCGGATCCAGTTCTCAGGATTTTCAGCTGGAACATCGCAGGAATCGATAGGAAGTTGGGGCTGCCTGACTGGAACGCTCTAGTTGAGGGATATTCTATTTGTATTTTCCAGGAGACGTGGGGTAGGGAGCCCTGTCATAAGGTGGGATATTCATCCCACTTTGTTCCAGCTGTCCCACCTTTGTCAGGGAGGGGTCGCCCTTCGGGTGGTCTCCTCATTTGGGTTGCTGTCTCTTTAGATTGCAGGGTGGAGGAGCACCCCACAAATTCACCTGATATCCTCAACATCACGTTAAAAGATTCTCGGGGATGTCTGCTCCTAGACATCTTCAATATCTATGCTAGAGGTACTAGGGGAGGCGTACAATCGCCCACCATTGCTCTTTTGGAAGATCTTCTTAGGCAGCGGCCAAAAAAAACGTGCAGTTTGGTGGCGGGTGATATAAATTGTACGTTCGAGCCCCTAGCCCTCGATGACATGCTGGGCATAGAAGAGGAGGATTCGAGAAAGGGGATTCCGGCCCTGACTCTGCCCCCTATTAAAAGGTGGTCACAAGTGGCGTTGCAGATCAACGCACTCAATATGGAATTTGATCTGAGGGCGGTCAATGGGAGGTCCAAATCTGATTTGATTGGTGCACACACTTACAACAGGCCCAATCATACGTCTAGAATAGATTATATTCTTCTCGACCTATGTTTATGGAGCACCCTGAGTGACATGGAGATTATTCAGACCATTGAGAGTGATCATAATCTTCTCTCTCTTGTCTTATCTCCTGAGTGGCTCAAGGGCAAGGCTGGGTTACAACCACTGTCAGCATCCAACTCTCAGATGGCCAGTGTATCTAACTGTGGGAGGCGACTGAAGTGGGCCAAGCTCGTCTTATCTGTTGAGAAAGTCACAGCCATAGATGCACTGCTGGCCTCAGCCCAGAGAAATCTAGGCTCATTGTCCCATGCGCCTAAGGAGGCCACGCAGATTTTTTGTGACCTAACTAGGGCCCTAAGTAAGCTTTTCATCTCACCTAGTAGTTCCTTAGGTGCGACTAACAGGACTAAACCCATGAATAGACAGGGATGGTTTACGACAAAATGCAGGACCATGAAAAAAGCCTTGATAGGGGCAGTTAAATCCAAGTCCCAACTTGCAATTAGGACAGCAAGGAAGGATTACTCCCACACCTTAAGGGCAGCGAAAAAGGAGTGGGAGGAGAAGTTTTGGGAAGACCTTTTGGTAGCAAGCAAGGGAAAGGATGCAAGGGGCTTTTGGAGTTTGGTTAGAACAAAGAATAGGCCAGATGTATCGCTGGTTACGTGTAACATCCCCGCCCAGAACTGGTATAACCACTTCGAGGCCCTATATTCTCAACCTGAAGGGGTCCTTAGTGAGCCTTTTTCCCTGGAGGATGATGTTATTGTTAGTGGCATTGATGGCTTTACCGCGAGGGAGGTGGAGGCCGTAATTAAGTCCCTGGTCCCATTAAAAGCAGCTGGGCCGTATGGGATACCAGGTGACTTGCTACGAGCCGATCCCAAGGAATGGGGACAACTGGTCGCTACACTACTAAATGCAATTGTGAGGGGCGCATTAGTACCTGATTCCTGGAAGGGGGCGGAGGTTGTCCCGATATTCAAAAAGGGGTGTCGGGACAACCCCGCTAATTACAGGCCCATTAGTCTCATCGACTCTTCCCAAAAGGTGGTTGGGAAGGTGATTTTGGGGAGGGTCCTTCAATGGGCTGATGACTACAAGATACTGTCTGACTTTCAGGCGGGATTCCGTTCAGGCACTGGGACGATCGAACAGGCCTTCAGGCTGATGCTCCTGTATTGGAAGGTGGTGGTGCTGGGCAAGGGCAGTCTTTATCTGGCCTTCATTGACCTGAAGACTGCCTTTGACCTAGTACCCAGGGAGGAGCTATGGAGGGTTCTGCAGGGGCTGGGGTTGCCCCCCTACATCCTGTCGCTTTTGATGAAACTTCATACAGACAATTATGCACAGGTGCGGTGGGGTACGAATGGGGAGAAAACCAATAGGATCCCGGTGTGTAGGGGAGTCCGCCAGGGATGTGTGTTAGCTCCCATACTATTCTTATTGTATGTGAATGGCGTGGTAGAGCACCTGCTTAAAGAACCAGCAGATGCTCCGTCCCTGGCGGGCACTCGGATCCCCACCCTGCTCTTTGCCGACGATACCCTTCTCATCGCAAAGACACCCCGGGGTCTCCAAAAGCTCCTCAACCGCTTCCAGGAGTTCTGCTCTCTCAGGGGCATGGCGATCAATGTAGACAAGACCAAATTCCTGACCTTGAACCCTCCTAAAAAGTTAGGGCCCCCTCCGGTTCTAAATACTGTTAGTTTGGTTATTTGGGGATCCGCCTTAGTAATTCCATGGGCTGGACCCCACATATTCAAAAGATGCTGCTCAGCCACAAAAGGGTGACTGGCGTCCTACTCCGGGAACATCGCTCATCCTCTAAACATTGCATTTCCCCGGTTATAGACATCTACAAAGCTAGAGGGGTTACTGCTGCCCTGTATGGGGCGGAGTTGTGGGGCACCTCAAACCTTGAGGTACTAGCTAAAGCGGAAAGTACGTTTCTGAAGGATCTTATGGTCCTTCCATTGAGCACACCCACAGTCCCAGTGCTTCTCGACTTGGGCTGCAGACCAATTGCGGACCAGGCGCGACTCCGGCCTTTGCTCTTGTGGGCTCGCTTGTGGAGGGTTCCCGAGCTAGCCTCATATGCAGCAGGCCTGTCTGAGGTCATCGCAATGGAGGGATGGCACCGAATAAAATGGTTAAGGGATGTTAAGAGTCTATTGGGGGAGCTGGGTCTGGATGACTGTTGGGCTACTCGTTCTGCTCCTCCCAAAGCCACCTTGAAGAAATTATACTGGGAGTGGGTATCTTCCAAACTCATTGGCAATCCTCGACACTGCAATTCGACCGCAGCATTCCTAAAAATCAAAGATGTGGTTGCATATGAGCCTTATCTGGACCTTATCTCTATCCCACTGGATAGGGCTCTCTACTTTAAGCTTAGAGTGGGTACCTTACCTCTAGGTAACCTGGTGCCCAGGTGGAAATCTTCTTCCCAGTCCTCGCCCTTCTGTGCTTTGTGTTCGACACGGGTGGAGAGGGTGGCACAGGCTCATACCATTGTGTAGACTTTTAGGTACACGCCAGCATTTGGTGGCCCTCCGTATCCTACTGACTGACACATCCTCCCCCATTGTCTGTGGTGTTAAAAAAAAATTTAAATGGGCATGGGTGATCCGCTCAAAAAGGCTTTCCATTTCAATTTAATTCCTTTTTAAATATTTATTGTAATAGTTCCCGATTGTTTTATTCTTTTTAAATTACAATGTATTTTATTCTCGGCCTTGTGAATGTATTTCTTAATGTATGTATTGCTTTTAAGATATTTACGTATCGAAATAAAGCATATATCACTCAAACATGTTATTGTTTTCAGGGCTAGCATTAGCCAAGACCTTTTTCATTCCACGGAAATTATATATAATATAAAGGTTATTGTGCCAGTCAGTTTTCTTCCCCCACTACAGCACACAATATGAGGCAAAGGATCAGCCCAAGTTTGACTATCGTCACTGTGGGTGAGGCAGTCGGTTCTTTCACATTGACACATCCACACACAAAGCAGCTCCAATCAGGGCCAGGCTCTAGCTACGATGGCAATGTGTGCTTATTGTGACCAAAAACTAGCTTTGCTTTTTAGCCATTGTTTTTTCTATATTGGTGAACGCCCAGCAGCCCCCGATCAATAAAAGTGTAAAAACACAAAACAAAAGTGACAAAGTGAAAAGGCTGCTAGCCAATGGCAGACGTATTGGCTCCACCAAAGCTTGTTCAATTTAAGTATGCTGCAAGGAGATGAAGCCCAAACCCCCTCATCCAGGGTGTTTCAGTTCGGCACAAGGCTGACACCCGCCTGGTCTTTGCCCCCAATTCTTCCCACCTGCCCCCTCCCCTTTTTACTTAGTTCCGTCTCGCTTCCCACTCTGATCTTTGGCACTTGGCTAAAGCATGCAATGTTTTGCATCAGACACAAGCATTTGTTTTTGAAGCATTTGGAAACCAGAAATATGAGGTACACCCTTTTTCAGGTCTGCAAACTTTGCACCCCATGCAGGGATATATCTTGTGCACTACAAATCCTGCCAATTCAAGGCAGAGGCATACTTCCACTTTTTGTGGCAGAATCCACAATTCAAGAAACGTCACTTCAACAAAGATGAATGGTTTATCAACCTGGGGACCCAGAACTAGCGACAGTTGTCTGGTTGCTGGGTGTAGGCCCTTCTATGGTCCTCGGGTCAGTTAAAGAAAGTGGGTACGTTTGGGAAAGTGCGCACCGCCCCTTTCTGGTAACCTCTACATGCCGGGTACCCTGCAGCTGCAGGATGATTTTTCATTTCTCTTGCAGAATAAACTCATGTGTCAAGCACAGTCCTGAATGCCAGACGCTGACTTGTACACGAGCGATGGTTCAGTGCAAGACAAGTGACAGTCACTCAGACGAAGAGCGCAGCAAAGGAAACTCAGTGTAGTTCAGAGGTTGTTTCATTCGTCCCTCACACTCTGAAAGAGGAAGGATCCGTGCCCTTCCTAAAGGACAGCTCAGTCAGGCCTGCTCGGGTTTTGGGCCGACTGATTGTTCTAGACTCTGGATTCTTGCACCTAGAATCTTTTTTTGCTGTTCCCATTTCATGCAAGTTTTAGGTTTGGGAGCAGCTTGTGGATGGCTCCGTTCAATAGACTGTTAGGTGTGTCAGTGAGCATTGTGTTGCAAAAAGAGTCCAGGTGTAGCACAAATATTCGAACCGTGAATGTTTTTCACTTTCAGATTAAGAGCCGGGGCAGTTTAATCGAGACAACAGATATCTATGTTGTGTCTTTTAAACTTGGACCAAAAGAAGGCGGTGGGCTTTCTGAAGTTTGTTCAACTGATATTGCAGTAGTATTTGGCGCAGTGTATTGTATAGCTTGCAGTGGTACCTGAATTATGCCTGTATCTTATGTTGGACTCGGTGCTTAGGAATGTTCTGCTGAATTGGTGAAATTGTTGATGAAAGGCTCCTGACACTGGTAGTCTGAGAGCACCTGTTAGCCCCCCAGGGATCTTTTCTTGGGGGGGGGGCTAAGGGGCAGAGCTGCTGAAGGAGCAATGAGTGGGTGAGTTCGTTTTGCCAGGGCAGGGCTTGGGGAAGAAGACGTAATATATTTTATTTGCTGATTGAATTTCAGGCTTCTCTTGTGCACACCCTTTGATGGTATCTAGGCTATTGGAGACTTAAGAAAAGCAGGTCTTGGGGCCACAAACTTTCATGATGAGTTGTATGTTATCACTTTAGAAATTGGAGAGAAAGTGGCTTAGTTTGACTTTTTGGCTGTGCTTGCTCTAGAGGGATGAAGGCCAGTTAAGGCTGTGCCGTGAGTGTTGGTGACATTCTGAAGTCTATCAGTGAGCGTGTTGTGGGATCTCATGCCCAATCTGGTAAACCCTTAAGGAGGCCCCTGAGCCTGTGTTTTAGACTTGACTGGGCTGCAAGCTCGCCCTGCACAGGGATGATGAGGGTTTCTGCTTCGTGCCTCTGTTCGTGCCTCTGTTCCCTGTTTGTGCCTCTGTTCCCTGCTTGTGCCTCTGTTCCCTGCTTGTGCCTCTGTTCCCTGCTTGTGATCCGGTTTTCGTGCCTCTGTTCCCTGCTCGTGCCTCTGTTCCCTGCTTGTGCCTCTGTTCCCTGCTTATGCCTCTGTTCCCTGCTCGTGCCTTTGTTCCCTGCTTGTGATCCGGTTTTCGTGCCTCTGTTCCCTGCTTGTGCCTCTGTTCCCTGCTCCTGCCTTTGTTACCTGCTCGTGCCTCTGTTCCCTGCTTGTGCCTCTGTTCCCTGCTTGTGCCTCTGTTCCCTGTTTGTGATCCGGTTTTGGTGCCTCTGTTCCCTGCTTGTGCCTCTGTTCCCTGCTCGTGCCTCTGTTGCCTGCTTGTGATCCGGTTTTCGTGCCTCCCTGCTTGTGATCCGATTTTCGTGCCTCTGTTCCCTGTTCGTACCTCTGTTCCCTGCTCGTGCCTCTGTTACCTGCTCGTGCCTCTGTTACCTGCTTGTGCCTCTGCTCCCTGCTTGTGATCCGGTTTTCGTGCCTCTGTTCCCGGTTTTCGTGCCACTGTTCTCGGTTTTCGTGCCTCTGTTCCCGATTTTCGTGCCTCTGTTCCTGGTTTTTGTGCCTTTGTTCCCTGCTCGTGCCTCTGTTCCCAGCTTGTGATCCGGTTTTCGTGCCTCTGTTCGTGCCTCTGTTCCCTGTTCGTGCCTCTGTTCCCTGTTCGTGCCTCTGTTCCCTGTTCGTGCCTCTGTTCCCTGCTTGTGCCTCTGTTCCCTGCTTGTGATCCGGTTTTCGTGCCTCTGTTCCCTGTTCGTGCCTCTGTTCCCTGCTTGTGCCTCTGTTCCCTGCTTGTGCCTCTGTTCCCTGCTTGTGCCTCTGTTCCCTGCTTGTGATCCGGTTTTCGTGCCTCTGTTCCCTGTTCGTGCCTCTGTTCCCTGCTTGTGCCTCTGTTCCCTGCTTATGCCTCTATCCCTGCTTGTGATCCGTTTTTTCGTGCCTCTGTTCCCTGTTTGTGATCTGGTTTTTCGTGCCTCTGTTCCCTGCTTGTGATCCAGTTATTCGTGCCTCTGTTGCCTAGGGCGTTACTGGGCAGAGAGCTGTGTGTGTGTGTGGCTCTCTGTGTGTGGCTCTCTGTGTGTGGCTCTGTCTGTGTGTGTGGCTCTGTCTGTGTGTGTGGCTCTGTGTGTGTGTGTGTGTGGCTCTGTGTGTGTGTGTGGCTCTGTGTGTGTGTGTGTGTGTGTGGCTCTGTGTGTGTGTGTGTGTGTGGCTCTATGTGTGTGTGTGTGGCTCTGTGTGTGTGTGGCTCTGTGTGTGTGTGTGTGTGGCTCTGTGTGTGTGTGTGTGTGGCTCTGTGTATGTGTGTGGCTCTGTGTATGTGTGTGGCTCTGTGTGTGTGTGTGGCTCTGTCTGTGTGTGTGGCTCTATGTGTGTGTGTGTGTGTGTGTGTGTGGCTCTGTGTGTGTGTGTGTGTGTGTGCCTCTCTGTGTGTGTGTGTGTCTCTGTGTGTGTGTGGCTGTGTGTGTGTGTGTGTGTGTGTGTGTGTGTGTGTGTGTGTGTGGCTCTGTGTGTGTGTGTGGCTCTGTGTCCGCTAATACTCTCTACTACTCTTTAATGCTCACCTATTGCCATTGTAAATGACAATACCAATGCCAATAGCTCTAACTTTAACAAAGCCGAGACCATTGCATTGTAAATGCTTGTTTTTTGTTGTTGCTTTAAATCTGTGGTATATTTTGAAAGGCATGAGCGTAGCTTACTTTTCTTTCGAAGCGGAAACACCTAAACACTGGCACATAATGAGAACCCCACATTGAGAATGAGGTGAGTGCCCCCTGAGACACCCATATTTCACAGATATTCACCGGGCTTAGGCTCGGCTGTATGAGGGCCCACTTGGAGGTTTGGGCCCCAGCGCTCCAGGGACCTGCGTTACGCCCTGCCCTAGCAGTTTTCTCTGCGAGATACATTAGAAAGTGCGTATAGGTTCGTTTTTATTTTCAGTATGCCAACGAATCGGAAGAAAACAAGTTCCGTTTTCAGTTTCAAATGCTGCTTGGACTACCTCCAGCATGTGTAACATACCAACTATTTTTGACTGTGTTTTAATGTACTTTGATGGCATGCATGCAGAGATAACAGCTGTCGTCAGGTTCGAGGACATTTATCTAAGGGCTGGATCCCTGCGATGTATAGCGTTACACAGAGACACACACTCATATATACAAACCTTCTAACTTTTCTTTTAGCCTCTTTATCTGTCAGCCATTGAGGGATTATATTTGCTAATGATAACAAGGGGCTAAGAACAACAGCCCCTTCTTTAATGTAGTCCGACAAATTCCAAATGTGTGAGAGCGAGGTGGATGGTGGTTGCGGTTTGCGCACCGTTGCGTGGCTGTAAGAAATCAAAAATGTTAATCATGATGATTGTCACGGTGACAACCACCTGTAATGATTACGGTTTTGATTTATTACAGCAACGCGACGGTGCACAAACCGCAACCACCATCTACCTCGCTCTCAGAAACTGGGACAATCATCATCATGTTCTCCACTGCACTGCGCAGCGCCCTGGCAGAACCGGGCCCGGGGACTGTATTACATACTACTACTTTAATCTATGGTCGCGTGGCTGCAATAAATGAACATTTTCAATCATGATGATTGTCACGGTCACAGTGACAATCATCATGATTAAACGTTTTGATTGATTGCAGCCAGCCACGGCCCCCTCTCACACTCACAAACTGGGGCAATCATCCTCACGGTCTCCTGTCTCCAATGCGCAGGCAGCGGCCTGGTAGAACCGGGCTCGGGCCTGTATTACTAATTACTCCTACTTTATCCACGGTCGCGTGGCTGCAATAAAATACTTTAATCATGATGATTGTCACGGTGACAGTGACAATCATCATGATTAAAAATGTTGATTTATTGCAGTGAGCCATGGCCCGCAACGGTGTGCAAGCCGTGGCCACCTCGCTCCGCTTTCACAAACTGGAGATACGTATTTTTATCTTCACAATCTCCACTGTGCAGAACCCGGCCGGGGCCTATATTGCCTTTTGCTTTTAATCCCGGCCCGGCCGCCCGCCCACTGCCCATGATGATGCCTGGCTGCATCCCATTCTATTCCACCCTGACTGGAACAGACTCACCTGCCGGCGGCAGAAGTCAGGGCAAGGCTAGCCAGGAGCTAGAAATAATTAAATTATGGCCAGCGGTCGCACGGTGCATCTCAATCGCCTCTGAGATCCCGCCTCTCCTCACCAGTCAAGCGCACTTTTAATTGTGCAAGCCGCAATGCGCAGGACAATTGGTCACTAGCCCCACCCTAAGGGTGAAGGGTAGGAACGCGCATACGCGGTGGCGGAGACGGCTGCACACTGCTCTCCACTACGGCATTACCATGTTTTTTGCCATTGAACTTTTGTTGAAGTCTAAAGCTAGAGTAAGTTATGTAACAGTTAACCCCTACCTATTAATTAATTACCTATCCCAGAAGGAGGGTCACGGATGTATAGTGCTTGCTGGCTCTGCTGAGGGGGCCCCTGGGGGCCATGCCTTCCCCATTTAATTTATGAAGTTTAGTCTAGAGTGAGCGTTTCGGAACCTAAGTTACGTCACCTACCTATTAATCACATATCAAAAAAATCCCTGACGGCCACATATGTGTAGTGTTTACTGGCTCCGCGCAGAGGGGGCTGCGTGGGCCTGTGTAACGCCCCTGTTTCCTGGTTGCTCCAGGCTTGCTCCAACTTCCCTACAAAGGAGAAGTTCCTCAGACCTTGCTGGTCTGCACAGAAGCCAATCCAAGGATTGTTGGGTTCAGTCCGGATACCGACACCGCAGTCAACTAGATCCTTTGTGGGACAGCTCGAATCCAGCTCCTGGTCATCGTCGACGCCTCCTTGTCCTCGTGAAATCACCCGACATCTGGTGGCATCTTTCTATCCCCGCCCTGGTCACCAGACTCTTTCCCTTCTGCGTTCAGGTTCTTCAGATCTTCGATCCACCCTTGGATCCACCCGGACACTTTTCCTCTGGTCGCCTGCAGCACTTCTTTGCAGCTCTCCATTGAAAACGACGACGAAACCCGACACGATAAGACACCTATGCACTCAGCTTCCTTGGGTGAGGTAACACGAGTACTCCGGTGCTCCCGTGGGTCTTGACTCTAGAAATGTCCCAGTTTAAAAGGGTTCCATCGTAGTCCATCCGGAAGTGTCCTTAAATTGTATATTTGAAACTTTTACGTTTCCCGTAGAAAGTCTATGGTAACCCGCGGCTGTGTTTAGACACTGCACGCGTCTCCCGTGGGCCTCCTACTTCCTAACCTTTGGTTGTTTAGAGTAGCCCCAGCAATTCCACAGGCCCCATGCCTGCTTTCTAAGTCTCTCGTGGTTCTTATACCACTATTTTAGTATATGGTTTGAGAGGCCCCTAGGGCATAACGTATACTGTGCAACTTATCGTATATTAACTAAGTGACTTCTATTGTATTTTTAACTCTGACTTCATAAAGAGTGCAGAGGAGTTGTGTTTAGAATAAATACATATATATTTGATATATACCTTGTGTGGTGTCCTTTCATTTGGTACTCAAGGGATTATAGTTGGTAAAACAACTTGCTTAATACGCTCTCTGAAGTCTTAGCCTGATGACTGCTGGTCCATGCTACCACTAGGATAGCTTTCTATAAGGTTGACTGTACAACCACCATCAATAAGGGTCGATTAGACTGGTGCAAGGTGCCTACTAGAACTAGTGGACATCATACGCAAGGCTAACTTCTCACAGTATTTTTGTGATACTTTGCACTTCAACCTAGCTGATTACATCATGACATCCGTCACTATGGAGGGGTCCATCATTGCCACAAATTGCCCTGCTAAACGTTTTAGCTTAGCTATTTGTTAACCTATTTTTCTTTCCAGTGCAACAGATGCTTCGGTTCCGGAAGTAGAGGGTGGGGGAAATTGGTGGGGGCTGTGGGGGGCGTTGTCCTCTGACTTGCTTTTGTTTTGGCTCCGTTTGAGCCTTTGTTTTCTCTTTTTCCCTTTTTCGGCAGTCAGACCTTTACACATAGCAATGCCATTGACAGACAGTACACCACCTTGCATAGGCCATGCCTTTACCTTCTTATCAACAACCCGACATTTTCTTATCGCACTGCTATCGCCAGACAGCCTACCACTTTACACTTGCCACACCTTTCCGCCCTGCTTGCGGCCCACCGCTTCGCGAGAAACAGGGCCCCTCCGGTTTGCCCTGCTTTCAGCCCACAGACGACCCAGATGACTAGCATTAGGTCCCTCTACGTTCTGTCTTGGAACGTGAATGGCTTGTTGGACCGCATCAAATGGACAGCCACCCTCAAATATGCCCAGTGCCACGCACCTGACGTCCTCCTATTCCAGGAGACCCACCTCCTGGGAACCCACTGTCCATTTCTAGCGAGATACAGGTGTGATAGGGTGTGGCATTCCGGTTATACACGGGTATCCCGGGGAGTGGTCATATTACTTCAGAGGGGTCTTCCTTTCACTCCTACACAGGTGACGACTGACACACAGGGTCGATACATGATCTTATCCGGCAGGCTCGAGGGCTGCACCCTGAGCCTAGCCTCAATATATGTTCCTCCCGCTACACTTCCCTCCACTCTCCGACACCTCACAGCTATAATCTCTGCCCTACCATTAGGTCAGACAGTACTCGGAGGCTACTTGAATGTGGTTATGCAACCGTTGCTTGACGCGACTGGAGAACTATCCCCACTGCGCTTATCCCACGCCAGGAAGCTTTTGGATTGGTCGGCTGCACTTGGTCCGTGTGACGCCTGGAGGATTTGGAATCCCCGGGGGAAACAGTATACCCACACCTTGGCGGCCCATCACACTCACTCCCGCATCGACTTGTTCCTCCTGCCGGCCACCAACTGCCAACATGTTTCTAATATTTTGAATCTCCCCCGCGGAATTTTGGACCACTCAGCTATTTCGTTATGCTTGGGAGGCTCCACTGACGGGACGTGGACGGTCTGGCGACTGAACGTGTAGTTCCTACAAGACACAGATATTAGGGATGCGCTCATGGTGGAGCTGCGACACTATTTCCTTACTAACCAAGGCTCTGTCCCCTCCCCAGGCACACTCCGAGAGGCCGTCAAGGCCACCATACGCGGCGTAGCCAGAGGCCTAGTACATGCGAAACGTGTGGAGCAGACTGTTCGTCTGACCCAGCTTGAGGCGCAGGCCACGCAGATGGAACTGACCCTCGCGGAGACGGCGGAAGCCCAGCATGCTCAACCGCTGGCAGCAATCTGGGATGAAATCCGTCAGCTTTCCCTCAACTCGGCCAAGGTGTTGTGGCGCTCCTCTGTGGCCCGTGTCTACAAGTGGGGGGACAAAAATGGGAAGCTGCCCCATAACCTGGTTACCTACCCCAGGGCCAAAAGAATCGTCCCCGAAATCCGGGACGCTGTGGAAACCCAACATTGCACCTCACGGGCAATTGCTTAGGCTTTAGCGAGCTACTATACCCAGCTGTATTCTGCTCACCCCCACCCCGGGCCTCTCTGTTTGACTTGCTGGGGCAGTCATCTATCCAGCTCCCCTGCCTCACTCAGGCAAAATTGACGGATCTCGACCTCTCCTTTACACTAGAGGAGATACAAGGGGCCATTTCTTTGTTGAATCCAGGGAGGACGCCTGGCCCGATGGCTTCCTGCAGGAGTACTACGCGGCTTACAGGTACTTGTTGGTGCCCCATCTGGCTAGCCTCTTCCAGGATGTGGCCGAGGAGGACTCCTTTCCCCTGAGACTGACGTGGCCACTATCGTGGTTATCCCAAAGACCCAGCCACCCTCTTCCTTCTGTGCGGATTACCGTCCAATTTCATTAATCAATGCTGAAATGAAGATTTTTGCCACAGCCCTGGCCCAACCGCTTCGTCCCCTTTTGCACAAACTGATTCACCCCGACCAATGTGGCTTCTTGCCGGCACACGGCACTCGGCAATGTATACGGCGCCTCCATCTTGCCCTGGCTCACCGCCACACCCTAACACCATATCTGGCTCTACTGCTTATAGACTTTGGGAAGGCCTTTGATACAGTTGACTTGTCCTATCTGGAGGATGTCCTTGTGGCAATGGTTTTGGCCCTCAGTTCCGACGCCTCATCCGGGTCCTGTATTCCAACCCCAAAGCCAATGATGCCCTCTCAGAGGCTTTTCCAATCCGGAGGGGCACTCGTCAGAGGTGCCCCCTCTCACTCCTTTTATTCGCGCTTGCGATGGAACCTCTGGCCTGCCTCATAGGTAACTACCCACAAGTCCGAGGCTGGTCCTGGGACCTCCACCAAGTGGACAAAATTGCCCTATACGCGGACGATGTCCTGCTTTTCTTGGCTCTCTCGGACTGCTCCAGTCCCCACTGCCTGGAGACGCTCCGAGCTTTCGAGAATGTCTCAGGCCTTCGGCTCAACCCGTCTAAGTCCACTCTAATCCCCCTCCACCTTTCCAGGGCTTGCTTTGATTGGCAGTCCAATATCCCTATCAGGAGACAATCGTTCAAGTACCTTGGGATCTGGGTGACTCTACTCCCTGTGCTGCAATGGGTACTTAATCTTACTCCCCTAGTCACGAAAGCCAAAACCGACATCAAGCGCTGGCAAACACTACTGCTCAACCCCCTTGGAAGAGGGGCACTGTTTAAAATTATAATTCTTCCCCGCTTCCTATATATCCTTCAGAACATTACCTTTCATCTCCTGGGTAGCTGGTTCCGAGACTTCAACGGGGTGATTACAAAGTTTCTGTGGGGATGGGAGGTCACGTATCGCCTTGGCCCATTGTCAGAAACCGCCCTTTGACGGAGGCATGGGTATGACAAATCTTCACCTATACTACTTGGCTACCAGACTCCTTGTCATCCATGACTGGTTCTCTAGGCGGTGGTCTGACTCGGCCTATCGGACTGAACTTCGAACCATGGACTTCCAGCATATCCAAGCCTACTTATATGGGGCTCCTATCCCACAGGCGATCCCACTAATCACTACAGCAGTCCTCGTAGCCTGACGCTCTGCTCTGCAACACACGCACTGGGACAAGCGACTCACTCAACGTACACCCCTGTGGCAGGGGACGTGGCTGCGTGAAGCATCAACCCTTGCAGGATTTCTGCAATGGGACTACATGTGGATCTCACTCCTTGGAGACGTCTGGGTGGGGGATCATGTCAAGGCCTTCTCGGATCTGCAATAGCACCACTCCCTTCACACCTCCCAATTTTACAAGTACTTACAACTACGCCACACCCTCACTGCACACATCCCATCAGGCACGTCTCTGCCCAAGTTTAGCCCATTGGAGAAGAGGGCACTAGAGGGCGCACTGCGGGATGGCTGCCTGCTAAGACAGCTCCGCCGGTCAGGCACACAGATTGGCTTTAATGGCGTCTTAGCAGAATTGAAATCCCTACGTTTTGGCTGCAATGAGCATCGGAAGTGGTGGTGCCTAGCTGGAGCGGACTTGAGCGGGGTGAAGAGGTGCGAGAGGTGGTGAAATCGCCCCTTGATCTGCGCGGCCTTAAGATCGCGGAACTCCACAAAATGGCGGCCGCCAGGTAATGGACCACTGTCGAACTCCAAGGAGCGCCGTATCGAGCTGAGGCTGGTGGCAACTAGCTCGAGCTATTGTGGCGCTTACCTGGAGATGAGGAAAGGCTGAAGGAGTCAGCGGGCGGCCCACGGACAAGAGCATAGCTCTGTATGCACTATCGCTGCGGCGGGTCAGGCTGCGTGGCATGGCAGCGCCCTCGTTGGTATCGGACCGAACATCAGTCGGATCGCGGTAAGCGGGAAAGGGCGTGACTGAGCGCAGTGTATCTGGCTCGCGGGCTGCGGCTCTCGATGTCGCCGTGGGAGTTTAGGCGCATAAGTTGTGACTGAATGGCAGCAGGGCCGTGGCAGCATTCGGCAGGATAGCGCGCATATCATGCGCAAAATGGCGGTGCCCTGTGCACAAGATGTATTTTGGGAATACCTGCGGCACCACTGAGGATTACAGTACATGAACTGCAGTGTGCCTGTGAGTCTTCACCTTATTCACTCACGAGCGGCATAAACATTGGCAGTAACGCGGCGCGATGATGCTTCGGTACGCCACGTTATAATTCCTAGTCAGGCACGAAATGGCGGGAGCTCCCGGGGCACAGTACTAACAGCGGACCGCGACTAAGTTGTACCCATATACGTGAACTGCAATCATCCACGCCTGTAATATCATCCCCGCATTCCTGTTGGGTGCATGTGCTCAAAGCTGCGGGGGGGCCTGTCCTGTGCCAGAGGGAGACATAGTAGATCATGCTCCGCTTACAAGACCCGAGACCGCTGTCTGACCACACCGGGGCTTTGTTGCACTGATCTCTAGGAGCCCACCAGTTGCGAAATTCTCTCGACACATCTCAATGTACCTTTTCTCTATATCGCCGGTGCTCGAGCAGTTGAGCCCTTCCCACAACAGCACATAAAGTTGGAGGTCTGTCCCAGGTTTGCAGACAGTGCTTATAAGATACTATAGGAGCGGTTTGCTCTGTGTCAACACTTTTCCAATCTTGTTTGCAAAGAGCGACAGCAACATGGGCAAACCAGACAAACAACAGCCCAAACTCACATTCGAATCAAAAAAACAAACGAAAGGCGCACCGTCGCAATCAGATACTGAGTTGGAGGCAGACTCAGCAGTTAGTGGTACGATGGAAACTGTCCTTTTTTTTTCCACTTTAAAAAAAAAAATTAACATTTGTTTATCATTTTTCAGAAAAAAACAGATACAGTACAGCAGCACTTGATAAATCATGAGCTCCAAAACATGACACCACACAGGGTGTGATAACATTCCCAAAAACAGCCATGTACAAAACAGTGGGTGGTGAAGAGGCAGCCGGCATTACGCTCAGGCAATGATGAGGTGGCGCTATGCCAACGTAGTGTCCGCTCGATTGGGGTGACCAGAAGCCTGGTGGGAGTCCCAGAATCATAGGTGTAACGATGACCAGAGAGGGAGAGGGCAGAGGTCAGGCAGCCGCCAGCACCGGCGGCTGCCGCGGGCCAGGGGCCGGCAGGGAACGCGGGAGCGACAGCCGCGAGGAGAAAGAGCAGGCAGCGCATACATGGAACAGGAACAAATGGGGAGATCAGGTATTGGCCGCCTCCGCGGCCGCCGCGGACTTAGGGCTGGCAGGGTGTGCAGGGGATACAGCACCACGTGAGGAGAATCGGGAGAGGAGATAGGCGACTAGGGGACCCCAAATGTCAACAGGAAGTGATTTAGCGGGCATCAGATCCCAAAATTCAGAAAGGAGCGTTTGACAACGGGACGCATCTGCAAGCCAGTCCGCAACAGCAGGGGCGGGCCGGCGGCCCCAGCACATTGCAACCCTGCATCTCGCCAGCAGCAGGAGCATAGCAATGAGCCGACGGGAAGCCTCAGGGCACGGCTTGACAAACCCGAGAAGACATAGGAGGGGGTCCGGGCCTACAGCGGCGACCGAGATTTCAGAAATCGTAGAGCTGACCTTCATCCAAAACCTCTGCACCCTCGGGCAGAGCCAGGACAAGTGAGCGAAGTCAGCAGCTGGCGTCGAGCTTCGCCTGGACTCAGTCCCAAGCGGTGAAGAAACGCCGGAGTGCGATAGAACCTATGTAAGAACTTGAAGTGAATCAAGCGGAGCCGGTAATTCGGGGAGAGCTTCGTGGTCTGTGTAGTGGGTAAGTCCCACAGGTACAGGTGTAGATAAGTAGACACCGTAGACCAATTCAGGTACTTGTAGTTGATGTTTATTAACATAAGTCAAGGTCAGGATAACAGCCCCATCAGGAGCAGCCTACTGGCCGCTCAGCCCATCCTTAACTGTATTTACAACAAGGGGTGGTGATGGACAGAGTCTCTGAATTAAGCAGAATACTCTCACCCAGTCAAGAGATCAGGGCTAGATCCAACACCGTTTTTTAGCTCATTGAACCATCCCAGTTTCAGAACCTGGCTGTATGCAAATTAGTCTGTCCCTGGCCCAGTGCATCATGGGAACAGGGCAGACCAGACTACAAAAGCCAATTCTTACACTGGGAAGGAAACAAGCTTCCGGGGACCGGTTTCTGGCATTTCAGCCGTCTTCGGCCCGGCTTGCTTGAATCCTGATGGTGCAATGAGCAAGGGACTCACATCTGAGTATACCCTTCCACGATTAGGGTGGACAAAAATATTTACAACAAGGGGTGGTGATGGACAGAGTCTCTGAATTAAGCAGAATACTCTCACCCAGTCAAGAGATCAGGGCTAGATCCAACACCGTTTTTTAGCTCATTGCACCATCCCAGTTTCAGAACCTGGCTGTATGCAAATTAGTCTGTCCCTGGCCCAGTGCATCATGGGAACAGGGCAGACCAGACTACAAAAGCCAATTCTTACACTGGGAAGGAAACAAGCTTCCGGGGACCGGTTTCTGGCATTTCAGCCGTCTTCGGCCCGGCTTGCTTGAATCCTGATGGTGTAATGAGCAAGGGACTCACATCTGAGTATACCCTTCCACGCTTAGGGTGGACAAAAATATTTACAACAAGGGGTGGTGATGGACAGAGTCTCTGAATTAAGCAGAATACTCTCACCCAGTCAAGAGATCAGGGCTAGATCCAACACCGTTTTTTAGCTCATTGCACCATCCCAGTTTCAGAACCTGGCTGTATGCAAATTAGTCTGTCCCTGGCCCAGTGCATCATGGGAACAGGGCAGACCAGACTACAAAAGCCAATTCTTACACTGGGAAGGAAACAAGCTTCCGGGGACCGGTTTCTGGCATTTCAGCCGTCTTCGGCCCGGCTTGCTTGAATCCTGATGGTGCAATGAGCAAGGGACTCACATCTGAGTATACCCTTCCACGCTTAGGGTGGACAAAAATATTTACAACAAGGGGTGGTGATGGACAGAGTCTCTGAATTAAGCAGAATACTCTCACCCAGTCAAGAGATCAGGGCTAGATCCAACACCGTTTTTTAGCTCATTGCACCATCCCAGTTTCAGAACCTGGTTGTATGCAAATTAGTCTGTCCCTGGCCCAGTGCATCATGGGAACAGGGCAGACCAGACTACAAAAGCCAATTCTTACACTGGGAAGGAAACAAGCTTCCGGGGACCGGTTTCTGGCATTTCAGCCGTCTTCGGCCCGGCTTGCTTGAATCCTGATGGTGCAATGAGCAAGGGACTCACATCTGAGTATACCCTTCCACGCTTAGGGTGGACAAAAATATTAAGCGTGGAAGGGTATACTCAGACATGAGTCCCTTGCTCATTGCACCATCAGGATTCAAGCAAGCCGGGCCGAAGACGGCTGTAATGCCAGAAACCGGTCCCCGGAAGCTTGTTTCCTTCCCAGTGTAAGAATTGGCTTTTGTAGTCTGGTCTGCCCTGTTTCCATGATGCACTGGGCCAGGGACAGACTAATTTGCATACAGCCAGGTTCTGAAACTGGGATGGTGCAATGAGCTAAAAAACGGTGTTGGATCTAGCCCTGATCTCTTGACTGGGTGAGAGTATTCTGCTTAATTCAGAGACTCTGTCCCTCACCACCCCTTGTTGTAAATATTTTTGTCCACCCTAAGCGTGGAAGGGTATACTCAGACATGAGTCCCTTGCTCATTGCACCATCAGGATTCAAGCAAGCCGGGCCGAAGACGGCTGTAATGCCAGAAACCGGTCCCCGGAAGCTTGTTTCCTTCCCAGTGTAAGAATTGGCTTTTGTAGTCTGGTCTGCCCTGTTCCCATGATGCACTGGGCCAGGGACAGACTAATTTGCATACAGCCAGGTTCTGAAACTGGGATGGTGCAATGAGCTAAAAAACGGTGTTGGATCTAGCCCTGATCTCTTGACTGGGTGAGAGTATTCTGCTTAATTCAGAGACTCTGTCCCTCACCACCCCTTGTTGTAAATATTTTTGTCCACCCTAAGCGTGGAAGGGTATACTCAGACATGAGTCCCTTGCTCATTGCACCATCAGGATTCAAGCAAGCCGGGCCGAAGACGGCTGTAATGCCAGAAACCAGTCCCCGGAAGCTTGTTTCCTTCCCAGTGTAAGAATTGGCTTTTGTAGTCTGGTCTGCCCTGTTCCCATGATGCACTGGGCCAGGGACAGACTAATTTGCATACAGCCAGGTTCTGAAACTGGGATGGTGCAATGAGCTAAAAAACGGTGTTGGATCTAGCCCTGATCTCTTGACTGGGTGAGAGTAGTCTGCTTAATTCAGAGACTCTGTCCCTCACCACCCCTTGTTGTAAATATTTTTGTCCACCCTAAGCGTGGAAGGGTATACTCAGACATGAGTCCCTTGCTCATTGCACCATCAGGATTCAAGCAAGCCGGGCCAAAGACGGCTGTAATGCCAGAAACCGGTCCCCGGAAGCTTGTTTCCTTCCCAGTGTAAGAATTGGCTTTTGTAGTCTGGTCTGCCCTGTTCCCATGATGCACTGGGCCAGGGACAGACTAATTTGCATACAGCCAGGTTCTGAAACTGGGATGGTGCAATGAGCTAAAAAACTGTGTTGGATCTAGCCCTGATCTCTTGACTGGGTGAGAGTATTCTGCTTAATTCAGAGACTCTGTCCCTCACCACCCCTTGTTGTAAATATTTTTGTCCACCCTAAGCGTGGAAGGGTATACTCAGACATGAGTCCCTTGCTCATTGCACCATCAGGATTCAAGCAAGCCGGGCCGAAGACGGCTGTAATGCCAGAAACCGGTCCCCGGAAGCTTGTTTCCTTCCCAGTGTAAGAATTGGCTTTTGTAGTCTGGTCTGCCCTGTTCCCATGATGCACTGGGCCAGGGACAGACTAATTTGCATACAGCCAGGTTCTGAAACTGGGATGGTGCAATGAGCTAAAAAACTGTGTTGGATCTAGCCCTGATCTCTTGACTGGGTGAGAGTATTCTGCTTAATTCAGAGACTCTGTCCCTCACCACCCCTTATTGTAAATATTTTTGTCCACCCTAAGCGTGGAAGGGTATACTCAGACATGAGTCCCTTGCTCATTGCACCATCAGGATTCAAGCAAGCCGGGCCGAAGACGGCTGTAATGCCAGAAACCGGTCCCCGGAAGCTTGTTTCCTTCCCAGTGTAAGAATTGGCTTTTGTAGTCTGGTCTGCCCTGTTCCCATGATGCACTGGGCCAGGGACAGACTAATTTGCATACAGCCAGATTCTGAAACTGGGATGGTGCAATGAGCTAAAAAACGGTGTTGGATCTAGCCCTGATCTCTTGACTGGGTGAGAGTATTCTGCTTAATTCAGAGACTCTGTCCCTCACCACCCCTTGTTGTAAATACATCCTTAACTGTAGCTCTGATGCATCCAACATTCCACACAGACTAGGATTCCAATAAGAATGCACACACACAGAGCTGAGCAGCTGGATACAAGTACATACATATAACATGAGAATACTACATTATCCTCTCCCTTTATTAATTTAAAACAAAAGAACAGAAGAGAAAACAAGGAGAAACTATGCACAAGAAAATTATACAACTTCCAAGAAATCTGTGACCCAGGGATGGATATAAAAGGCATCACTAGAGGGAAAACAGAAATCTAAATTATTAAAGAAGGAAGAAAGCGAAAAGAAATAAATAAACTGACACCATCCTCCTCCTTCAATAATTAAAAATTGAAAATAGAAAGGTATACTTAAATGGCTCACAAAAGCTCACGACAATAGTAAACTTAAGGGGATAACAAGACCCCAAACAGATTCATAATGAGAAAAACCAAAATCATGGAAAATACTACTAGCATTAGAAGAATGTGGCAAAAAGTAACTAAATACGCCACACCTCTAGTAAGAAAACACTGTTGGACTAAAACCAACGTGCAAAACTGTTCGCGACTAAAACCCAAAAGTCACGACAAACAAAACCTCCTCACTAAAAAGATAAAATCCCAAGGCAGGGATTACAAACTTCATGAGGTAATGGGACTAAGCACCCACCCCAAAATGAAAAGCGATAATTAGGGAAAGTGGGACTCGGAACCCACACCCATCCCAAGACAAGACAGGGATAACCTAATAATAATAATAAGTAATGGGACTGAGACCCACACTTAAAAGTAATGCGTAAACAAGGGAACATGGGACTTGGAACCCACACCCATCCCAAGACACGACAGGGATAAACAAACTGCATAAAAAGGTCATGGGACTCAAACCCACACCAAAATGCAGAGAATGGGACTCAAACCCCAACTATAATGCAGTACAAAAGGGAAGATGGGACTAGAACCCACACCATCCCAACGCAGGGATAAATACCGTAAATGGGGTGATGGGACTAAAAACCCTCACCAAACTCAGGAAACAACAACATGTTCCAAAAAGGAAAATGGGACTTTGCACCCACCCTTTAGTCAATCACAACTTAAATGTTAACATTTCTGTAGAAAAGCATAAGCAGAATACTAAAAACATTACGTTGTAAATATAACCTAAAATTAGCAGTGTACGAAATACATTTGAAGATCAAAAGAAACATTACCCTGTAAATATAGCCTAAATACGCAACTTTTACGTTTATAGAACCTAAAAACTAAAACGTTGCGATGGACACTGATGGGGCAGGCAGGTAGCAGTTGGTCTGGTTACATGAAAAGAGTCATTTGCCTTGAGGTGTGCGCTTCTTAATCAGCTTAATCTTCATTTCTTTTCATTTAGTTGCGTTAGAGGTAGCTGCTTTATCTTTAAATAAGGTAACACGTTGCTTGACAGTTGTAAATAGCTTACTTGTTAGACTTCTCATGTACTTCATCCTTTAAAGTTGTAGGTTCGTTGATTCATCGTCGCCAAAATGTAGTGGGTAAGTCCCACTGGTACAGGTGTAGATAAGTAGACACCGTAGACCAATTCAGGTACTTGTAGTTGATGTTTATTAACATAAGTCAAGGTCAGGATAACAGCCCCATCAGGAGCAGCCTACTGGCCGCTCAGCCCATCCTTAACTGTAGCTCTGATGCATCCAACATTTCACACAGACTAGGATTCCAATAAAAATGCACACACACAGAGCTGAGCAGCTGGATACAAGTACATACATATAACATGAGAATACTACAGTCTGATTGCAGCAGTACGACCAGTCGGCGACGGAGATGTCCATGCCGAGGTCTGCGCTCCACGCATCCCTCGCCCGGGTTGATGAGATGGGGGAGGCTTCCAGCGCAAAGGCATATAATCTAGTGACAAGCTTGCGTGGGGACTCCGAAGTATATACGAAGTCCAGTGCCGGGAAAGTGGGCGGCAGACTTGGGAAGGTCGGGTGCAATTTCCGACAGGTGGCGCGCAGTTGATAGACTAGAAGCGTATCCATCAAGGAGGGGGACTCAGGGAGGGTGTAAAAGGAATCATGCGGATACAGATCCGCAATGGTTTTTAGACCACGAGATGCCGCGTGGCGAGACATGCTGGATAACTGCAAGGGCGGAAAAGCTGGGTGATCGACGATAGGCACGGCGTTAGCAGATAGAAGGGAAAGACCTGATAGGCGGGAAAGGTATAGCCATGCCCAGCGCAGCGTCTCAGCGGTGTTTATCTCCGCCCGGGGAGGAACCGCAGGAGCGAAAAGTGCCGTGGATAGAGGCCAGGGGGAGGCGACATCAAGTTCCACTGCCGCGTGGGGCTGGTAAGGGGTAGGATGCAACCAGAAATGGAGGAAACTGGCCTGCGCGCAAAGAGCGCACAGTTTAAAATCCGGAGCGCCCAGCCCGCTGGCCGACATAGGCAAAGTGAGAACATCGTAAGCGATCCTGGGTTGTCGCCTGGCCCAGACCAGCGACACAATCAGCGACCGAAGGCGGCGAAAGAAATAGGAAGTGAGAGGAACAGGTATGTTAGAAAAGAGGTAAAGGAATTTGGGGAGTACCACCATCTTGGCTATGGCTACTCGGCCCGCCAGGGAGAGTGGGAGCCGGCTCCACTGGGGGACCCTAGACTCAAGCCAGTCCACCGCCCGGCCAAAATTGGAGTGCCAGAGCTCATCCGGGTCCCTGCTCAACCAAATCCCCAGATAGCGTGTTGTGCCAGCCGCCCATTCAAAAGGGTAATCTGGCGCAAATGGGTGAGTGGCGTCAGTCAGGGGGGAGAGCACTGATTTGTTCCAATTAATCTGTACGCCCGATAGGCCGCCGAACCGGATCGCCTCCCGTACCAAGGGACTCCTATTGTCTTGAGGGTGCCAGACATAAAGAGTAACGTCGTCTGCATACATGGAGACCAAAAGGGAGCGAGATGAAAAACCGATACCCCTGTGGGTATGGTGCTGCCGCAGCCTGGCAGCCAGGGATTCCATTGCGATGCCGAAAAGCATGGACGACAACGGGCACCCCTGTCTGCTACCGCGCGAGATGGCGATGGGATCCGATATCCGTCCATTTACCCGAAGTCGAGCCGTTGGAGCAGTGTAGAGCAAACAAATGTTCTGCAGACAATGAGGACTGAATCCCATTCGGGATAGGACGTAAAAAAGAAAGGGCCATTCCAGGTGTCGAACGCTTTTGTGGCGTCGAGCAACGCCGCTGCAGCCGGAAGATCAGGGTTAATTTGGTGCAGTACAGAAGAGATGGTGCGAAGATTATGTGAGGTGGCCCTGCCCGGAATGAAGCTGGATTGATCGGGCAGAGCAATGGTGGGCATCAGTAATAGAAGACGGGAGGCAATCAACTTAGTAAAGATCTTGTTGTCAATGTTGATGAGGGAGAGGGGGCGGTAGGAGTCGCTGCGATCAGCAGGTTTATCGGGCTTGAGAAGAAGGGTCAGCGAGGCATCGCGGAGAGACGGTGGGAACACCCCAGTTTCGAAGGATTCATTAAACATTGCGGTGAGATGTGATACCAAGAGAGCGGCGAACGCTTTATAAAAGACAGCGGGCAGACCATCCAGGCCCGGTGCCTTGTCGTTCGGGAGGCTGCTAATTGCTGCCAGGATCTCCTCCCTCGAGAAGGGCTCATCGAGAAACTTTCAATGGTAGTCCGCCAGCCAGACCAAGGCTATAGAATCAAAGTATTGGTCAAAATCCGCCGAGGAGGGGGAAGAGCCCGAGGAGTAGACGGTGGAATAAAACTTAGCAAACCGGGTCATGATTTCCTCCGAGGACGTGGTGCGATCCGGGCCACCGTCGCTGAGGGCGGTAATATACGAATCCCCTCGCGGGGGGCGCAAGAGGTTGGGGAGAGTGCGCCCAGGACGATCCCCCTCCCTGAAGTGGTGGGGACGGCCCTCTCTGCCCAAAAAAGACAGCTTACGACCCGCCTCGTCCGAGAATTCGGTGTGTTTTTGACGCAAGTGCGCGAGCTTTTCAGGGCTGGGGCTGAGCAGCAGAGCAGCGTCCAAGTCACGGATCTCACCCTCCAGGCAAGCAAGCGCAGAACGAATAGACCTGAGAATGCCCGATTGCTTGGAAATGCATTCACCGCGAATAAACACTTTAAAGCTCTCCCAGAGGGTAAAGGCAGAGTCGACCGATCCCACATTGAGCTCAAAAAAGGTAGTGATAGAAGACTGAATTTCGTCACAGAATACCGCGTCCTTGAGGGCATTCGGGGAAAGACGCCAGGAGAAAGGTCGTCGCTGAGAACCAGGTGGCGCCAGACATCCGCGAGCGCATTATCGGCGAGGATAGAAGACAGAGCGGAGGCGGCCTACGGGCTAGCCCGGGAGACGCCCGACCTGTCCAGCGCCACAGAGAGGGTGACATTGAAATCCCCACCCCAGATAACAGCAGCAGGACCGAAAGAGGAAATCAAGTGCCAGATATTGTGGAAAAAATCGGGGTCGTCAGAGTTCGGGCCATAAACCGCGGAGATGGTAACCGGCTGCGCTAGCAGGAAGCCATGTAAAATCACATATCTACCCACAGGGTCTATGCAGGCTTTAGAGGTCTGCCAAGGGAGGCCGCGGCGTAGCAAAATGGAGACCCCTCTGGTGTAGGAGGAGTACGTTGAGGAGTGGGTTTCACCCCAGATGCGCGCCTGGAGCCTGGAAACCGAGCTGGGAACCAAATGGGTTTCCTGCAATAGACAAACATCCACGCAGTGGCGCTGTAGATGAGCTTGGGTTAGGCGGGCCTTACGATAGTCATTCAGGCCTCGGACATTCCATGTCCAACACTTTAAATTAGCCATGAGGGGACGTAGAGAAGGAGGCGCCACTAGGGGAGCGCAGCAGGGAGACTAACCAGGCCACGCAGCCGGGGAGTGCGGAGCAGACTGGCGATCCAATGAAGGGAGCAAGACAGTCTGCAGCTCTATAAAAAACAGGCCACTCCGAGGGAGGCAGGGACTCGCACCTGTGGAGGAGAGGACTAGGGCCGGAACAGGAGCGCCAGTGTGATGTCGCAGACAAGTGAAGGGGTTCAATCCATCTCCACGTCGATCGGGCGCCAGACCACATCGGGGAGCCCCCAAGCCAGACAGAAATGAGCAGGATTGCAAGCGCAACATGGCATATATCGTGGAGCATTCACAGCTAATCAGAGGCAACATAGAGACAGTTAGACAGGTCGACCATCCCACCAGGAAACAACCCCACCCCCAACCCACCCCCCGCAATAGTGCATTCATAAAGAGCAAAGGGAGAAATAACTTTAATCCTGGCATAGCAGGAGCATTAGCGCAACCGGTAACACCGAGCATCAATAAGAAAGCTGCGCGACATAGCCTCAGTACTATCAAGAGAACAACACAACCAACTCGACCACCATCAATCAGAACAAACCTCAAACATGGCGTGCCAGGAGCGTCAGAGCGCGCAGGTACACAGAGCATCAATAAAAGAACAATGCAATGGAGCCACAAAGGCGGCAAAAGAACAAGACCACCAACCCACCCCCCACAATTCGCAGACCAAAGTCTGCACAGAACAGAACGAGCAGAGAAACCCCCCGATTCCCCCCCCACCGCCCACTCCAACCCCCCAATCAGGTTGAGAAACCCCAACATCCCACCCCAGGGACCCCAAACTTGGACAAGGGTAGCAGAACCAATGAATTGGGAATCATCCCTGGTGGGGCATGGCAGGACTCGGCGAACACCCCCGCGGTGAGGCAGGGTGGCCAAGCTCGAGAAGGACAGCAGCCTTTTAGCAAGCGAAGAGCTAGCAGTAAGTCCACACTGCCCAGGCGCCACAAGCATAGGCAAAGGTGAAGTCTACCTGTGGGGGAGGAGAACCAAAGAGCGAAAAGGGCAGCACATGGCAACGACATACCATCCAAGAGTACATTAGACACAATGCAACAAAAGGGAGAGGTCCCAGGAGCAGCAGGAATGAAAAAGAGATGGGAAAATGCGAGGCCAAACTCCGGTCAGCAAAGGAGGAGCAAAGAGCAATAGCGAACATAGAGAACATAATGTAGCCTGCAAAGCCCATTAGTCATTGTCACTCAGCTGGTTGGTGGCCTCGCGTGAAGATCCGGCAGGTGTGAGTCTGGATTCTTTGTCCAGGCGCTTAGCAAAGGCGAGGGCTTCCCTTGGGTCCGGGAAAATCAGCGTTTTGGTGCCTTGGCGAACTCTCAATTTTGCCGGACAAGCTAGGGAGTAAGATACCTCGTGCTTCTGGAGGATTTTCTTGGCTGGTAGGAATTCTCTTCTGGCAGCCTGCACCGACACAGTGTAGTCGAGATAGAAAGAAAGAGTGTTGCCCTGGTGGGTGATAGTGCCCCTGTCCCTGGCCGCCCGGAGGATGTCATCACGGTCGCGGAATTTCAATATTTTAGCCACGATGGGGCGCGGTGGCATGCCAGGACGAGGGCGCGGCCCCAGCAAGCGATGTGCCCACTCCACCACGAAGAAGGATGAGAGGACGTCGCCAAACAGCTCTCTGAGGAGGTCCTCCATGTAGTCCTCCATCTTAGAGATATTTGTGGATTCCGGAGGACCCGTCAGGCGGAGGTTGCTCCGGCGGGAGCACTCCTCCAGGTCCTCGTTCTTCTCACGGATGATAGCCAGTATTTTGTCCATCTGAAGTAACTTCTGTCTGTCCTGAGTGGCAGCGTCCTCAGCGTCCGAGACTCTGGTTTCGACGTGAAGAAGTCGATTGTCGTGCAAGTCCACCCTGGCTTTAACCGTGTCGAGGCGAGCCGAGAGCTGCTCTAGCTGAGAAGCAATGCCGGTAACCGCTAACTTCACCTCCAGCATAATCGCCTTGAGATCGTCATCTCGGCCCGGGGGAGCCACCGGAACGCCGCCAGAGTCCATCGTCTCAGGGCCCCCCGACATCCTGGTGGGAGGACCTGCGCAGGTCAAAGGCAATTTTGGGCTGCTTGGGATCCGACTTTCCCATGGCGCAGCCGAGCACCACGGAGCCGGTAGGCAACAGAAGAGGCGTCAGGGCCCAAGATGGGACACAAGGCGCAGAGTGCTCAGGATTGCAGCCAGGGGACCCAGGGGGCAGTCAAGGCCACCAGGCGCCAGCACCAGCAACACCAGGAATCCGCACAGTTGAAGAAGAGCAGAGCTGACCCGGTCTGGCCAATCCCACAAGGCCAGCCGTCTCAGGGGCCCCGGGGTGGCACAGGGGGTGCAGGGTGGGAGCACAGGAAGTTGACAAGATAGGGCCAGGAGTGGACCCCTGGATAGCATCCACACCGGTCAGCGCAGGCCCAGCACCCAGGACAACAGCCTCCAGACCAGGCAGGGCCACAGCAGGACTTCAGCACCAGGGCCGCCCCCAGAGTAGGCCTCAGAGTCACAACACCAGAGGTGGGGACACTCCCCACAGCACAAGGGGCCCACCGGACACCCAAATGGAAGGCGAATGCAGATGAGGAGGCTCACAGGCAGAAACGAGACCTGGCGCAGCTGGATGCAGTGTGAGAGCCGTGGGGCCAGAAAGCTGGGGCACAAGCAGGTGAGTTGAAGTGTTGCCACAGAAGGCCTCCTCGTGAGAGCCGAGCCGGGGGAAAGCCGCAGGCAGCAGTCAGAGGGGAAAGTATGCCGGCCGGCACCCTACAGCGCCGCACCGCGCTGCCGACGTGATGCCTCTGAGCCTCCCAGGAGGATAGAATGATGGGTCGGAGGGCCTCACCCGGGGGGCCCCGTAGCCGCCGGACCCGCCACGCCGCCCCAGCCGGGAACGCGCCGGAAGCCCCAGCCGTTCGCACACCGCGATGGCAGGACCCCCAGCCCAACCCGACCACAGCCCACAGGGCCCAGAGGCCCGAGCCCCACGGAGGAGGGCGCTGACCAGGCCGGGCCCAGGACCACCGCCGCACCGCCGCACCGCCGCACCACCGCACCGCCACACCGCCGCACCGTCCCCGCCGCCTAGACAGTCCCACGCCCAGGCCGGGACCAGGCCGCCAGGCAAAGCCGAAGCCGGCACTAGGCCCCAGATAGGCCGCGGCGCACCAGGAGCGGTACGGGCAGCAAGCAGCCCACAGACCACCCCCAGCCGACCCCCCCCGAAGGGTGCCACTCACCGGAGGTCGATGGATGTCCCGCCGCAGGCGCCTCCTCAGCGCAGCGGCTCCCGACCAGGCACCACGAAAGGGATGGTGGAGGACACGAGGCCCGATCTCAGCTCCGGTCCAGCGGCCCCGTCCTCGGCCCCGGAATCTCCGGAGGAAACGGGAATGGCGGCGGCAGGTTCCAGACGTCCCCACAAACAGGTAGGCGGTGTAGAAAGGCAGCAAAGATCACTCAGGCTGCAGGATTCTTTTTTTTTTTTAAGTTTAAAAAAAACCTTTATTGAGTCATGGAGCATGGTACATCAACGCACGAAAGTCAAGTTGGTATACATAGTATTATGGTGCAAAATAATGGCATCTTCCCATGCATGGCAGTGAGAGCCAGTAAACGGCTTACACAATAAATTGTTAACTGAGTATCCCCTCAACTCTTCCCCCCCCAAACCTAGCACTGCAACATAGTGGTCCAATGTCCGAAGTGAAAAATCCAAAGCATCTGCAAATCCTGAAGCCCCGACTAAGGGGGAAGGACCCTCACAACCCCAACTATAGCAGTGCCACTAGACATTTTAGAAGTAGAACATTCAAATAATGAGCAGTTAGATGTTGACCATTTGATCTTAATCCTATAATCCGGTGTTCCAGGGAACTAACAAGTATACAGTGATTGGCCAGCAAAAAGTAGTGAAATGTATGCAGCGGGAGGTGTCACCTAGTCGGCGACTGTGGTACGTTTGCAATGGGTATGCCCGCCTCCGCTAGGCCGTCCTCCTCCTCTGCCCGCTGTCTAAGGAGATATGCCGTGAAAGGTGCCCATATGTCTTTAGGCTGTGACCTCGGTGGCAGGAGTTCTGCGTAGTCATGTAAACTCTCTTGCCATGTGGACAGGGAGCGAATCCAGCACTTAAATTTGGGGGCTCGGCCCCTGCCCCAGCGGCAGGCAATTAAGCGCTTGGCTAGTAAGAAACTGAGGGCCAGGAATCTTTTGTGGCTAGTGACAGTGGATTGTGTCAAACCTAACAGCGCTTGAAGTGGGCAAGGAGTTAGCGCTATACCCAGCATGTTCGCAAGTCCAGCGAAAACTTGTTCCCAATACCTGGCAATCTGGGGGTAGGACCATGCTAAATGTATAAAGTCTGCACCCTCGGCGCCGCAGCGAAGACAGCTGTCCGATTCGCGCAAATGGAGTCTTTTCAGTCTGGCAGGTGTGTAGTATAGCCGATGAAGGAACTTATAGTGAAGCAGCCGCAATCTATTATTTCCTGTAATAGCACGTGTCTGAGTACAACTATTTTCCCATTGTTCGTCCGTCAGTGGCGAGTCAAGGTCTCTATCCCATTCCTTCCTGGCCCTACTGGTAGTGGTGATGGGTGCGGTCTGTACATGTTTATAAAGCGTGGATATCACGTGTCTTGGATTTGCGGGCAGCACCATGGCGTGAAGTGGAGCGAACGTGTCAGGTTCAGTGGGGAATGAAGGGGTAAGGGTCCGGACATTTTGCCTCAGTCTGGTATATAGAAAGGTATCCATACAAGTTGGGGACGTATCTCCGAAAAACTGTTCTGTTGTAGGGAAGGTACGTCGTATGTATAAATCCCCCCAGCAGCAAATTTTCAGTTTCCGAAGCAGTTTGTGACATATTGCTTCGCAGGTGACCTGTAATCTCGGATCATTTATCAAGGGTAGATTGGGTGAGTAGACAAACGGACTATCAAGGGTCTGTACTAGTCTATTCCAGGCCTGCACCGTACAATCCACAGTGGAGGGGTCTCGGCTTCTCTGACTGACCGAGGTGTGAAGATAGCCAGTGGGGACTATGGGTGCCATATAGCCCTCCTCAAACGCCAAGTGTGCCATGTATGGTGGCGGATGATACCAGTATACGGCAAAGTGCGCTTGGGCACAGTCATAATATCTTTCAAAGTTGGGTACTTCAAACCCGCCTAGGTAAAAAGGAAGCATAAGGGTATCGAGACTAAGGCAAGCTTGTTTCCCTCCCCAAATTAACCGTGTAATCTGGGACTTGAGGGAGCGAAAGAAAAAATTGCCGGGATTATACGGGATGTTTACAAAAAGATATAATAATTTTGGCAATATATTCATCTTGATTAACGCAATGCGGCCTGCCATGGAGAGGGGGAGGTGCAACCACTTAGTAACGTTTTCCGTTATTTTATCAAGTGCAGTGCCATAATTGGCACGCATCAATGCCTCCTTATCTCTGTGTATGTGTATGCCCAAGTATTTTAGGTCTTCCTGTTCCCATACCAGCGGGTAGTCGATTTGGAATGGGTGTGTGCTATCAGTAAGCGGAAAAATTGCCGATTTGGCCCAGTTAATTTGTACCCCTGCAATACCACCAAATTTAGTAATTTCGCATAGGACCGGATTTAGATTATCACAGGGTTCTTCTATATAGAGCGTTAGATCATCCGCGTATAATGAGACTAGAAGTGGACGGGTGCGATAAATAAGGGAGCGATGGTTATGCTTTTGTCGGAGCGTCGCGGCTAACGGCTCAATTGCAATAGCAAATAGGATGGGGGATAATGGGCAGCCTTCGCGAGTGCCCCTTTGGATGGCAAATGGAGCGGACCTAGAACCGTTGAGCAGCACAGTGGCTGTGGGCTGATGGTATAGCAGCTTCACCCAATTCAAGAAGCTGAAGGGCATTCCCATATGTTGTAACGTACCAAGCAGGTAGTCCCATTCTAGTGAATTAAAGGCCTTGGTAGCGTCTAGGAACACTGCCACGGCGTCGCACTGAGTAAGGTCTTGAAGCACAGCATGAAGGGTACGCAGATTATGAGAGGTAGCGCGATTGGGCACAAATCCGGCTTGGTCCGCAGGACCAAGCGTTCAATGAGGAGGTTGAGTCGCGTAGCCAACACCTTGGCAAGGATCTTGGTGTCGCAATTTAAAAGAGAGAGAGGGCAATAGGAGTCGCAGTGTGAAGGGGTCTTATCGGGCTTAAGCAGGGAGGTGATGAGAGCTTCAAGCATAGTGCGGGGCAGGCTACCTTCTTCCAATGCGGCATAGTACACTTTCTGCAGAATGGGGGCCAGGATGGGGGCAAAGAGTTTATAAAAATCGATGGGAAGGCCATCGGAGCCTGGAGCCTTATCCGACCGCATACTCATAATAGCTTCGCTAATTTCGTCTAATTCAAGGTCTGCATGGAGAAACTTCTGTTGAGCTTCTCCCAACCATGCTAATGCAACGTCCTCAAAGTATGTGGGAAGGTCAAGGGGCTCAGTTATATGTGAGGAGTACAGTGCTAGATAGTGGTCTCTGAATATACGAACAAGGTCAGGGAGGTTTCTATGGATAACTCCGGCCTCGTCTTGGATTTCGGTAATATAATTAGTAAATCTAGGGGGTTTAACCGCATTAGCTAAGGCTTTCCCTGGTCTGTCTCCTTCTCCATACACCCGGGCCAAGTGCGGGCGTCCGAGAAATTTGCTCTCTTTATCTGCTACTTGTGTATATTCAGAAAGCTTGTTACGCATGCGTTCATGAGTCGCAGGGTCTGCAGGGCTACGATTAATGGAGTGTTCCAGAGCTCTCAGTTCGATCTCCAGGTTATGTAGCTCGGTACGCAGAGATTTTAAAATACCCCCCCCTTTGGCAATACACCAGCCCCTAACGGTCACCTTAAAGGCTTCCCATACAGTAACTATGCTATCCACAGAGGAAATGTTGCGTTCAAAAAAGTCATGAATATATTGTTCCAACTCGGCCTTGAAGGCCGCGTCACGGAGGTGCGCCGGGTTAAGCCGCCATGACAGGTACGGGGAACTGTCTAGAGGAATTTGCAGCTCGAGAAGGACTGGTGAGTGGTCGGAGAAAGTGCGGGCCAGGTGGGTTGCGTGCCGCAGCCAGGGAACCAACCCTGCAGTGATGAAGACATAGTCCAAACGCGCCCAAGTGGAGTGGAGTGTAGAGTAGTGTGTGCCTTCCCGTAGTGTAGGGTGCACGTAGCGCCAAGTATCCGTCAGGGAATTATCTGCGATTATGTCACCTAGCACCGCGTTGCGTGTTAGTGTAGTGTGAGGGGAGCGAGCGAGATCTGTCAAGGGAGGCCGCAGCGCTGTGTTGAAATCTCCACCCCAAATGGCGTGTGTGATGCCCAATGTTTGGATCTTACCCCATAATGTCAGCAAGGTGGAAGGGTTGTCGACATTGGGGCCATAAAAGTTGACGAACAGAACATCGTGCGTGTACAAGCGCCCCCAGACCAGACAGAATCTGCCTTCCCTGTCAGTGTCAAACCCGGTGGGGGTAAAGGCCACCCCCTTTTTATCAGAATTGTGACGCCTCTAGCGTAATTTGAGTAGGGTGAGAAGGTGCGGCTTGAGGCCCACCTAGTTGAGAATTGTGGAGAGCTTCCTGGGGCCAGGTGTGTCTCCTGTAGGAGAGCTACGTTGATGTTGTGTCTATCTAGATATCCCAGGATTTGTCTGCGCTTTCTAGGGTCATTAAGGCCTCTAACATTCCAGGAGGTTAACCTGATATTTTGGCCTGTGTTAGGACTAGTCATGGCGAACAAAGGTGTACTTGGCCTGAAGTGGTATATAGGCCTGAGGCCGAGGTACCATTAAGGAACAATTGAGGGAATGACTCCATCTGCGCTGTACAGTGCTAAGCTCAGTGACATTTCGGAACAAACATTGCATTCTCTCCCCCCCTCCCTCCCCACCCACACTGGCCGCCCCAACTTGCCAGGAAAGACTACCCTCCCCCCCTTTGAACAGTGCGCCAAAACGTTGCGCCCGAACTAGAAAGTCCCAAACTGGAACAGTCATTAAGTAACAATGGGTAATGTCCTTTGGAGGGGTCGCTAGGGGCTTCCATCCGTTCCACTCATCCTCCTTATTTCACCCATCTACTACCACCTGGTTCACAGGGGTTGAACTGACGGGACGGAGGTGAGCGGCCAGGAGACGGTGAATGCCTTAAAGTCAATAGGAGTGTTATACATCACCAGTCAGATGAACTTCGCCTTGCCACGAGGAGGATCCTCAGCTCACGGTCAAATCCCTGCAGAGACTGCGCCTCAGGAAGGGTCTGACAGGGGAGAGTGGGATCGCGAGCGGCATCGTGCAGCCGCCTCGCGTGAGGCTGATCTCCTGTCACGTTTCAAATATTCCTCGGCCTGTTGGGGTGTCTGGAAAATGTGCTGTCGGCCTCGATGGTGAATCCGTAGTCTTGCAGGGTAGAGCATCGCATATTGGATACTGCGGGATTGTAGTTGTTTCTTCACCGCAAGGAACTTTCGCAGAGCATCTTGCACCGCTTGGGTGAAATCTGGATAAAAGGACAAGATGGTGTTTTCGAATTGCACTTCCCCTTTCTCCCTCGCCAGTCGCAGTAGGGTGTCTCTGTCGCGATAGTTGAGGAATTTCATAATGATCGGACGAGGGGTCGCTCCCGGAGGGGGTTTGGGTGCCAGGGAACGGTGTGCACGTGCTGTCACGATTCACCCTCCCCGACCTCTGGTAAATCACTGTCTGCCCGGTCCTGAGAAACGGAATGGGAAACTACATATCCCATGATCCTTTGCGCCGCGCGTTCCTATGACGCGACGCTTCTAGGGATTATCAGGAAGTCGTGCGTAGGACGCGCTGCCGATTATTCCTGCTTGTGTCTTGGTTCGTGTACTTTGGATTTGTTAATCAGGATTCTTGGATATCGGCGAAGGCCAGCTTTTGGTTTGCGCTGAAGGGACACGCCGCTTTCTGCGTGTGGATTCAGCGTTTCTTGTTTTCAGAACCCGTTTGTGGATTATTCTGCTGGGGCTTCGGAAGCGCCTACAACGTGGTGTTCTTTGGTGTGGAGCCTCTCGTAGGTGGATTAACCCGGAGGGGCTTAGGAAGCGCCCGAGTCCTTCCATCATTCCCGCAACAGGTTTTTTCTCGGAATCGAGTGGGGCACTTAGATCTAGAGGTGGGCCCCCTTATAGCATCGACCCAATCCTGAGGAGCATCCAGAACGGACCTGACAGAATAATCGGCCTAAAAGTTCTGCTCCTCCTGGTTGGGTTGATACAAGGCATGGATTTAGATGAGATAGTGACAGCCTTAGGCTTAGTTCAGGCTGAGTTGGCCGCCTCCCGCCAGGAAACGGCTGCGTTGCAAGCACGCATGGATGCTATGCAGCGGAACCCGTTTGATGCAGGGAATCCTGCCCCTCAGCCAACCTTGTTGGTAGTAGAAATGCCTTCTCCGGTTCCTTTGGCTCCCCCAGAAAGGTTCATGGGAGATAGAAAGAAAGTGCAGGTGTTTATGACCCAGGTGATGATGCACTTCACCTGTAAACCCAAATGTTTTTTGACCAATCAATCACGTGTTTCCTTTCTGATCTCCTATTTGGGAGGAGAGGCCGCCCAGTGGGCTGTACCTATAGTCAGGAATAATGATGGAATCCTTTATGATTGGGACCTGTTTAGAGCCGAATTTGAGAAAACGTTTGATAGGAGAGCTGAGACCTTCTCAGCTGATAAGGAGTTGCTTGTTCTTAAACAAGGCAATTCGGATATAGTGACCTACCTAAATCATTTTAGGAGATTGATTGCTGAAACTGATTGGCCTGAAGCCAAACAGATGGTTCTGTTTTACCAAGGGCTCACAGACAATCTCAAAGATGTAATAGCACAAGTTGAACCCCAGCCTACCACATGTGCAGCCTTTATCGATTTGGCGTTACGCTTGGATCACAGATTGAGAGAGAGAAAGGGAGAGACTGGAAGAAGAGACAGACCCCTGGTGTTCGGGGAGAAACCAACCAGCGGGGATAAAGCAGAAGGTAAACCCGAACCTATGGATGTTGGTGTGGTGAGAGCATCTCTCACTACCAGTGAAAGAGAGCATCGTCGCAAATTCGGGCTGTGTTTGTACTGTGGGAAGAAAGGCCACTTTTTACGAGAATGTCCGGTGAAACCAAAAGGAGGACGCTATCGTACGGGTCAAGGAGCAGTATCCACTGTCGATAAGGGTTCGGAAAACTCCGAGGCTTGAGTTCTAAGGAAGGGAGGGACTCAAGTGTACATTTCATCCCTTCGATCACCAAAGAAAACCGAGTGGGAAACCAGTTGTTCTTTATAGACATTGAATTATGGATTAATCAATACCCTAAGTATGTATGTGCCATGGTAGATTCCGGAGCAACAGGTTGCTTCATGGATTTGGCAGAAGCACGGAAGTTGGGAGTAACCCCAGTAGATAAACCCGTCATGGAAGAAGTGTTTGCAGTAGACGGTCATGTGTTGGAATCCGGTCCTATCACTCAGCATACCCCGGAGTATGAGATGTGGTATGGGGGTTATCATAAGGAACAGCTGTCGTTTAAGCTCATCCAGGCTCCTAATTACGGTATAATATTGGGACTCCCTTGGCTGAAAAAACATGAACCCGATATCAAATGGAAAGAACAATCCTTGGAGTTCTCCTCTTCTTATTGCCAAACCCATTGCATCCAGGAGAAACCCCGACCATCTATGGTATTGGCTGTTACTCACAACATTTCCACAGCAGCGGAAAAAGAGGTGGAACTACCTCAGTGTTACCAGGAGTATGAAGAAGTCTTCAGTAAAACCAAAGCAGAAGTGCTTCCCCCACATAGGGAATACGACTGCCGCATAGATTTAACACCAGGGTCAGTGGTTCCATGTGGTCATATTTATGCATTATCTCAACCCGAAACGAAACACCTAAGGGAATATTTGGACAATCTACTCGCTTTGGGATTCATCCGACCATCACGGTCCCCAGCAGCTTCCCCCCTTTTTTTTATTCCGAAGGCAAATGGGGAATTACGCTGCTGTATAGACTACAGGGCATTAAATGCGATCACCACAAAAAATCAATACCCTCTTCCGTTGATTCCTGTATTGCTGGAACAAGTGAGATCAGCCAGGATTTATACAAAATTAGATCTCAGGGGAGCCTACCATTTAGTACGCATACGATCAGGCGATGAATGGAAAACCGCATTCAAAACCAGGTATGGGCTTTTTGAGTATCTTGTGATGCCCTTTGGGCTATGCAACGCCCCAGCCTCCTTCCAATTTTTTCTTAACGAGGTGTTGCGAGACTACCTGGACATCTTTGTAGTTGTCTACATTGATGACATTTTAATCTACTCTAATGACGAACCAGAACACATCCAGCATGTGAAACAAGTACTGGACACTTTACAGCAAAACCAACTATACTGCAAACTGACGAAATGTGAGTTTCATGTCACAACAGTGGAATTCCTGGGAGTCATGCTCACTCCATCAGGGCAGATAATGGCTGAAAGGAAGGTACGAGCCATTGTGGAGTGGCCACAACCCGCCACTGTCAAGGATATCCAGAAACTTCTGGGTTTTGCTAACTTCTATCGGAGGTTCATCTCTCACTTTTCGGATCTGGTGGCACCTCTCACAAAATTAACCCGGAAGAACACCCCTTTTATATGGGGAACCGAAGAGCAAACAGCGTTTGATCAGTTGAAAACCGCATTCACATCTGCTCCGATACTAATCCATGCTGACCCACACCTCCCTTTCGTGGTAGAGGCGGATGCGTCTGAACTAGCGGTGGGGGCTGTTCTCTCGCAGAGGAGTGAAGATACCGGTCATCTACATCCCATTGCCTTCATGTCACGCAAGCTAAATCCGGCAGAACGCAATTATACGATTGCAGAGAAGGAATTGCTTGCTATTAAAGACGCCTTCACAGAGTGGAGGCATTGGCTGATGGGTGCCACACACCAAATCACGGTTTATACAGACCACCGAAATCTTCAGTTTCTGAGAGCCGCACGCCATCTCACTCCCAGACAACTGAGATGGATGCTCTTCTTTTCGGAGTTCCATTTCGTGGTCACCTTCCGCCCGGGATGTGACAACCGGAAAGCTGATGCTCTCACCCGTCAAGAAAGTCACCCTGCATTGGGGGAGTCTCCTGAAACCAGCATCATCACACCTCAACGGGTGATAGGGGTGATCCATACGGCGGATTTTTTACACAAGGTCAAGAAAGGCATCCAGACCTATGTTTGGAAAACATGGATTCGGTTGCACCCAGAATGGAAGATACGTCAAGGACTGCCAAGGAAGGGGTCTCAATTGCTTCTCCCCACGCTTGCATTGAGACAGCAAGTATTTAAGTGGTGCCATGATCTACCGTGCGCTGGACACACTGGAGGGAAGAAAACTTTGGAAAAGCTGCTACGCACTTACTGGTGGCCCACCATCCGGCCGGATGTGTTTGCTTGGGTTCAACGATGTGAGGTCTGCTCGCAAGCCAAAAGCGATCATAGACCAGCACAAGGGCTGTTACAAACAATGCCCACGCCTGTGAGTCCTTGGGAAAGCTTTTCAGTCGATTTTGTGGTGGGACTCCCTCAGGATCATGGGATGTCGGCTATAGTAGTAGTCGTGGACTACTTGACCAAAATGGGCCACTTCATAGCCTGTAGAGGGGTACCCACAGCTAGTCAATTAGCCCAGTTACTGCTCATACATATTGTTAGGTTGCATGGCTTACCTAAGGTCATTGTTTCAGATAGAGGGGCGCAATTCACCGCCAAATTTTGGAGGGTCTGGTGTGATCGATTGGGCATTGCCTCCTCCTTGTCCACTAGCTTTCATCCGCAAACGGATGGGCAGACCGAAAGGTTAAACCAGACCCTCAAACAATACCTGAGGTGTTTTGTGGATACATCTACGGAAGCATGGGTGGAATGGTTATGGTCGGCTGAGGTGGCGTATAATGACGCAATTCATTCCTCCACCTTGTGTACCCCGTTTTACTGTACTTATGGGTTCCATCCCAGATTTGTCCCATTGAGTGTGCCAAGTGTTGAAGCCCCGATTCCACAGTTACAGACAAGATTGGTGCAGTTACGGAAGACTATTATGCAGGCCAGAAACAACCTTGTAAAAGCTAAGCTTAGGTACAAAGCGCAGGCCGATAGACATCGTAGGCCTTGTCCTGGGTACAAGAAAGGGGATTGGGTGTGGCTGTCCACTAGGAACATTCGTTTCAAAAGGTTCAGTGTTTTCAATCCCCGATTCATCGGTCCTTACCAGGTGGTTCGTCATGTCAACCCCGTAGCGGTGAAACTTAAGCTCCCCTCACATTTCAGAATACACCCTGTGTTCCATGTCTCTCTGATCAAGCCTGCTCAGGGTCCGAGTCATACAGCCCCTGCGCCTGTGAGGGTAGAACAGGAAGTGGAGTACGAGGTGCGGATCATCTTGGACTCTCGTAGAGTAAGGGGGAGGCTCCAGTACCTGGTGTCTTGGAAGGGTTATGGTCCCGAGGAGGATTCGTGGGAACCGGTGGGTGCGGTACATGCGCCTAGACTGGTGCGGAGGTTCCATATGTCACATCCGGATAAACCTGGTGGCAGTCAGTGAGTGTTGTGAGAGGGGGTGTACTGTCACGATTCACCCTCCCCGACCTCTGGTAAATCACTGTCTGCCCGGTCCTGAGAAACGGAATGGGAAACTACATATCCCATGATCCTTTGCGCCGCGCGTTCCTATGACGCGACGCTTCTAGGGATTATCAGGAAGTCGTGCGTAGGACGCGCTGCCGATTATTCCTGCTTGTGTCTTGGTTCGTGTACTTTGGATTTGTTAATCAGGATTCTTGGATATCGGCGAAGGCCAGCTTTTGGTTTGCGCTGAAGGGACACGCCGCTTTCTGCGTGTGGATTCAGCGTTTCTTGTTTTCAGAACCCGTTTGTGGATTATTCTGCTGGGGCTTCGGAAGCGCCTACAACGTGGTGTTCTTTGGTGTGGAGCCTCTCGTAGGTGGATTAACCCGGAGGGGCTTAGGAAGCGCCCGAGTCCTTCCATCATTCCCGCAACAGGTTTTTTCTCGGAATCGAGTGGGGCACTTACATTCCGAGAGTGTTTACAGAATCCGTTTGTTGTGTACTTACAGGGAGCGTCTTGCTCCGGTTAGCGCAGGACACCTTGGCATAGGTGCCGCCTTACCTATTCAGTACTTTTTATCCACTTTGAAGCGCTTACAGAGCAGGATCTGTAGAGACGCTATAAACATACTTTAAGCTGGGCATAAGATTTATTTTCCTAACTCTTACTTTATAGGGAATATTGGAGAGATCCTGGGGTAGTCGCGTCTTGCACACCCTGAGGTCATTCTTCTAATCATTTCCTCGGAGGAGAAAGACCTTTTGTAATTAACCACTGTGACCAGGAATGTGATCGTTATTTGTTTTCATCAATTGGTGCTCTGGGGCAACATTAGGTTATCTTTATCCTACACAAGGGTAGGTGTTCATTGCTGTCCTAATCTTTCAGAACTAAGGAAGGGAGGGAACCAGGGGGTTTGCTAATGCTCTCTGTATTATATTTTCCAGTACTATAACCAGGGGATATAGAAACCGCCCTTAGATCCTTCCTGCATACAGGCACACCTGTGGGATATACAGGTGAGGTAACAGGGGTTTTGTTACATAGTATATGTCCCAGTTCAGGGTTCTGTAGTACTTATCCCTTGCTTTTGTGGTTACAGGTTACGGTTACAAGAGCCCAGCTGTTCTCCTCCGGACCCAACTTTTCCCCCGCTTGATCGCCTTAACAGTCTGGGCACAAATACAGTCAGACTTGGGTTGATCTAGAGGTGGGCCCCCTTATAGCATCGACCCAATCCTGAGGAGCATCCAGAACGGACCTGACACGTGCAATGACCAGTTGCGCTGAAAAAGAGTCACGCCCGAAAAGATCCCCAAGCAATCGCTCCATGTAGTCTTCTAGTCGGCCCGTGTTGGTGGATTCCGCCAGGCCTAGCATGCGAACATTGTTCCTTCGGGAACGGGCTTCCAACTCCTCATTCTTTTCGGCTATTACTTTTAATAGTTTGTCCATATGCGCCACTTGTTGCCGACTGGTGGTAGCTCCATCCTCCAGATCCGACACACGTTGCTCAGCTTCCTTAATGCGCTCTTCGTGCCCATCTAGTTTCGCCACTACATTATCAAGCCTCAGGTTCATGGAGTCAATTTTGGAGTCTATAGCGGTAAGGCTCTGCTGCATGGTTACCAGAAGTGCTTTCCAACCTTCATCCCTCGTTTCCGGCGGCTCGTCATCCCCTTGGGCTTTAGAGTTCGCGCCCGATGTCTTGCGCCCGTCGAATAACAGTTTCGACTGTCTTGGTTCAGTTTTACCCATCGTGATGGGCTTAGTGGAATGTGACTGTGGCGAGGTAGACGAGCGGTAGAGCCTCTCACGACCTCCCAGCTGTTTGCGCAGGTCCAGTTTAGTAGGTTACGAAGTAGGTACCAGGCTAGTCCATCTGTGCAAGCACCACCGTGCAAGTAACAGCTTATGTGGGGTGGAGGAGGGGAATGGAATGCGAATTATCGGCAAATGTGCCTGTCCTCGGCAGGCGGATGTATCTTCAGCGACGCCAGTAGCTTCCCAGTTGTTTCGCTTCACCAAGGGCTGCCCCTAACGTGCAGATCCGCTCTGTGTAAATATGGCGAGGGCCCAAGGACAGGTAACACAGCGCTTGACCAACTAGCGCGTGTCTAGAGGCAGCAGTGATAGCAGGTTACTCCTCGCGTAGGCGGTGCCATCCAGGGGTACAGGGGCATGCCATCCAACAAAATACAGGTACGGCTGGGTGGTGAGGCGTCGGGTAGAGAGGCGGCTCGCTGTGAAATGGCGGTAAATAGCGATTCAGGTTCCGTCCGCCCTCAGCACTCATGGGACCTCGAAGTAGTGCACTGGCCCCCAGCGAACAACAGAGCAACTCCCCGCCGATCTGAGGCAAGAGCCGCAAAGAAAGGCGCAGGGATCCGGGGGCAGCAGGGCCGACAAAATGGCAGGCATAAACAAACCGCCCGTCGCCGCGTCTCTCAGCACCCCCCTCGCAGTGGGTTCTTCACTCCCCTCCGGGCTCGGGGGAAGGCATCCGTTCCCGCCAGCCTCAATTTATGCCCAGGAACTGGAGAGGGACGTTCCCCCACTCGTCAGCCGTCTCTGGCACAGCAGGCATGGACAGCGTTTAACGGCTGGGGATGAGATGGGGGAGGGGGGGCAGTCGCGCCTGTCCCCTGGGTGTGCGTTGCGGTGGAGCGTGAGGGGGATCCCCGTACCTTGTGGAAAGATGTCGAAGGACGAGCAGAGAGCACGGGCAGCGCCGAGTCTTGTGTGTGCAGCGAGCAGCAGGCCCACGCAGCCCCGCTCTTGCGTAGATGCCCAGGCCGCCCAGGGGCACCGCACTGACAGCAGTTCCTCAGCGCGGCAACTTCTTCCGCCGATTCCGGGCTAGTTGATGCAGCCCCAGGGCTGGGAGTCGCACCGAGTGTGCAGCGTGTCTTCTTGCACGGTACAGTGGCGTTAGTAGGCTTCAGCTTAAAGGCAGGATAAGGATTATGCTTGTTTTTCTCCAGGCTGGGACGAGAGCTCTACGCTAGAGCGGCCATGCCAGTCCAGCGCCACCTAGCGCCCCCCAGGCTGCAGGATTCTGTCGGATGAAAAGCTTGGCCGGTAGAGCCCACTCAAGGTGCGGCCATCTTGCAGCCGGCCAAGCCACGCCCAATGGAAACTGTCCTTAAAGCGATTCAATCGAGCCTACAGGACATAAATGGGAAGCTGGATCAACTCACTCAGCGAGTGGACAGTCTGGCAGCAAAACTGGATAAACAAGGTGAGCGCCTGGATAACGCAGAAACTCGCATTTTGGCGGTCGAGGATGAAGCGCATGCCACAACCAGTAAATGTGCAGGGATGGAGAAGGTGCTAGATGTTATAAAGAGTAAAGCCGAGGATTTGGAGGCGAGATCTCGCCGGAATAATATTCGAATTGCAGAAGTTCCAGACTCCACAAATACTGGTCGAATGGAGACATATGTGGAGGAGATGCTTCGTCGGTCTTCAGGGCAGAACACTTTTCAGCAGTCCTCATTGTGGAGCGCACACATAGATCTCTAGCGCCGCGCCCGCCTCTGGGCGCCTCTCCAAGACACATAATTGCTCTCATATTGAACTATAGGGATAGATACGTTGCTCTGAGGCTGGCTAGAGAGAAGCAACAGGTGACATAACAGGGTAACAAGCTGCAGTTTTATCCTGACTTCACTATGGCGGTCCAACAGGCTCGTAGGGAATTCGCCCAGACCAAATCGAAACTGCGTGAATTGAATGTGGAGTATGCAACGCTTTATCCCGCTAGACTAAAGGTGACGTGGGAGGGACGCTTGACGATCCTTCAAACCCCGAAGGCCTCTCAGGAATTCCTCACGAAGCTAATCTCTAAACGAAAAGACCATAGGCGCAATGAGCAACACCAGGACTCCGACTAGGATGTCTCCATTACGCAATGTCCTGATAGATGGCAGGGATCATGTGGGGACAGCATGAGCTTTACACCTGTGTTACCGAACTATGGAATGTGCATTTCACAGTCCGACACGTGCCGTACTGATACACTGTTGGCCAGGCGGTGAATGAACGATGGACTAGTCACAAAACATGTTGCATGATCGTGAACTGGCACTGGGTATGGGTGCCGGGTGACGGGCCCCCGCGTGGCGATGAGCTATGTGTGGGTATTTCGTCCCTGCTCTTTGGCTGCAGTGGCTCATGTGCAACACCACAGACTCCATGGGCACTTTCTAAATCCACTATTTTGGACTGCCAAAACCGGAAAAAAACGTGCTTGTTATCAGAAATCTGAATAACACAGGTTGAAAGACACGCTACACCACAACGCAGGTACAGTGCTGCACCTTTTCTTTTAGTGGCTCACCCTCTAGAGCCCTTCCTGAAACTAACTGGTGGATCTGCATGCCCCCCTGCATCCTCCGCCTGGCGATAGAGACTTGAAACTTGAGGACGAGCGTAGAGTGGTGATGTACTTACGTCCTTGGACGCTTTGGATTGGGGTTAATGCTAACTATATATCTGAACCACTCTAGAGTATTTGTTGTTCCCCTACTCGTGTCAAGGGTTGGTCCCTCGCGTAAATCAACAACTGGGGATTGTGTGGTTATTAATTTTAAACATCCACAACATGTTGCTACAGTGTTATTGCGTGCATCCTCACTAGTGTATAGCCCAAACAGTGCCTGTGTGCGTCCATTAGGATATTTTTATCCGCCTGGGCCAATTACCCCAAAGATTCTCGAAGTTTCAGGCTAATGTCCCAAACTCGTCCACCCACACCGGCAGCACCATACATGTATAATACTGCTAGCCATGGGGTGAATGGATGGCAGATGCCTGTACAGAATAATAATGCTGGTAATCAGAGTTGGAGAGGGTTTAATGTGGCCACTCAGAATAGATTTGAAGTGTTTTCGGGCCTGGATGCTTGTGATTGACTGGAGGAGCATGAGGGTCAAAGTATTGCACGAACTCCAGTAGATCAGCCTATAGAGGCAAGACATCTCACAATACACAAAAATAATGTTATTTGTTGGAATGTTGCCGGGCTGGCCACTAAGATGCAAGATGAGAACTGGATTAAATATATTAAATGCTTTCAGGTTATATGTTTACAAGAGACTTGGTCAGTAGAGTGTGACTTTTTTATTGAAGGATACAAGGCATACTTTGTACCTGCTACAGCAGTAAGCAGGGGCAGGCCAAAGGGGGGGATGGTCACGTTTATTTCTGTAGCTATGACATGTACAATACAAAGAAGGGTATCAAGTAACCCTGGTATCCTAGGCTTAGTGCTAATCAGAGAAAATTGTATGGTTGGTCTGATCAATTTTTATAATTCTACTAATACATGCACAGCTTTTAATAATCTAAAAACCCTAAATGACTATGTTAGTTCATCAATGAAGGACTGCTCACATAACCTAATGATCATGGGTGATTTTAATGTTCACCCCTGCGGGGACCCTCTAATGAAAAATCTTCAGGAAATCCATTGTGCTAGACATGAGGGCCTGCACTTGGAACATACATTGGAGGGGGACTTTTTTAATGATTTATTAAATGACCATGATCTTACTTTAAGAATGGCACTGTGTGATCCCATGAAGCGCTTTGATATTCCAACTTTCAAAGGGCATGGGAAAGGGACATTTATAGATTATATGTTATTAACTTTGCCAATGCAGGTTTTTACAGATTCATTCACTATTGAAAATAATTAATTTAGTGATCACAATCCATTGACTATCCACCTTAGGGGTCCTTGGGTGGTTAATACAAGTTGTAGTCTGTCCTTGGGCAGGGTAAGCACAACGGATGGAAGACGCCGCCTAAAATGGGCCATGTGTACTCCTGATCTCATGTATAAAAACATCAAAGAAACCTGCAGTGATGAAATTAATAGCTGCACTCAGGATGACTCTAATCCAATGCAGGTCCTGTCTGCATTTCAATGTCTTACAGACAAAGTTTCTATCTTAATGACAGACCCAGCAAAAAAGTCTGTGAAAGAGGGACCGCGTTGGTTTAATCAGGAATGCTCTAAAGCTGCGCGCAACCTGAGACTGCCCTGGCAGCAAACCCCCGAAACAAGGAGACAGTCAAAGGGTGTCGCATAGAGTTTAAACCAGCCACTGCTACTCGTAAAGAATCTCTGAGGAACGAGGCGTGGAATGAGATCTTGGATCCAAAAACCCTGAAAAATAGTTCTAGATTCTGGGCGGTAGTCAAGAAACCATTCCTGGTGCAAGATCCAGGAGAGGGACTAGAAAGTGTTATAACTAAGGAGGAGTGGGTAGTACACTTTAAGCAATTATACAGTGGCACGGTGGACAATATCACGAATACCGACCCCGATAATGGGGCAGTGTCCTTCAGAGTAAATAGAGGAGAGGTAATGGTAGGGATAGAGGGGCTTACAGCTGGTAAAGCGCCAGGACCTGACGGGATACCCCCTGACCTTTTTAAATCTGATCCCGATTTTTGGGCACCGATTGTTGAAGCTGTTATTAATGCAGCCGCTAGAGTCGGGTGCCCACTTTCTTGGGGGGTCTCCACCATTGTCCCGATTTTTAAAAAGGGGGACAGGGACAGCCCACTCTGTTATAGGCCTAGCTCCCTAATTAATTCCATGGCTAAAATAGTAGGGAGAATTGTACTGCAGAGACTTTCTGACTGGGTGATGGACAATAACATCATGTCTATCTCACAGTATGGCTTCTGCAGTGGCCAATCAACCATAACACAATGTATAAACCTTTACTCAATACTCAGCAAATATAGTATTGCCCAAAAAGGCACAGTCCACCTAGCCTTCATGGACCTATCCTCAGCCTTCGACTGTGTGAACAGGAGAAGGCTCTGGGGTTCCATGAGGGAGAAGGGAGTAGACAGTGGGATTGTTAATTTTCTTGTTGAACTACATAGTAACACAAGTGCGAATGTCAGGTATTCCCAAGAGTTGTGCGTAACTGAGAATTTTAGAACTGGGAAGGGTGTGCGCCAAGGTTGCATACTAGCCCCTTTCCTTTTTAATTTTTATATAAATGAACTTGATAGCGTTTTGCAGGAGGTGAAAGCTGATTGTCCTAGGGTGGGGAGAAGAAGTATTTCCGTTATTTTATACGCAGATGATGCGGTCTTAATATCTAGAACTGAAAAAGGTCTCCAATCGTTACTCAATGCTTTTAAACAGTTTATGGAAGAACGAGATCTGCTGGTTAATAACTCCAAATCATTCATTATGCAAGTTGGTAATCGACCAAAAAGACAATATACATTCAAACTAGATAATGTAGTAATTCCATTCTCCAATACATTCTCTTATCTAGGAGTTCTTTTTGATTCCAAACTGTCGTGGGGTCCACAATTTGCAAAGAAAAGATGTGATGTGGTTAGGGTTAATGCTTCTATTTTTAACTTTGCTTCAAAATTAGGGAAAAAGCCAACGCTTGAAATGATGAAATTATATGATGCTAAATCAGTAGCAACTGCAGTCTATGGTAGTGAACTCTGGGGTTATATGGCTTGTGAACAACTACAGATTGCAGAAAATGCATTTTTCAAACGCCTCCTGTGTGTCCCGGCCGCCACTTCCAACTTTGCAGTTCATGAGGAGTTAGGAGTAGAATATTTGAGCGATATTCTCTCCCTACGCCCATTGACCTGCTGGTTGGAATTGTGGCTGAGCCAAGACATCCCCTTAACACACCTGATTGTAAATGATTTCATTTCTCATGATAAGGCATTAGGCACCCCATGGTTGAAGTACTTAAAAAACAGTTTTTGTGAGCTGGGCCGCCCTGAACTATTCGATCGTCCGACTGAAATTGTAAAAGGGGATGTTGAAGCAATTAAGCAGTCTTTTCTTCTGCGACGGAAGGCCGTGAGGGAGGGTGCTGAGTTACAGAAAACAAGTGTAAGGAAATATATCATGGTTAAAACCTGTATGACAATGGAGCCTTACCTACTCTGCACATTTAGTACCCATGAAAAGTTCTTGTTAACAAGATTTAGATTGAATTTGTTCCATCATCTGCTTATAAGACCAAAAAAAGATGTTTTTAATAAACTTCCTGCATCCTGTGGCTGCGACGGAAAGTCTCCACAGGATATGCTGCATTTCATGTTTTTATGTAGATTTTATGAATATCCGCGTAAACGCTACCTGCTTGTTCTTTTAAAGAAACTTAATTTTAATCAGATACGACCAGCCTTTTTATATTTACAATTGTTGCACAGTGATAGTGTCCTCCAAATAACTGAATTTTTTAAATTGTCTCTTAGAATGAGAATTTGTCTGGATCAATGAATGTTAATATATTAATGAATTACAGTTCTGTGGAACTAATGTAGATAGGGAAACGTTTTTTTTTTTTTTTTTTAAACCTTTATTGATGTTCAAAGTAGTTACAGTCACGGGCAGTAAATCAATAAAAGCCATAAGTATGCAATAGTTAGCTTCCCAAATGCCCCATTACTATACAGGATAATGTCCGTACCGTATAAGTACCAGGAATAGAGAGGTTTCTTTTTAAATGAAGAAGAAAAATAAACAGGATCAGTCAGCGTACAATCAAATAATGTCGTAACAGGGGTGTTCAGTAATCAGGAACTTCGCATTCAGGACAATGTAGGCAAGGCGGCAACACTAGCGCATCGTAAACAGGATAAGCAAAAAAAACAGTGCCATTCACATGCCAATGCAGTACATGCCCGCCACAACTTAAAGCTTTTGAGAAAAACATCCACCCCGGAATTCGAACCATAAGAACGTACGATGAGTAACCTATAGCTCGGCACTGAAAAAGGAAAAGGGAAAGAAGAAGAATAAAGGGAAAGCCAAGAGATAGAAACAAAAAAAAAGAGGCCCTAGAAACAGAAAAAGACAAAGAAAAAACAGTGAAACCCCTCCCCCAACCCCCCACCCTGCACCCCTGCCTACGGCTACGGCCTCCCCCACAGCAGCGTGCCTGTCGCCCATTATATAGAACCCGAAATTTAGAAGAAAGCGGAAGAGAGCTATCGCTCAACTAAGTTAAGGAAATACTAAAGGGAGGAAAAAAGAAAGAGAAGGAGAACGAGAACGGAGGAGGAGACCAGGACAGACCCCCAGCACACACTCACTTTCGCCTCCCCCAGCACAGGAAACACCAGCTACATATCGAACCCGAATGCAATACAATAATCATATGTTAAGTGTGTTCGATCCCAACCAGCTCGTCGTTAACGCCACCATGACATAGGTAGAAAGTCCCGCGTTGGCCCCATACTGCAAGTAACACTACGACACTCAACCCAGGCCCGCCCGGTCCAAAGTACGATTGTAGCCCAGACCCTCTGGTACAGTTGTAGTCGAGTCAAGGTACCGGACTGGGAAGAGGCTAGCATCTTGCGACACGGCAATACACAGTGAGGTCGCTCGAGGGACGCGGTCATCCACGCGTCTAAGGGCCATCAGGGAGAGCAAGTGGTTGTGCTCGCTTTTCAGCATCAGTCCCAAGCAAAGTAGAAAGGACATGTCGTGACGCCACCATTGCCCGCCATCATTGAGGAGTCGATCATTGGAACATGGTAATGCCCCCAGAAAAAAGTCCACCATCAGAAGATCTTCCGCCTTCGTTGTAGTGGATGAACTGCTCACAGCATTACTGTCTCCCTGTCGAACGTGGGCATACAAGTTGCAACCATCCCCACGTCCCGCAGCATCTAGCGATCCGTCAATCGGGCCAAGGGCCACACCATCTGAGCGACCCTCCCGCACAACAGCATCCAGGGCACTCCCCACGGTCTGCATCTGATGTCGCAGAGAGAAATGCAAGTCCTTTATGGCCGCCATGACATCCCCCAGCCGCAACTCCATTGTCTCGCCCCCGGTAGTGGCAGCCACAGCATCCAGCGAAGCTCCGTCACACCAGGCCGACCCATGCCAGGCGTCTGATCGCAACATTTTCGTGGCCCCCGCAGAACAATACAGGATATATCTCAGCCCCTTCGGGCGCAATTGCGTGCAACGCACTCCCGCACGGAGCGCGCCCCACTAAGTGAAGAGAGTCCCGGGGTCACTCGTAGAAAGAGCAGGCAAAAGATCTTAGCAGGGGTCTTTGTAGACACTCACCTCCATAGGGGTCGTTACGGTTTGCACCGGGCATACAAGCACAGAGTCACCAGCTGGGGGAGGGGGGGGTTTGTTATTTCACGACCGCAGAGAGGCAGCAGATCAACCATCACCATTGCTGTGGCATCGTGCGAGAGTCGCCATCAAAAAACGAGTAAATCAGGATCTCCATCTCCCCGGACCGTCACTTCCGCCGCACTACTCGCCGTTGTTGTTGCATTCAGGGCCGGGCGCTTCAGCACTCTAGACCCCGGCTTCAGACAGGGGCGGGCCGCAAACATCGAGACGACATATCTCCGGTTGGAAAGCCGTCAGAGCACCCGGGCGCGCATGGATCCGTGCCGCTTCATCTCGGCCATGCGGGAGCGTAGCATGGATGCTGGTTAGGAAGCTGATTGTGGTGGTGGGGGGCCGCTGCCGCCGGAGCCGAGAGCCCGAGCGGCCATCTTGGTCTGCGACCTGGCTCCTCCCCCCCGCCTCTCTAGATAGGGAAACTTATCTTTGTAATTAGATTTTACTAATGTTTTATGTATGTACAGTATGAAATGTGTACTTTTATGGTTGAATCAAACCGAAATAAAGTCTCTTTTGAATTTGAATTTGACTCCATGGGCACTTTCTAAATCCACTATTTTGGACTGCCAAAACCGGAAAAAACGTGCTTGTTATCAGAAATCTGAATAACACAGGTTGAAAGACACGCTACACCACAACGCAGGTACAGTGCTGCACCTTTTCTTTTAGTGGCTCACCCTCTAGAGTGGCAAGAGAGCCCTTCCTGAAACTAACTGGTGGATCTGCATGCCCCCCTGCATCCTCCGCCTGGCGATAGAGACCTGAAACTTTAGGACGAGCGTAGAGTGGTGATGTACTTACGTCCTTGGACGCTTTGGATTGGGGTTAATGCTAACTATATATCTGAACCACTCTAGAGTATTTGTTGTTCCCCTACTCGTGTCAAGTCTATGTATACATGATGGGTTGACCTGAATGGTCAGGGGTAGTTTCAGAATCGATTTATGGCTGGAGGTGGGCTGTAACTGAGAGCGATGACCATTGTATGCACTGTTGGCCTATTTTAGGAAATGTAGCGTAGTTGGCTATAAGCATTGAGACACCTTTTCTTTCATTGAGGGACTATACCGGAACTAACTAACATTAGTATAGCAGTATACATATGGTAATGGGTACTCACTGTAATGCAACATGTTGCCCCACAATTTGCCTGAACTTTGGCCAAGACTATAATACTGTGATTGACTCAGATTACTCTGCATTCATACTGTTACCCTGACCACATCCACTAAAGTGGTTGGTGTCGTGTGCCCATGGCGTACCCTCACACGGGAGCTCCCCATGTTGTTTATGGTTTGTTTGTATTTTCAAGTGGGGATTTGTCCTTGGCATAGCTGGAATGCTAAAGTGGGTGGTGGGTGGAGGGGTGAGGGAAAGAAACTGTTATGCAGACCAAAGTGCTTGAGATGCATGGCTGCAATCCGCACTAACTGTGTTATACATTACATGGCAGATGCTATTTCACACACACTGTCGTACATCGGAGTAGTGCAATCCCTGACAACTACATTGCGCTGGAATATGTCTCTTGGTCGGCGTAATGGCTCCAGATAAAACAAGGCCCACGCTACTAAATTTACTCACCTGGAATAACAGGGGGCTTACTAATCCCCAAAAATCAGGCAAATGTTCGCATATTTTGATAGGTTACACATCGACATCGCTCTGTTACAAGAAACACATATTGCCCCACGTTCCAGTTGCAAATTTGGGCGTAAATGGGCTGAAACTATTCACAGTTCGACATACTCATCATATTCCAGGGGGGGTTACAATATTAATAAAAAATGGTACAAATTTTACCATCGGCACTACAATAACGGACTCTCAGGGAAGGTACATTATTGTTGCAGGCAAACTCCGAGGGCAACAGATAGTACTCATAAACACATATGGCCCGAACACAGATTGCGCTGACTTTTATCACCAGATTTGACAGAAATTGCATGATGTGGCAGATAGGGCATTGCTATGGGGAGGGGACTTTAATCTAGTACTGAATGAGAGTCTCGACAGATCGGGGTCCACCACAGAGCCACATCGGAAGGCCATGACTAAAATGATCGATATCATGGCAGACATGCAATTGCATGATATATGGAGGACTCAGCATCCAGCATGCAGGGAAGCAACACACACATCTGCTGCACACAATAGCTGGTCCCGTATCGATTATTGGATAGGGTCTAACGATACAATGCTTTGGACTAAAGCTATAAAGCACCTCCCAAGGACCTTGTCCGATCATAATCCCATACTACTGTCTGTTGACATACCGTATTATACACCACCCCCTTATAGCTGGCGATTCAATGCGAAAGCTTTATCTGACACTATATACATGGACACAATTGCTACGGCCATATCGGATTACTTCCTCTTGAATGAACCTACCATTAATGACCCTTGTCTATTGTGGGAGGCTTTTAAAGCTACACTGCACGGCTTATGTATCAGTACGACTGTGGGTGTTTTGAAAGATATTCACAGACAACTATCTATGTGTGAGAGTCAGTTGAAATCCCTAGAGCGAGAATATGAGCTGACACAAAACCCACAGACACAGGGGAACATCAGGACGGTACTGTCCGAATATCAATCCTTTGCTGAAGACAGACTCAAATACAGGACAAAACGTGCCAAGGCTAGAGCCTTTGGTGAAGGAGGTAGGCCTGGTAGAGTGTTGGCGTCTAAAATTTGTGAAGGTCATTCCCCACAATATGTCTTACAGGTCCGAGACGCCAACGGAGAGGTACGAACTACTGCCCAAGGTATATTGCAGGAATTTGTGAAAACGTATGGTGCATTATATGAATCCCGGCCCACTGCATCATCAGTAGAGATTATGGAGTATCTGGAAGATGTGGCCATTGCCTGGCTATCGGATACGCAAAGGGAATATCTCTCCTTGCCAATTACGGTAGAAGAGGTCACAGAGATGATCAAATCGCTCCCTAATGGAAAGGCTCCAGGCCCTGATGGGTTTACCTGTGAGTTCTATAAGACCTTCGTAGACTTGATAGCTCCACACCTGGTTGCTATGTATGGGGATGCATTTGATAAGTCGATACTCCCTCCTTCCTTAAGAGAAGCCTTATTGATCGCCCTTCTAAAGCCCGCAAAGGACCCTGAGTGTTGTGACTCATATCGGCCGCTGTCACTCCTTAATGTAGATTCTAAAATATTGACTAAATTGCTGGCAGTGAGATTGCAGCCCCTAATGACCAACCTGGTCCTACCGGACCAGTCGGGATTCATACCGACAAGATCAACAGCACACAATACCAGGACGCTGTTCGCACTCTCCCACTACTTAGTACCTACTACCAGAGCGGCCGCAGTTATGTTAGATGCTGCCAAAGCATTTGATTTTATAGAATGGCAATATCTACTGTCAGTACTCAAAAGGATGGGCTTCCCCCCCATATTCCTACAGTGGGTTCAGTTACTATACACTAAGCCCTTGGCCCGAGTCTGCATTAATAATTATATTTCGGATAGTATGACCATTAAGCATGGGCGTAAAATCCGCTCCGCTCGCGGATTTTTCGGATTTTCGGCAAATTCGCAATCCGCGAACTCTCGCGAATTTGTCGAAAATCCGTGAATCCGCTCGCGGCGGATTTTTTGCTTGGTTGCGGCGCGCGGCGTGGTGCACGGCGTTCACTTTCCGTCATTAAGCGTTTGCCGAGTTGTTTTTCTCGATCATATTTTGCGAGTGCCGCGCCATTTTGGATCTTGCTGCGTGATCCCGCGGGAGTTTGGCGCCCGCGAATACGTAATCGCGGCTTGCCACCTTGCACAGCACACCTCGCGAGAGTTCGCAATTGCGAACACGTAGTTGCGGCGGAAAGGAACAATCTCGCACTCGCGAAATAGAGATTTTGCAATTCTGCACAAGAAAATCACCAGCAAACAGGATAAACCTTCAGAAAATTATGATTTTGATCAGAATCACTCCTCAGGTTGACATTTGCATGGCCTTTTTTTTTGCAAGGAGTCCATTTTTGGGGGGGGGGGGAAGGAAGTGCCCCACAGTCTCCAACTTCCTGTTCCTGTCCAGCAGGCTCCTCCCAGTGCTTTGTCCATCTCCTGGTCACTTTCATTTGGATCTGGAGCTGGAAGGATTACTTTTTGTGGGTGCTGCTGGATATTTGGATTTGAGGCCTTTTTGACTGTCTTTGGATCACTTTTGGATTAGAAATCAACTTTCACAAGTAAGTTTGTTTGGGGCATTACAGTTGCTGCAACTACAATTTTGGAACTTTTTCAGAACATTAAATAAATTATATTGTGGGTAGCCACAGTATCCAGTAGGACCAGGGTTGGTTATGGGTGCATGATACAACTGTTTTGTTGAATTTAAACACCATTGAGGCCATGGATGGGCTGGGATTGTGCTGATTTTTGTCGTTTTTTTGGGCCTGCTGGTGTGGCCCTTTGCCCAGGGGTGGTGAGTGTTGCATGGGCCTAGTCTTTCTGTGGGGTGTCTTCTTGAATTTAAACATCATTGAGGCCATGGATGGGCTGGGATTGTGCTTATTTTATTGTTTTTTGTCGTTTTTTGGGGGCGGCTGGTGTGGCCTTTTGCCCAGGGGTGGTGGTGCATGGACTGAGTGTGCCTGTGGTGTGGTCTCACTCTCTTTAATGTAAACATCATGGATGGCATTGGATTGTGGTGATTTCTGGCTGGTTTTCTGTTTTTTGGGGGTGTACTGTTGATGTGGACTGGCCATGTGGGTGGTGGTGGTGGTGGCCATCTTGAGTGCTGGCTGGTACAGGCAACATGTGCTTGGGGTGTAAGGGGCCATTTTGAAGAGAGGCAGTGTCTGAGGCCTGCACTTATTTTGCCTACTTTTCATCCATTATGCCCAGGGGTAGTGAGTGTTGCATGGGCCTAGTGTTTCTGAGGGGTGTCTTCTTGAATTTAAACACCATTGAGGCCATGGATGGGCTGGGATTGTGCTGATTTTATTGTTTTTTGTCGTTTTTTTGGGGGCTGCTGGTGGGGCCCTTTGCCTAGGGGTGGTGAGTGTTGCATGGGCCTAGTCTTTCTGTGGGGTGTCCTCTTGAATTTAAACACCATTGAGGCCATGGATGGGCTGGGATTGTCCTGTTTTTTGTGTTTTTTGTCGTTTTTTTGGGGCTGCTGGTGTGGCCTTTTGCCCAGGGGTAGTGGTGCATGGACTGAGTGTGCCTGTAGTGTGGTCTCACTCTCTTTAATGTAAACATCCTGGATGGCATTGGATTGTGGTGATTTTTGGCTGTTTTTCTGTTTTTTTGGGGTGTACTGTTGATGTGGACTGGCTTGGGGTGTAAGGGGCCATTTTGAAGAGAGGCAGTGTCTGAGGCCTGCACTTATTTTGCCTACTTTTCATCCATTATGCCCAGGGGTAGTGAGTGTTGCATGGGCCTAGTGTTTCAGAGGGGTGTCTTCTTGAATTTAAACACCATTGAGGCCATGGATGGGCTGGGATTGTGCTGATTTTATTGTTTTTTGTCGTTTTTTTGGGGCTGCTGGTGGGGCCCTTTGCCTAGGGGTGGTGAGTGTTGCATGGGCCTAGTCTTTCTGTGGGGTGTCCTCTTGAATTTAAACACCATTGAGGCCATGGATGGGCTGGGATTGTGCTGTTTTTTGTGTTTTTTGTCGTTTTTTGGGGGCTGCTGGTGTGGCCTTTTGCCCAGGGGTAGTGGTGCATGGACTGAGTGTGCCTGTAGTGTGGTCTCACTCTCTTTAATGTAAACATCCTGGATGGCATTGGATTGTGGTGATTTATGGCTGTTTTTCAGTTTTTTTGGGGTGTACTGTTGATGTGGACTGGCTTGGGGTGTAAGGGGCCATTTTGAAGAGAGGCAGTGTCTGAGGCCTGCACTTATTTTGCCTACTTTTCATCCATTATGCCCAGGGGTAGTGAGTGTTGCATGGGCCTAGTGTTTCAGAGGGGTGTCTTCTTGAATTTAAACACCATTGAGGCCATGGATGGGCTGGGATTGTGCTGATTTTATTGTTTTTTGTCGTTTTTTTGGGGCTGCTGGTGGGGCCCTTTGCCTAGGGGTGGTGAGTGTTGCATGGGCCTAGTCTTTCTGTGGGGTGTCCTCTTGAATTTAAACACCATTGAGGCCATGGATGGGCTGGGATTGTGCTGTTTTTTGTGTTTTTTGTCGTTTTTTGGGGGCTGCTGGTGTGGCCTTTTGCCCAGGGGTAGTGGTGCATGGACTGAGTGTGCCTGTAGTGTGGTCTCACTCTCTTTAATGTAAACATCCTGGATGGCATTGGATTGTGGTGATTTATGGCTGTTTTTCAGTTTTTTTGGGGTGTACTGTTGATGTGGACTGGCTTGGGGTGTAAGGGGCCATTTTGAAGAGAGGCAGTGTCTGAGGCCTGCACTTATTTTGCCTACTTTTCATCCATTATGCCCAGGGGTAGTGAGTGTTGCATGGGCCTAGTGTTTCTGAGGGGTGTCTTCTTGAATTTAAACACCATTGAGGCCATGGATGGGCTGGGATTGTGCTGATTTTATTGTTTTTTGTCGTTTTTTGGGGGCTGCTGGTGGGGCCTTTTGCCAAGGGGTAGTGGTGCATGGACTGAGTGTGCCTGTAGTGTGGTCTCACTCTCTTTAATGTAAACATCCTGGATGGCATTGGTTTGTGGTGATTTTTGGCTGTTTTTCTGTTTTTTTGGGGTGTACTGTTGATGTGGACTGGCCATGTGGGTGGTGGTGGTGACCATCTTTCTTGAGTGCTGGCTGGTACAGGCAACATGTGCTTGGGGTGCAAGGGGCCATTTTGAAGAGAGGCAGTGTCTGAGGCCTGCACTTATTTTGCCTACTTTCATCCATTATGCCCAGGGGTAGTGAGTGTTGCATGGGCCTAGTGTTTCTGAGGGGTGTCTTCTTGAATTTCAACACCATTGAGGCCATGGATGGGCTGGGATTGTGCTGATTTTATTGTTTTTTGTCGTTTTTTTGGGGCTGCTGGTGGGGCCCTTTGCCCAGGGGTGGTGACTTGCATGGGCCTAGTCTTTCTGTGGGGTGTCCTCTTGAATTTAAACACCATTGAGGCCATGGATGGGCTGGGATTGTGCTGTTTTTTGTTGTTTTGTCGTTTTTTTGGGGCTGCTGGTGTGGCCTTTTGCCCAGGGGTAGTGGTGCATGGACTGAGTGTGCCTGTAGTGTGGTCTCACTCTCTTTAATGTAAACATCCTGGATGGCATTGGATTGTGGTGATTTTTGGCTGTTTTTCTGTTTTTTTGGGGTGTACTGTTGATGTGGACTGGCTTGGGGTGTAAGGGGCCATTTTGAAGAGAGGCAGTGTCTGAGGCCTGCACTTATTTTGCCTACTTTTCATCCATTATGCCCAGGGGTAGTGAGTGTTGCATACTTGCATGGCCCTAGTCTTTCTGTGGGGTGTCTTCAACGTAAACATCATGGATGGCATGGGATTGTGCTGATTTTTCTGTGTTTTGTCGATTTTTTGGGGTGTATAACTGAACTGATGTTCCTCTGTCTTCCATTGCTTTTAGGTGCACAGGACTCAAGAGAACCAACAGTGCCAGGAAGAAGTCCTGCAGCGGTGTGTGTGTGCAGCATAACGTCACGCGACGTCACGTCTGGACACAGACAACTCTGCAACTCGTGCAACTGCTGCCTGCTGTTCTGACCTGCTCTGAAGAAGATGGCCCCGAAAAAAGTTACCCGTAGCTCCTCTAGCAAGAAAGGTGCCAGTAAGGAGCAGAAGAAGCAAGTTACCAAGGAGACTGGTGTGCCGCCCGCCCCTTTTTTTGGGAGTAAAAAAAAAAGTATGCCTGCAGCAGCAGCGGGATCTGCTGGGGACCAAGCTGGCAGCAGCACCCCCGCTCCATTGGGCTCAGTGCCACCACCACCACCACGCCAACTTAAGTCCAAGCCCTTGAGTGCTGCAGAGGCAGCCAGTATAGTTCTTCAATCACCATCGACCAGTGATGTTGGCTCATCGCAAGAAAGCAGCAGCAATGTCCCTCAATCAACACAGGTTGTTGTAGCTCATCTGACGAGTGTTGAACAACCACAGCCGCAACAACAATCACATGTGCAAGTACAAGCCCAAGTACATGTGGAAGGAGAGGCAGCGCAAGGAGATGCGCAAGCAGAGGTGCATGGAGGGTCACAAGTGCCCACAATAGTTGTTCCTCCCGAAGTAGGGGCACATCAGGAAATCGACAATCAAGGCGAGGTATCATTTGAGGAAGACACTCCTCCTGATGATCATTCATCTTCCACACCCCTAGCAAGGAAGAGATCAAGGGTGGTGTCTACAACTTCTTCAAGCACACCTCCATCTGATGATACGGATCAAAATTGGGAACCAGCACCACTGCCTGAGAGTGAGGCACACCATGATCTGACAAAGGTAGTTAAGCGTAAAAGGAAGCTCGTCCAAAGTCTCAGAGTTATGGAGTGTGATGATGAGGCTCAACAAGAAGTGGCGGATACTGCTGCTGATGAAGACTCTGACAACAACGACCCAGTCATCATAAAGGTCACTGCAGCTCCAGCGGGCATGCAGCAAAAAAGTTCACCAGCGAGCAAAATTGGGTCAACGAAGTCATTATCAGCCCGTAAATGCTTGGTCCAGGGCAACATTAGAACCATGTTTTCTTCAGACGTGCCATATGAACGCAACCACCCACTGACGCGTCTGTATAACACTAAGCTGGCTAAAATGCTAGCTGGGGACCTTCTCCCTTTTTCTTTTGTAGAAGCGGTAGGTTTTCTAGAATTAGTGGCAACGCTCTGCCCTAAATGGAAGGTTCCTAGCCGGTTCTATTTTGCCAGAGTTGCGGTTCCAGCACTACATGAAGATGTGCTGGAGGCGATTGGGGCAGCTTTGCAGAAGAGTGCTGTTCACACAATACATCTGACAACAGACATGTGGACCAGTGGCGCAGGCGCTGATTACATGTGCATCACTGCACACTGGGTCTCTTTTTCAGGTGTTAAAGCAAAGCTAAACGCAGGTGTTGACCCGGACCAAGTTTTCAAAGCTGCTCGGAAACATGCAACACTAGCCATGTTTGGCTTGGAGAAAAGTCACACATCCCAAAACATTTTGGACGAGTTTAACAAAAAGGTCTTGAAAATGCTATCCCCAAAAAAACGGCAGATTGGTTATGTTTCCACGGATAATGGCGCCAATGTAGTTAAGGCCATGGCGCTCGGTGGCTATTTCAGAGTGCCGTGTTTGGCGCACTGTATCAACCTGGTAGTTCAAAAATTCTTGAGTGATAGAGACAGTGCAGCGTTCGCGGTAATGGCCACCTGCCGCAAAATGTGCAACCATTTCAGCCATTCTTTTAAGGCCCGGAAGCATCTGAGGAGGCTGCTACTTCAAAGTCGAATACCAGTGAAAGCACTCATCCAGGAGGTGGCAACACGTTGGAACTCAACCTTCTACATGCTTGAGCGTCTGTATGAGCAGTATACGGTACTCGATCACTATTTCTTAACAGAGGGTACATCTCAGAAGGAGGACCTGCGGATGGGTGCGGCGCAATGGGACATAGTTAAAAGCCTGACAGACATGCTTCGTCCTTTTGAGTTCTTCACGCGTGCAGTCAGCCAGGAGGACTGTAATTTGGGAAAAGCTATCCCATTGTTGTGCATGCTGGAGCACCAACTGATGGTGGTGTCTTCTGAGTTTGAAAAAGATGTAAAAAAAAAAGACCCTTTTATTTTGTCTGAGAAATTATTAGAGCGCCTATGTGGTGATGAACGTCTTCAAAAGATCAAGTCAGAACAGCATTACATTTGTGCTACTATTCTGGATCCACGCTACAAAAAGGCGCTGGCAGGCGAAGCATTCTTTCCTTTTGCTGATGAAGATGTTCAAAAGTACAAACATTGGCTAGCCTGGTCAGCCAAGAGGTTTGAAAAAGAACGGCAGGTTATTGAAGGAGAAGGCAGTACATCAGCATCAGCATCAGCAGGCCATCCACAGTCACAAGAATCCACTTCTGCACCTGTGGCTGGGGCACAAGTGACCTCTCAGCCGTTAAAGACACCGGCAACTGGATCATCTGCACCACACACAACACTAACAGTGGCTGCTGTGGAGGATTGGCTAAGTTTGCTTGGGTATGGTTCTCGAAAAAATGTCACAGGCACAGCAAAAAGTAAGCAAAGTGGAGGAACCGTTGATGACCTTGAGTCGATGGTGCAGGACTATCTGAATGACTCAACAGAGGTCTTTCTTAATGATGAGCCATTGCAGTATTGGCATGGCAAAAAACAATTGTGGCCACAGCTCTCCAACCTGGCTATAAACTATTTGTCTTGCCCACTCGCAAGTGTGTCTTCTGAACGTGTTTTCAGTGCTGCTGGTGGCATTGTAACTCCCAAACGGAGCCGCCTCTCGCCCAAAAATGTGGAGCGGCTGACAATGATCAAGATGAATCAGCACCTCATACCACCAGATTACAAAGTACGAGAAAGCACGCCGCATGAAGACGAGGAGGACGGCAACGTAGATGAGGGGATTTGTTCTCTGTTCGGTGGCACTGACCTCATCCTGCCTGAATTCGCAGAGTATGATGACGAAATCTTCTTCTTATTCCCTGACACCGAGCCCTGAAAATGAGACAATGAATCAATAACTTTCTTTTTCGTCCTTATTCACTTTTATTCCTGTGTGTCTGTCTTTCTTTGTTTTGCACAGTTAATTTAATTCAAACTTTAATCACCTAATCCCAAAAACAAGACCATCAGCAGAACTGTCTTCACTTGTTTGCTTATTGATTTGAAGGTGCCGCAGTCTACATTCCTCAGGTTCACAAGTTCTGAAGAACATGCTCCTCTATCCTCCTCCTCCAGACTGCAATTTCCCTCAAAGCAGAGTGCTGGATTACGCCCAATGAAGAAAGACTCAGCACTTGTGGGGGTGTTCTACTTCTTTGCGGGTGAGTTGACGGCTTTGGGCCCATTGCTGTGAAGCTCTAATAATGGATAAAAGTGTTTTGGACCAAATATGAGGTGGAAATTTCTTGCCGTTTTTGCTGACTTGCTTGCCTTTGAGGTGCTCTTTGGCGGGGTTCCGGGTGTTTGTGGGTGAGTTTTGGGGTCTGGGAGCACTGCTGCGACAGTCTAATCTTGATTGCATTTGCTTTTCAGGAAATCCGTGGTGGAAAACAGGAGTTATGATGATGACCTAGCTGCACAGCGCGTTTGGACCGAAGGCCGAGAGATATTGTAAGTATGAGATTTAGCTTTTTCGCTGTTTGGGGGTGTTGTCGCGTGCTTTTTTGCGGGTGGGTTGGCGGGTCTTGGCTGGGGCATTCCTGGGAAGGTCTAATACCGGATAGAAGTGTTTTGGACAAAATCCTTAAGGAAAAGCCTTTTTTTTGCTATTTCTTCTGACATCTTGCTCAATGTAGCGTTTTGGGGGGCTTCCTGCTGTTCGTGGGTGGGTTGCGGGGTCTCTGTCGAAGCACTGCTGCGACAGTCTAATCTTGATCGCATTTGCTTTTCAGGAAATCCGTGGTGGAAAACAGGAGTTATGATGATGACCTAGCTGCACAGCGCGTTTGGACCGAAGGCCGAGAGATATTGTAAGTATGAGATTTAGCTTTTTCGCTGTTTGGGGGTGTTGTCGCGTGCTTTTTTGCGGGTGGGTTGGCGGGTCTTGGCTGGGGCATTCCTGGGAAGGTCTAATACCGGATAGAAGTGTTTTGGACAAATTCCTTAAGGAAAAGCCTTTTTTTTGCTATTTCTTCTGACATCTTGCTCAATGTAGCGTTTTGGGGGGCTTCCTGCTGTTCGTGGGTGGGTTGCGGGGTCTCTGTCGAAGCACTGCTGCGACAGTCTAATCTTGATTGCATTTGCTTTTCAGGAAATCCGTGGTGGAAAACAGGAGTTATGATGATGACCTAGCTGCACAGCGCGTTTGGACCGAAGGCCGAGAGATATTGTAAGTATGAGATTTAGCTTTTTTGCTGTTTGGGGGTGTTGTCGCGTGCTTTTTTGCGGGTGGGTTGGCGGGTCTTGGCTGGGGCATTCCTGGGAAGGTCTAATACCGGATAAAAGTGTTTTGGACAAAATCCATAAGGAAAAACCTTTTGGCACTTTTTGTAAGTTAGGGTTCGTTAGGGTTAGCCCTAGCAGCAGGATTGCATGTGTTTCGGGGTGTTCTATTGCAACGCAGTTCTGGGGTTTTAGAGCACTGTTGGAGCGATGCTGGCTATGGATACTTTTGCTTGCTTGCAAGTGGTTTGAATACAATCCACGGTCGGTAAGGGTGTATTTGGGCCTACTGTTACTTTCAAAGTACGTTTTGTCACCATTTTTCTGCTAGGCATCGTTTTTGGAGATCTGATTGGGGGTCTTCTACATTTTTGCGACTGGCTTTAGTAAGGGTCTTGGTGGGAGCATTGCTGGGAAGGTCAAATTTTGTTCTAAAACACAGTTTACAGTACACCTACCTTGAGGGGAAAGATCCGCTATAATATTTTGGCCATACTTATTTATCCTTAAAAAGGTGACTCAGACAGAGCACGCAATTTCAAAAATATTGTACTGTCTATTAGGGAAATCAAAGTGTGACTTTTTGCACCACACAGCGTACATACCTTATATTTATTTATCAGTGGTATTGTAATAGCACTTCCTGTTTTCCGTTCAATAATTACAGGCCGGGTTTCAGTCAACATCCGCCAGGCAGGCAGTGGACAGGGTGTCTTCTGTCAGTGGTCACCAACATTGATGGACGAAGCGTCAGCTGGAATGGAGGAGTGCCGCTAATAAGAGGAATTGTTTGCTGCATGCAACTTACTTACCAAATTCAACAGGACAACTCCAACAACATACAGAATACAGATACAGTATCCATTGTTTTCTTCTATGAGTGTGACTGCATGTGGTTAGCTTTAGTTTGTACCCAAAGATTTCTTTATCTTCAATTATTGTTTGTCCAGGCTGTGCTTTTTTTTTCTTCTCTCAACAAAACCTACCCAAAAAGAAACCCCCATTCCCATCCATTTTCCAAACCCTAACCCTCTTCCCCCGGGCTGTGTTGTTTTGCTTGATGTCTGACTAAAATGACATCAATAATTCCACACACTTGCTGGGGAGGATAAGGTCATAGCAACAGGCTGGTGAAGGAATACGAGGATATCTTCTAGACTTACTCAGCTTCAGTACTATTTCTTCTAGTAGTAGGAGCCAATGTCAAATAAATTCAACGCAAGTACTAGTTATACTTGCAAGCAAATACTTTACCATTTGTTAGGCTACATTGTGGCACTGTTCTAGTGTACTGTCACCTGCTATATTCTCGATCGTACCGTAACCGTTGTAATGCTACAGTAAGGACAAACCAGGTTTCGTTTTCTTTTTTTCCATAGGCATGCAACTGCCACTGTGTCACACCACTAGTACCACCGCAATGAGGAAATTTCACCCGCCCAGGATTGCCAACGTTAATCCCCATTTCACGTGGAGCCAGCCCTGGGCCTAGCCCTAATTTCTAACACAAATTACAGGTAAGATAAGCGTTTGGTGGGAGGTAGTATAATGGAGTATTAGGACTAGACGAGAGATTGACGGTAGTACTACTAAAGTCCTACGACTGTTCAGGAAAACAAACTTACTGTTACACCCCCGTCCCCCACCCACCAGACTGAAAAGCAGTAAAAAACAGGTATGGTCAGATAAAGTTTAAAAATGTATATTTATGTAGCCCTAACAAAATAATCTCCCTCAAGACCCTCCCTAACCCCAACGATTGTCTTTGAAAAGTCCCAAAAAGAACCCAACTCCCAAATCCCACCCCCCAAAAGTCTCTAAAAAAAGGGCAAGGGACACTCCACTACTGGAGGGTGCTGGTGCATTTTGCGGCATGGGCATCATACTCCTTGCGGAGGGTGGCAAGCTCGAAGCGGAGGCCCTCCACCAAGTTCTTATAGTTATGGACCTCCTGCTCCAGGTAGGACATTCGGACTCCTAGGCGGCGTTGGCGTGCCTTGCAGCTCCTGTGGGGGGCAGCTGGTCTTTCTGCTGCTTGGCGGTGGCGGTTGGCTTTGTTAGCCCGGCTCCGTACCGCTGGAGCACTGCGCATGCTGGCGGCCCGTGGGGTCACGGAGGAGGATGCAGCTGTCCCAGTCGAGGATGTTGTGGTTGCACCGGTCGACTGCGTGTCCTCCTCCTCCTCCAGGGCCACCAGCCGCCGATATTCAGCGACAGTGGCATCCAGCCTCCGTTGCCGGGCCATTCGAGCCTGCTCCCTCCGTGATGTCGATTTGGAAGGAGTAACTATATGAAGAAAGAAAGACATAGTCTGTAACCAATGCTCCTTAGCATTAATAACACAAAGCGATTGAGCCGAAAGTTGGCTCACAGTACAAGTAGCAAATTGAAAGCACAGTACATAACTATTGAGGACAGTATCTATGTAACCTCCCACTTCTGCATCCTTGCTCTAACATTAGTGGTAGTTTAATGAACAAATTCTACGACCACTATGGACTTCCATTACAGTCGACTATGACAGTACACCAGTCTTATTCTTCTTCTTCTCTCTTGTTTAGGAAAATTGGTACGTTATCTTATGCAAGCCGGCAGAATGGCAGCACAGTGAACTTGCACCCGAGAAAAACAGTTGCACACCATGATGAGTGAGACAGACTTGCGTTACTGTACCGGTCCAGTACATGTAGGTGGTGAAGCTATTACTTTTCTATTACGGGTGGCACTGAGAATACTCTGTTACGAGGGCTACTGCTTAATTAATTTAGCTTTCACCCTACAGTGCAAATGAGTACTAGAAAAGGAAAATGAAGAAGCTAAATAATTTGATTATCTATCACTTCACATGGGACGTATTTGATGACATATGGGATGACTTTAGGTGCTTTGCTTAATATTGAGTGAACAGTGATACACCCACACATGAATGACGTACTACAACTAAACTAAAGTTAATAAGAGAGGTACGGAGTGTCCACCGTAATAACCGGATATATGCTGTGCTTGCAGTTGCAATACAAAGTACTGCTACTATTCATGGTAGTATTGGACAAATTTACAATTTCTTTTCCTTGCCTTCCCTACACTGGAACGGACGTGCGGGTGCGGTGGTACATGCCCTTCAAGGTAACACTTAGTTCATCCAGCGACCATCTACTCTCTCTAGATGCACATGTGCTATCTAAGAGTCAGATAATACCATGCTCCAGGCATCCATTCATTCAAAGTATACGCACACATACAGTTTCTGTTTCACCCACCCAGGCTGCTGTCCTTCCACCCATCCTTGCTTCATCATTGACCCAGCCATGCACCATACCATATTCTTTCCTTCCCAGCCACCTCGGGGGCCAAGCAAACACATATCATTCTTCTTTGCCAGCCATCATAAAATTTCGCGTCCCACTTACTTACACCCTTCTTTCGCTTTTCGTTCATCCCATCCATCACGTTCATCTAAGATCTTATTGGGATTCTTCTCACCAAAAACTTCACAGCTAAGTCGAAGTACATTTCGAGGAGGCTACTACCTGGTTGATTTGTAATACACCCGTGCAGAAAGCACACTATGCAGTCTTCAATCTCAATAAGTAAGGAATATATAGCTTACCTGTTCCCGCCACCACCGTGCGAACCCTCACAGGACCGTCCGCCGGCTCTTGCACCGCATCCTCCCCAGAGTCCTCCTCGCCCAACACCGCCACCTCCGCGCTGGCCCCGCCACCAGATGTTCCACCTACAAAGTACATTTAAGAATGTTAGAATACACCACTCACTACTATATAATATTTGGTCTAGGAGTAATAAAGAAATGTTAAAAAAACAGAATACAATGTAATAATTTGTGACTGTCTACTCTAAAGTAAAAATGTCCCTTTTTCCAGGGAAGGCTGTTGTCTTGCTGCACTTTTATGCACAACTGATGAATGCTTGCTTTTTATTTTTAACACGCACCACTTTTTCTCCTAACAGACAGAAGCTTGACTTCTAAGAACACAACCAGGATCAAGTTCAAACCAGGTGAGAGCTCGGCTCGACCACAAGAAATGTGTCCAATTAATCGTCAGCACTAAGCACTTTTCCGTTTTCAGTTAAATAGTTTTATGACAAAGTTGATTTTAATAAATGTGTTTACTTTTAATAAAGCTTTTAAACTTAAATAGACTCTGTGGTTTTTGGTCCTCCAGACTAGAGTGGATGAGCTAAAGGTTTTGGAATTTTTGCAAGCATGAGTGCCTCTGACACTTCTTGACTGTGACTCCGTACTCTTGTCCTGCGTAGGATAATCTAATGATCATTGGGGATCAATCATCGGTGACTTCGGGAGCTAAATGACTCTGCCACACTATCTAGTCAGTAAGGAGACAGTGCATAGAGCTATTGCTGAATAGAATGGGAGTCCAATGGAATTGCCAAATGTCCAATCTTAGTTAGCTACACAGACAGACTAATAAGAATAATCTAGTAATACCACAGGGAGTCATATTCGAGGCAGGATAAGAATTTAGATCCAGTCTACAAGAAGATCAAAGACGATTTAGAAAAAATCGAATGAGGAACGCTAGGAAAAAATAGGTACTCTTTATTAAAATTAAAACTTACTGGGGCCAGCAAAGGAGCCCTCGCCTGCCCGATCCTGGCCTGCATCCTCCTGAACAGCACCCTCCTCCTCCTGTGTCCTCTTGCCCTTGGGGGGAGCTGATGTACAACATGAAAGAAAGAAAGACCAGAAAACATGGATGAGATTTGTCAACCAAATCAAACATTTCAAAAGAACAATAACAAAATATTTTGGAGAAATAGCAAATAGATAGACAACTATTCCACGGGATCTATCTCATGTGGTATACTACGTTATTCGTATTGCCTGATTTGCAGACCGTTGACTTAGAAAGTTCCTATGTAACTCAATAAACAGACTACTTACTAAAGAGGTTTGCCTAGGCCTGGCAGGCAGCAGTCCGCAGCACGCGAAGTGACAGACAAAGTCCATCCTGCTTGCAGATCAGTGAATACTCAAACTATCAATCCACCCACCACCACCACTATTTCTTCTTATAGCCATGTGTCTAAAGGAAGGACTGGACTTCAGTCTGTTGGGGCTGATTTAGAAGTCCCTTGCGGAAGTTGCGGCTCATTTTCCTCCATTGTTGCGTGACTTTTGTGACGCAGCGGCAGAACAAAAGACTCGCCATGGTGTTGGTGCGGCGTATATATTAAAAAAAAACACATATGGGAGATGCATCACGTTGTAAAGCCCTGCGCCATCAGGGGGCGTTCCTGCGCAGGAACGAATCATAAAAGTGGCTGAGGGAAATCTACAAGATGTCAATCAGTCACTTTTAGGACAATGATGCATGACTCAAACCCTGCGCCTGCTTGAAGCCGACGTACGGCTTGATGCAGCATTGGGGAGATAGGGTACCCCAGAGCATTGCTGGAGCTGCGCCATCGTTGGCACGCAACTCCAGCAATGCGCCGCCTTTACGGCACAGATGCGTAAGGCTTCTGTGACGTTTTGGGCCAATGGGTGGTGGTGGCATGGCACACAATTACTGCCGCATCCCTGCTACTTTGCAGGGATGCGCCGGTAATTGAAAATATGACCCTTAGTGTCTAGCATTACGCAGTTCTTATCTTTACACTACACTCATACATAATTTCTCAGGCCAATGAAATGAACACAAAATACAAAACAAATAAGCATAGTAGCAAGCAAGGCTACTGAGAAGGAGAGCAGTGGACCTGAAATGCATAGAAGATTTTGAAATATAATTTACCTAAAATGTAATCGGCAGCATTATTGCTCTTGGTAAAGAACAAAGATTTGCAAATAACAGAGCCGGATAAAACAGAGTAGTGATGAATAGCTACTACTACTCACCAAGCCCGGGGACCTCTACGCCGAGCGTGTCCAGCAAGTCCCGTTCCCGGTCCATGACATCCGTCCAGCGGTGGGTGGCCTGGTTATAGGTGCGCCGGACCCCAGAGAGCTTAAACATGGCCCGGCACACCTTCTCCCACCGCTTCCGGCGCTCTCGGATGCCATAGCCGGTTGCGATCTTGCCGCCTCCCAGGATGGTCTTGGGGAGGCGGCGCTGGACGTAGAAGATTAGTGCGGCCACCTCCTCCGCGCTAAAGATCTCCCGTGGCACCACTTGCTCCCCCCTCAAACGCCCGCACGGGAGCCGGGCACGGGGTGCGGGACCCTTCCCCTTCTCAGGGTGCTTCCCGGCTCCCTTTACCATGGTCTGGGCAGAAATAAAGTTAAATGATAAAGAAGAAATAGAATAGTGAAGAAGAAAAGAAAAGAGTTTAAAAAAGTAGTTTAAAAGTAACTAAAAGTAGCAGAAAACACAAAAATATAGAGCTAGAAAAATAGAGGGATAGATAATAAGTAAAATAGATCAAATAAACTTCAAACAAGCAAAGGATGGCAGAGATTCAGAGAGGATACAGAAAGCATGCCCAGAACCATAGCAATGAATGAGAAACAAGATGGCCGCGCCCGTTCACGACCGCGTGGGTAAGTTCGCGCGAGATTTTCCTCGCGAGCACGCGCGAAATTGTACTAGCGAGCAGCACACTTTGCGAGATTACACATAGCAGCCGGAAACGGAATTACGTCACGCAAACAAGATGGCCGCGCCCGTGTACGACCGCTAGGGTAACTTGGCAAACGTATAGCTACAAGCGCCTTGCGAACACGCACAAAATCACGCGAACATACACGCCGCAAAAAAAAAATTTGTGTATTCGCAAGCATTCGCGGCTTCCGAAATCGATCTCGCACGGATTCGCGCCCCAAAAAACGCGCGAAATTGCAGAAAAAACGATTTTTGCTAAACTGAAAGCAATGAGCAGGTGCAAAAGTTCAAACTTAACATTAGTAACATTCACTCTAATGCTTCCTGAGGGGCCCCTCCAGAGTTTGCAACTATTCTATGACCCTGCTATGACCCAAACAGCAGGCTCATAGAATAGCTACAAGTAGACCATAAAGGTCCTGTGAAAAAAAATTGCACTGCAACAGAAAGCAAATTACAGATAAGGAAGGAAGCAGGTGCCAGCCAGACTGGAACTTTCAAAATAACTGACACATTAATCAACCCCAAATTAATTCATGGCAGTTGAAGTAGGGGAGGTGTGCTTGCTTTTTTCAACCCCCATAATCTACAGTGATAAACAAACCTAATGGGTGGCAGTGAGGATGTACCAGAGGGTGGCATGGGTGTCCCAGAGGGTGGCAGTGGTGAAACAGAGGGTGCTGTGAACCTGTGATGATAAACCAGACGTAGAAACAACATAGTCGCGGCCGTTGCGAGCCGAAAAGTAAGTTCGCAATTGCGAAATTGTCCACAAATCCTCGCGAACGCTCGCCAACACAAAAAACGGGAAAATCCGCAAATCCGCGAGAGTTCGCGTATTTTCGCGGATTGCGAATCCGTAAATCCGCAAATTCGCGTACGCGAGATCCGCTAGATCCGCCCATGCTTAATGACCATAGCACGAGGGACATGGCAAGGATGTCCGTTGTCCCCTTTATTATTCGCGCTGGCACTTAAACCTCTGGCTTGCAAAATCAGGCAGGGTCATCATTATTCAGCCTTGCAATTTCGCAGTGGCCATTACATATCTCCTTATACGCGGAAGATATGTTGTTATATGTACCTGACCCGGAGCATCATTTGGCCCCCTTGTTGCGTGAATATATAAAATTTGGGAGACATTCTGGCCTCCAAATCAATTGGGAAAAATCTCTAATTATCCCTCTCACAGATTCCACACGCCCTCACAACACAGAATTTCCTCTGGAGTGGCAATCTGAGCCAGTGAAGTACTTAGGAGTATGGTACCATCGGGATCCGGAGGTTGTCATCCGTACCAATTACGCTAGAGCGATAAGCATCCTAAGCGACAAAATTGATCGCTGGATCCAATTACCCCTATCATTAGCAGATAGATTAGCTATAGTAAAAATGGTGATTCTGCCAAAATTCCTTTATCTTTTTAACAACATCCCCATCCCGGCCCCGTCTGAAGTTTTCCGTAAATTGTCATCAATACTGACCAAACTTATCTGGGCGGGCAAACAGGCCCGAATCGAACTACGTACCTTAACTCTACCCTACTCCAAGGGAGGTTTCAAGATGCCAGATTTCCTGCTCTACTATCTATGTGTGCAAGAACAGTACGCTCACCACTTGTACCATCAGACTCCCTATTTCACTCATGCGGCAATTGAAGAAGGAGATGCATTACCTATCCCACTAACAGCAATCATTACCCATAGCAGACCACCGTTACATGCTAAAGATATCAACACTATAGACACAACAAACGCGGCATGGTATGAACTAGGTAGACTGGCACATAAACTACCCTTATATGCACCTGCTCTCCCACTGCACCATCACCCCAACTTACCTGTCACACAAGAAGAAGTGGGCATGGGACTGTTATGGCAAGTAGGTATTGACACTCTGGGAGATCTCTATCAGGATGGGGTGTTTAAACAACCAAGGGATCTTGATAATGTAAGTAACCAAACACTGTTATTTCGTTTTACATACCACAGACTCCAAGGGTCGGTTAAGAAATGTAACCCTACATATCCGGCGGATCCTCCGCAATTGAATGCGCTACAGCTGATCAAAACCTACCCTAGTAATAAGTGATTGGTATCCCGACTATACGCTACAATCCAAGAGGAAATAGCTAACACAACACAAAGAGCACTCACGAGATGGAATGAGGTACTCGACACTCCGCTCACGGAGGACGAGTGGACGATAGCATGTTCTCTTACTGAAACGCGGACACCTAACGGTAATCTGAGAATATTGCATTACAAATATTTGTACCAAACCTATTACACTCCAGCTAGACTTCACAGATTTGGTCTGCGCATGATGCGCGGTGTAAATGGTGCGGAATTGCCCCTGCAGACTTCCTACATCTTGCATGGCGTTGTTTGTTAATACATGAGTATTGGGAAAAGGTTACGCAAACACTGAGTGACATAGTAGGGGTATCAATCATCTGCTCAAGTCGTACATGTATACTGGGACTATTGTGCAATGTTCGGGCTACAAAACGAAAATTCTGTATGATTGCCTTGCTTCTTGCTAGACGTGGGGTCTCACTGTGCTGGGATAGTAAAGACACACCTACAGTTCGCCAGTGGCTTCGTGATATGGCATATTGTCAAGATACTTTTAAGACCTATGAAGAAGAACTGCCGACTGGATCACCACCGAGAGACTACTGAAAATATCTTGTCGAATAGTTGCGTAGCAACCCAGTTGATTAATTGTGTACTACACCTGTCTCCCCCCTTTTATGTTTCTCTGTAATGTGTGGTATCCTATTTGTAATGAGAATACACATAATTATTGTATCTGGATGTGGGATGCAGTAGCATGATGGTCTGTATGTTTGTTAGTATTAGACATGCTATGTCTTGGAAAATGTTAATAAAAAGATTTAATAAATAGGTTTAGCCCATTGGAGTCACAGGTTATGATGGGAAACCTTGGAAGAGGAGGGGTGTCACAAATATACCTATCTTTAGTGAACAATGGTCCTGCTACCCTGGACCCCCTATGGACCCGCTGGGAGGGATGGTTGGGTCCCCTGGATGAGGCTGACTGGCGTGGCACCCTCATGGCTCCTAAAACCCTTATGTCCTCCTCTAAACTCCATCTTATTCAACTTTACTATCTTCACGCTGCCTACCTCACCCCTGAGCGCCTGTATAAGGCTGGACTGCGCCCCTCTCCAGACTGCACGCACTGTGGCCAGGCTCCAGCCGACTTCTACCACATGGTCTGGTTTTGTCCGGGGATTGCCCCGTTTTTGTCTGGAGTGGAGTTGGAGCTTACGCAGACCCTGGATTGGCAGGTTCCCCACGATCCCCTGCGTCTCCTCCTGGGGGTGTTTGATGTACTGGATGGATCTAGAGACGACAAGCACTTTCTGGGCACTGCAATTGCTGTGGCCAAACGAGATATTGCGGCAGCCTGGGCTCAGGCCAAGCCTCCTACCCTGTGAAAGAGGTGCCGAGTGATGGACTGGTATGCGGCCCAGGAGGAACCTCTCTTTGAGGCCCGGGGATGTCCTGGGCAAGTGGCTGAACTTGCTGTTTTGAATTCTTTGCTCTCACATTCAGGTACCAATGTATTGCCTTTCAGTCAGGATGTCTTGTCTGTATACCCCTATCAGGGTCTGGACTCTTACTGTCGGTTGGAAGACGATCGCAGATTTACAATGCTACCTGTGTGCTGTCTTTTTGTTGTTCGTTTCTCAAATGCTAATAAAATTGATTATCCCCAAAAATATTTGCATGCTCATTCGAGTTCTTGATAGCGGTTTTTGGTGTGTGCATGCCTTTCTAGTGATATTAAGCGTTTTAAATTTGGATCTTGTGATTTTGCACATGCTGTATTTATTAATAAATGTAAATAATTCCTGTAAGATCGTGAGAAGGTCGCAGAAGACCTGTTTAAAAATCTTCATGCAGGCCTACCTGTTAGTAAAGCAGTGACCCAGTGAACCCCAAAGATAAATGAGGGCCTTAGGGCAAAATTTGTACGACTAGAAAGATTAAGAAAATTTGAAATCTCCAAATGGTGGAATGGCGCAACCCTCAAACAATATATTAAGTTAAACAGGGTACCACGGGGTTTGCGAGCGCAAATATTTCTCACATACATTTAGCATGGGAAAAATAACTTAATGATAACAGTTTCAGACTCATGAATGTCCTCTTTGAAAATGCGGATCGTAAGGTGACAAAAATGGCCATAGAGGTAGACACGTTAGAGAAAGAAATTGCTGACCTCAACATGGCCGAAATAACCAAGAAAAACTCCACTATCCTTGAAGAAATCCTAATTAAATATGAAGAGGATGGGGGCGTGGCCAGCAGCCGGAGATGGTGGCAGCTTGAGAGGAGAGCTCCGTGATTGAAGCGGCCTCCTAAACTATCCGATAACTTATCCGTCCACGAAATTTCCCAGGCGGGAAGGCGACGAAGCCCAGGACCGGGCGGCAGCATCCTAGATTACCGGGACTTCGATCCGTGGTCAGGAACTCCAGTGTTGGCCGATACTTGTGTGGGCCTGTGAACAGCATCCGGACCGGGGAGTGTGCTGCACCGCAAGGCGGACAGGAAGTTCATAGATCCGGGCGGAGGGGGACCGGAAGCGCTCGCCTGTGCCTGGCGGCGACGGAGAAGAACCCTCGGCACCTTTGAAGCACCGCCGGACTTTCGTAGCGCGGAGTGTGAGCCCGGACGCCCCACCGAGGTGAGAAGAAGCGCGGCCCTGACAGCCTGCCGGGCCGGAAGGGGGCGCGTAGAGCGGAGACACCGAGACGAGGGGCCGCCATCTTAGGGTCGCACAGACGGCCCTGCCACGACCGCATCAGCTCCGGCTCCGCGATCGAACTGCAGAGTTGGGCCAGGAGTGACTTTTCACCGCCAGGCAGCGCATACTATACTGCCGGGGCTCCTCCACTGACTGGGGGCCCACAGCGCCGTCATAAGCCCGGGCGGATACCGGAACCCATTGAGCCTCTGCCCTGGACTGCTCCGGAGTGCTGGGGGTCATCCTCACAGCCCTTGCTCCACGGACTCGGGCCGATTTATTTGCCAGTAACGCGGGCCCTCAGATTTCACCAGGAGTGCCTGACGGGTGACTCGACGGTCGCAGGGCAGTGGCGGCACATGAGACACTGCTGTGGGGGTACCTCCACATTGCCGGGGGAGACTATTGAAACACCCGCCCCACAACTGAGCCAGGCAGCTTTGTTCCATTGTTCCCACTGAACGCTGAGGTAACGGCGACACAGTGGGGGGGCCCTGAAAGGCGTAGTGCCGCCGGTTATTATATGGACTAGTGAGAATTCACAGAGACCTGGTGGTGATGGTATACTGCGCCCCGTGATTGACCGGAGAGTGAAGCGGCCCGGACGGCGTCAGGTGTGGGTGCAGTCATACAGGCGCCCTGAATCGGGGGTGTGGGACACCGACTACATACACGTTGGGTGAGCACCACTGTTGAGATGGCCGGCAAGGGACCAAAGGCTGGAGCATCGCAGTCCCGCCTTGACCGTTTTGCGTATGAGAAGCCCGTTTCCTCCCCCCCAGACGCCAAATCACAGCAAAGCAAGTCTGCGGACGCGGCGGGGGGCAAGAAGGCGACCCTGGACGATGTCATGCGGGCCCTCACGCAGGTACAGGCCACAGTTGGGTCCATCTCAGCCGAAATCACGCTAATAAGAGCGGACTTCCATAAGATGTCGGAGAAAGTGAATAACATGGAAGTGGTGACCAAGTCTTTGGTGGAAGATGTGTCAGAACTGCAGATTGGTATGGAACGCGTCTCGAGGGAAAATAAGGAACTGCGAGAAAAGCTCGATGATCAGGAAGGGCGCTCGAGGCGGAACAACATCCGTATACTAGGTGTGCCGGAATCGGAGGACACGAGAGCAATGGACCTGTATGTGGAGGATTTAATCAAGCAGAAACTACAGCCTAAGGGGCTCTCCGCCTTCTTCACAGTAGAAAGGGCTCACAGGGTCCCTGGCGGACGCCGGAAAACGGGCACTAATCCCAGGCCGATCATATCAAGACTCTTTAATTTCAGGGATCGTGACGCCATCCTGCAGGCAGCGAGAACTTCGCCCCCTATTAGGATCCAGAACTCTACGTTGGCCTTTTTTCCGGACTATACAGCCGAGGTCGCACGGAGGAGAAGAACCTTTTTCGAAGTGAAGAAGGAACTGAGAGCTAGGGACATCTCGTACTCAATGCTTTTTCCGGCCAAGCTTCGGATTGTGGCAGACAATAAAACATGGTTTTTTGATTCCCCGGAGATGGCGCAGGAATGGCTGGAGGGGTGGAGGCAGGTGGACCCCCCGCGTCGCTCTAACAGGCAGACCAAGCACCGTAATGCAGGATCCCGGCAGGGCTCACAACCCACCGGGGAGGATGCGGAGGCGCTCTCCCCTTTGACTGATCATCAGGAGGAGGGTGCTGATGAAGACCAGTGATTCGCTGATGCTGTATGGCTGACCTGACTGCAATGCTGACCGGCAATGCCGCCTTGGACACTGGGCTGAGGGCCTCCGTGGCCGAGGATGGGGGCCGCTGATACCGGAGCTTCCTTCACCCCAGCGAGCAAGTACTATGTTTTGGGGGGGGATCAGGCACTCTGCTGAGTTGGGGGGCGGGCAGTTTTGAGTCCGTTGAGCAGGGGGGCAGGGAGGGGGGGAGTTGGGGGTAGGATGTGTTACTGGTTTTTAATTGCTACACAGGGTCAGGAACAGTACAGTAGGTTACGAGTGCGTAGAATGGTGGTATTGCAACAAAGAGTACATGTTCACTCCACAAGCTGTTTAATGCGATGCGGACGTCGGCTGACTTACCGCTCATTTAGACATGATAGGGGGGGACGCTAACATGGGGCGGGCATCGCCTTTGAGCCTACTGTCTTGGAATGTTAGGGGCCTGGGTGACAAGATAAAGCGTGGTTGGTCTTACAGAGCATAAGGAGGTTAGCTCCAGCCTTGGTCCTATTGCAGGAAACCCATCTGACTGGCACAGCGACACGGGCCCTAGACAGGAAAGGCTACAGCATGATTGTTCACTCTGAGTTTACTAAAGGGTCCCGAGGTACGGGGATATTAATGCACCGCTCGTCCAGGTTTATAACCCAATCCGTCAGCGACGACACACAGGGACGCTTTGCGGCGATACATGGGCAGTGGGAGGGGAGGCCGCTCAATGTGGTCTCAGTGTATATCCCGCCAGCGCTGCACAACATAGCTCTCCCAGAACTGGGAAAATTTTTGTTAAACCTCCCAGAGGGGGACCTTATTGTGGGGGGTGATTTAATGCGGTGGCACACAACTCCCTAGACCGCTACCCTGTGCGCACACGCACACCAGGGCCTTCCAAATTGCATGACTTCATGGAAGCGCAGGGTTTAGTGGACATATGGCGGCAGTTTCACCCAGAGGGCCAACAATACACGTACTATTCGGCAGTCCACGATAGCCTATCTAGGATTGACTACTTCCTCACACTGGGGGGGGGCCTTCTCAATATCACTGACACTCACATCGGACCGCGAGGGGTTTCGGACCATTCCCCGCTGACACTGACTCTTTCCAGCCAGGTATGCACTCACAGACGCATCTACCCTATTTACCCGGGATTCCTTAAAGAGCCTGTTATAGCCAAGGCTTTAAAAAAGGGCACGAGGTCCTACCTCGCTGAGAATGAAGGATCGGTGACTTCCCATGTAACCTTGTGGGAAGCCTACAAGACGGTTCTTCGCGGGCAGGCAATCTCGGTTATTGCACAGCATAAGCGCACACAGAGCCAGGAGTTATTAGAATTAGAAGAGCAGCTCGCTAGAGCAACACAGGCCCATGAGAGTAACCCGAGTGAGGATACACATCACGCGCTCCGGCTGTGTCAGCAGAGACACACCGAACATATACGACATAAGGTGATGGGCAGTGTGGTGGCGACTACAAATAGGATATATGACGTTGGCGATAAGGCAGGTAAACTCTTGGCCTGGCTGGAGAAGAAAAGGGGAGGACAAAGGGCCATACTGCAACTAAAAGATTCGGGAGGGGCGTTGCAGACTAGTCCGGATCGAATAGTGGAGCTCCTAGCAGACCACTTCCATTCAGTCTACTCCCCTGAAACTGAAGTCACAAGGGAGATGGTAGAAGGGTCACTCCTAGGGGTGCCGACCCGTACTCTCCCCCAGGACGCTCGGGACGACCTTGACTCGGACCTGACGTCCGAAGAAATACAGGTAGCCATAGCGGCACTACACCCTGGGAAAGCAATGGGCCCTAATGGAGTGCCGATTGAATGGTACAAGATCATGTCCGAAACGCTTTCCACACCCTTACTCGAAATATACAAAGAATGCCGGGAGCAGGGGCTGTTGCCCCCTGACCAGTGCACGGCCACAATAGTAGCAATACCAAAGCCCGGCAAACCCCCTGAGGAATGCGGATCATACCGCCCAATCTCACTCCTTAACGCCGAAAATAAAATTTTGGCAAAACTACTGGCCACTAGACTACTGCCCCATCTGACGCACTTAATTCATCCGGACCAGTCGGGCTTTATGCCACACCGGAGTACAGCGCTGAATTTGCGACGGCTGCACGGAGTGCTAGCACGCGCCCCAAAATTGGCTGACCCAGCAGCAGTGCTGTCATAGGATGCCAAAATGGCGTTTGACATGGTGGAGTGGCGCTATCTTTTTGCGGTCCTGGAGCACATGGGTGTTGGTTCCGGGTTCATCTCGTGGGTCAGGTTGTTGTACACCGAACCCGTGGCGAGGGTGACGGCCAATGGTTGTATCTCGAGGGAGTTCCCGCTAGCGAGGGGCACGAGACAGGGATGCCCGCTCTCACCGCTGCTATTCGCTTTAGTACTGGAACCCCTGGCCACGATTCTTAGATCCACCCAGCTGCTGAAGGGCATACAGTGGGATGATGGCTGGGAGGATAGGGTCTCCCTGTATGCTGACGACATGCTCATTTACCTCATGGACCTCGAGAATGGTATTCCGGTCCTGCTGGCCCTATGTGAGAAACATGGTGCCGCATCAGGATATAAACTTAACTGGTCCAAATCCATATTGTATATGATACGGGGCAGCCCCCCGGTCCTGCCTATTGGTTGCCAGTTGCTCGTGGAACCCCGTACCTTCAGGTACCTGGGGATTCAAATCACAGGAGACCCTGCGACCTTTCTAGAGCTGAACCTTGTGCCACTACTGGACAGATTGAAGGCGGACGTGCGCCACTGGAAGACCCTCCCCTTGACACTGCTGGGTAGAGCGGCACTCTTCAAAATGCTGGCGCTGCCTCGCTTCCTGTATGTTCTAGAGAACGCACCGGCGGTGGTCCCATTATTGTTTTTCCGCCAAGTGTCGGCACAACTGTCCACCTTGCTGTGGAGTGGCAAGCCAGCTAGGGTAGCGCACTTGAAATTGATTAGGGACTGGTACAGCGGGGAGATAGCGCTCCCAAACCTTGAATTGTACTATTGGGCAGCGCACCTTAAGGTGATCAACCAATGGATCCATGGTGCACACGAAGACCCGGCCTACATGGCGGATAGACGCCAACTGGGCACAAGCACCCTTCTGGCCCCGCTCTACAACAAGGGTCTGGTGGGGAAGCTGGAGGGACCTACCAAGCACACAGTGTCTATATGGCATAGGGCTCAGAGGCGGCTTGGTTGGGAGGGGGTGATTACCAAACTCACACCACTATGGGACTCCAAGGCCCTTGGTAATCTGCGCAGCTGTAAGGGGTTTGATCGGTGGGATACCATCGGGATCTCCACGGTTGGCGATCTATGGTCGAGAGGTGGAGTGCTCTCCTTTGCAACCCTGAGGGAGCAGTATGAACTTGGAGTGAATGAAACGTACAGATATATACAAGTTAGACACGCACTCATGTCCGTGTTAGAATTGGGGGCGGCGGTCCCGGAGTCGGCTCCGTTGGAAGACCGACTGTTAACGGACTATATGGAGGCTGGTGCTACCTCCCTCACCTACCGCAAACTGTTAAACAACATACCGGATCCGCTGGTGAAACTGAAAGAAAAGTGGGTGGAGGAGATTGGGGACTTGGATGAAACGAATGGAATGCAGCACTGGCGTCGCCTAGGGAGGCAGGTATATCCACACGATTCAGACTGGTCCAATTTAAAATACTACATAGGGTTTACTACACCTGAACAACACTACACAAAATTCACAGGGCGGAACACCCATACTGCCTAAGGAACTGTGGGGAGGAAGGTACGCTGTTCCATACTTTGTGGGACTGTCCTAATTTACAAACTTACTGGAGACGAGTAGCACGAACGATCGGTCAGACCCTACAGACCTCGTTCACACCTGACCCTCGGGTATGCTTACTGAATGTATGGGGCCCAACCGACCTGTCACCGCATGGAAAGCGATGGGTGGTCATTGGTATGATGCTGGCGAAGCGCGATATAGCACAAAATTGGGGGGCGCTGACTACTCCGACGTTGGCTCAGTGGTGTAGGAACATGGATATGCTTATGTTAACAGAGAGGGCGATTTACAAACAGAGACTTAATCCACGCAAATGGAACAAAATATGGTCGCCCTGGAACTCATATAGAGGGGATATCTGTGAGCCTTTGCCTGAAGATGAGGAAGGGGATAGTTCTGGGGAAGACGAGGACGTGGAGTGATGTAGGGATCAGGGAGAGGGACATTGAGGGCTAAGGAATGCTCGGGCCCTGGGTATTGAACATGTGGACAGATTTGTTTCCGAAAGAGGCTATGGACAATACTTGTGATGCTTCTATTCATGCTAATACTGTATTTGATTCGTGACACGGATCGCTTATACTGACCCTTTTTAGTAGTATGTTCAAAGTTTGGGAGAAAATGAAAATTTGAAAAGTTGCTCTACTGATTGAATGCAGCTGAATGTTGACGCTGCGATGTGACCTGGATTTTCACTAATGTTTACTATGTGATGGCAACAATAAAAACAAATTTTCAAAAAAAAAAATATGAAGAGGATATAAAACAACGTAAGGCCCGAAAACTGAGGAGGAATGAGATAGATTATGCGAATGGTAGGATTTTTGCCTTCGCAAAAAGATTTTATGATATCATTAAGAAAGACCAACCTAGAACTGAAAATAAGTCGTCAGCAGCTAGCTGTACTAGTGTAGGATCCACTAGCAATCTATCTAGCAGCGGGGATGAGGGTCCTAATGGTGGCCCACTGGCAGCATTACCTGATAATTCTTTTTTAAAGGAAGTGCAGCGCATCAGAATGGGCAACATGGGAATGAGATGAGACCCAAACAGGACTCAAAGGGAAAACAAAGAGAGGAAAAAGGGGAGGGAGGAGAAATAAAAGAAAGGGAGAGAGTACAAACACGGTCATGGAACAAGAACAGACAATGAAGATTGAGAAAGTCGAAGGAGTACAGGTGATTAATTTGTCTAGCAAACCACTGCTTAAAGATCTGGTTATGGCACTTCAAAAGGGTATGAATTTCTGCCCAACATGGATGTATGACATTTCTGATGTTAAAATTGATATATTTAAATTTGTTAGACATCTGAAATTAAAGAAGTTTTTTTAAATAAATAAATACATTTAAAAAAAAAGAAAAAGAAAAATAATTCCTGTAAGTTTGTTTTCCATACCCTGGTGCATTTGGAATACATAATAATACATGTATATGTGGTGAACTTATTTGTTGAAAATTCAACCTAGTAAAGTCAACAAATTTCCCTATGGGATTACTTTCATGCAATAAAATGCAAGTAAAAAATGTTTTAACTTGAAAGTCAAAATGTCTATCGCTTGTATGTTGATCTTGTTGAATTAATTTGAATTTGTTTCCCCAAGTCATATTTTCAAATTGCTTGTGTGTGCATTCATTGTACTCTTGTAATATTAATAGTCTATTTATTGCATTGTGCCATTTTGTTTCAGCTGCAGTTAAAGTAAAAAAAATGCTGGTATTCGAAGTTGTTTCATCATTGCAAAAAGATCTTCTTTGCAACCAATATGGTGGTTAACTGTGAAAATTGTTTTAGTATTTTGTACCCTTCATTATAATTGATAATGTTTTCCAAATTACATTTAATATCTTTTTCATTAACGATTTTTCCACTGGTTAAATGTTTACATAGTGTTAAGTTTTTCCTTGTATTTGTTTAATGTGTGGTTTTTTTCCGTAGAGGAAATATTAGTAATAGTGTTTACGACTCTTCTGTCACAGCTTCGTAATTTGCATTGACATATTGTACTGTAATGTACAGATATGTGTCAATCTTCATTATTAGGTCTGCGTTCTCCATACAAATTGACAGGAAAGCAAAAAATTCTGAATCTTTGTCTTCATATAAACCTAAAGGTGTGTTATATCCTGCAGGCGCTAAGCATAAGATATGTACACTTTCAGTGGTAAAAGTTTCATTTGTTAACATGGTATCTACATTTCTTGTTGGTATGTTGTCTGAAGTATCCGAGGACTCCTTAGTTTGTGATACTTCAATATTTTCTGATAATTCTTGTGGTATATATGTCCAATTAGGATTAACTGTGATTCCGTATTCTTGGAACATTTTGCTATTTAATGCTAGCGATAGTGCTGCTTTTTTTACTTTATTTAGGCTGGTAATTTGGAAATGTGTAAAAGATTTATAAGAAAATGTTCTCTTTAATTTAAAAGGAATTGTCATTTCATCATTCATTTGTCTGAGTAATATTGTAACAGTTTTCATAACATCAGCGGGTACTTTGATTTCTACATCTTGTAAATGTAATTATGTTGGTATTTTTGAAACTTTATTTCATTTAGAAACGAACAGGGTGGTATTTTATTTTTTGTAATGTATTTATAGCAAGTGGTGCATAATTGTGTGAATATTGGATGTGTTCTAATGTTGCTGATATTTTTAGGTCGAGCCTATGCCATTCCGTAGGAATGGTGGGCGAGATTTATAGTAAGGCTTTCGAAAAGTCTCCCCAAACTGCGGATTAGGTTTAGTTCATGTTAGCCAGGCGCGTGCACATCATCGCCAGCCACATCGCACATCACACACCCACACCATTTGTCTGAGCCTCTGCATCAGACTTCAAAGGAAGCCGCTCCCAAGCTGCCCCCGCCACCCAATGCCGCTCCCCCGCCCCCGCCACCCAATGCCGCTCCCTCGCCACCCAATGCAGAGAGCTTGTTTAATTATTTGGGTCTTCCCAACCACAGCCTAAATGACTATGCTCTAGGCAGGCACACAGGTGTAAATTCGAAAAGATTTTAAATGCATGCAACGCACACAGTGTGCAATTCCCCACGCGACATTGCAAAATGTTGAGGGCTGACACTTGTGTGCACCGACCTTTCTCTGCACCCTGTAACTGTAACACGCAGTTACTGCTGCGGTCACATGTAGTTTGTTTATCCTACGGGGCCCGGACCCCTGCTGGCGTCCTGTAGAGAACCTTTGCACTCCTCTTGTTTCACACTCAGCGTAGATATTCATCTTTTCTCTCCACATCTGGCAAAAACGATATTCGCCTTTGTTCGGGCACTAATAATCTTATTTAAGTACAGGCTGCCTCGGTTGTTTATCACGTAATACCGGTCTTTCAATAAAAGGAATCCATCGAACACACTTTCTAGGAAGATATACGTATGAAACGCCCTGCTCAGACACGACGAGGCTGCTGAAGAAGAGGGTAAGGGGGATGGACTCTAAACCCTTACCCTGTAAATTTTCCTCCTGCGACATTTGCCCTTCGCTTTGCGACTTGCTGCTGTCCCGTCTCGAGTCTCTTCTTCGGCTGCTTGCCCTGCTGCCCCTAGCACGACTTTTATGTTCTTTTTGTGTGCATCTGCTAACAAAGCTGCCTCTGTTGTTGTTATTGTCTGCACTGCAAATTTCTGCTAAAATGACGCGTGTCCAGGCTGTGACTTGATTGGCTCTTCTTGGATTCTGCCTACCCGTGATGTGAAAACAAACGAGCACAGCAAGCGGATCTGGGTAGTTCAGAGGAAAAAAAATGGACCGGATTTCTTGATGTTTTATGACCTGGAGGATAATGGGAGCGTTATATATCAATATATGTCCAAAAATAAAATATGATTGAAAATTTTACGACGAGTGGACTATTGAACAGTGTTTATTCTAGCATATTACAAGAAATGTTCCATCACAGTATAGCCGGCCCGCAACTCTAAAGTCTTCATAGTCATGAACTTCAGACAGATCCATCCACAGCTTTCGATGTTTTTTCCGCAGGGTGGCGTCACGTGGGATGCATCAGCAGTTCGTCTGCAGTTCACAGCACACCAAACATGATTTCTGTTGGCCGCTTGTTCTTCCAGGGAATCGGTCCGATTTTGGCCTTTTATTTTGACCTATTGTTACAGTTTGTTACTCCAGTATACTATAAGGAGGATATCAAGTAGGCAACTCTGGGATGTCATTTTACACACAACCCCCACACATACAACCCCCCACACACACACAACTCCCCACACACACAACCCACCTCTCACACACAAACCCACACACACACAACCCCACACACACACCCCACATACACACCCCACACACACACACCCACCCCCCCACCCCACACACAACCCCACACACACACAACCCCCCACACCCCTCCCACACACAACCCACCACACACACACAACCATCAATCTATCTATTTATCTATCTATCTATGGTCCTCACTCTATCTATCGCCCTCACTCTATCTATCACCCTCACACTATCTGTCGCCCACACTCTATCTATCGCCCTCACTCTATCTATCGCCCTCACTCTATCTATCGCCCTGACTCTAGCTATCTATTGCACTGATTCTATCTAGCGCCCTCACTCTATCTATCTATCACCCTCACTCTATCTAACGCCCTCACTCTATCTATCACCCTCACTCTATCTATCTATCTATCTATTGCCCTCAATCTATCTGTCCATCTATCTATCGCCCTCACTCTATCTATCGATCTATCGCACTCACTCTATATATCGCACTCACTCTATCTATCTATCTATCTATCTATCTATCTATCTATCTATCTATCTATCTATCTATCTATCTATCTATCTATCCATCTATCGCCCTCACTCTATCTATCTATTTAACTATCGCCCTCACTCTATCTATCTATCTATCGCCCTCACTCTATCTATCTATCTATCTATCTATCTATCGCCCTCACTCTAACTATCGCCCTCACTCTATCTATCTATCTATCTATCTATCTGTCTATCTATCTATCTATCTATCTATCTATCTATCTATCTATCTATCTATCTATCTATCTATCGGCCTCACTCTATCTATCTATCTATCTATCTATCTATCTATCTATCTATCTATCGCCCTCACTCTATCTATATATCTATCTATCGCCCTCCCTCTATCTATCTATCGCCCTCCCTCTATCTATCTATCGCCCTCACTCTATCTATCTATCTATCGCCCTCCCTCTATCTATCTATCTCCCTCTCTCTATCTATCTATCGCCCTCCCTCTATCTATCTATCGCATCACCACAGCATCACTCAGCACCACCACAGAATCACTCAGGGGCACCACAACATCACTGCGGGGCACCACAACATCTCTATGCGCTACCACAGCATCACTGAACGACACAGCATCACTCAGCGCCACCACAGCATTAATCTGTGCAACCATTCAACAACAACTGGTTCAAATATGTTCTCTCAATGTTTCAAGCTTTATTACAAATGTCACAAAAAGATGTTAATATTTCACTTCTGTTCTTGGATTTTCGTCACAATAAAATACACTGAACATAATCTTCACAAAAGTTATTTACAAAAGTTAAAGCTATTGCCATTATAAATTACAATAACTTTTAAAGCCATTGTTATTTGTAATATCAATACATCTAAGTCACGTAAATACAACACATATTGCATTACAAATGCTATAGGTGTCACATTTGCAAAAGTTAAAACTATTGGCATTGTAAATGACAAAGCTATTAATTTCGCTATTTTCAAAACCAACACATAAATAAAATATTTGTCATTTACAATACCAATAGCTCAAACTTTCCTAATGGGAGACCTATTGCATTGCAAATGCTTGTTTAAAGGGTTGTTTATGCCATTATAGGTTACAAATTGCAAAAGTGTACTCTGGCCCATATATTATTTTGTTGTGAAAGTATGTAAATATAGGATTTGTAGTAAGAGTATTATTAATGGTGTTGTAATGATTGTTTGCTGGATTGTGAATGTTATGATTTGTTGTTTGTATTCTTTTTGTTTTGACAACTGTTTCTGCTAATGAACTATTTCTCTTTCTTTTGAGTGAATTTGATAATGTGGTTGATTGTCAATCAATGTAATGCTTGTTCTGTAGTTTGTGTTTGTTTTAGATGTTGTTTGTGATGTTAGTGGTAAGATGTTTAGTGTGTTAAAAGCTAGATTTTAATTGAAAACTTTCTACCTGTTGAATAGGCTTGAATGTATTGTTAATTGTATTAAAGTGTATGTTTTTTCATGTATGAATAACTAATTTATTGTGTTATTTGCTATTTGTCTTTTGTATTTTAGGCCTTTGCTTGGAGTGTCTTTTTTTATTGTATTTATGTTAATTGGAGCTAGTTCATAAGCAATATAATTTTCATTTGACATCATAGTACTACGGGCGCGTTGTAGCATATATTGTATTAGTGCTTCAAAGCTTAATAGTTGAATAGTAATACATGTTCAATTGGATTGAGAGATTCCTTTTCTGTCTTGGCCATGTGAATTGAAAATGTAGTCAATGTGTGCATTTCTAAATATATACATTGTATATGCATTCGTGCAGAATATAATTCTTGTTTGTATACTTACTGTTGAGTTTAAAACAAAGAAATATCTGGGTACAAAGGATCAATACAAAGTAAAATGTCGCCGTATTAAGGTTTTCTCAGTTTTATTGAATATATGTTGGTATTATGTTGTATATAAGTAGGTAAGTCATAAGGATGCAAAAACATTTCATGATTAATTAAATACATTTTGAATATGTCATCTCCTAGTTCTATTATGCTGCATAAATAATTTTGTTCCTATGTATTACATGATTTACAATAGTTATGTAAGACCGCAAAAGTACTATTTGGTAGGCATTGTTTCCCCTTGCACTGTCATTACATTTTCATGTCCTTGATGATATTTAGCTTGTATAATTGTATTCATATTTTATTTTAGTTTTATGTAAAGGTAGTAAAGCATTTGTAGTAACTTAATATTGTTCCTTTTTCTGTAAAGAAAAAACATCAGTCCATTCCTGAATTTTATTAAATGTAAGAAGTTTTTTATGTCAAAATATCAGTTATTGAGAGTATTGTAAATTTATGTTGTTCGAATGTGAATTTACCTTAAAAAAATAAAAGACAAAAAGCGTTTGACAAAATAGGAACAGTTGATTTAATTAAAAGTGTGGCTGGGAGAACAGTGACAGAGTTGGGGTCTGAAGGCTGTCTCAGTACCGTCCAAGTACATTGGTTGTGGCTGTCATTATACACATTTCACGAAGTGTCAAGACAATTTTTCATTCATTTAGAGAAAGAAATCCGGGCCCAGTCAAGGATTCATACATCTGACCATCTGGTACGGAGCGCAGGTGGGTCTCGTCCTTGCGTGGACACAAAGCGGCCAGTGAGTACATGTCCAAGTGTCCAGTGTGGGGAACGCATGATCACTGCGTGTAGTGTGCATGCTGAGCTCTGATTGGCTAAGGGTTCCTAACTTCATGTGGCATATAACTTTATGGTGTTTAGGGAACGCACACTCCTCTGGCCAAATGTGTTTTTATTGGGGTCTATCTCCTTAGACCATAGTGGTGTTGCTGCCTATCTGTGGGCTCGACCTGGGATTTTCCTGTTCAGAGTTTGTTAACATGTCACTCCACCTGTGTCTGTCAATCAGTTACTTCAGGCCTAGGTTGCAGGGCCTGCCTGACCATGTATTTCTGACTCAGAGTTGAAGGGGAGGTCATATCGGGTGGATCTGACAACAGTGATGTGAGTTTGTTGTTATAGGTGTATGTATCATGGCGTACATTGACATAATGAAAGAGTGGCAAAGGGAGCAAAGAACAGAGGATACTGTAGAGTTAATGTAATAGGAGAAGACAAAGGCGTATGTTTATTCTCACTATAAACGTTACAATTTTTTATGGTTTTGGATGTACTAATCCATGGAACGTGTTGCTTAACTTGATTATATTTTATTTAACCACTTGGATGCTAAGGCACTTGCACTCTTCTTCTCTAATTTCCATTGAAATGAATGGGCACTCCATGACGAGTTACCCTTGGGAACCCAATAAAGTCAGCAGGGGACCTTGGGAGTAGATTCTTTAAGGCAACAGTGGTCCCTTACATACGCAGAGATAGAACTAATAAATATAGACGCAATCGTTTCTATATTGATTTGACATGTCCAGCCGGACAGAGGTCAAATATTTACTCATTTAGCGATGCAAGACAATATTTACAAACAATATACAAGGTGGGGCACAAGCCTGGACCCTACTTTACACACGTAAAACATATAAAAGGAAACAGAACATAGCACAAAGGGCTTTTAGGCAAAAGCTTAGGGTTCTGTTATACTGTTAATTGCAAAAGCTTAAGCTATTTCAACTAATTAGCTGCACGGTCCTCGTATGATTGCTACTGGACTCCGCCTTGACTTAATTACTCTTACAGGGCACCCAGTCACACCGCATTGACTCCCCTGGATATCGCGGATACAACCGGAGCCATGACTTCTCTCGGCTCCTTCACGGTAAGCCCGTGCCTACCATCACACTCTATGCATGACCGCTCTTCATATACTCCTTCGTTGCGCTGTTCACTCCCTTGCCGCCACCATGGTTCATTCATTATGCTCTCTTACGGCACAAACAGTGTGTCGCTCACACCTGGACTCGACCTAATTAATTCCTGCATAGCCGACAGTAATTTTGCATGGCCACTCATGATATGCCCCGACGACCACCACTCTGTTCGTCACCCCGTACCTCGCCTGAGAAACCGCCGTTTTTCATCACGGCCATCACTTGCAATCCCGGTTTTTCACGTCTTACTTCGCGCACTAGAATTCAGGTTCACCCCTCCTAGCTCTACACTTGTTGAATAATTTTAATGTGTTTAACCTTCACAATTGAATGTCTTTCTCATGAAGTTCAAAGGAATTATGTAACTTCAGTTGCTTTTCCTAATGGTCTTGTACTGTATCTTCCCTCCTTTCTCCCCTTAGGCAAATGAGGCTTTTAACTGTTAGGCATTTATCACATGTCCTGATGATGATCCGCATATCGTGTTAAACGGATCAAAACGCCGTCGACAACCTTGTGCACCTTATACAATTGAAAAACCTATATGTCCCTTAAAGTGTAAAGGTGCAAGTAATGTTCTGTTGTATGTTTGAAACTGTGCAATTAACAGTATAACAGAACCCTTAGCTTTTGCCTAAAAGCCCTTTGTGCTATGTTCTGATTCCTTTTATATGTTTTACGTGTGTAAAGTAGGGTACAGGCTTGTGCCCCACCTTGTATATTGTTTGTAAATATTGTCTTGCATCGCTAAATGAGTAAATATTTGACTTCTCTCCGGCTGGACATGTCAAATCAATATAGAAAGGATTGCGTCTATATTTATTAGTTCTATCTCTGCGTATGTAAGGGACCACTGTTGCCTTAAAGAGCTTAACTTGATTATAGCTGATTACCGAATTTTTAATTGTGCAATGCACACGGCAAAAGCATACAGCTGTATTAAACATTACTGTAATGAATAATATAAAATGTCAATAAAAAGATTAAACAAAAAAAATCATGGCGTACATTGACTTTGTCTTTTCCAATGTTATTACTAAAGCCCTGCCTCCTATGTGAAAAGTGTGGCACCTGGCACGCTGCCAGCGTGAGCTGTATTCGTTTTTGTGTTCCCTTACGTAGTCGGAGCAGTTAGGGGGGTTTGGTTGATCTGACTACAGGGGGTCTGGGGAATGGTGTCTGGGCAAAGACAGTCGGCTCAGGCAATGCCAGTGGTGGAGTGAGGTGTTAGCCGATACTCTCGTAGAAATATGTAATTGGAGCTCTCCACATTCTTGGCTTCCCCAACAGTAATGCGGATGACTTTCATTAATGTCCTTATAAATCTCGTCACCTACCCACTCCCTATTGGCTTGGGGCCACCTCGGAATGATGCTACTGTCCTTTCTATTCCGTGAAGGGAGATATTCAGCCCACTCATGAACAATGTTCCCGCTAATTTATTTCCTCTGTGTGCGGAAGTATAAGGTCTCTGTGCACTGCAGCCAAGGCTATGTGCGCCCAAAAAAACGACCATGCATGCAATAGTCACCTAGGGTTCTAGTTTAGGCCAAACAGGAATTTGCTCATGTGTTTATTTATTACCATTAATTACACTAAATGGGTTTATAAACCCATTGTGAGTTACACCTTTTGTGATTTAGCTTTTCCCTAGCATTCACACTGCACGAGAGGTGGAGCTGGGTGGTCTACAAAACTCCGGGGGAGAAATACACCAGATATAATCCTTTAGAAGATCCATTATGAGAAGATAAAGCAGCAGGTGCAGTGACACCAGGGCCAAGAGGCCTGAAGGGCTACTGAAAGCTGATTATTGCTGTATTTAACCATTCAAACAGCAGCCAAGGGGCCCATTTTCTTCCTTGCACTAGCACCCATGCCATACTGGCTAAATCACTGGTGTTGTGAATCAGTGTAAATTCCTCTGGCATTTTAAGATAACGATAGCAACAAAATTAACAATAGTGCTAACAATCTGAGGAATTTAACTATTGCCTCTCAATACAAACTGCGAAAAAACGAGTTGGTTTGAGGGAAGGAGATGGCATGCCTGTCTCTCCTGTACTACTTATGGAGTGTGGAAATTATGTAGACAGAGTTCAACACAAAGCACCAACATTTGCGGTTAAACAGAAGAGACCAATTAATACTAATTTAGTAGCTCATTGCACAAAGTGAAACCAGAAAACCTGAGACTAATCCCAGCGTCCACGCTTATTTAAACTGTGTGACTGTAGGCAAATATTTTATTTCAGCAATCTTCCTTTTACTTTATTATTGCATATGAAAGTAACTTAGCATATATGAGTTTAGAATATGAGCCATACAAATGTATCGGGTTTCATTTGTTAGACTGCTTTGGTTTTTTTATGCTGTTTTTTTTAGGTTTATATAGCACAAACTAGACCCAAAGCTAATCAGAGCACTTTACATGAGCACACATTGCGTTACAGACGGACACATTCATTTTTGTTAGGCACAGGGAGATTAAGTGATTTACCCTGAATCACAGTATGTTGAGCATCCCTGCCAAGACTCGAACCCGGTGTCCCAGCTTCGAGATCGACTGCCCAAGCTGTTAGGCCAAATCCTCTCCCCAGTTTTGCTCTATCTATAAGAATGTGGGCCACATATAGTATGCACATTACAATTTACTTGCCTCTTAATTCACAAACATTTTTGCCATGACCAGTGCAGGAATTGTTCTAAGTTCATGCTTAAAAAAATCATTTTTTTTAATGTGTGCCTCTAGGTGCAGCGATATAATTTCATGTATTAACATCAAAGATTTTGCAAGTTAGGGAAAAGAGCTTTCTTGAATTTAAAGAGACTTTAGCATATTTAGATGATGTACGTTGCATGATTTACATGGTGTGCATTTCAGCGCTCAGCCCGGAAAACATGCCAAGACAGCCGGGCCTGTGCACTGATGTTGGTTGAAATGAGCAGTATATCTACCTTTTTTAGGTCAAGCTCAGGCAGCGCATGCACTGCTCTGCAAGGCATGCTGTATTGAGGTATGGCATAGAAGCCACACCCATTTTCCGACTATCTTTTCAATTGGCTCCCATTACTGTCCTTTCGACATCTTTGCTTTTCATTTGTGAATAGGCTTAGTAGTCCATCCTTGGTACCGCCTTGTCTGAAATTGTACCCTTCCATATCAACTGGACTTTTTACTTGTGTTGTTACACGGTCTGCTTTATCTCGTGGGTGAGCACTTTTTTCCTTAACGATATTCTACCCACGACTTCGCAGCATGCCGCCACCTTTTATATCATGTCATTTAGGGCCAGATGTAGGAGCCCAAATACCGGTCGGTAACGGCTGATTTCTGCCGTTACCGACCGGTATTTAGGATTTGGCATGTAGGGGGCATGTCATTTACAGAATCGGTAAATTTACCGATTCTGTAAATATACAGAATCGGTAAAATACCGATTCGGTAAATTTACCGATTCTGTAAATGAGATGTAGGTGGCACTTCAAAGAGTGCCATAGGCCCTTAAGAGTCGGTATTTTACCACCCAATCCTATTGGGTGGTAAAATACCGAATACAGGTGTGCATGCACATCTGTGCATGCACACCTGTGCAATGTGACACACAGACATGCCCTTAGGGCATGCATGTGTGCCACATGTTACACATGCCTGTATTCGGGGTGCTAGAGGGTGTCAAAGTGACACCCCCTGCACCCTTGCAGGATTCGGTATTTACCGATTCGGTAAATACCGATTTTTACAGATTCGGTATTTCAAAAAATAAATTCACCTACATCTCCCTCCTTCTAATTTACCGATTCATAAATCCAAATCGGTAAAATTCGGTATTTATGAGTCGGTAAATTAGAATTACCTACATCTAGCCCTTAGTCATGTATTTTTTCATTTCCAGCGCGGTCCGCTTTAATAATAGCGGCTGCGTTTATTTAATGAATTAATTTACAGCATGGTCCGCTTTCACTTTAGTGGCTGCGCTTATGTATTTAATTTACAGCGTGGGCCACTTTCACTTTAGCAGCTACTCTTGCTGATCGGGCAACCTCCCAGCCCTGGATCTAGTGGCTTGCTGCCTGATGGGGGGCCCTCTGGCCCACTCGACCGGTGGATATTTGTAACCCAGTGCAGGAATGGCTGGGATGGCAGGCATCAAAGAGAGCCCCTCTGTACCTGTGTATGGTGGGGGAGGTGCGTTCTGGGAAAGGATTGTTGTTGGGGCAAATTCAAAGATGGCCCACAGTTCTACCAGTGCTTGTCTCCTAGCCTTCTTCTGTCCTACATACTTGATCTGCATCTATTATATTGGTGTTGAAGGTTTCCCCCTCTGGCCAGGGGAAAACGTTTGTCCTAGTGTGCACATGCTACAAAAGCTTTCTTTCTTTATTTATTTTTATTACACTTTGTGTAAAAGCTCCCCATATGAGCTTTCACTTTAATGTTGGCCACGCCCCTTACTTAGACGCTGCTCGCTGTATCCTGAATATGGCAAGCAGCATCTAAAAAAAGAGGCACGGCCACCATTGAAGTGGTCTCGCATTTGCGAGAGTTTAAGCTATTAGCATCAGAAATTACAATGCCTTTTATTTATGTGTTGCTTTTGAAAAACAAATACATAAAAGGCATTATCGTTTACGATGCCAATAGCTTAAAATCTCGCAATTGCAAGACCTATTGCATTGAAAATGCTTGTGAAAACTTTGCTTCACGGACTAGCCTGTTTTTATACCTTTAATTCAAACAAGCACTGGAAATGCAATAGGTCTCGGATTTATTTGAGTTAGAGCTAATGGCATTGTAAATGGCAATGTCTTTTAGCCATGTGTTATGGAGTGTAAGCATGTGGTGTGTAGTGGAATTATGTGGGTTGGATTGGAATTGTAGCAATGGTGGCATGCTGAGCTTTAGATGAATATTTTTAGAAGTAAAGTGCACCATACTGCGATTGCTACAATAGTTAATTGTGGATGTGTTAACAATTGATGTGTGCACTTATGGCTGGTGGTGTGTGTGCCTGTAGAAATTGTGCACTGATGGCTGGTGGTGTGTGTGCCTGGTGGAAGCGTGCACTGCCGGCTGGAGGTGTGTGTGTCTGGTGGAAGCATGCACTGACGGCTGGTGGTGTGTGTGTGCCTGGTAAAAACATCACTCTCACTCTGCTGTCTCTCTCACTCTGCTGTCACTCTCACTCTGCTGTCACTCTCAATCTGCTGTCACTCTCACTCTGCTGTCTCTCATGCTGTCACTCTCACTCTGCTGTCTCTCATGCTGTCACTCTCTCATGCTGTCACTCTCACTCTGCTGTCACTCTCACTCTGCTGTCACTCTCACTCTGCTGTCACTCTCACTCTGCTGTCTCTCACTCTGCTGTCACTCTCACTCTGCTGTCACTCATGCTGTCACTCTCACTCTGCTGTCACTCCTGCTGTCACTCTCACTCTTCTGTCTCTCATGCTGTCACTCTCACTCTGCTGTCACTCATGCTGTAACTCTCACTCTGCTGTGTCTCACTCTGCTATCACTCTCACTCTGCTGTCACTCAGGCTGTCACTCTCACTCTGCTGTCTCTCATGCTGTCACTCTCACTCTGCTGTCTCTCATGCTGTCACTCTCACTCTGCTGTCTCTCATGCTGTCACTCTCACTCTGCTGTCACTCTCACTCTGCTGTCACTCTCACTCTGCTGTCACTCTCACTCTGCTGTCTCTCTCACTCTGCTGTCACTCTCACTCTGCTGTCTCTCTCATTCTGCTGTCTCTCGCACTCTGCTGTCACTCTCACTCTGCTGTCTCTCTCACTCTGCTGTCACTCTCACTCTGCTGTCACTCTCACTCTGCTGTCTCTCATGCTGTCACTCTCACTCAGCTGTCTCTCATGCTGTCACTCTCACTCTGCTGTGTAACTCTCACTCTGATGTCACTCTCACTCTGCTGTCACTCTCACTCTGTCACTCTCACTCTGTCACTCTCACTCTGCTGTCACTCTCACTCTGCTGTCACTCTCACTCTGCTATCGTTCATGCTGTCACTCTCACTATGCTGTCTCTCATGCTGTCACTCTCACTCAGCTGTCACTCTCACTCTGCTGTCTCACTCTCACTCTGCTGTGTCACTCTCACTCTGCTGTCACTCTTACTCAGTCACTCTCACTCTGTCACTGTCACTCTGTCACTGTCACTCTGTCACTCTCACTGTCACTCTGTCACTCTCACTCTGCTGTCTCTCTCACTCTGCTGTCACTCTCACTCTGCTGTCTCTCATGCTGTCACTCTCACTCTGCTGTCTCTCATGCTGTCACTCTCTCATGCTGTCACTCTCACTCTGATGTCACTCTCACTCTGCTGCCACTCTCACTCTGATGTCACTCTCACTCTGATGTCACTCTCACTCTGCTGGCACTCATGCTGTCACTCTCACTCTGCTGTCACTCATGCTGTCACTCTCACTCTGCTGCCTCTCATGCTGTCACTCTCACTCTGTTGTCACTCTCACTCTGATGTCACTCATGCTGTCACTCTCACTCTGCTGTGTCTCACTCTGCTGTCACTCTCACTCTGCTGTCACTCTCAATCTGCTGTCACTCTTACTCTGCTGTCTCTCATGCTGTCACTCTCACTCTGCTGTCTCTCATGCTGTCACTCTCTCATGCTGTCATTCTCACTCTGCTGTCACTCTCACTCTGCTGTCTCTCACTCTGCTGTCACTCTCACGCTGCTGTCACTCTCACGCTGCTGTCACTCTCACTCTGCTGTCTCTCACTCTCCTGTCACTCTCACTCTGCTGTCACGCAAGCTGTCACTCTCACTCTGCTGTCACTCATGCTGTCACTCTCACTCTGCTGTCTCTCAGGCTGTCACTCTCACTCTGCTGTCACTCTCACTCTGCTGTCACTCATGCTGTCACTCTCACTCTGCTGTGTCTCACTCTGCTGTCACTCTCACTCTGCTGTCACTCATGCTGTCACTCTCACTCTGCTGTCTCTCATGCTGTCACTCTCACACTGGTGTCTCTCATGCTGTCACTCTCACTCTGCTGTCACTCTCACTCTGCTGTCTCTCACCCTGCTGTCTCTCTCACTCTGCTGTCACTCTCACTCTGCTGTCTCTCTCACTCTGCTGTCTCTCTCACTCTGCTGTCACTCTCACTCTGCTGTCTCTCTCACTCTGCTGTCACTCTCACTCTGCTGTCACTCTCACTCTGCTGTCTCTCATGCTGTCACTCTCACTCTGCTGTCTTTCATGCTGTCACTCTCACTATGCGGTCCCCCATGCTGTCACTCTCACTCAGCTGTCACTCTCACTCTGCTGTGTCACTCTCATTCTGCTGTCACTCTTACTCTGTCACTCTCACTCTGTCACTGTCACTCTGTCACTGTCACTCTGTCACTCTCACTCTGCTGTCACTCTCACTCTGCTGTCTCTCATGCTGTCACTCTCACTCTGCTGTCTCTCATGCTGTCACTCTCTCATGCTGTCACTCTCACTCTGCTGTCACTCTCACTCTGCTGTCACTCTCACTCTGATGTCACTCTCACTCTGCTGTCACTCTCACTCTGCTGTCACTCATGCTGTCACTCATGCTGTCACTCTCACTCTGCTGTCTCTCATGCTGTCACTCTCACTCTGTTGTCACTCTCACTCTGCTGTCACTCATGCTGTCACTCTCACTCTGCTGTGCCTCACTCTGCTGTCACTCTCACTCTGCTGTCACTCATGCTATCACTCTCACTCTGCTGTCTCTCATGTCGTCACTCTCACTCTGCTGTCACTCTCACTCTGCTGTCTCTCACTCTGTTGTCTCTCACTCTGCTGTCTCTCACTCTGCTGTCCCACTAACTCTGCTGTCACTCTCACTCTGCTGTCTCTCTCACTCTGCTGTCGCTCTCACTCTGCTGTCGCTCTCACTCTGCTGTCTCTCATGCTGTCACTCTCACTCAGCTGTCTCTCATGCTGTCACTCTCACTCTGCTGTGTAACTCTCACTCTGATGTCACTCTCACTCTGCTGTCACTCTCACTCTGTCACTCTCACTCTGTCACTCTCACTCTGCTGTCACTCTCACTCTGCTGTCGCTCTCACTCTGCTGTCGCTCTCACTCTGCTGTCTCTCATGCTGTCACTCTCACTCAGCTGTCTCTCATGCTGTCACTCTCACTCTGCTGTGTAACTCTCACTCTGATGTCACTCTCACTCTGCTGTCACTCTCACTCTGTCACTCTCACTCTGTCACTCTCACTCTGCTGTCACTCTCACTCTGCTGTGTCACTCTCACTCTGCTGTGTCACTCTCACTCTGCTGTGTAAATTTGGCCCCCGAGAGAAAGTTTGGGAGTACCCATGCTATAGACGCTGCTTGCTGTATCCTGAATATGGCAAGCAGCATCTAAAAAAAGCGGCACGGCCACCACTGAAGTGGTCTCGCATTTGCGAGAGTTTAAGCTATTAGCATCAGAAATTACAATGCCTTTTATTTATGTGTTGCTTTTGAAAAACAAATACATAAAAGGCATTATCGTTTACGATGCCAATAGCTTAAAATCTCGCAATTGCAAGACCTATTGCATTGAAAATGCTTGTGAAAACTTTGCTTCACGGACTAGCCTGTTTTTATACCTTTAATTCAAACAAGCATTGGAAATGCAATAGGTCTCAGATTTATTTGAGTTAGAGCTAATGGCATTGTAAATGGCAATGTCTTTTAGCCATGTGTTATGGAGTGTAAGCATGTGGTGTGTAGTGGAATTATGTGGGTTGGATTGGAATTGTAGCAATGGTTGCATGCTGCGCTTTAGATGAATATGTTTAGAAGTAAAGTGCACCATACTGCGATTGCTACAAGAGTTAATTGTGGATGCGTTAACAATTGATGTGTGCACTGATGGCTGGTGGTGTGTGTGCCTGTAGAAATTGTGCACTGATGGCTGGTGGTGTGTGTGCCTGGTGGAAGCGTGCACTGCCGGCTGGAGGTGTGTGTGTCTGGTGGAAGCATGCACTGACGGCTGGTGGTGTGTGTGTGCCTGGTAAAAACGTCACTCTCACTCTGCTGTCTCTCACTCTGCTGTCTCTCTCACTCTGCTGTCACTCTCACTCTGCTGTCACTCTCCATCTGCTGTCACTCTCACTCTGCTGTCTCTCATGCTGTCACTCTCACTCTGCTGTCTCTCATGCTGTCACTCTCTCATGCTGTCACTCTCACTCTGCTGTCACTCTCACTCTGCTGTCACTCTCACTCTGCTGTCTCTCATGCTGTCACTCTCACTCTGCTGTCTCTCATGCTGTCACTCTCTCATGCTGTCCCTCTCACTCTGCTGTCACTCTCACTCTGCTGTCACTCTCACTCTGCTGTCACTCTCAATCTGCTGTCACTCTCACTCTGCTGTCTCTCATGCTGTCACTCTCACTCTGCTGTCTCTCATGCTGTCACTCTCTCATGCTGTCACTCTCACTCTGCTGTCTCTCTCACTCTGCTGTTACTCTCACTCTGCTGTCTCTCATGCTGTCACTCTCACTCTGCTGTCTCTCATGCTGTCACTCACTCATGCTGTCACTCTCACTCTGCTGTCACTCTCCCTCTGCTGTCACTCTCGCTCTGCTGTCTCTCACTCTGATGTCACTCTCACTCTGCTGTCACTCTCACTCTGCTGTCTCTCATGCTGTCACTCTCTCATGCTGTCACTCTCACTGTGCTGTCACTCTCACTCTGCTGTCACTCTCACTCTGCTGTCTCTCACTCTGAAGTCACTCTCACTCTGCTGTCACTCTCACTCTGCTGTCACTCATGCTGTCACTCTCACTCTGCTGTCTCTCATGCTGTTACTCTCACTCTGTTGTCACTCTCACTCTGCTGTCACTCATGCTGTCACTCTCACTCTGATGTGCCTCACTCTGCTGTCACTCTCACTCTGCTGTCACTCATGCTATCACTCTCACTCTGCTGTCTCTCATGCTGTCACTCTCACTCTGCTGTCTCACATGCTGTCACTCTCACTCTGCTGTCTCTCACTCTGCTGTCTCTCACTCTGCTGTCTCTCACTCTGCTGTCTCACTAACTCTGCTGTCACTCTCACTCTGCTGTCTCTCTCACTCTGCTGTCTCTCTCACTCTGCTGTCACTCTCACTCTGCTGTCGCTCTCACTCTGCTGTCGCTCTCACTGTGCTGTCTGTCATGCTGTCACTCTCACTCAGCTGTCTCTCATGCTGTCACTCTCACTCTGCTGTGTAACTCTCACTCTGATGTCACTCTCACTCTGCTGTCACTCTCACTCTGTCACTCCCACTCTGTCACTCTCACTCTGTCACTCACTCCCACTCTGTCACTCTCACTCTGCTGTCCCTCTCACTCTGCTGTGTCACTCTCACTCTGCTATGTCACTCTCACTCTGCTGTGTCACTCTCACTCTGCTGTCACTCTCACTCTTCTGTCTCTCACTCTGCTGTCACTCTCACTCTGCTGTCACTCATGCTGTCACTCTCACTCTGCTGTCACTCTCACTCTGCTGTCTCTCACTCTGCTGTCACTCTCACTCTGCTGTCACTCTCACTCTGCTGTCACTCATGCTGTCACTCTCACTCTGCTGTCTCTCATGCTGTCCCTCTCACTCTGCTGTCCCTCTCACTCTGCTGTCACTCATGCTGCCACTCACTCTGCTGTCTTTCATGCTGTCACTCTCACTCTGCTGTCTCTTGTGCTGTCACTCTCACTCTGCTGTCACTCTCACTCTGCTGTCACTCTCTCTCTGCTGTCTCACTCACTCTGCTGTCTCACTCTCACTCTGCTGTCACTCTCACTATGCTGTCACTCTCACTCTGCTGTCACTCACTCTGCTGTCACTCATGCTGTCACTCATGTTGTCACTCTCACTCTGCTGCAACACTCACTGCTGTCACACTCACTCTGCTGTCACTCTCACTCTGCTGTCACTCATGCTGTCCCTCTCACTCTGCTGTCACTCTCACTCTGCTGTCTCTCACTCTGCTGTCACTCTCACTGCTGTCACTCATGATGTCACTCTCACTCTGCTGTCACTCATGTCACTCTCACTCTGCTGTCTCTCATGCTGTCACTCTCACTCTGCTGTCAAGCATGCTGTCACTCTCACTCTACTGTCTCTCATGCTGTCACTCTTACTCTGCTGTCACTCTCTCTGCTGTAACTCTCAACCTGCTGTTACTCTCACTCTGCTATCACTCTCACTCTTCTGTCACTCTCACTCTGCTGTCACTCATGCTGTCACTCTGCTGTCACTCTCACTCTGCTGTCACTCTCACTCTGCTGTCACTCATGCTGTCACTCTGCTGTCACTCACTCTGCTTTCACTCACTCTGCTGTCACTCACTCTGCTGTCTCTCACTCTGCTGTCTCTCATGCAGTCACTCTCACTCTGCTGCCACTCTCACTCTGCTGTCACTCTCACTCTGCTGTCACTCTCACTCTGCTGTCTCTCACTCTGCTGTCACTCTCACTCTGCTGTCACTCTCACTCTGCTGTCACTCTCACTCTGTGACTCTCACTCTGTCACTCTCACTCTCACTCTCACTCTGCTGTCTCTCATGCTGTCACCCTCACTCTGCTGTCACTCTCACTCTGCTGTCTCTCACTCTGCTGTCACACTCACTCTGCTGTCACTCACTCTGCTGTCACTCACTCTGCTGTCACTCTCACTCTGCTGTCACTCTCAATCTGCTGTGTCTCATGCTGTCACTCTCACTCTGCTGTCACTCTCACTGCTGTCACTCACTCTGTTGTCACTCACTCTGCTGTCACTCTCACTCTGCTGTCACTCTCACTCTGCTGTCACTCACTCTGCTGTCACTCACTCTGCTGTCACACTCACTCTGCTATCACTCTCACTCTGCTGTCACGCGCTGCTGTCACTCACTCTGCTGTCACACTCACTCTGCTGTCTCTCATGCTGTCACTCTCACTCTGCTGTCACTCTCATTCTGCTGTCACTCTCACTCTGCTGTCACTCCCACTCTGCTGTCTCTCATGCTGTCACTCTCACTCTTCTGTCACTCACTCTGCTGTCACTCTCACTCTGCTGTCACTCTCACTCTGCTGTCTGATCACCCTGCATACTCACACTCTGCTCACCCTGCATACCCACACTCTGCTCGCCCTGAAAACTCACACACTGCTGGGCCAGGACACCCACATACTGATCACCCTGCAAACTCACATACTGATCAACCTACATACTCAACCACTGCTCACCCTGCGTACTCACACTCTGCTCCCCCTGCATACTCACACTCTGCTCACCCTGCATACTCACACTCTGCTCACCCTGCTGGCTCTGGACACCCACATACTGATCACCCTGCATACTCACATACTGATCACCCTGCATACTCACACTCTGCTCACCCTGCATACTCACACTCTGCTCACCCTGCATACTCACACTCTGCTCACCCTGCCCACACACATACTGCTGGCCCTGGACACCCACATAGTGATCACCCTGCATACTCACATACTGATCACACTGCATATTCAAACACTGCTCAGCCAGCATACTCACATTCTGCTCACCCTGCATACTCACACTCTACTCACCCTGCTGGCCCTGGACACCCACATACTGATCACCCAGCATACTCACATACTGATCACCCTGCATACTCACACACTGCTCACCCTGCATACTCAAACACTGCTCACCCTGCATACTCACACTCTGCTCACCCTGCATATTCACACTCTGCTCACCCTGCATAGTCACACTCTGCTCATCCTGCATACTGACACTCTGCTCGCCCTGCACACTCACACACTGATGGCCCTGGACACCCACATACTGATCACCCTGCATACTCACATACTGATCACCCTGCATACTCAAACACTGCTCACCCTGCATACTCACACTCTGCTCACCCTGCATACTCACACTCTGCTCGCCCTGCACACTCACACATTGCTGGCCCTGGACACCCACATACTGATCACCCTGCATACTCACATACTGATCACACTGCATACTCACACACTGCTCACCCTGCATACTCAAACACTGCTCACCCTGCATACTCACACTCTGCTCACCCCGCATACTCACACTCTGCTCACCCTGCATACTCACTCTGCTCATCCTGCATACTCACACTCTGCTCGCCCTGCACACTCACACACTGCTGGCCCTGGACACCCACATACTGATCACCCTGCATACTCACATACTGATCACCCTGCATACTCAAACACTGCTCACCCTGCATACTCATACTCTGCTTACCCTGCATACTCACACTCTGCTCGCCCTGCACACTCACACATTGCTGGCCCTGGACACCCACATACTGATCACCCTGCATACTCACATACTGAGTCCTGCCTGCACTTAACATTTGTCTTCTGATTCCCACACTTTGCACCCTGTTTGCCGATGCTGGCACCCTCATTAACTTGGCTCCATCTGCGTGCAGATGTGAGGCGTGCAGCAGCGTGAGGCGTGCAGCAGTGTGAGGCGTGCAGCAGTGTGTTGCGTGCAGCAGTGTGAAGCATGCAGCAATGTGAGTAATGCAGCAGTGTGCAGCAGTGTGAGGCGTGCAGCAGTGTGAGGCGTGCAGCAGTGTGCAGCATGCAGCAGTGTGCAGCGATCAACAGTGTGCGGCGTGCAACAGTGTGCGGCTTGCAGCAGTGTGTGGCATGCAGCAGTGGGTGGGATGCAGCAGTGGGTGGTGTGCAGCAGTGTGTGGCATGCAGCAGTGTGAGGCCTGCAGCAGTGTGTGGCGTGCAGCAGTGTGTGGCGTGCAGCAGTGTGTGGCGTGCAGCAGTGTGAGTAATGCAGCAGCGTGCAGCAGTGTGAGGCATGCAGCAGTGTGCAGCATGCAGCAGTGTGCAGCATGCAGCAGTGTGCAGCATGCAGCAGTGTGAGTAATGAAGCAGTGTGAGGCGTGCAGCAGTGTAAGGCAAGCAGCAGTGTAAGTACCCTATTAATGGGGTGCTGTTGACACCACTGAGCCTAACTGCCACCCCTTTACTGCCAGTGTGGGCTTTAAGTACGAAGGAAAGCCAGATCAGGAAATCTAGTTTTTCTCCTTGTCCAGTCTTGGGGGCCACTGAAGTGGGCCCTGGCCCTATTTTGGTGCGCGTAACAGACACCAATAGGCCATGGGCTCAGCTACGCGACCGCCCATGGCCTATTGCGTGTTCTGTTTTATAAATACACGCACTCAAACGCCAATGAAAAAAAATGAACCTACGAAATAACACGCACGAGCTGCGTGCAATTTCTAGGTCCATTTTCTAAACCCCGGGAAAAGGACTCTCGCTGCGCGACACTGCATGTGCAGTGTACGCTATGCCCGAGACCTAAAAAAACCAAGAACTAAATAAATAAACATGAACGTGAAACGTGGGCTATATAACTGAACTCGTTTTCATTATACATGTTTTTGCCATACAGCAAGGCAGCAAGCCAAGTCACAGAGTTAGTAATGCACATTAGTAGGACGACGATCACAGAATAGATGCTACTGTACATAACTAATCATAGAGCACAGTAAAACAGAAATGCGACGTAAGGATATACGTGACATTTAAATAATTTTTACACTAACGAATTTACAAGCAAGTTTTGAACAAATTCTGTTTTAGAAAGGCGAGAACGTCACTACCTTTGTTAAGTATATTATGAAGAACTTCGCGCAACCCTAAAAATACACACGTATTCTCTGACGTCAAACACCCATACCTGCTGAGTGGACCAACATCACCTCAAGGTTTTCAGCTAAGACACCTTCCTCTGAGATTTTGGAGGCCGCACTTCAATATGGGGCACAATCAAGATGAGGTGGGGAAGATTTTATCAACAAACGGGACACTACCCCTCAAACACAGATGAAGGACCTCCCTTCCAGACGCCCTCAACCAGACACTTTTTCCAGCTAAGACCATCCCCCTAGAATACCTGTCAGATCCTGGCGGTCCTTGCTGGTCTCTGTGACTCCGGTCACCACTCCTTAACCCGGGCAGCAGACGCACAGCATCCAAGGCCCGCACTCAGCCCTCATGAATATAGGGAGCGGGGGCTCCTGCGGCGTTGATGGAGCGCTAACAGCAGTAGCCGCGGCGGCGGGGAACCTGGGTGCTGGACTGCAGAGTTAACGGGGAGAGCGTGTGTAATACGGTGATAGAGTTAGCTAGAGATCGGCTGATGAGGGTCTTTCTGCTTTCGATTCCCCACGGTCGCTTTATCCTGCAACAGACGCCGTCAAAACAACTCCAAAAGGGTGGCCAGAGTGACAGGTGTGCACGTGGCCGCACTGTCAAAGGCTACCTTTCCAACCAAAGCCGCACCCCAAAGCCGGATGCGCGCCTGTGCTAACCATAGATGAATACTTCGGAGGCCGCCTGTGAAAATGAAATTAAAGACGAGGAGGTAGATTTTTGAGGTAAGTTTATTAAAGAAATGAGAGCCCGCATCCAGCGCTCTACACCTATAGAAAAACAACGGCCAACTGAACAGCTCACCTGTGAAAGGAGCGTTCGGAGCAAATGTGAAACCCAGAGCAAGGGGAACAAGGGGAATACTTGCAACTGTTAATGGAGCAGACATAAAAAAATAAAAGCGAAGCGCGTGGGTGTAAGGGTGGGGTTGAACCCAAGGTAACCCTCTTCTAGTTTTCTTTTAGGCAAGAACACGAGCAGCTGAAGCACTTCAAGCAGCCACGTAGGTCGAAAACCCCTCACCTGTGAGGACAGCAAACATAGAGAGGCGCACACAGCCTCGAGGGCAACGCGTCAGCCGCCGGCCGGGGGAGGAAAAGGGCGGGGCACGCTACACTCTAACGAAAGGGAACCAGCATATGTCTTCAATTACCGCGGCCCTGACGGCCGCGATAATTGAAGATATATGGCCTCTGGTCCGCGTAAACAGACACCAATAGGCCATGGGCAGAACTACGCGACCGCCCATGGCCTATTGCGTGTTCTGTTTTAAAAACACGCACACTGAAAGGCCAATGAAAATGGACCTAAGAAATAACACGCACGAGCTGCGTGGAATTTCTAGGTCCATTTTCAATTCCCCGGGAAAAGGACTCTCGCTGCGCGACACTGCGTGCGCAGTGTACGCTAGGCCCGAACCCTAAAAACAACCTACGCCTGCAAAGCAGGATACTTTAGAACGGGAACGCCAGCTCTGGACAAATAAATCAATAACGACCACAATCTTGAGCCTCCTTATCTCAGAATTGCCAGGGTGATGTATATGGAGCGGCAGGGAGACACTGAACTCTTATTGCTGTCAAAATACTAAAGTGTTTGAGCAGGATTTCTCAGAGGGAGTTCTCTACTCATCAAAAGGACTCCTTTTTTTTCTGTACATGTGTTTACAAAGTAGGCTTCTTCCACTCGCTCCAAGCGTAGGAAAGTACTTGGGGGCTTTGTCTGAAATATTCCTCTGCCTTTCGTCAGCATTACTTTCTTAGAAACGCGAACACCGACTTACTCGTGGTTGCATATGAGGTACTAGGGCCATTCAAATGATATAATTCCACTGAATATGAGTCAGGTAGCGACGGGCAGGTTGAATGAAGTGCATTAAGTGAAACACCGCTAGTATTTCCACACGAAGAGTCAACAGAATAATAAGCTGTTTGTGAAATGTTAAAACAGAAGCCTTTGAATATTGATATGTTTCTACGGCATTTTGTCCAAATTAAGTTAAATATGGGACTGGCCAAAATAAAGCAGAAGCCAAAAATATTTAGTGTTCCTATGAGCATTAGTCAAATGTTCTCATTCAGTGCAGGTTTTTCTTTTGCGTTCTGGTATGTCTAGTCCTTTTTCAACTAAGTCTAAATTCAGGACTACAAGCGCCAGGATGTAATCAAGCATTTGTAATGTAATAGGTCTTGCATTTGCGAGAGTTTAAGCTATTAGCATTGTAATTGACAATGCCTTTTATTTATCTGTTTTAAAAACCAACGCATGAATAAAAAGGCACTGTCATTTACAATGCCAATAGCTCAAACTCTCGCAAATGTGATACCTATTGCATTGCAAATGCTTGTTATTATCACCCCCACGAGTGCAACGGGTGGTCCAAAAACAGCAGACACCCTACCTGCAGAAGCATCAGCTGCCAATGCCCAGAGCACAGACTTTAAAGAAAACATCACCAGGGTGCCAAACTGTGACAATAAGTGCTGGCCATTGTTCGTGCGTAACAGCCCGTGTGTAGCCATAATGTTCTTGACTTTCGGGATGACTTCGGACGCTGAGGTAGTTGGCATGATCTCTACTTTGGGATATCGGGAGAAGTCGTCTACAAGGATGAGCATGTGGGAGCAATCAGGAAAACTGCCAAAATCCATGCTAATACGCTGCCACAGGGCGGTGCGTCCTACTTCTGTGATGATAGGTGCAGGGGGCTCAGGCTGGCTGATCGCTTGGCAGGCAGGGCAGTTTCTAACGACCTCTTCTATCCCAGATCTTGCTCCTAAGCCTGCTCTTGGTCTTTACAACACCTTAGTGATCTCCATGAGCTAAATGGACAGCCCAGTGCCTCAGACTGCTGAGAAGGACTAGCCGCAGTACTCACATGAGGTAGCCCTCGTCTGTCACTGAGAGCTCTTGCTGAACATGATGTAATGATTGGAGTGTTAACCTAGCATCTTATGTACGATGTACAGCATGACAACCGAGAGACTGCCAGTCATCAGGTAGGACTGCTTGGATTTCCATTTGCAGGCAGTCATCGTGCCCTGTGGCCTCTACAACGTACGATAAGGTCATGGGGATCGGCTTGGATCTCTTGACTACAAGGCGGGCATACTCCTCAGTGTCCTGTGCTTCCTTGGCTTTGGAGGGGGTAGATGGTCAAATATGGTGTGACAAAAAATCTGCAGGATTGGGGGTGCCTGGCCAGTACTGTATGATAAAGTTGAACTCCTGCAACTGCAGGATAATTTTTTCATTTCCCGGGGTGGGTTGGATCTGGACCCCTGGAATAAAAGAATCAGCAGTTTATGGCCAGTGAAGATGGTAACAGGATGGTCGTGCAAGTACATTTGGAAGTGACGGCACTCCCAGTGGATTGAAGTGGCCTCCCGCTTTATCTGGAGTATATCTGTTTGGTAGGCATGAGTGTCTGGCTCATGTAAGCAACTGGGGCCCACTCCCCCAATCCTGATGCTGGGACAGTATGGTTCCCAGTCCGGTGGGACTGGCATCCACCGCTAGCTGAGACTCATTCTTGGGGTCGAAGTAGACCAAAGATGTATCAGCGGACAGGGCTTCTTTCGTATTGCAAAATGCTTGTTCTTGCTGTTCCCCCAGACCTACGGGCTGGTGCACTTGCTGAGATCACGGAGGGGGCCTGTGATGTCCGACAACGTCTTCATGAATTATCTGCAATAAGTTATCATGCCAAGGAAACTGCAGAATGCTGACATGGAGGTGGGTGCTGGTGCATCTTGAATGTCCCTTACTTCTGCCAGGTCAGGACCTATTCTCCAGTAGGAGAATTAGTAGCCGAAGAAGCTGGTTCTCTTTTTCAGCAACTCAAAATTCGCTCTGTGAAGAGTTAAGCTGTGATGTTTTAGCCTGACAAATACTGCTCGGAGCAGAGTGAAATGACTGTCTAGCGTCGGGCATGCACCAAGATGTTATCACTCACGTTCAGTAGCCGAGAGAGGCCAGTTTACATCTCTTTGATCATGTTTTGATAACATATGGCTGCACTTCATTTGCTGAAATTTACCTGGTCTACCACCATAGACCCATGTGTAGTGATACCACCATAGACCCATGTGTAGTGAAGGTGGTTATGGGGAGGGAACCTTGGTGCAACGGTATCTGGTGACCGGCGGGCCATTTCGGAGAGCCACTTTGATCTCGAGAGTTCTCCAATGATGTCAAATGGTGCTCTAATTTGATGATCAGGTTGGGTACTCTCATGTCAATGCAGATCCACACAGCGTCAGGCGCTGTTCATGTTTTTTCGCAACCACAATGGGGGAAACTCACAGAGTCGGGCCAGCCACTCCCTCGATGATGCTGGCCTCTTCAAGGAGCCTCAGTTCCTTCTCTTCCTTGGGGCAGAGATTAATAGCTTTGCTGGTTACGGAGTGCTACAGGTGTGGGTTGATGCTTACCTTAAAGCGGGTTGCGCTATTAACCCATGTTTCAGGTTTGGTGTTGTGCCGTTTCAGTGTCCCTGAGGCTTAAATACGACTGTCGTCCGCAGTTTACGTCATGATTGGCGCTGCGCTCGTGCTCAGAGGGGATTAGAACGCCTCGAGGTCATCTCTTCGCTGATTAAGACTCACAATGTATTGGGTCCAGAGAGTAATAATCCGTGACCCCCCCCCCCCTCCCCCCACCCATATCTCTCCACCTTCGCCGTGATCTCGACATGGGGATATTCCCTCACAACTTGTAAACAACAGTGCTAGAGAAAACGTGCTGGACGGAGGGGCAGAAACAAGGAGACAGCGGGGGCGATTTTGTATGGGTGGGAAGTGAGGAGGAATTTCCCATTCAGCATCCTAACATTTGGTCGGATTGACCTATAGGGCAATCAGGCAGGGCCCGATGGGTTGTCTGACAGGCCAGTGTGTTTACTTTTCCTGGCCGTTTGTGGACCTGTTTTATGGTCTGTTGGGGCCGTTTCTACTGTTGATTTCCCTGATATTACCGCAAACATTGTGTTTCACAAGCACAGTTGCATGTATCTCTGACACGCTGCAAAACACCAACAAATGTACAAATTCAATTGTCCTATTTGCAAGTGTGGGACCCTATTTAGCTTTCGGGTGCTCCAGGTGCACGTGCCTTTTTCTGTCCGAGTCTCACCCCGCCTAACAGAGGGCATGCAAGATACAGTCACAGCACCCTGGCTGTGCTTGCTCTCCTGCCCCCTGGCTGTGCATGCTCTCCTGCCCCCTGGCTGTGCTAGCTCTCCTGCCCCCTGGCTGTGCTTGCTCTCCTGCCCCCTGGCTGTGCTTGCTCTCCTGCCCCCTGGCTGTGGTTGCTCCCCTGCCCCCTGGCTGTGCTTGCTCTCCTGCCCGTGCTTGCTTCCCTGCCCCCTCGCTGTGCTTGCTTCCCTGCCCCCTCGCTGTGCTTGCTTCCCTGCCCCCTGGCTGTGCTTGCTCTCCTGCCCCCTGGCTTTGCTTGCTCTCCTACCCCCTGGCTGTGCTTGCTCTCCTGCCCCCTGGTTGTGCTTGCTCTCCTGCCCCCTGGCTGTGCTTGCTCTCCTGCCCCCTGGCTGTGCTTGCTCTCCTGCGCCCTGGCTGTGCTTGCTTCCCTGCCCCCTGGCTGTGCTTGCTTCCCTGCCCCCTGGCTGTGCTTGCTTCCCTGCCCCCTGGCTGTGCTTGCTCCCCTGCCCCCTCGTTCCGCTGCCCCCTCGCTGTGCTTGCTTCCCTGCACCCTCGCTGTGCTTGCTCCCCTCGCTGGGCTTGCTTCCCTGCCCCTCACTGTGCTTGCTTCCCTGCCCCCTCGCTGTGCTTGCTTCCCTGCCCCCTCGCTGTGCTTGCTCTCCTGTGTGTGGTTCTGGGTGTGTGTGTGGCTCTGGGTGTGTGTGTGGCTCTGGGTGTGTGTGTGTGGCTCTGGGTGTGTGTGTGGCTCTGGGTGTGTGTGTGGCTCTGGGTGTGTGTGTGTGGCTCTGGGTGTGTGTGTGGCTCTGGTGTGTATGTGGCTCTGGGTGTGTGTGGCTCTGGGTGTGTGTGTGTGTGTGTGTGTGGCATGGCTCTGGGTGTGTGTGTGTGGCTCTGGGTGTGTGTGTGTGTGTGTGTGTGTGTGTGGCTCTGGGTGTGTGTGTGTGTGGCTCTGGGGGTGTGTGTGTGTGGCTCTGGGTGTGTGTGTGGCTCTGGGTGTGTGGGGGGCTCTGGGTGTGTGGGGGGCTCTGGGTATGTGTCTGTGGGGCTCTGGGTGTGTGTGTGTGTGGGGCTCTGGGTGTGTGTGTGTGGGGGGGGGCTCTGGGTGTGTGTGTGGGGGCTCTGGGTGTGTGTGTGTGTATGTGTCGGGCTCTGTGTGTGTGTATGTGTGGGGGGCTCTGGGTGTGTGTGTGGGGGGGGATCTGGGTGTGTGTGTGTGGGGGGGGCTCTGGGTGTGTATGTGTGGGGGGCTCTGTGTGTGTGTGTGGGGCTCTGTGTGTGTGTGCGTGTGTGTGGCTCTGTGCGTGTGTGCCTCTGTGCGTGTGTGGGGCTGTGTGTGTGTGTGTGCTCTGTATGTGTGTGGGGCTCTGTGTGTCTGTGTGACTCTGGGTCTGTGTGTGTGGGGGGCTCTGGGTCTGTGTGTGTAGGGGGGGTTCTGGGTCTGTGTGTGTGGGGGGCTCTGGGTGTGTGTGTGTGTGTGGGGCTCTGGGTGTGTGTGGCTCTGTGTTTGTGTGTGTGGGGGGCTCTGGGTGTGTGTGTGTGTGGGGGACTCTGTGTGTGTGTGTGGGGGGGGCTCTGGGTGTGGGTGTGTGTGTGGGGGGCTCTGGGTGTGTGTGTGTGTGTGTGGGGCTCTGGGTGTGTGTGTGGGGGGGCTCTGTGTGTGTGGGGCTCTGTGTGTGTGTGTGGGGCTCTTTGTGTGTGTGGGGCTCTGTGTGTGTGTGGGGGGCTCTGTGCGTGTGTGGCTCTGTGTGTGTGTGGGGCTGTGTGTGTGGCTCTGTGTGTGGCTCTGTGTGTGTGTGTGGGGCTCTGTGTGGGTGGCTCTGTATGTGTGTGTGTGTGGCTTTGTGTGTGTGGCTCTGTGTGGGTGTAAATGCAATAGGTCATGCATTTGCGAGCTATTAAGCTATTGGCAATGTAAATGACAATGCCATTTATTTAACGATTAAGCTATTGGCAATGCAAATGACAATGCCATTTATTTATGATAAAAAAAAAAAAGTCATGAGCAATGCCAATAGCTCTACCTTTAATAATGCCGAGACCATTGCATTGTAAATGCTTGTCTGTACATCTGTTTACAAAGTAGGCTTCTTCCACTCGCTCCAAGCATAGGAAAGTACTTGAGGGCTTTGTCTGAAATATTCCTCTGCCTTTCGTCAGCATTACTTTCTTAGAAACGGCGAACACCGACTTACTCGTGGTTGCATATGAGGTACTAGGGCCATTCAAATCATATAATTCCACTGAATATGAGTCAGGTAGCGACGGGCAGGTTGAATGAAGTGCATTAAGTGAAACACCGCTAGCATTTTCACACGAAGAATCAACAGAATAATAAGCTGTTTGTGAAATGTTAAAACAGAAGCCTTAGAATATTGATATGTTTCTACAACATTTTGTCCAAATTAAGTTAAATATGGGACTGGCCAAAATAAAGCAGAAGCCAAAATTATTTAGTGTTCCTATGAGCATTAGTCAAATGTTCTCATTCAGTGCAGGTTTTTCTTTTGCGTGCTGGTATGCCTAGTCCTTTTTCAACTAAGTCTAAATTCAGCACTACAAGCGCCAGAATGTAATCAAGCATTTGTAATGTAATAGGTCTTGCATTTGCGAGAGTTTAAGCTGTTAGCATTGTAAATAACAATGCCTTTTATTTATCTGTTTTAAAAACCAACGCATAAATAAAAAGGCATTGTCATTTACAATGCCAATAGCTCAAACTCTCGCAAATGTGATACCTATTGCATTGCAAATGCTTGTTATTATCACCCCCACGAGTGCAACGGGTGGTCCAAAAACAGCAGACACCCTCCCTGCAGAAGCATCAGCTGCCAATGCCCAGAGCACAGACTTTAAAGAAAACATCACCAGGGTGCCAAACTGTGACAATAAGTGCTGGCCATTGTTCGTGCGTAACAGCCCGTGTGTAGCCATAATGTTCTTGACTTTCGGGATGACTTCGGACGCTGAGGTAGTTGGCATGATCTCTACTTTGGGATATCGGGAGAAGTCGTCTACAAGGATGAGCATGTGGGAGCAATCAGGGAGACTGCCAAAATCCATGCTAATACGCTGCCACAGGGCGGTGCGTCCTACTTCTGTGATGATAGGTGCAGGGGGCTCAGGCTGGCTGATTGCTTGGCAGCCAGGGCAGTTTCTAACGACCTCTTCTATCCCAGATCTTGCTACTAAGCCTGCTCTTGGTCTTTACAACACCTTAGTGATCTCCATGAGCTAAATGGACAGCCCAGTCCCTCAGAATGCTGAGAAGGACTAGCCGCAGTACTCACATGAGGTAGCCCTCGTCTGTCACGGAGAGCTCTTGCTGAACATGATGTAATGATTGGAGTGTTAACCTAGCATCTTATGTACGATGTGCAGCATGCCAAACCGAGAGCCTGCCAGTCATCAGGTAGGACTGCTTGGATTTCAATTTGCAGGCAGTCATCGTGCCCTGTGGCCTCTACAACGTACGATAAGGTCATGGGGCTCGGCTTGGATCTCTTGACAACAAGGCGGGCATACTCCTCAGTGTCCTGTGCTTCCTTGGCTTTGGAGGGGGTAGATGGTCAAACATGGTGTGACAAAAAATCTGCAGGATTGGGGGTGCCTAGCCAGTACTGTTCGATAAAGTTGAACTCCTGCAACTGCAGGATAATTTTTTCATTTCCCGGGGTGGTTTGGATCTGGACCCCTGGAATAAAAGAATCAGCAGTTTATGGCCAGTGAAGATGGTAACAGGATGGCCGTGCAAGTACATTTGGAAGTGACGGCACCCCCAGTGGATTGAAGTGGCCTCCCGCTTTATCTGGAGTACATCTGTTTGGTAGGCATGAGTGTCTGGCTTATGTAAGCAACTGGGGCCCACTCCCCCAATCCTGATGCTGGGACAGTATGGTTCCCAGTCCGGTGGGACTGGCATCCACCGCTAGCTGAGACTCATTCTTGGGGTCGAAGTAGACCAAAGATGTATCAGCGGACAGGGCTTCTTTCGTATTGCAAAATGCTTGTTCTTGCTGTTACCCCAGACCTACGGGCTGGTGCACTTGCTGAGATCATGGTGGGGGCCTGTGATGTCCGACAATGTCTTCATGAATTGTCTGCAATAAGTTATCATGCCAAGGAAACTGCAGAATGCTGACATGGAGGTGGGTGCTGGTGCATCTTGAATGTCCCTTACTTCTGCCAGGTCAGGACCTATTCTCCAGTAGGAGAAATAGTAGCCGAAGAAGCTGGTGCTCTTTTTCAGCAACTCAAAATTCGCTCTGTGAAGAGTTAAGCTGTGAAGTTTTAGCCTGACAAATACTGCTCGGAGCAGAGTGAAATGACTGTCTAGCGCCGGGCATGCACCAAGATGTTATCACTCACGTTCAGTAGCCGAGAGAGGCCAGTTTACATCTCTTTGATCATGTTTTGATAACATATGGCTGCACTTCATCTGCTGAAATTTAGCTGGTCTACCACCATAGACCCATGTGTGGAGAAGGTGGTTATGGGGAGGGAACCTGGGTGCAACGGTATCTGGTGACCGGCGTTCCATTTCGGAGAGCCACTTTGATCTCGAGAGTTCTCCAATGATGTCAAATGGTGCTCTAATTTGATGATCAGGTTGGGTACTCTCATGTCAATGCAGATCCACACCGCGTCAGGCGCTGTTCGGGTTTTTTCACAACCACAATGGGGGAAACTCACAGAGTCGGGCCAGCCACTCCCTCGATGCTGCTGGCCTCTTCAAGGAGCCTCAGTTCCTTCTCTTCCTTGGGGCAGAGATGAATAGCTTTGCTGGTTACGGTGTGCTACAGGTGTGGGTTGATGCTTACCTTAAAGCGGGTTGCGCTATTAACCCATGTTTCAGGTTTGGTGTTGTGCCGTTTCAGTGTCCCTGAGGCTTAAATACGACTGTCGTCCGCAGTTTACGTCATAATTGGCGCTGCGCTCGTGCTCAGAGGGGATTAGAACGCCTCGAGGTCATATCTTCGCTGATTAAGACTCCCGATGTATTGGGTCCAGAGAGTAATAATCCGTGACATCCCCCTCCCCCCCACACATATCTCTCCACCTTCGCCGTGATCTCGACATGGAGATATTCCCTCACAACTTGTAAACAACAGTGCTAGAGAACACGTGCTGGACGGAGGGGCAGAAACAAGGAGACAGCGGGGGCGATTTTGTTTGGGTGGGGAGTAAGGAGAAATTTCCCATTCAGCATCCTAACATTTCGTCGGATTGACCTATAGGGCAATCAGGCAGGGCCCGATGGGTTGTCTGACAGGCCAGTGTGTTTACTGTTCCTGGCCGTTTGTGGACCTGTTTTATGGTCTGTTGGGGCCGTTTCTAATGTTGATTTCCCTGATGTTACCGCAAACATTGCGTTCCACAAGCACAGTTGCATGTATCTCCGACACGCTGCAAAACACCAACAAATGTACGAATTCAATTGTCCTATTTGCAAGTGTGGGACCCTATTTAGCTTTCGGGTGCTCCAGGTGCACATGCCTTTTTCTGTCCCAGTCTCACCCCGCCTAACAGAGGGCATGCAAGATACAGTCACAGCACCCTTGCTGTGCTTGCTCTCCTGCCCCCTGGCTGTGCTTGCTCTCCTGCCCCCTGGCTGTGCTAGCTCCCCTGCCCCCTGGCTGTGCTTGCTCTCCTGCCCGTGCTTGCTTCCCTGCCCCCTCACTGTGCTTGCTTCCCTGCCCCCTCGCTGTGCTTGCTTCCCTGCCCCCTCGCTGTGCTTGCTTCCCTGCCCCCTGGCTGTGCTTGCTCTCCTGCCCCCTGGCTGTGCTTGCTCTCCTGCCCCCTGGCTGTGCTTGCTCTCCTGCGCCCTGGCTGTGCTTGCTTCCCTGCCCCCTGGCTGTGCTTGCTTCCCTGCCCCCTGGCTGTGCTTGCTTCCCTGGCTGTGCTTGCTTCCCTGCCCCCTGGCTATGCTTGCTCCCCTGCCCCCTGGTTCCCATGCCCCCTCGCTGTGCTTGCTTCCCTGCACCCTCGCTGTGCTTGCTCCCCTCGCTGTGCTTGCTTCCCTGCCCCCTCGCTGTGCTTGCTTCCCTGCCCCCTCGCTGTGCTTGCTTCCCTACCCCCTCGCTGTGCTTGCTCTCCTGTGTGTGGTTCTGGGTGTGTGTGTGGCTCTGGGTGTGTGTGTGGCTCTGGGTGTGTGTGTGTGGCTCTGGGTGTGTGTGTGGCTCTGGGTGTGTGGCTCTGGGTGTGTTTGTGTGGCTCTGGTCTGGGTGTGTGTGTTTGGCTCTGGGTGTGTGTGTGGCTCTGGGTGTGTGTGTGGCTCTAGGTGTGTGTGTGTGTGTGGCTCTGGGTGTGTGTGTGGCTCGGCTCTGGGTGTGTGTGTGTGTGTGTGGCTCTGGGTGTGTGTGTGTGGCTCTGGGTGTGTGTGTGTGTGTGGCTCTGGGTGTGTGTGTGTGACTCTGGGTGTGTGTGTGGCTCTGTGTGTATGGGGGGCTCTGGGTGTGTGGGGGGCTCTGGGTGTGTGTGTGGGGGGCTCTGGGTGTGTGTGTGTGTGTGGGGCTCTGGGTGTGTGTGTGGGGGGGGGCTCTGGGTGTGTGTGTGGGGGGGGGGCTCTGGGTGTGTGTGTGGGGCTCTGGGTGTGTGTGTGGGGCTCTGGGTGTGTGTGTGGGGCTCTGGGTGTGTGTGTGTGGGGGGCTCTGGGTTTGTGTGTGTGTGGGGCTCTGGGTTTGTGTGTGTGGGGGGCTCTGGGTGTGTGTGTGGGGGGGGCTCTTCAAGGAGCCTCAGTTCCTTCTCTGCCTTGGGGCAGAGATGAATAGCTTTGCGGGTTACGGAGTGCTACAGGTGCTATTGAACTGTCGTGCGGCCTTGCCCTCAAGATGCCCAATGCAGTTGAACAGGGAAGCAAACTCCTGTGTAAGTCTGTCAGTATTACTGGCATGAACACTGAAAGTGAAACGCACCAGCTTGAGATCTTGGCCGGTTCAGCAACTTAGGAAGAATCCTACACCTTCCTGGGACACACAGATCAGAGCTTGGCTTTTGTGGATGTCGTATGATGGGTGACCTACTTGTGGAAACGCCTGCCAACAGCAGCTGTCAGGGACTGTCTGGGACACAGTTAGAGACTTGGGCAAAGACTGGCAACAGGGTACAAAATGAAGCAGAGAAAGGAGTACAGCACTGCTCAGGATCACACAGGAAGTCAGAGGAGAAAAGGGATCCAAAGGGGAAGCCTGCACGAAGGAACAAGATGGCTAAGAGTTACAAAGGACAGGCACTCATGAGGCGGTTCAGCATTCAGAATCGCTACACCCAGGACGGATGTGCAATACACTTATATATAAAACAACATTAACAATAAAGGGAATGTGGGGTAAAGCACTCGGGAGCTCCACATGGTAAGACTGCTGTTACAGATACTGACTGCAAATACCCACATATAGGATATGCATGCAAAGGAAGGGACTAAGGAGCTGATGCCAATGATGATGTTACAAATGCAACTCAAAGACAATACTCACAGTGAACAAGATTCACCACCTAGGTAGTCAGCTGTGCCCACGGATCCTGGCAATCAAACAGGAACACGCAAGGCAGTAACAGCAAGGAGGTTGAACAAAATACAAGCACATAGACAAGGAGCTAGCCAGGAGGAGTGCTTAACAGGAAAGGAAGGAAATCACAGGGCACACTTGTCAGAAAGCAAGTAACAAACATACAAGGTAATATAAGCAAGACAGCATGAATAGAAAGGCAATGAACTAGGAACTGGAACCAAGGAAATGCGAAGAAAACCAGGGACTGGAAAAGTATATACAGAAGGGTAGGCTGCAAGGGTATACTAGAATAGAATTGAATCAGGAGTCAAGAAAACAAAAAGGCACTGAAGGCAGTGCCGGAGCAGAAACAAGAATTGGGAAAAATCTCAAAAGTCAAGGTAGCATTGCAGGCAGTGCTAGTTCAGGAACATGGGAAACTGCTGCAGTTCAGGAACAAGGAATACTTAGGCTCAGGAGTCAAGGTAGCACTGCAGGCAGTGCTAGTTCAGGACCAAGGAAAACTGCTGCAGCTCAGGAACAAGAAATGCTAAGGCTCAGGAGTCAACGTAGCACTGCAGGCACTGGTAATTCAGGAACAAGGAAACAGCAGCAGCTCAGGAACAATGAATAACTAAAGCTCAGGAAACACTGGAAACAAGGATATCAAAAGCTCAGGAAACACTGGAAACAAGGATATCAAAAGCTCAGGAAACATTGGAAACAAGGGTCGGGCTCACCGGTACACAGCTACAATGACCAACACTGGACTGAAGGGAGTTAGGGCTTAAAAGAGCTCACAGTAATCATATGCATCAGGTGTGAGCAGGCTAGCAGCAGCTAGCCACAGGTGAGCCGAATTCCTCCACCAATCCTTGGCCTGCAGGGGTGGGGACGAAGCAGCAAGAAGGGTATTCTTGGTCATCGAGTTTCAGGCATGAGCAGGCTGGCTTCCCCAAAACCTGGCATGGATTGGGAATGGATGGCAATTTCCAAGTAGCATCCAAATGGCTGGAAGTCAGTATATGCATGAAGGGGAGGGTCCAGAAGCGTATAATTAACAGGGGAAGGTCCCACTATTCGGCCCCCTGGTGGAGGGTACCAGAGCGAATTGTGACAGCAGTGGCGAGCGGTTACCAAAAGCATAATCTTTGACCTTGGTGGCACGTAGGACGGGCAGGACCAGCAGTTTGCGGTACAAATCTTCAGCCATGAGGTTAATGGAGGCCCTGGTGTCTAAGACTGCGGTGATCGGTTGGCCTTGGACTCTGAGGAAGCACGTGGATACAGACTGGTGTGTTGTGCACTGCGGGTCAACAGTCTGCACTACATGGACAACTTATTGCTCGTGGTCATCCATGTCGTTCTCTGCCAGTGCAACAGGGTGTGTGTTGACAGAGCAGATATTCTTCCTTAGCTGTGTTGTTGGTTGTTTCGGGATAGAGCGGCATATCCTGGAAAGGTGATTCCGTTTTCTGCATACGCCGCACATTTTTCTTCGTGATGGGCATTCACCTGAGGGGGGTACGAACTTCCACACCATCTGTAGGGCTGGCCTTGCGCTTAAGGTCTAGATGTCTCTGGCTTTGATGTCCAGGTTTCTTTGATGATGACATTGACAGGCTCCCCTTTGATAGGCGATTCCTGTGCTGTGTCCATGTGGTCCTCCCTTGCTTTGGAGAGCTTTTTAGACTGCCCTAGGAACAGGATGTCCCTCTTTGGCATGTTTGGCTTCTGCAGAATGCACTCTCGAAGTTTCACAGACACATGCCCCTGTATGAACTGCACCCTCACTTTGTCCTCTTCGTCGGGTAGGGTTCAAGTTCTCGCCAGCTCTTTCAGGCGGCTGTGAAATACATCCACCGACTTGTCTAGTCTCTGCCACATTTAGCGGAGGAGAAAACACACACAGTCAGGGTTTGCATAATGTTCAAAGGGGACCAAGATGGCGTTCTTGAGGGTTGTGTACGTGCATGGTGGGCCTGCCTCAGCCACCGAATTTGTAAATCTTATGTACGTCAACTCCGCCCAGTTGCAGAAGCAAGGGCCTTTTTCTGTCGTCGTCAATGTCCATGGCCTCAAAATAAGTCTTGAGGCATTCCACCCAAGACTTCCACCAGGCAGCCAGTGTCGGAGGTGGCCCGGTGACAGTAAAAGGTTTTGGGGCCAGGATGGAGGTCATTCTGGGGCTTACAACAGCACACAGGGACAGGTGCGGGGCACGCTAATACGCCTACCGCTCACGCTGGTGACCGCTCAGCCAGGGCCAACACAGAGTCCACAGGGGCACGTAGGTGGAGACAGGTGGTCCGGTCATCTATGGCCGATGGTCACCAAATAAAGTCAACTGCTGTGCCAGGCTGGTAGTAGGCCTCGGGTCCGAAATGGTACAGGACGCAGGCGTGGCACTGCCGATCTGTGGCCTGATGGACTGGCCAAGCAGTGAGGGCCTGCCATGTGGTTGTGGAGCTTCATCAGGAACAAGCAGCAAGTGAAATACCCAGGTCAAGAAGGGCAGGCAGCTGAAACTCTCACTAGCCAGCCAGGATGTTGCATGGGGAGCGGGTGGGAGGGGCTCCCTGCGTGCAAAATACGGTTGTGGACCTCAAAGTAAATTTTTTTTATTTGTTAAGGAACTCCTACGGAGATCCACAAAATGCAACAATACAGTAAAAAAGACAATTTTAAATACAATACAAAAAAAGATTTCCCTTTTTTTCCTAAAACACAATAGATTAAAAAGTGCGGAAGAAGGGTAAAGATACTCTTTATACAGTGCACACTTTGTCAAATCCACCTATTAGACATTACAACATGATAGCGAGATTTTAAATATTTGCTAATAAATATCCAGAATTTTTTTTTTTTATTGGAATATCCTATAACAGACCATTTCATTTGGTGGGGATAAAACAAATACTCTGGCCTCCTGGGCTGAATGAATATTAAATGTAATAAATGATGGTCTTAAAAACATAAGCCTTGCCCTTTGTAATTCCGGACACACAAATAGGACATGATTAAGATCCTGGATTTGAATATAACACAATTCGCAAATTCTCTCCTCTCTCTGGATTTTATCCCATATGCCAGTGACATCTCTTAAGGGCAACAGATTAATTCTCAGAAGAAGCATCAGTCTTCTAATCCCATGTGGATGATTGCAAATTAAATAGGGTTGTGGACCTGTCTGCCCAGGCTTTAGGGCCAAGCCGCAGGGGCAGAGCAAGTAGGTCTGTTGGGTCCCTCTATGTCAGAGCAGCTGACGGGAAGTGGGCTGGTCTTCAGGTCTCCGCGGCGAGGTCGATTACTGGCCCGAGTGCAGGATAGGCATGGAGCTGCGCTGGAAATAGATCCAGCCAACCATGTGCCAACACAGCAGTCGGGAATCGCAGGTGTGCAAGGAGGATCAGAGCGCCTCCTTTCGCCAATGTAGTGTGGCACATACGCGCTCTATGTAAATGAAGACACAGACACCAGACAGTAGCTGCAACCAGAACGTAACAGACTGCACCCATCCGACGGGCTATATTTATTAGCTACTCTGACGCTGAAAGCCAGGAAATACCAACTTGCACACAGGAGAAGCCCAGGAATACTCACCCTCCGGAGCCCCCTTGGTGGTGCTTTAACAAAGGACGCAACACTACAATGGCTATGTCCTTGACTCAGACCCATGCACATAGCCGTAGCACAGTGCTGTAAGGTCCTTAGGAGGGGCCCCAAACCCTAAGCCTCGAAATCTAGTGCTGCAGGGCCATGATTGGGGGAGGATCGGGGAACGGCACAGGACAGGGTGATCCCATCCCCTGGGAAGAACAGCCATGCTCTAGGGCTGTCAAGCCCAGGTGAGTGTCCACAGCCATGGTTTTGTGCTGCGAGGCCCAATGCAGGGGACCATACTACCCTGGGCCTCACCGCTTTGGTTTAGCTCTGTGAGGACTAGGGAAGGTATCTGGCATTATAAGGACAAGGAAGGGGGTGATAGCCTCATTCCACGGATCTTACAGATGTGATTTCATAAGAAGACCATAAGCTATAATTATGCATACACCTTTAAAGCTGCTCCCACATGCAGGAAAAGGAGCACTCCTTCAGAAGATGAATACTTCTCTGTCCCTGAACAAGACAGTCCTAAAAACCGGAAAAGGGGCAGAAAGGCCATAAGAAAGACAAGACATCTGAACAGACCCCTAAACTCCGGGTTGAGGACAAGGAGTGATGATGCCCTGTACTCTGTGAGTGGTAGCCTTAGCGCTACAAAAGACTGGGGTAGCTTTAGTGCTACAAGCGATGGTGGTGTCTGCTGTGGCACAAGAAGGAGTGGTATCTTCAGCGGCACAAAAGAGAACGAAGACTCACTCAGCCTGGATGATATGTTCGATGTCAATAACGATGACAAAGGGTTTGATGAGTTAATGTTTGACCCTGATGAAGGTTTAGCTACCTTTGGGAGTATAGATGACGAATTACAGGGCATTTCGTCCACTAAGCCTGCTAAGGAGCCTTTAGGGAAGGACATGTTCAGCCCAGAAGCCATAAAACATATTTGTAGCTCCTAGAGATGGTCAGTGAAACACGTGGCTAAATGTATCTAACAGTGGGTGAGAAGACCCCTTGAGGCAGGATAGGAATCTGATGTGGGCCGAATGCCCAGGCCAGTGATACATGATAAAGCATTTCATACACCCACCCTAGATCCAGAGCTAATAACATTCCTGTTCAAATCAGGTAACAACTCAAAAACGGTCTACTAGACCGGTGCCTACAACAATGTCAGGACCGACTTTTGTACGTCTTGGGCCCTTTGGCTCTTATATTATAGACATGGCTGAAGAAGCACATATAAATAACAAAGAAGTAGATGTAGAGCTCTTAAGGGGCTGGAGCCAAAGGTGATCTGTATGTCAGACAACACCAACGCAGGCCTGATATCTAAAAGAAAAAAGGCCCTCCTAGTGAGAATGAGCCCTAAACTCATTGAGTTGGCCAATAAAGAATTGGATGGCGACTTTGGGGGCCTCCTTTTCCGACACCACTTAACATTAACATTTGAGTAGAGCACAATATAACATGAGGCGTGTTTGGCACATACATTTTTGGAAGGGCCATAAGGAGAGGACTGGTTGCCAGCCAGGGAGTTAGAAGCTCCCAATTATATACGCAAAACCAGTACTCTCAGAGTTCAAGGGGATATAGCAGAGGTTTCCAAACCTCATCAGGATTCTACTCGCAGAGAGGGGGATAAAGAACCAGAGGGGGAAGAGCTGGATCTCAACATTCAGAACACGAAGGTTAGTGGAACAATTTGTACTGGTTCTTCCCAAGTGAAGGTAGCCGGAAAGCTAAAACTATTTGTACACAAATGTGAGAACTGACAAAAAATCCCTGGGTTCTGGAAACTATAGCAGGTTTCAAGATAGATTTTTGGGAAACTCCTATTCAGAGTTTTCAACCCCCTGGAGACAAGGAGAGAATAGATTTGGTGGATGTGGAGGTTGCTCAAATGTTGCAAAAGGGCATAATAATAAAAATGGTAGACTCAAACAATGGATTTGTAAGTGTAATTTTTCTGGTGGAAAAAGAAAGACAAAGGGTGGTACCCAGAGATAAATCTAAGAGACCTAAACAAGTACTTGGTTTACAGGCACAGTAAGGTGGAGGGAATCTATCTTTTGCTGGATATTCTACAGGAAAAAAGTTGGTTAGTAAAACTGGATTTAAAACATGCGGATTTCACGACCCCTATGAAACTGATTCGCAGAGGTATCTCTGGTCAAATGGAGAGGTGTACTATGTAGGTTGAGTTGTCTTCCGTATGGGGTATCCTCTGCTCAATGGGGTTTTATCAAAGTCCTAAGACCAGTTGTGGCCTTTCTGAGAGAGAGAGAGAGAGAGAGAGAGAGAGAGGAATGTAGCTCATAATATACTTAGATGACATCCTGTTGATGAGTCAGGTAAAACCAGAGTTAATCGATCATTTACCAATGTCTCAGAATCTTCTAGAAAACCTGAGGTTCATTGTGAATGTGGTGAAGTCAAGTCTTGGTACCAAGTCAGTTCTTGGAGTTTCTAGGCTTTCAGGTAGACACTATACAAACCCAGTTACTTGTACCTCATAAAAAGATAAAGAAAAGAAGAAAAGTAAGATACATCCTAGGGAAGGAGGTAGTAACGGTTGTATGACGTTACAATGCATACTTTTACAACGCACACCTTTACAACGCATTTTTTACAACGCAACATCCATTACAACGCATTCCATTACAACGCATTCCATTACAACTAATTTTTTTAAACTATCTTTATAACGCATTCCATTACAACGCATACTACCTTTACAACGCATACCATTACAACGCATAACATTACATTGCATGTATGGTAAGTATTGGATAGTGTAGGGCTAAAAATTACTATTCTAACTTCAGGGGGTGCAACAGTAGGGTATGTGCTGGATAGTGTAGGGGTAAAAATTACTATTCTAACTCCAGGGGGTGCAACAGTAGGGTAAGTGTTGGATGGTAATGGTATGCGTTGTAATGGTATGCGTTGTAATGACTGCGTTGTAATGACAAGCGTTGTAATGGTATGCGTTGTAGTGTCATGCGTTGTAATGATTGCGTTGTAATGGCATGCTATGTAATGGATGTTGCATTGTAAAAGTTTTGTTGTAATGGTAGTGCGTTGTAAAAGTTGCGTTGTAAAGGTTGTTTCCCGGTAGTAACACTCAGGAACTTGGCAAGGACTATTGGTCTCCTGTCCTCTTCTATCCAAGCAATTTCTACAGATCCCCTGCATTACAGGGCTCTTCAGAGGTTAAAGACAGTAGGTTTGAGGAAAAGTCTATGGTATGCGGGTTCAATGAGTTTGTCTCCTGAAGCTCGAGTAGATCTGGAGTGGTTGCTGAACAGCTCAGAGATTTGAAATGGAAAAGCTCTTTTTGGAAATGTCCCAGAGTTTACTTTAGAGACAGATGCCAGTACTTAGGGCTGAGGGGCTTGTCTGAACAACTTCGAGACAGGAGGAAGCTGGACAAGAAAAGGGCAACTATTACATATAAATTGTTTGGAGTTGATGGCAAAACTGAATGGTTTGAGGAGCTTCAAACCTATTTGGCCAACAGTGTTGTGCTAATTCGCATGGAAAATGTTTCAGCTCTTTCCTATATCAATTGCCTGGGAAGTTCGAAGTCAAAGCAGTTAGCAGATCTAGCAAAGGACATGTGGTATTTCTGTTGGAAACACAGATTTTTTTGTCAGCAGGTCACATTCCAGGCTAGCAGAATCACAGGGCAGATTAGAATTCACGTCATCTCAGAGATTTCAGTGATTGACAATTGAACCCAGTGATTTTCAGGAAGGTGCAAGCTCTCTGGGGCCCAATAGAAGTGGATCTATTTGCAAGCAGACTCCCATGTCAAGTGGCAAGGTATTTCAGTTGGAGGCCAGACCCAGGGGCCTTAGCAGTGGATGCCTTTGTACAGAATTGGTTGGCAGAGAGGCCTTATGCTTTCCAGCTGTTTGCAATGATCCAGAGAGTGTTATGGAAGGGTCGGAAGGAGGGGTGCCAATTAGTTCTAGTGACCCCTTTTGCACTTCACAAGTTTCGTTCCCAGGGGTAATGGAGCTTCCAGTAGTGGAATCTTGTTTTATACCAGTACATCAGGGTTTACTGATGGGCCCATATGGAGAGGAGCATCCTTTGGTAGTAAGCAGATCTAGCAAAGGACATGTGGTATTTCTGTTGGAAACACAGATTTTTTTGTCAGCAGGTCACATTCCAGGCTAGCAGAATCACAGGGCAGATTAGAATTCACGTCATCTCAGAGATTTCAGTGATTGACAATTGAACCCAGTGATTTTCAGGAAGGTGCAAGCTCTCTGGGGCCCAATAGAAGTGGATCTATTTGCAAGCAGACTCACATGTCAAGTGGCAAGGTATTTCAGTTGGAGGCCAGACCCAGGGGCCTTAGCAGTGGATGCCTTTGTACAGAATTGGTTGGCAGAGAGGCCTTATGCTTTCCAGCTGTTTGCAATGATCCAGAGAGTGTTATGGAAGGGTCGGAAGGAGGGGTGCCAATTAGTTCTAGTGACCCCTTTTGCACTTCACAAGTTTCGTTCCCAGGGGTAATGGAGCTTCCAGTAGTGGAATCTTGTTTTATACCAGTACATCAGGGTTTACTGATGGGCCCATATGGAGAGGAGCATCCTTTGGTAGTAAGCAGATCTAGCAAAGGACATGTGGTATTTCTGTTGGAAACACAGATTTTTTTGTCAGCAGGTCACATTCCAGGCTAGCAGAATCACAGGGCAGATTAGAATTCACGTCATCTCAGAGATTTCAGTGATTGACAATTGTTTTATACCAGTACATCAGGGTTTACTGATGGGCCCATATGGAGAGGAGCATCCTTTTGGTAGTAAACAGAAAGTGTAACCTACTTGTTTGGAAGATATCAGATGCTCTAGAAGATTCTCTGGCTTTTCAGGAAAGGCTAAGGACTTCTTGGTTGAGTCAAGGTGGGTTTGGTGTAAATAGAGTAGTTGGTACATGGAAAGGGGCTGGATCCCGTAGAGGCTCTTGTGACAGATTTGGCAAATTATTTAGTCAAACTATTTCAGGCAAGTTGTCTTACAGGACCAATAATTGCAATAGGTCGGGCGTATCAGCTGGCCATGCCCTGGTAGGTGACATTGCGGTTGGATGCAACCCACTAATATGTAGAATGATGCAGAGAATCAGACTTAAGAGACCGACTAGGGCTTGTTACATTTACTTATAGGACGTAAATTTAGTATTTGATCTATTTGTTTCATGGCCAGGTAATAGCTACCTTTCTCTGAAACAGATGTCCTAGAAATAAGCAATACGTCTCTGCTTAGTATATTTCAGAAGGGTTTCAGATGTTTAAGTTTTAGAGACTTGCAACAGAGTTTATTCATCATATGGTGTACAGTTTGATATTTGGAAGAGAACTAAAAATATGTCTGGTCACATTTTCTATCCTTCATTCCAGGATTGTTCAAAACTGAGTATGGTAAGTTGCAGGAAGGTATCTGAGCAAAGAATGCTAGAATTTAAACATGATGGTGATACTCAACTACTAATATCTTATCTGAAACCACATAAAGCAGTATATACGCCACAATAGCAAAGGATTAGAGCAATAATGAGAGAGGCAGGCATAGATCTATCAAAATTTGGTGCACATTCAACCAAAAGTGCAATGGCCAGCAAAGTATTCTGGGCCGGTAGCACTCTGTACAAGATCATAAAAGCACTAGAGTGGTGGAATTAGAGCACCTTCACAAATTTCTACTTGAGACCAGTGAAGCATGTAAGCAACCTAGTTATGGAAACCTTTAAACATGCATAATGATAGCACAGGTGCACCACAAAATACCAACAACAGAGTTAATTCCGATCCAAGTATGACATGAGAGGACAATCTTCAGTTTTGATTTCTTTATTCTGTTTTGAAGTGAAAAAGACAGTACAGTCGACGCGTTTCGTCCCAACTTGGGACTTCTTCAGGGCAACCTTAGGAATAGAAATTCATGTCTTTATTTGTAGCAGAGGCGGTAAAAGGTACGGGCTGTGCTTCGAATTGGTGTCCTCCATAAAAGTGAAGGAGGGTAAAGTCCAAGGTTCTCGAGATGGAGATGTAATAAGAATGGAGCTTGTAGGTAGATGAGCTCTTTCAGGGGGGATATACTGATGTAGCTTCATGTGGGATCTGAGACGGTGTGGTCTCAATATTAAGAAGTAAAGATAAGCGAACAGCTACTAAGTCCATTGGTCAGTCGAACCACTATTCCTGTAATCAAGATCCAAGCGCTTGTGAAAGAGCTCATCTACCTACAAGCTGCTACAAATAAAGACATGAATTTCTATTCCTAAGATTGCCCTGAAGAAGTTCAAAACAGAATAAAGAAATCAAAACTGAAGATTGTTCTCTCATGTCATACTTGGATCGGAATTAACTCTGTTGTTGATATTTTGTGGTGCACCTGTGCTTTGGTTTATATGGTTGAGTTCCTGTTGGAACTAGCACTGTGACGGTGGGTGTCAATCAGTGTGCACACATCTCCCTAAATTGAAAGAAAGGGATTCTTAATATTAGAGTCATTTGAGGTTAGGTGCTGACATTAAGAAGGTTCCACTGTCTCTTTTCGTTTTCTAGTATGCGTAATGATAGCCTCTGGTGTTGTAATGAAATGACGATTCTCCAATTAACATGCAGACAGAATCTTGATTAAAGACAACCAAGGCTATCATTATCCCATCCACTGCATCCTGTATTTTTTCTGTATTTTTTGTACAGGTAAGGTGTAAGAAAGTAAAACAAATTTTTTACAATTAGAAAATGAGTAAATATTGTGTTAAAATTTTTTTAAAATATTGGTCTTTACATCCACCCTTATGGGAAGAATATTATTAATTTGTCTTGTTTTCCTGTAGGAAACAGTTTGTGATTCGAACAGACCAGGAGGGAATGTTAGAATTACTTTCGGTTGATTACGTTGTTCCAGATATTTCAAGTTCTCTTTGTGTCATAGCCTAAAAGAGAAGTTAGCTGTGTGCGGTTCCGGATTATCAAATAGGCAATATAGGAACAGGCCTATGGGCCCCACTCCTTTTAGGGGTCTTGTGACAACGGATCAAAATAATATTGATTTGATTTTGAAAGAAAATTACGATCAAACTTCCTTAAATATTGTTTCCAAAAGATAGAAAAATATGAATCAACTCAAAGAAACGAAAACATTACATTAAAGACTCAATGGAGAAAATACTGTATTACTGTAATGTACCCATTAATAATTAAAGTGCATAATCAGAGACATCAGATTCAGTTAAGTTTGTCTGCAAATAATTTGGCTCTGAATTTCTCAAAATCTAAAACAATGCTAATTACCAATCGGCATATAACATCACACAATGTTTGGCTAGAAGGAGAACAGCTGGAAAGGGTGACAAGTTACAAATATTTGGGATATTACATCGACGACAAGCTCACTTTAAAGGCCCAGAAAACTTATTTAACATATAGATCAAGAGCTTTAACATTTGCACTTAGTACTCTATCGAAAAAGCTGGAAGGTCCTTCCTTAAAACCTTTACTTACGGTGATTGCCAACAAAGCTCTTCCAACCCTAGCCTACGCTAGTGTAGCAATGAATGGCAAGGACTCCGTTCTCCTAAACAGTTTAATTACCAAAACTTACAAACAGGTACTACAACTGCCGAACTCTGCTTCACCAGCACAAATTCGCTTAGAGTTTGGACTAAAGAATGAAAGCTTGGGACGGCTTTACTCATGCCTAAAGGAGTGGTATCGGATCAAAAAGAAAGCCGCAGCTAACAATTTGAACAAATATCTATGGCAGGAATTAGAATCTCAAAAAAAATCAGAAGCAAACAAATATCTGACAAGTGCATTGGAGATAACATGCACCGCTAATCTTTGGGACAAAAACTTGCCATTTTCATCATTCAAACAGGCACTAAATAAGGCCGCAAAACTTCACTCTCTGATTATGGACAAAGGCATTTTCTCACATCGCTCACACTCTTGGACCTTGATCAATAGTTACAGATCCTTAACCCCAGCGGCTTATCTGGACGCAACATACACTGTCTTTATCAAAAGAAAGCTGATGGCATTGAGGTTCGGCAAATTTCCAACATTGGCCGACGATCCAGCCTGGAAACATACAGAATCCGTCTCTTGCCGCCTCTGTGGGCATGTAAAAGAAGATCTTATTCATATAATATGTATCTGCAAACCATTGACAACAGAGCGAAGGCGCTTTCTAAGGAACATATTCCTGGCAAGGAAACTACGAACCTGTAGGTCTGCAGTAATTGGCTGTCTGGACGCAACGTCACCACAAACTAATTGCAAGATCGTAAAGTTCTTGCAGATCTTTGAAAAACTTGTGAACGCAATCTAAAAACTAAGATTTTGTTTTATTTTTTTTACTAATTTTCAGTTATTAGTTTAATTACAAGTATTAGGTTTTAAAGAGACGACTAAACTCAATGATCAAAATTTTAATTTAAGCTGAGATGATAATGGAAATGTGTTGTATCTGACTTTATTCAATGATTACATTTTAAATATGCTTAAGACCGATAATGGACATTTTTTTTGTTAAGGTTTTAATTAACTGAACAATAAATAAATAAATAAATAAATATAAACAGTTAAGTTTTTCTCTTAAAAGCTTTTTTCTTTTGGCAGCTGTCAGTTTGTAAAACAAGCATTTGCACTGCAATAGGTCTCGCATTTGCGCGAGTTTGAGTAATTGGCATTGTAAATGGCAATGCCCTTTATTTATGTGTTCTGAAAACCTGCAAGCGGTGCGTGAACACCTCTTGCAAGTTTTGAAAACATAAATAAAAGGCATTGCCATTTACAATACTTAACGTGCTTATCCACGATTTTATTGCATGCAGGAAGTATTGCCTTAGAGAGAAGAGGAAATATGATGTCAGAGTGCATACCGGGTATAGTTAAAACTATTAAACAGAAAGTCGGAGCATATAGGTCTAGGACAAACTGAACCACCATGAATCATAGAATCAAAAATGTAAACTTTCCTGGGCTATGTGGACGGAAGGAGAAGTTAACAGGGAAGCCACAGAGAGTAGGAGCACAAAGTTTACCGAATCCAGGGCAGATGGTGTCACCTTTGGACTCTGTCTCTGTTCCGCTTGATCTTTTTAATTGAGACTCCAACCAACACTACAGTATAACAGACACACGAACATTAGCCATAATAAACGTTCCGTCATGTTCAGTGCAGCTCCATGTTATTTTCTGCATTTCTCTTGATTGCAGTTTTTCATATTTCCAACAGCATAAGTCTTGGTTAGTGTGGTAATTGGGGACCCCATGACATACGTGCATTGGTACAAGCATAAAAACAAGCATTTGTAAATGCAATCGGTCTCACCTTTGGGACCTTATATGCATTTAGCTATGTAGCACATTAGCCTGGGTGCTGAAACATCTACTGTTCTATAACATGGAGGGAAAGTAAGGACTAAACTGCATGACAAGGCAGGTATAGGAACACATGGAGAGAAATATTGCCTTTCAGCTGGAAATGGTATAGTCCAAAGCTCGGTTTTTATTATAAAATCAGGGCCTTCGGTGGTCATATCACTGAAAATACAAGATTTGAAAAAAATATTATTGTCTACGGGTGCTCGTGGAAGACAATTTCTAAGGACTGGAATCTAGAGAATGCTAAAGTGATTCTGGTATTTTACTGACCTCTATCAAACAAGCATTTACAATGCAACGGTTTCGCCTTTGACAAAGTTAGAGTTATTGGCATTGTAAATGACAAATTGTTTATTTATGTGTTGGTTTTGAAAACAGATAAATAAATGGCATTGTCATTTACTTAGTGTGCCACTGGGGAACGACCACACACACCCACTGTCAGGCTTTCGTGCTATTTAATGAACACCAGAAATGCAATTCATGGCCCGATAAGGCAAGTCTGCAACCTAAAGGAATTTAAACGATGAATACAAATAATGTTATTAAATAAACACCTCCACTAACCACCAGTCGGTAGAAGCAATCAAAAACCTAGACTGATTAATGGGAGGATTTACATGATGCAAGCTACTCGAATATTTTTACAGCTTCTTTCTGAAATGTGCAAGTAAATGAGGGATGGACTGGTGTTATCTTTGTAGTATCTACACCCTTACTGTAACTTTGCATTGTGTTTGAATAGTCTTTATTTACCAGGTTTTGCCATGTGCAGTGCCTAGATGGAGCCTAAAGGCGCTCTTTTCAACGTATAGTGTGCCATGGAAGAGTACTTAATGAATTAATCAACCTACACAATGTGTCACCAAACCTAAAATAATTAAATGAAAACGGTCTGATAATCATGAACTACCTTCCAGTGAAGTGGGTGATATTCACACTAGGTGTAATGATGGTGGTTTACTAGACTTGTGCCCTGGACACAATTACACCATCAAGCAGCTCAAGGACAAAGATGCCGTCTGAGGGATGCCCTCGTGTTCAGATTCCAAGGGCGCAGCTGGCTTCCAGCAGCCATGAAGCATTCCTCACAGCTGAGCCCGTGCTATGGAATACGATTACCGTCCGGCTCTGCCTGGGATTTCAAACACCAGCTGGCTACTTTCATCTCTCTGGAAATGTTTGAGTGGCCTCACTGAGCCCAAGTCGTGCGCATGCGCAGGGATCCGATCTGTGGCGTTCACTTCAAGACCTAAAGTTATCCTGGACTCAAAGTACTCATATAGCAGGTGTGATAGCAGAGGTGGAAGGTAAACAGAAGCTGGGCCATGGCAGTCGAATGAAGAGTCAGTAGTCAGGCCGGAAGTGGGATGGGGTGATGACCATAACTGCACACCCGAGGGTCTGCTCTGGGCAAGGTGGTACTGTGAATCTGCTGCATCAAGCTCCTCTGAGAGGTCACAGGTCAGCTTTCCGGATTATCAGGGGGAGAGTCCGACGGAACAGGCCATGAACAGGGACAAAAGGCTACAATATCCAACAACATGCTAGTGTTACCAGAAGTCTGCATGAAAAAGGTTAAAACTGTGCCTTAGCCAGAATCAAAGGCCAGGTCTCCATGTCCGCTACTGTTTTATGGCAACCTTCACTCTCGACTCTCACTACGGTCTATCATGCTCTGGTGAATTCTGCGTTTATTTCAAACATGCCAGGTTAATTACCCAAAATCGCAGTGTGATTATTACACACAACCACAGTAGTCACGGTACCACGTGAATCTCTCCCTTCTAAGCGCTAGACTGCTCTTGTCTCTGCATAGGTCCCCCAGGTCCACACTATGGAATTTCAATGTCCTCCCCATCACTTCCGGCAACCAACATACCCGAGGCCTAAATGACACGAGACTCCCTGAGCGATGACGTCAGCTAGGCAACGTCATTACATGGAAGTAATGTACAGCGATGACACAGTGCCTCTTAATATACACAACCACAAACAAATTAGACCTAAAAAACACAACGAAGTACTGGTAATCACCTCTCTGCTTACTTTATCACAGTCCCTCCTTAATGAGAACGAGATGTTTGATTTGGATAACTTCCTGTGGTCCATTCAAAAGAGAGCACAGTTACTCATTCGAAGATCCCAGGCAGCAAAGAAAGCTCCTTCATGTCCGAAAAATGTTTACACAGTTTAACTCCATCAGCCGGAACTAGCATGTCCCAAACCGGAAGGAACGTTCACAGGTCCACACTGTCACGTTGATGGTTTCGCTTCCTGCTGCTGAATCTGGTACCTCACCCAGGCATAAAGCCATGGCGAAGGGAAAAACAGCGCAGCCCTCGCCTCTCCCCGCCACCCCCAACACTCACCAGTGCGGGGCTCTGAGGCGGCTGCCTCTGCTCCGGGTCAGTCCTCCTCCCTCTGGTCGTGCAGTGCACGCTGGGACTAGTAGTCCGTCGGCTACAGCCTGGCTGTGAGTGCAGAAGGGTACATAACATAATGCTGCTTTAATGGCTGAGATCAATCCTCCGCAGCGCCCGGCCCTGCATCACACGCTCTTGTCCCTTATGAGGGGCTTGGAGTGGCTTAAATCATGACCTGACATCATAGTAAAACTACAATCCCCGAAACACCTGTCGCCCGATATGCTCCAAGTGCTACAGAAAATAGCCAATCGGAGAACGTCATCTGCCTGTTATGTCATCACTTCCTCTTGCTTGGCTTTGTTTGTAAAGTTAAGAGGACCAAGTCTGTATTTTTCTGCTGGATGATTGGTTAACTTAAGTGTAAGGTGGCAAAAGTCGTAACCTGCCACTGTAGGGAATACGTGGTAACTGATTAGTTTATAAGTACTTATTGGATCCGTTTTGTAAGATTGCCATCTTTGCTTCAAGCAACATACAGAGTTTAAGCACCGAACATGAAGTGAAACGCGACACGTGTTTTATTAACAAACAGATGCGTTAGCAGACAGGTTTACTTGTATTTGTACATACCATTTGTCACCACGCTCTTGCATAATGTGCCTGCCGCAGAGCTCTGCGTGCATCTTGCAAATTACACGTTTGTTTCCAATGTAAACCTAGCAGAGAGTCGGGAGAGGACACGGACGGCGGGAGGGGGCGGGAGTGGACACGGACGGCGGGAGGGGCCGGGAGTGGACACGGACGGCGGGAGGGGGCGGGAGAGGACACGGACGGCGGGAGGGGGCGGGAGAGGACACGGGCGGCGGGAAACGTGCACAGGACAGCGAGGGGGGCGGAAAGGCACACGGAGGGGGCGGGAATGGACAGCGCATCTGAATTCACTTTCAGTGAAAGGGGAGGGAACGGGAAAAAACGTAACTCCGCCCTGGGAAAAAATCTCCGGAACGCCCCCGAATCTGGTCCGGCCTTGATGGACAGATCCGGCACTCAATGGCTAGCCTCCATTTATGGAGCTAGCCAATGAGAGCCGGGGGACGTTCCAGAAGTACTTATTGTCGACATAGGATTTCACCTGCGCTGAAAAGCTGCGCAGAGCGCAGCCTTCGGCAGGCGAAACCCAAAAATGTAAATAGAGACAGTTGCCAGAAAAAAAAAATAATAAAGTCCCTCAGCAGAAAGCAATTCTGATATTTTACTGACCTCTGCTGGTCGTTTTCTATCAAGACAGTTAAATAGAGGCAGTTGAACAGAAAAAAAAGTTTTTAAGCGGACGCAGACATGTCCTAGGGCTGCTCTCCAGAGCCCACAAAATACATACACATATAAGTATATAATAAGTATATACTAAAGTATATACAAGAGGTCTCGAATGCGAGACCTAAAAATGAATTGCTAAGCAATGGCGAACATGAAAAGCTACAGACTTTTTATGCTTTGGAGGAGTGCTCCCGATGAGGTCCCCCAAACCTCTGATTGCTCACAGCCGTCGCCTATCATTGGAATAGGAAGTAATACTTTCAAGAAACAAGTCTCCATGACTCGCACATCATTTGAAAGTTTGGCTATGAGGAATGAGACGTTCCGGCTCAGTGCAGTGAAAGGAGAAACACCTCTAGGAAACAACATATTACTGTTACGCTTTGATGAAACAGTACTGATATGCAGTTCATGCATTCTCTAAGGTGTCTGCAAAACACACCCCGCTCACCTCTGAAGAACAGCATTCGCAAAAGGAGGCCCTGGACAACATTCACTAAAAAGGAACACAAGCTCAGCAGACCTGGGTAGGATATGCCGGAATTTAGCTTACTCAGACAGCCAGAAATGCCTCATGGAGGGATGTATGACATTACAACGCATGCTTTTACCACGCATGCCTTTACATCGCAGGTTTTACAACGCATGCTGTTACAACGCATAGTGTTGAGGGGTGCTGTATAGTGAATAGTTTAATTTACTATTCCAACTCCAGTCCCCGTGGATAGTAGGGAAGGTGTTGGATAGTAAATTAAATCTATTCCCTATCCTAGAGCGCCCTCCAGCGCAAAGCATTGTAATGGCATGCGTTGTAATGGCATGCGTTGTAAAAGTTGCGTCGTAAAGGCACTCCGTGGTAAAAGTTGCGTTGTAAAGGATGTTTCCCCTCAATGAGATACCACTTCAAAGAGGAAACAACATGGCCAGCCATGCCAACAACAATCATAAAACAAAAGGCGGAGCAAATGAAAACCAGTGGAGCTAAAGTGCATGCATTCAAATGTGAGCATTTGAACTTAATTTGGTAAAGTTTAAATGTTTCTTCCTTGCAGTCATGTGAGCACTGGACCACCCCACTCTGAAGAATCAGGTTGTGTATTGGAAGGGTCTATGTGGAAAGCAGCGGGCATTGCCTCGATGTACTTGTTTCAAAACCAAAGAGTGGTGCAGGGGCTGGCTGGCCAATAAGTAGCAATAGAGTTCATCTTGCTGAATACCCACATTTAGTCACCGTTATTGCCGGTTCCTTTTCACTATGTCGTACTATACTGTTCAAACTTCCGCGCTACGAGGGCACTCTGTGTAATGTTTCTGCTTGACAAATGAGGTTTACACTATGAGGCCACGCAGCCCAAAGCGGAAATTTAGAACAAAACTCGACTGCATAAATGAAAGCAGCCTGTCTAACTCTTGATGAAGGATTGCTTTCAAGGGAGCAACAAGCATTTGCAATGCAATAGGTCTCGCATTAGGAAAGTTTGATCTAGTGGTATTGTAAATGACACATTTTTTATTTATGTGTTGGTTTTGAAAATATCAGAATAATAGCTTTGTCATTTACAATGCCAATAGTTTTAACTTTGGCAAATGTGACACCTATAGCATTTGTAATGCAGTATGTGTTGTATTTATGTGACTTAGATGTATTGATATTACAAATAACAATGGCTTTTAATTTTTTTTAATTATTAATACTTAAATAAAAGTTATTGTAATTTAGAATGGCAATAGCTTAAATTTTGTAACTAACTTTTGTGAAGATTATGTTCTATGTATTTTATTGTGACGAAAATCCAACGACAGAAGTGAACTATTAACATCTTTTTGTGACATTTGTAATAAAGCTTGAAACATTGAGAGAATATATTTGAACCAGTTATTGTTGAATGGTTGCACAGATTGATGCTGTGGTGGTGCTGAGTGGTGTTGTGGTGGCGACAAGTGATGCTGTGACGTTCAGTGATGCTGTAGTAGCGCACAGTGATGTTGTGGTGCCCCTGAGTGATGCTGTGGTGGTGCGACAGATAGATAGAGTGAGGGCGATAGATAGAGTGAGGGCGATAGATAGATAGAGGGAGGGCGATAGATAGATAGAGGGAGGGCGATAGACAGATAGAGTGAGGGCTATCTATCTGATTGAGGGCGATAGGTAAATAGATAGAATGATGGCGATAGATAGATAGCGAGTGCGATAGATAGATAGATAGATAGATAGTGAGTGAGGGCGATAGATAGATAGATAGATAGATAGTTGGAGTGAGGGCGATAGATAGATAGATAGATAGATAGATAGATAGATAGATAGATAGATAGATAGATAGATAGATAGATAGATAGATAGATAGATAGAGTGAGGGCGATAGATAGATACATAGATAGAGTGAGGGCGATAGATAGATACATAGATAGAGTGAGGGCGATAGATAGATAGATAGATAGATAGATAGATAGATAGATAGATAGATAGATAGATAGATAGAGTGAAGGCGATAGATAGAGTGACGGGGTAGATAGACCGAGGCCGATAGATAGAGTGAGGGCGATAGATAGATAGATAGATAGACTGAGGCAGATAGATAGATACATAGAGTGAGGGCAATAGATAGATAGATAGAGTGAGGGCGATAGATAGAGTGACGGGGTAGATAGATAGATACACTGAGGCCGATAGATAGAGTGAGGGCGATAGATAGATAGAGAGATAGAGTGAGGGCGATAGATAGATAGATGGATAGATAGATAGATAGATAGATAGATAGATAGATAGATAGATAGATAGAGTGAGGGCAATAGATAGATAGATAGATAGATAGAGTGAGGGCGATAGATAGATAGATAGATAGATAGATAGATAGATAGATAGATAGATAGATAGATAGATAGATAGATAGATAGATAGAGTGAGGGAGATAGATAGATGGATAGAGTGAGGGCGATAGATAGATGGATAGAGTGAGGGCGATAGATAGATGGATAGAGTGAGGGTGATAGATAGATAGATAGATAGATAGATAGATAGATAGATAGATAGATAGATAGATAGATAGAATGAGGGCCATAACAGCCCTGCTCAGGAGAATGAAATGGGGTTCCAACTTCATGAACTATCAATTACTGGCTCTCCAAGGCCATTACTTCTCAGTGATCGTGATTATTTATTTATTTATTTATTTAGCGATTTGTATAGCGCCTGGTGACCCAAGGGCATCCCCGCGCTGTAAAAAGGCTGATATCCATTGAGGGAAGGGAAGGGAGGAGGGACATTTATTTCGGGAATAGGTGCGTTTTCAGTTTTTTGCGAAAAACCAGGTAACTGGATTCCAGTCTGAGGGTGCGTGGGAGGGAGTTCCATCCCATGGCCGCTTGAACCGAGAATCGTCGTCCTCCTGTGCGTGTCCTTTTGGATTTGGGGATGTTGGCTAAGTGCTCATTCTCCGAACGGAGGGATCTGGATGCTTTGTAGGGGGTGACCAAGCTGCTGAGGATCACAGGGCCAGATCCGTTGATTAGTTTGTGTGTCGTGCACATGGCTTTGAATTCCACCCTTTGGCGCACAGGGAGCCAGTGCAGGGCCTTGAGGGCTGGTTTTGCTGACACTCTCGAGGGAAGGTTCATGAGCAGACGTGCCGCAGCGTTCTGTGTCCGCTGCAGTCTCGTCAATGTGGCCTCTGGGGCTCCGAGGTAGACCATGTTGCTATAATCCAGACGGGACAATACTAGTCCCTGGATAAGGAGTTTCCTGGAAGCAGGTGGTAATAAGGGGAGAATCTTACGGGTAGTACGCATGAGCCCAAAACAGGTCCCCGCAGTTTTGGCCGCTTGCGTCTTCATGGTGAGCTCAGGTTCTAGCCACACTCCAAGGGTTTTGATTTCACGCTTCGGAGAAGGGATTTCTCCGTACACGTCAGGCCAGACTGTTGGGGGGATGGTCGCCCATTGTTTTCCCAGGAGCATCACTTCCGTCTTAGACCCATTTAATTTTAATGATGAATCACTCATCCAGCTGTGGATTTGTGTGAGACAGTTGGCCAGGTTCTCTGGGTGGTCGACTAGTTGGGATAAGGAGACGACCAGTTGAGTGTCATCAGCGTAGCTTACCATTTTTATGTCAAATGGTGTCACCACGTCTTCAAGAGGGGCCATATATGCATTAAAAAGCGTCGGGCTCAGGGAAGATCCCTGAGGGACCCCGCTTGTGAGGGGGAGGGTGGATGAGTGGTAATTGCCGTCCCATACCTGGAACGTGCGTCCGGTGAGGAAGGATTCTATCCAGCTGAGTGCCGTCCCGGTGATCCCTGCTGCCGCGAGTCGGTGGAGAAGGACACGATGGTTAACTGTGTCGAAGGCTGCACTGAGATCCAGGAGGATCACTGCCACTGACCCTCCCTTGCAGCGAGCTCTTATTACATGAGGGGCAGGCCCCAAAAAAAAAAGGTTGCACCACATTCAAAATTTAGGGCAAGTTGGCTAAGACGTAGCTTTAATGGAATTTAACAGATGCCAGCCAATTCTATAGCAAAGAATGTCCCGGGGAGTATATTGAACAGGACACCTTCTCTGGAGAGCTGAACTCAGGGTAGGGGCACATGTCTTTACACGAAGAGGAGTTTTCCGCCCCAACAGTGGCCAGCTAACTTTTGTGAAGTGTCTGGTAGAGCACCGCACGCCATGTGCAGCAATTTTCGTAGCTTTTAAACAGCCTGAGCTGGAAACTGACTTTTTTTTCCTCAAATCTGATAACTATGTAGGAGACACCAGACTATGAGGTTTGTGAGACATACACAAATTAAATTCGACATCCACAAATTAAATTTTTGTAGTGGCCATGATTATAAAATCATGTTTGCTCATTCTTCGACACATGATTCCGAGTTCTAGACTAATACGGACAACCACAATAAATGTTCATCCAGTATTGAGATCAGATTCTGGATAGGGCAATCTGTACAAATATCTTCAAAGGATTAAGAAATTGTAAAAGAAAGTGCATAAATACAGTCATGCCAGTGTGCATATTGCACTTGTCTGCTCAGTGGAGTCGTTTCTGTATGGAAGTGGTACCCTCTATTCAGAGGCGCAACTAGAGCCTAATTTCAGGGGGGTTGAGAGGGAGGGCCAAAAAAATATTTCGGGGGGTGGGCTGGATCTTTAATCAATAGGCAGAGTGGAGCTGCAGGGGCTCTTAGAAGGGGTGAAACAACAGCAAGGCCTCATTAACATGCAGATGGTCTTTAAAAGACCTGTGAAGTACTCGGGTGCGGCTGTGTGCGTGCCCGGGAGCTGTCTGTCTGAGTCCGGGCTGCCACACATGACGGGGGGGGGGTGAAGCTCTTTTTGTCTAATGGGTGTTGCACGCCTGTCTCTATTCCCTACCATTATCAGGCGAGCTATCTCACAGTTCTATGATGTTCATTGCCAGTAGGCCGTCAATATGTATTACACATTTCCCACACTATGAGTATATTTCCAAATTGTATTTCGGCTGCACAGCATGTGCTAAATGAAATAAAACAAAAAATAACAAACATACTTTAAATCAGAGAGATCAGAGAGCTGTCTCACTGCCTTTTGGGAAGTTTTTTTTTTTAACTAACTAGGTGGTATGGAAGTGTAGTGATTTCAAAATAATGTTCTAACAGTGACTGTGTGGGGGGAAATGGCAGAGGCCGATAACCCGCTCTGGTCAAATATAGGGAATTGAAGGCCACAAGTTCGAAGCCTAGCAAGGCAGAGGACATTTGAGAACAGTGAAAATTGTATCACTAAAGTCTGTATCAGTAATGTAGCCTGTAGTGCTTAGAAGTGGGATAAGTGAGGTGTAATGCCCTACGTACCAGTAGTGCTGCCACTGTCTGGGACAAGAAATGCGGAAATGGAGAATCTGCCCTCGGCCATGGACTGCTACAGGCAGCATCTCGAGAGCTCTCGGATCACATTCCACACCCCTGAAGCCCCGGGCGTGTCGTTTCTAAGCAACTTCCATTGAAAGGGCAAAGGCGTCACGAGGAAGCAATCCGGCAGTGCAAGATGAGGCTAAAGAGAACGTGTGCTGTTTAGCATGCTTCAATACAGTAGCTTTTTAGGCACTGGCACAGTCAACGTGGCACTTTCGGTAATGTAACCTGTAGTGCTTAGAAGTGGGAGAAGTGTGGTGTAATGCCCTACGTACCAGTAGTGCATAGAGTGAGCACAGGGAAAGGGTGGGAGAAGAGAAATGTTGCATTCGTGCTCGGATGGTGGGGGAGGGCTCAACACCAATCCGGAAGGTGAGAGCGCTCACTTTGAAGCTCCATGGTGACGTAACAAACAAGCCCTCACCCAAAGGAAACAAGCAGCGTTAGTCAGTGACACCAAAGGCTACGCTTTCGTAGTGCTTTCCACAAGCACCAATAACATTACACAGTTAGTTTAATATTTTTTGTAGATACGGGGAGATCAATAGGCACCTCTGTTAAAGACATTTAAGTAATGTCCTGGGCTGCCGATTAATCTCCCTGTGTCTACAAAAACACATGAAACTGTAATTGTGTAATATAACTGATGTTTGTGGAAAGCACTACAAAAATGAAACAAAAAGCCTGCAGAGCCAGCTGTTGCTAATGCGAGCAGCGTGAACAGTGAGAGGACATGGCTCAGTAGCCAGCTCTTCAGACTTTGGAGCTGGGGCTCAGTGTTCAAGCCTCGGCATCGGTTCCACATCCCTTGAATAACTGTCAGTAAATCTTTGCCCTAAAATGCACAAAAAAATTAAAATCATCTATATTGGAGAGCTGATGGGGGCCCACACAAAGCACTAATGTGTGAGGGATAGAAAGCAAAAAAATAATAAATAACTGGACAGGCAAATAAGAAGTAAACAGAAAGCTTGAGCGCAGGCAGAAACCAGATCTCTGGCAAACCTCAAAGTCCCCAGGCCAAACTTTTAACGAGGCCGGGAAGGGTGGAGGGAGAGAAAAAAACACAAGCATGGCGGAGACGCAAACAGGGTCTCGAGAGAGGACTACGGTGGGAGTGGAAGCAGGGAGGAAGGAAGGAAGAGAACAAGAAACCTGGTAGGAAAGAAGGAGTGAGGAAGAAGGCAAAGATTGGCGGTGAAAGTCCGGAGGGAAAGAAGTAGAGAGAAACAAAAGTAACAGGGTTAATCTTATAAAACACCCTCTCTGCATTGCTGTGGGGGGGGGGGCGGGGGAGCAGCAGCCTTTGATGTCTGGTGGTGTGAGAGACAAATGTTGGTGTGCGAGTGCGAGGCTTCCTTTCAAGTCGGGTGGGGGGGCGGGGGAGCAGGGGAGCAAGCTAGTGGGAGGGAACGAGCATATGGGGTGTGAGTGAGGCCAAGCGCACGCCTGGTGAAGCGTCACGCTTCAGTAGACAACATGCATTGAGAGGAATCCGCTTGTTCAAGAGTGTTGTTTCCCCTACAATAGTTCAGAGCTATAAATAGCTCAACCTAATAAACTATCCAAGTCGGAGTGACTGTTGTGAAACCCCACCCTCAGGAGCCTCATGTGGTTTCGTTTTCACATGCTGTCTGGTAAATAATAGTCACGCAGCCTGCAAGTCCTAATGATATTGAAACTTTAATTCAAGTAAAATTTTAGACTGAAAAAAAAATCAACCTGTTATTTCACTGCTTGCTCTGTGGCTAGGCTGAGTGTGTGCTTTGCGAAATAATGCCTCCCTGCCCCGATGCACAGAAGGGAAAACATGGCGTGCGCGCCTTCTTTTACCTACTTATGCTGCATTTTAAATACATGTAAAGCAGCAGCCATGGAGGCATATTAATAACAGGCAAGTACCGACCTGGGAGGGATGGTGGGGGCAGGTTGTGGAGACAGGCAAAAGTGCTGTGCTGGGACGCAGAAGAGTGGCGAGAGCGCGATGAGAACCGCGGGCAGTAACTAGACAGCACTCACATTTCAGTTCCTGCCTGTTCATACAGAAGCAAAAACAACAATTGATGGACGGAATGTTGCACAATGGCAAAACATTCAACCCCAGTCACAGATCTGGGTTTAATCCATCGTTATTTTGCTCACCACACCACCCCAGTTCAGACATGACCATATGCAAATCAGTCTTGACCCTGTGCCTCATGGGAACAGTCCAGCCCGAACTGCCAAGTCATGTCTTCCCTGGACCGGAATCAAGCATCCTAGGACCGGTTTCTGGCTATCAGCTGTCATCAGCCAGGCTAGCTTGATTCCAGTGGCATGGAGAGCACGGGACTCACGTCTGAGCATACCCGTCCCACTCGGGGTGACAAAAGCAAAACCAATTGATGGACGGAATGTTGCACAATGGCAAAACATTCACTCCCAGTCACAGATCTGGGTTTAATCCATCATTATTTTGCTCACCACACCACCCCAGTTCAGACATGGCCATATGCAAATCAGTCTTGACCCTGTGCCTCATGGAAACAGTCCAGCCTGAACTGCCAAGCCATGTCTTCCCTGGACCGGAATCAAGCATCCAAGGACCGGTTTCTGGCTATCAGACGTAATCAGGTGGTGCTACCTGCCCTACTTTACAGACCTGCTAACCCCTGTAATTACACTAGAAGGAATAAGACAGACACCATACAATTGCAGGGGCTGAAGTGCATTCTGTTGAATGCTAGATCATTGGTAAAGCACAGTCTGGAGTGCACTAGACCAGAAGAGGAAGAGGCAATAATGGCTGCCTTTATTACGGAATCTTGGACTGATGAGGCATCGGGTCCAGATTTAGTTAAGGCTACGCCCCCATGCTACTCTTGCTACACCTTAAATAGGCCATGGAGGAAAGGGGGGGGGGTCTCGCTGTTATTTACCACACCTCCATCAATGCGACTTTTGGAACAGCATCCACCCCAGATTGCGAGGCATTGGAGTTTTGCCTATATTACTCACATCAGGCTTCTTTCAGAGGTACTCTCCTTTATAGGCCTCCTGGCCTTAGGAGACCTTTTTTTAACATCGGTGGGAATTCTGGTGGATAAATGGCTGTGTGCCAGCTCCTATACCTTACTAGGAGATTTTAACTTCCATTTAGAGGCGCATACAGACCCAGACACGATGACGCTTTTGGACTTTATGAAAAGCGTTGACTTTAAACAGCATGTGGTGGGGTCTACCCATACTACAGGGCACACGTTGGACGGGATCTTTTCCAACAACCCGCAACTTACTGTTACAGGTCTGCTGCCCCTAGTCTGGTCAGACCATGTGGCAGTATGCTTTGAGCTAGCAAGTCCCTATCACCATGAGATGGGTAAACTAACCAAGAAACAAAGGATCTCCAGAGCATGGAATAAAATTGATGCTAAAGAACTAGAGGACCTGTTGAACTCCACCTTATTCTGTCCGTCTGTAGACATCGAAGAGGTGATTACTCAATATTCGAACTGGCTCGAGGGAGCCAGCAACAAGTTAGCGCCTAAAAAAGTCTCAAACTCTAATAGAGCACAGCCTTCTGCCCCATGGTACTCTCAGGAGCTGAAAAATCATAAACTAAAGTGTAAACTGTTAGAGAGGAAATGGAGGAGGGGATATAACATCGCAGAGAAGCTGGCATATAAACAAAGCCTCATGGCTTTTAAAGATCTACTCTTTACAACTAAGAAAGATTTATTTGCCAATCAAATTAATTTTGCAATAAATTCGGCTTAAGAACTGTTCAAAATAGTGACCAGCCTAGCATACCCTGGCACACCTAGCGTGTCGCCAAGTCAGGGTCTTTGTGAGGAAATAGCCAACTTTTTCTGTAGCAAGGTGGAAGCTATTTTTTACCACATTTAGAGGGCCTGGGACAGATGGTTCACTGGGTGTCGGGGAGAAATATATAGCTCGGGCGGGTCTTCCGAGTTTTGATGAGTTCACACCTCTTTCAATCAAGGACATTCGTAATTCATTGATGTCAGCCAAATCGGGTTCTCCCTATGACCCTTGCCCGGTGGCGGTGTTAATACTAGCCCCTGAACCCATTGTTATAACACTCACTGCTATGATGAACTCAATGTTTAGGGAAGGATATTTTCCTAAAGCCTGGAAGACTGCTTCAATACTTCCTCTACTTAAGAAGTCGAATCTGGACCCGAAGGATCCTAATAACTTTCGGCCGATCTCACGTATCCCCCTGCCAGCTAAATTGATGGAGAAAAGCATGAATGCACAACTAAGAACATTCTTACAAGAGGCACAAATTTTGGATCCAACGCAATACGGGTTCAGATAGGGTCATAGTACTGAGTTCGCTCTCTTAAAATCTACAGAGGAAATCAGGGAGGGTTCAGGGAGGCAAAGCCGCAATGATTATGTTGGACCTGACGGCGGCTTTTGATGCGGTCCATCATGACTTGCTGCTGGACCATTTGTGGGATTGTGGAATCCATAGTAAAGCTTGGAATCTCCGGAAGACCTTCCTCTTGGATAGAGTACAAACAGTTTTGCCTGGCGCATTCTGTTCTAAACCCTTCTCTCTGCCCTGCGTAGTGCCCTAGGGGTCCTCGCTTAGCCCCACACTTTTTAATGTCTATGTCTCCCTGCTGGCCCCCCTGATCAGATCCTTTGGATTTGCTCTGACATCGTACGCAGACGACACTCAGATTGTGGTGTCTCTGCGGCCTGGGCGAGAGACGGAGACTGCTACCCGAATCTGTGACTGTATGGAAGCAGTGGGTAAATGGATGACCCAAAATAGTTTAAAACTCAATTCTGGCAAGACAGAAGTCATTCTGTTTGGCAATGACCCCAAGTTCTGGACCCCAAGTTGGTGGTCAGACTCTTTGGGGGTGCTTCCGATCCCTACGAGGAAAGTAAAGAACTTGGGTGTCCTGATTGATGACAAACTCAACCTAGAGGACCAGGTCAATGCAGTGGTCTCGGCGACCACATTTGCTCTTAGAACATGCAAGAAAATCTTGCAGTTTCTACCCAAGGAAAACCAACGTACAGTAGTGACGGCACTAACTTTATCGCGGTTGGACTACTGCAATAGCCTTTATTTAAATATTCAGGAACGACTAATGCATAGACTCCTACTTTTACAAAACTCGGCGGCCAGACTGCTCTCAGGAACAGTTAAATTTGCTTCGATCTCCGGAGAGATCAGAGGACTTCATTGGCTGCCCGTTAAGAAAAGGGTGCAGTTCAAATCACTCTGTACAGTTTACAAAGCGCTTCATGGTACCGGGCCAGAACACTTGAAGCAACAGTTTCTGTGGTATGTCCCCAACAGACCACTTCGGTCTCTGGGAGAAAAATTGGTAATGGTACCTATCTCTAAACAAGCATTTGCAATGCAATAGGTCTCGCATTTGCAAGAGTTTGAGCTATTGGCATTGTAAATGGCAATGCCTTTTATATATGCATTTTGAAAAGCTGCTTTTTTTGCCATCTGCTGGTCATTAAAACTTTTGTTTTTTAATACAGCACATCTGCTCGCCAAGTTCAAAGGCTTTGCTAATGCTTTCTTTACTCAAATGTTTAACAAATGAGAAAACTGTCCTACTGGCACCAGTGCAGCTTATTAACAAAAGTGACATCATTTTTCTGCTAAAATATCAGCAATGCACTGGGTAGGCATGGAGAGGAAACAATGCGATTTATTTCTCCGGGGCCATAACACCGGTAAAGGATGAGCCCCTCAGCTTCTGTGCATTTATACTTTTTTTGTAGTTTTATACTGCACTATCCTTTTTCATATTTCCCTATACTATTTCTTCACTAATCCGTTTTGGGTTCCGATTAAGCGTGTGACTCACTGAAAAGCACTTTGACGCCTCATCACGGGTAGTAAGCGCTATATAAATTCAATTACAATAGCGCAAACTTGACCTGAAGGTATTGGAGCACTTAACATGAGCACAAGTTGCATTATATAAGGATATATTCATATTTTTAAGGCACTGGAAGAGTAAGTGATTTGCCCAGAATCACAAGATGTGTTGAGTGGGTGCCGAGCCTCGAATCGAGTTTCCCACGTCCACAGTAGGCAGCTCTGGCCACATCCTCTCCCCATTCACAGACTGTTAAGCAGGACACAGTGTGTTCTCGGTGTCCATAAGCAGAACCTTTGTTTGGGCTTCATGGCCCCTTTAAGCCCACATCCCAGCACCTGAGGTTCTTACAAAGCGAGCTGCAAGAGAGATTAAGGCTCGGTTCAGCTCTTCCTGGTAGGTAACCAGGCCTTACACCCCTACTGCCAGCACAAAAATGGAGATCAGATAACATTGGAATTAAACAGAGCAAAGGGAAGGCGAGTAAGGGATCCCGGTGACACAGGACAAGACAATGCTGGGGGAGAGAAGGAATGTGACGTTTGTAAAACAAGTTGTACAATACACATGTCATCACATCAGACACTCACGTATTAAGTCGACACTGCATAAAAACACTAACCATACCATAACTGGTTTACACCCAAACAATACCTGTTCCTAACGTGTTAAGATACCGATAGAGAATGAAAAAAACTAGATAACACCAAAAAAACAAGTACCTGGAAATCGCTTGAGTTCCTGGCAAGCCACCGGCCCGATCTGGCGCGAAATCCGGAAGTCAGGCAGCGTCATGCTTGTTGTGGGGCGGGACTTCCGCCATAAGCCCTTGCCCACGAAGTGTATCGCCGGGATGGAAGTGGTAACGCGGGGCTCCCATGCCGGAGGGGGAGCCCGGCGGTGGCGGCAGAAAAGTGGTGAGCCACGTCAATGGAGGCGGAGGAGATGACACCCGGTGAGTGGGACTTGGTGCCTTGGGGGCTCATGCACAGGCTCGGGCGACTGGTGCGTGTGTGCGCAGCCAGGGCGGCTGGTGCGTGTGTGCGGGGCTGGGGGGCGGCTGGTGCGTGTGTGGGCAGCTGATGCATGTGTGCGGGGCTGGGGGCGGCTGGTGCGTGTGTGGGCAGCTGGTGCGTGTGTGCGTGGCTGGGGGTGGCTGGTGCGTGTATGGGCAGCTGGTGTGCGCGCGCGCGACTGAGAGGAATGGCTGACTACCTGAGATGTGCACGGCTCGGGAGGCGGGGCTGGGCATGCGCGTCCACGAGGTGCAATCGGCACTCGTGCCCCGGTCTGTGGTCCCTTCAGAGCTAACTAGGCAGCAATAGGTCTTTCGCTGACGCGAGACCTGAAAAGCCAGCTGGGGAGGTAGGAGTTTCGTAACTGGTGCAGCTAAGGCATGGAACACTCTACCACTTCATCTTAGGAACAGTCCTAATTTACTGGCATTCAGGAAAGCCTTAAAAACCTCGCTTTTTGGCGCATACCTCCGAGCTCTTTACTTATATCTTGTTGGGTTGCGTATAGACAGCGCAAGGACACCTTCGGGTAGCAGTTTCCGCTTTAAAAATATTTTAACATAACATCAGCCAGGATAGCTTGCTTCCAGTGGCATGGAGAGCACAGGACTCACGTCTGAGCATACCCGTCCCACTCGGGGTGACAAAAGCAAAAACAACAATTGATGGACGGAATGTTGCACAATGGCAAAACATTCATCCCCAGTCACAGATCTGGGTTTAATCCATTGTTATTTTGCTCACCACACCACCCCAGTTCAGACATGGCCATATGCAAATCAGTCTTGACCCTGTGCCTCATATGAACAGTCCAGCCGAACTGCCAAGCCATGTCTTCCCTGGACCGGAATCAAGCATCCTAGGACCGGTTTCTGGCTATCAGCCATCATCAGCCAGGATAGCTTGATTCCAGTGGCATGGACAGCATGGGACTCACGTCTGAGCATACCCGTCCCACTCGGGGTGACAAATGCAAAAACAACAATTGATGGACGGAATATTGGACAATGGCAAAACATTCACCCACAGTCACAGATCTGGGTTTAATCCATCGTTATTTTGCGCACCACACCACCCAAGTTCAGACTTGGCCATATGCAAATCAGTCTGACCATGTGCCTGGTGGGAGCAGTCCTGCCGAACTGCCAAGCCATGTCTTCACTGGACCGGAAACCAGCATCCTAGGACCGGTTTCTGGCTATCAGCCGTCATCAGCCAGGATAGCTTGACTCCAGAGGCATGGAGATCACGGGACTCACGTCTGGGCATACCCGTCGCACTCGGGGTGACAAAAGCAAAAACAACAATTGATGGACGGAATGTTGCTCAAACGCTCCGTCCATCATACCCTTTGGTATCGCTTTGTTCGCCATAAGTTGGCAGGGTATGCCCAGATGTGGGTCCCTTGCTCACTCTGCCACTGGATTCAAGCTAGCCTGGCAGATGAGGATTATGAATCCGAAATCGGTCCCAGGATGCTTGTTTCCGGTCCAGTGAAGACATGGCTTGGCAGTTCGGGCTGGACTGCTCGCATGAGGCACATGGGTCAGACTGATTTGCATATGGCCATGTCTGAACTGGGGTGGTGGAGTGAGCTAAAGAATGGTGATGGATTAAACCCAGATCAGTTGACTGGGGGTGAGTGTTTGATTTGCTCAAACGCTCCGTCCATCATCCCCTTTGGTATAGCTTTGTTCGCCCTAAGTTGGTAGGGTATGCCCAGGCATGGGTCCCTTGCTCACTCTGCCACTGGATTCAAGATAGCCTGACTGATGAGGATTATGAATCCGAAACCGGTCCCAGGATGCTTGTTTCCGGTCCAGGGAAGACATGGCTTGGCAGTTCGGGCTGGACTGCTCCCATGAGGCACAGGGTCAGACTGATTTGTATATGGCCATGTCTGAACTGGGGTGGTGAAGTGAGCTAAAGAATGGTGATGGATTAAACCCAGATCAGTTGACTGGGGGAGAGTGTTTGATTTGCTCAAACGCTCCGTCCATCATCCCCTTTGGTATCGCTTTGTTCATACAGAAGGACTATGTGTGCACCACTGCTCACTCCCATGCAATACTCCAAGGAAGTTAACTTTTGAAACAAGCCTTGGTCAAAGCAAGAAAATATGCTACAGCCAATAGAACTGGAGGAAATGTAAGTGGCACGCACAGGAACCAATAAAAAGCCAACAAAGAGAGGGGGCGGGATGTAATCACTTTGTAAGCCATACCTAAAACAAAAAGCCCAAATCAAGCAAATATCCTACTAGAAAAAGCCAATTGACGGTGGAGATCGAAAAGTGCAAAAAAGCATAATAAACAAAATACAAGAATCGGAGCAGGAGCCATGGTGGGGAAGGCAGCAGTGAAAAGGGTAGCAGTAACACAACTGTGGCATTAGGAGGAGGTGGGAGGAAGAATGTTATTTTTGAATGTAAGCACCTAGGGTGGCGAAGCTAAACACAGACAAACAGTAACAGTGCAGGAAACCAAGAAAAGATAGTTCCCCAAAAGAACACAAAGAGGACTATAGCGGATTGAGACAGTACTAAGTCCCTGCTCTGTGGGAGGAACAGAAGAGAGAAATGAGGGACAAAGAGGCAGAACTGACCACTAGCAATCAAGGTGTTTTAAAGGACACTTACATAGACAAATGAAAAGCAACACCAAGAAAGGCGATGGACTTGAAGCACACAGAGCTGATTATAGCAGGCCTTGAAGAGACAGCGCATGCGCTGTCTAGCTCGACCTAAAAATCTGGTGCATTGGGTATTAGGAAATAAAGCGCAAGCGGGTCCCCAAAATTTCAACTGCATAGGGGCCTCCACAGGGTTTAATCCGGCATGAACTGTGTCATGACCTTATATACTGTACTATGATTTCAGAAAAGAACATTTTACTCCGTTATCTGTTTAAGTTATTTAAAGGGCTGCATGGGAGGGGGAAGCAATAAAGGTCTATGCATAATGTTTGCCTCCGTTGGCTTTAATAAAATCAAGATTCTCGCTGTATGTTAAATGGAGAATCCTCATTCCCAAGATTTTGCACAGAGGATGTGGCACTACAGCCAGAGCTGCTGACTGTGAAACTGGGGAAAGGAACCAGGTTCCCATCTCCACCCAGTCAAATATCATTCTGGATAAATCACGTAATCGCTCAATGCCCAATGGAACTGAACTGTACCCTTGTATAATAGATCCAATACCGTCGGGACAAGTTCGCGCTGTATAAAACTGCAAAAAGAAATCCACGTCAGACGCACATGACACCTATCCAATTCAAAATCTCGTCCAAGGCTATAATTCATAAACAACGTTTTCCCACGATTTCCCTTCGAATTGACTTTTTGTAGCTAAAAGCAATAAGAGGTGTCATTTTATTTCACCTGACCTGCGAAACGCCCCCTGTTATTTCCCGTCGTAACACGGTGGCCTCTAGAAGCTACGACTACATTTCCCACAATACTAAGCGGCCACTTCCACATTTCCCAACAGGCCACAGCGCAGATCACGAAACACAACAACGCTAGAACATGGTACTCAGACTACATTTCCCAGCACCCCACATAAGAAAGCAGACCGCGACCAAGATGGCGACAGGGAGCGGCAGTGAGTACCTGGACCCTACAAGGGGGCGTATGTGGGTGTGGCGCAGCACTGGGGTTCACGGTGTCTTTTATTTAAGATGTAGAGGAGGGAGGAAAGCTCCCCTACCCATTATTAGATGCAACGCGGGCCATTCCGGTGCATTGCGCGGACAATAATACCATAGAGAACTGGGAGGACTCGGCATTGGACAGAGCGTCTAGTCAAGACTGAAAACAATCGGTGACGGACCTCTTTAGTCCGTTTTCTGTGTCAGTTGTAGCGGTCTACTTAAACCACTTGAGTCAGTATAAGGATGCGCGCCGGTTTTGAGGTGCAGGCTTGGTGGTATTGGGCCGGGTGGAGTGGGCCCACTGCGTACAGTACACTTGAATCACGTTAATTGTGCTGTCGTAATTATATGCCTCTCTTCTTATCAGTGAGAAAATAATTGGGCGTTATATGGGTATATATGTATATCTTCCCTGCCAGTGTATGAGTAGCGGTGTCATAGCTCCTCTTTCCGCCCAGTGCTATTTGTCCTATGAACGGCAATGAAGCACCCCGGCTTTGTGTGTATGCATTTAGTGACACTACAAACCCTGGCGCTTAATAGTTAATGACTAATAAACAAAACAAAAAGAAAACTGGCTGCAGATCCTCTTCATCAAATGGTAAAGTTAACCTGTGTGGTTTATTGACATGGTCCCGCTGGGCAAGTGCGAATTAGTAACGACCTGGCTCTGTATCACTTGAACACTAAGGTTTTGCCAGTCTAGGATGATTGGTGTCTTCAGTAATTTATGAGTTGTAGCAGCGCTTGTTTACCAACATTGGCCTGATTACTACATGGGGGGTGAAACAAGGTGCTACTTATCTCACCTCATAAATAACGATATCACTGGGTATGTTATTTATCAGGAGAGGTAAAATAGTGGCTATTACGAGTTTTCAGGGAATAACTGGGATTTTGGTGTTTAACGCACCAAAACTTCTCGTGGTATCGTAAAACCATACACATTTCTGCATTTAGCCCTGATTAAATTTAACGAAGGCACGCGTTCAATAATTTTCATATGCAATAAATAATTTGTAATGATGCTTGTAGCCCTCCCCACATATGAGATCTAGAGCCAGTTGATTATAGGGAACTTCTTTATTATAAATATCTTGCAGGAGAGCGCCGGGACATCCGATGCCCTCAGGGGTTATCACCCGACTCGCTCTGTGTAGCGCGATCGGGAAAATGGTCGCCTCGCATGCTACGTGGTGACGTAGCGTGCAACACTAGAGCGCGACTACATATCTACCCCTTTTTGTACCACAACATAAATCACAGTGTCTCTAGCGTGTAGAGCTAATTTCATAGTCTCATAGTTCTCGAAATCTTGCAGGCCTCACCACCACTCTGCCCCCACGTGTGCGCCTTATCGGGGTGGAGATCACTTCTCTGGAACAGTTCTCAGCTGCGGTCACTGCCTTCCCCTCCAATGCACTCGGCCGTTCTCTCCGCGGGGACACTCTCTCTTCTCCTAGATGTTATTCTGCTCCGGAGGCCTCTCCTTCTCTCAGCTCCCCACTCTGTACTTCCTTTTCCACGCTACCTTCTCCTTCCATGCTGCCTGGTACATTTCCTAGAGCACTCGGCTCCACTGCAGTTCTCTCTCTTTGTTCCGGCGCCCAGTCCAGTATCTTACTCCATCGTGACATGCGATCTTGGGACCACACATTCCCATCACTGAGTAGCGCCGCTCTGTCGTAGACCTCCTTCACTTGTAGCGGTTGACTGTATTTGCTGTCTCCTTTTTAGGTTTCGCCTCGCCGAAAGCTGCGCAGCAGACTTTCGCGCAGGCGAAATCTTATGAATTACAGTATGGATGTTTGTGCCGCCTCTCTGTTCCATTGGCTAGCTCCATAAATGGAGGCAAGCCATTGGAACAGAGATCTGTCCGTCATGGCCGGACCAGATTCGTGGGCGTTCCCGACAGTTTTTCGCATTTTGCCCACGTCATGCGGCGGTGGGCGTGTTTTTTTTTTTTAAAAGCTTTGTTTTCGCCATTTCGGAAGTGTCCTTTGCAGGGGTGGGTTGCGCGATGTCCCGCTGTCCGTTCCCGCCCCCCTCCCGCTGTCCGTGAGCCCGTTCCCGCCCCCCCTCCCGCTGTCCATGTGTGCCCGTTCCCAACGGTGGTCTCCCATTATCACTTGCTGAGGCCCCAGCTTTCACTACGCTCGGCCTGATGAGCTCTTACTTCTGACTGGCTGAAGCTGTTGTGGTGCCGATCTCCATCCCTTCTCGAGGGTGCCCTCCAAAGCAGCCAGACCTCCGTTGCCCTGTGTGTGCCGTTTACGCTTCTTCCTGCACCCTGCCAGCCCTGCCCCCGCTGGTGCGGATCGCCGTACGCCGCTACCCCCACATCAAGATTGTTGATACTGAGGCCCTTGACTCGACGTGCCGCTTCCCGCCGCCCTGGCTGCACAGTCGCCCCCTACTGGCAATGGGCCCACTGACACAGACAGTAAGTAGTAAGTCCTACATGCCGGAACTGAGATCAGAGCGCCAGCCGCAATTTGGAAACGGCTGTCTCTTGACCCCCCCATAAGCCCCGGGGCGGTCTACGTTTCTCCTAACGGCTTTGACCTCCGCCACAAGGCCCTGACTTCGAACCAGGCCACGGGTCCTGGTTCATGCTCTAACCACCTCCCATAAACACCCTTGTCTGCCTCTTTGAGCCATGTTTTAATGTCGCCCCACTACCGGAATGAGCCCCCGACCGTGACAAGTCGGTCCTCCCCCACCCCCCACCTTCATTCTCATACTCTTGCGGACTGGACAAACAGAAGAAGACCCCCCCCCCCCTCCCCTTTCCATTTTCAGTCTCCTGCAGTTTCAGCAAATCGTAGGAGACTAATTACAATTGGTCTCAAAACCCCTAAAACCAGATGGCAACTTTCGCTCATTTCTTGCTCCCAAGATGGCCTACGTGTTGCCCCCCCTCATGAGAACACGGAGAATGATTACCTATCCTCGTGTCCGCCCAAGCCTCACTCTCAAAGAAACTCTCTACCTGGACTGTGACTTTCGCACAGAGTTTTTGCTCTGCTGACATACACCCCTATTATTTATATAATTAGTATCTTTTACCTCTACAATTTTGTTATCTCTATAACTATTGCCCCCCTGTTTAACTGAGTGCTGATGTCTCGCCATCATGTCTGTTATGTTGTTACTGTGACAAATCTGGCGTGCTACCACCCTAATTATGTTATCTTTATAAGTATTGCTCCCCAGTTTAATTTTACTTTCAATTTCACTAGAATTTGATGCTCCGTTATCATTAGCATTGTTACACTATCCTAGCTTGACCCGGCTGTGTTCTAATCTGTCTAATTCTGGTGACACCCCAGTTGTGTAGCTAGTGTGTGGGGGGGCTCTGTGTGGGTGTGTGTGTGGGGGGGCCTCTGTGTGGGGGGGGCTCTGTGTGGGTGTGTGGGGGGGCTCTGTGTGGTTGTGTGTGTGGGGGGCTCTGTGTGGGTGTGTGTGTGGGGGGGGCTATGTGTGCGTGTGGGGGGGGGCTCTGTGTGGGGGGACTCTATAGGTGTGTGTGGCATTTGCGAGAGATTAAGCTATTGGCATTGTAAATGACAATGCCATTTATTTATCTGTTTTCAAAACCAACACATAAATAAAAATGTTGTCATTTACAATGCCAATAGCTCTAACTTGTCATGTCATTCCTGGCCACCAGTACATCTGCTTGGTCTTTACAATTCCTAGATGTCCTTCATATAGTATCGCCAACAGGTGCGGTACCAGCGTGGTCGGGGGGACAACTTTGTCCCCTCTGTACATGAATGTGCCCTTGTCATCCAGGGGCAATTCTTCTCGAACTTCATAGAATTTCCTGAGCGGTGTTCTTAGATGTTTCTTTTCCGGCCATCCCCGGAGGATACATTCTTTTATTTCTTGGATGTCTTGGTCTTCTTCATATGCTTCCAAACGTTCCTGGTTGCTAATTACCTTCTCCAGGTCTTCTGTCAGAGCCACCATCTCCTCACTGTCTTCTTCACCTTCCGGAGCTCTTTCCATTGCAGCAGCTCTGCTGAGGTAGTCCGCTACCCTGTTCCTGTTTCCCGAGATGTATTCCACGTCGTATCTGTATTCTAGTAGTTTCAGCGTCATCTTGGCTATTCGAGGGGTGGCACTCGCATGCCCACTCGACATGAGTACTTTGACGAGGGGTTTGTGGTCGGTTCTGAGTTGGAACCTCGTGCCCCACAGGAACTGACGGAATTTCCCCATGGCCCATACCACGGCCAGCATCTCTTTCTCTATGACACTGAATTTTTGTTCCGTGGCAGAGAGGGCCCTGGACGCGAAGCTAAGAGTTTCCATGGTTCCATTCCTTCCTTCTTGCATGGGGACTGCTCCCAGTCCCTTATCGCTAGCATCCGTAGTCAGCACTGACAGTCCTTGGGGATCATATCCCTGCAGGGGTATGGCTTGGCTGATGTCGTCCTTCAGGTCATCGAATTCTTTCTGTGTCTCTTCCGTCCATGTGAACACTGTTTTGTCCCTTATGAGTTGCCTCAGGTGGTGCGTCTTCGTGGCAAAATGTTGTACGAATTTGCTGTAGTATTTAGCCATCCCTAAAAAGGATCTCACTTCTTCCTTGCTAGACGGTGGGGGCGCATCACAAATGGCTTTGACATTCGTTCTTTTCGGAGTGATGCCGAGCTCTCCTATCTCGTGTCCTAGGTAGGTGACGGAGGTCATTCCTAGCCGGCACTTCTCGCACTCCGCAGTTAAGCCCTTTTCTTCTAGGACTCGCAGTACCAGTTCCAATTTCTCGTCATGATCTTTCAGGTCTTTCCCCATCACCAAGATGTCGTCCTGGAAGTACTGCACTCCTTCGATGTCCTTGAAGAGATGGTGCATTAGCTTCTGAAATACTGCTGCTGCTAGTCCGAACGGCATTCTGCGGAACTGGTAACACCAGAAAGGCGTTTTGAACGATGTCAGTCTCCTGCTCTCCGGGTGCAAAGCTATTTGGTGATAGGCTGACGTGAGATCAATGGTGGAGAACCATTTTACTCCTTTTGCCTTTGCCAACATTTCTTCGATGCGGGGTAGGGGGAATTTCTCTACTACGATGCACTTGTTTAGCTCTCTCAAGTCAATGCAGAGCCGGACCTTGCCGTTGGGTTTCATCGCTACCACTAGCGGCGCCAACCACTCTGCGCAGTTTATGGGCTCGATGATTCCATTTTCCTTCAATCTGCGTAACTCTTGTTGTACTGCCTCTCGTACGGCGATGGGAACATTCCGCACCTTGTGAGAAACCCGTTGGGAGTCTTCTTTGAATTCTATTTTATGTGTAAATTTCTCCAATTTGCCGACCTTTCCTCCAAACACTCTGGGGAAGTCCCTCTTCATTTTCTCGAAATCCGGCCAACGCTCAGGTCCTGTCATCAATACTTGGGTGTCTCCTCCAGGATCCAGTTGTATGCCTAGGTCTCCTTGATCCATCCACCCTAAGACCGATGGCCCCTTCTCTGCCACGTACAACTTGCACTCTGCGCTCCGTCCATTGAATTCGAAGGTCCGCGCTCTGTAGCCCACCATGGGGATCGGCTCTCCGTGTACGTGACTGGTACTATATCCGGAGGTTCTAACCGCGGGCCCAGACGGGGTCTGAACTTCTCATTCCACACTGCTCTTTGGATGATGGTATACGGGGACCCCGAATCTACTACAATTCTGATCAGTACTCCTCCGATCATCATGTCGCACTGCGGCTTGCGGGACCTCTGGCCGTCTATGCCCAGTACTTGGCCATCCACACACAGTACTGTGTCCTCTTCCTCATGCTCTTTACCTTCCGCTTCTTCTAGATCTTGTCCTACATATTTAACGGTGTTGCGACCAGCTTTCCGGCGACACACTTTCTCGTAGTGTCCTATTAGGCCACAGAACATACACTTCGCCCGGAACGCCGGACATCTTTTGTCGTGGGCCTGACTGCCGCATCGGTAGCCCGCGTTCCTGCCTCCTCTGTTCTGCTTTCCTTGCTGCGTCGGTTTCCCGGACCATCTGTTGGGTCCTCTATTATTCGCCGTCGGGATTTTGCTCCTTCCTGCTGGTTCTTCATCGTCTACCTTGTTCACCATGGGTCTCGGGGCTGGTTCCCTCTTTGCTGCATCAGCGCACCTTTTTGCCAGTTCAGCCTTTTTCACCATGGCGATCACCTCCTTGAGCGTGGCGTCTCCACTCGCCCACAATTTGTCTTGCACCGTTTTGTTGGTGGTGTGCATGACTATCTGGTCCTTTAAGAACTTACCATGCAACGCGCCGAACTTGCATGTCGTCGGCAGTTTCTTCAACGCCGCTACGTATTCATCGATTGACTCGCCCACTTCTTGCTTCCTCTGCTGGAAATTGTATCGGTCGATCGACGTGCACACCGCAGGTCTGTAGTGATTGTTCAACTCTTCTACGGCATATCCGAACACGTCATCGTCTGCGGCATCTCTGGGCATGGGCACTAGGTTCTGAAATACTCTAATCCCTTTGGGGCCCAAATTGTGTAGGAGTATCCTCTTCTTTCTTTTACTTGGAAAGGATTCTCCATTCTCGTCCTTTAGGGCTTCAATGTAGTTCATAATATACTCTCTCCAGTCCTCCCATTTCATCAGGGGCTCACCTGGTTTGGGTAGGAACGGTATCGGTGTCATCAATGAAGATGCCTGCTAACTCATTTCGGCGCGTCTCCCTGGTTCTATCTCCTGGCCTCTCGGGCGGCCCGGCGCGCTTGCACCCTCACCCTGCACTGGTTGCTGTTGGGGACCCTCTGCTCCCCTTACGCCGTCTCTCGCTGGTCTCTCGCTGGTTCCGCCAGGGCCACCTTCTAGATTGGTGTCTTCCTTGTGTGGCCTCTACTCTGGCGTTTCTCCCCCGTTTTTTTCTTTCCCCTTCCGGTTGCAGGGGTCTATGTGGGGCCTGTTCCTGTCTCCTCTTGTAGTTTCCTTTTTTTTTTTCTTCAGTGCCCGTTGTACCTGGTCTTGTGAGCACTGCTCCAATCTGTGTCCTCCTCTGCCACGCTCTCCTGCTCTGCTTGTTTGCCTTCCTTTTTGCCCTCGTGGCTCTGTCTATGCTTCCTATGTGGGATCTGGGGCCTCGAGGTGCTGGGTTCTTTCTTCTTCCTCTTTTCTTTTTTTCCTTATTTTCCTGCCACTCTTGTCGCCACTGTAATGATGCTTGTAGCCCTCCCCACATATGAGATCTGGAGCCAGTTGATTATAGGGAACTTCTTTATTATAAATATCTTGCATCCGACGCCCTCAGGGGCTATCACCCGACTCGCGCTGTGTAGCGCGATCGGGAAAATGGCCGCCTCGCACTCTACGTGGTGACGTAGCGTGCAACACTAGAGCGCGACTCTACATAACTTTTAACTTGTAATTCTGATTCGTGCACTGAGGGGTTTTTGCATTGGTCAGAATGCACTGACCCACTCATAATCCCCATGTTAGTCCATAATAATTCGGACTAGGCTAGTCCATAAAAATTAGGAATATGTGCTATTTACTACACCCAATAAATAACTTACCCTGGGGTATTGTTATGGGGTGTGATAAATAGCTTTGTGATTCTTACGAACTTTAAATCAGGGCCTATGTGGTAAATGATTGTAGGAAAGACAGGTTATGCCGAGTGTATATGGTTAGATTCTTGGAATAAATGTCCCAATATCCATATTGCTTGTAGGTTTTTCTTAGTTCTGTATTTATTTAAGTCAAATGAAAGTAACGGAAACAACCAACACGTGTTTTGCCAGTATTACATGGACTCTTTGCTAATCTGCTTGAACACTTACAGGATGATCATTAAACATATTGTTTAGTATCTTTTGCCTCGAAAAAACCCTTGGCATGACACCCATACTGGCAAAACATGTCAGCTGTTTCTGTTCCTTTCATTTGACTTAAATAAAGAACTAAGAAAAATCTACAAGCATATCTGGATATTGTGACATTTATTCCAAGTATCTAAACATATACACCCGGCATAACCTGTCTTTCCTACTATTAATTCCCATAATCTGGTGTAACCATCAGACAGGTTTGTCGTTCTTGAAAAACGAATAGGTGTCCTGTCTGGTTGTGCGTATATCCCAGCTGCTCACCCCTCCGATAATCTTATGTATGATATACATGACACATTCTTCTCTTTGATAAAACCGCACTTCATCAAGCCAGTGAGGGCTAACAGAAAAGTACCAATTACATTGGCGAGCTGGTTCAACAAACAGTGTAGGGTAGCCAGACTGGAGTTGGGCAGAGCACTCAAAAGCAGGGACAAGGCCTTGATTAGCGCCACCAGGAAACATTATAATGATAGCATCCGCAAGGCTAAGAAGCGGTGGGATGAGGAGTATTGGGAGGAGCTACTCGAGGCCGCAGGGCAAAAGGATTCCAGACTTTTCTGGAAAACTGTGAAATGGGGAAGAGGGGGTACCCCCAATAATCCCGACAACAATGTCGATGAGGCATTGTGGGTCGATTATTTTAAACCCCAGTATTCTGAGAGTAGGGATATGGTGGCCATAGAACCAATTTCTATGGTATTTTGCAAGGGTGATTTATTTCTAACTAAGGATGCGGAACTCGTAATTTCAACCCTGCAGGGGGGGAAAGCCCCTGGGTTAGATGGAATCCCCTCAGACATTTTTAAGCACGACAAGGCTCGGTGGGCAAAATATGCGACCTTGTTGGGAAACGGCCTAGCTAAAGGGGCAAAAATCCCCAATATATGGAAGGGGGCAATAATAATACCGATCTTCAAGAAAGGTGACCGGTCACTCCCGGCAAATTATAGACCAATAAGTTTGCTGGCCACTATGCAAAAAGTAGTGGGGAAGATGTTGGTCGACAAACTTATGGCCTGGGTAGAGGACAATAATGCTCTATCCCCCTTCCAGGCAGGATTTAGACGTGCAACCAGTACGGTCGATCAAATTTTTCGCTTCACCATGCTACGGTGGGGGACTGTACTCCTGGGTAAAGGCAGCCTTTATGTAGCATTTGTAGATCTAAGGGCTGCCTTTGATCTGGGCCTAGGAGCACGTTGTGGGAGGTTTTGTCCAAGATAGGGGTCCCACTTGATTTGCTCACATTGATAATGCGTCTCCATAAAAGTAACTATGCCAAGGTCCAGTGGGGGAGGAATGGGGAATCCACTACCAACTTCCCAGTTGAGCGGGGGGTGCGGCAGGGATGTGCAATGGCACCCCTGCTGTTCTCCCTGTTCATCAATGGCATAGTGGATAGGATATTGGACGCAATGGTTGACGCACCTTCGTTAGCGGGCATCAGAGTTCCTATTCTGATGTTCGCTGACGACACCTTGATCGTGTCCAAGACCCCGTCGGGCCTCCAGCGCGCCCTGAATATATTCGACACATTCTGTAAAGAACGGGGCCTCGAGGTTAATGTAAATAAAACCAAGTTGATGGCCTTTGGGCAAAAGCGCCAATCTCAACCCAAGGTATTCTTGAATAACATCAAATTAGGGTGGAGATATCAAGTAAACTTGGTTGGGCAAGACACGTAGAGAAGGCGGTGCTGAAACACCAGCAGATTTCAGGAGCCCTCAGGGTTGAGCAAGCAAAATCTAAAACTAGGCCTATAAAACCTGTTCTTATGGTTTATGACGCAAAAGCCCTGGGCGCAACCCTCTATGGGGCTGAAGTCTGGGGCTTTGAGAGTCTTACCATCCTCCAAAGATCTGAGAACAGGATTGTGAGAGGGATAACCAGTCTCCCCCAAAGCACCCCATTAATACCGCTTGGTTTTGATTTAGGCAGAAGATCGCTTAGTGACCGTGCCCGATTGAGGCCTATCCTCTATTGGAGACGGCTATGGACAACCGTGGAAATAAGACACTACGCTGAGGGGTTCTTAGCATTGGCCAAATTAGATGCCTTTCGTAAAATTACATGGCTAAAAATGCTAAGGGACGTCCTTGCCGAGCTTGGGCTCTCCAAACTTTGGGAAAATCCCCTTGGGGAAGTATTCCCTAGTAAATCCAGTATCAAGGAAATATATTGGGATTATATCGATCAGAAGCTTTGGAGGAGCGTAACCTCGGAATCCATGGGGGGTAGATTCATGGAAATTAAACCAAGACCAGCCCTAGAAAAGTATTGGGACATTATAACTGTTCCACTAGATAGGAAACTATTTTTCCAATTAAGGGCAGGTTCCCTCCCCTTGAGGTGTTTGACGTCCAGTTGGAGAACTAGCAGTGGTTCGTGCTGCCCGTCATGTGGGGCCCCCAACGAAAGCATCGCACATTTCCTTTTTCTATGCGAGGCTTATGTAAACCCAAGAAAATCTTGGTTGGCTCCTGTTTGTAGGAACCTTGGTGTCCTAAGCGGTGTTAAGGGGTTGAGAATCATTTGTTCCTCCACTGAAATGTCCATCGTAGTTGGAACGGCAAAATACCTGGGGTGGGCATGGTCCATAAGGAGGAGGGCTTTATCCTCTAATGTGCCTTGATTTTTACCTCTTCCGCTTGTTTGATTTATCCTTGCAAGTATCTACTGGGAGAAAGACATGAATTTTAACTAGAAAATGCTGCTAAATATGTATGTTGGGAGTTTTGATTGTATAAACTTGGGAATGGTCCGTAACGCGGAGGTTTCTACACCTTAACATGCATTTAGTTTCAGCACTTTATGAGAAAGCTTATTTTTAATCCCAATTGGTAATAACTTTTATGCTTATGTACTATGTATTTTTAACTACAAATTTATTGTTATCAAATGCTTGAAGTTTTAAAATGTATGAATTTATATGTGTGTGCTTTTATGAGTGTATAACTCGAATAAAGCTTTTTCAATCGCTTATGTATGTGGCAAATGGTTGATTGACACAGGAACCTTTAAGGCATGTGCTGCTTTTGGTCTGAAATATAGTAGCAATTGTTGACATACCTAAGTAAATGATATAATATCATAGCATACACAAAGCAGTATAACACAATTATAAGAAAGTACATAACAAAACATAATACCTAACAGCTTCAATACAAGACAGCAAAATCACACTGCTCTAATGCAGCATAAATACATAGACCACAGAGCACACTACTACCACAGCAAGTATGCACAGATGTTCGTATCCCACATTACCCAGAACTTGTTTTCATGATACACTGGTAAATGGAGTTTGGACCAGCTACTTATTGCCATAACTTACCACCAGGGACATTAAATGGTGCCAGTAATAAATGTTTTGCAAAGCGGCCCAAAGTATCCATTCCAAAGATTTTCTTTAACAGTTACGTCAGGTGTGTTAGTCTATCCGATTCATTTGGAGTAAACCAACAGCACAACTACACCTCAATGCATTAATTGCTCAAAAGTGCAAGGATTAGAAAATACTGTACTGGTTGCAAGCAGGACCATACAGAGTGACAATAAAATGCTAGTCTAACTCTAAGCTTATATTAAAGTGCTTTGCCTTGATTATTCATGAGGATTAAAGAAACCGGCTACTTTTTAAAGTTAAAAATGACAAGGAACTTGCAAGCTATATTTTAAACTGACAGTCAATTGAGTGCTGTTTGTTTAGCAGTTGACTCCACTACTTGTGATTCAGGATGTATAAGCAATCTTTAAGTTTTAATCTACCTGGTAGTTTGTTTTTATGTAATTTTCTGTATTCTGCTGTTCGTGCTACTGCTGCACACTAACTCAACTGAGTCAGTTATACTAAAAGCTGTAGAGTGCAAACCTTTTGGAACTTTGTGATATTCGCATGTGGAACCCCAGTTTTTCTGTCTTCATCTGTAATTTTATATCCGCACAACCATTGCTCCAGCATTGTGAGGAAGGTCAAGTAAAGTGTTTTCCGAAAGTGACATTGGGCTATGGGTATTCGATTGTAAAAAATGGTCTGATAAAACTTACAAAGGTGTTACAGTGACCCATTTGGTTCCCTCCGGGTTTTATCTAATCTGCAGCTGATCCCCTTCCCCATAAAAAACCTGACCACACTGGGATTCACAAGAGAGTAAGAATGACTCAGTCCAAACCCTGGTTCTCCAAGGAACTTAAAGAACAGAAAAAAAGTGTTAAAAATTCGAACGCAGTTGGCGACAAGCTTACTGCCCGCTTGCCAAATTAGCTCTTAGGAAATGTCAGAATTGCTACTATGACGCAGTTAAGAACGTCAAAGGTTAGTTTTATGCGGAGCGTATTGCTCAATCCACGAACAACTCAAAGGAAATCTTCTTGATTGACCAGAGCTTTTTGAAACCGTTCGCAGATGATAAGGCTGCCCCTGCCTCCAATTCCTGGTGCGAGCAACTCTCTGATTTTGTTGTCAATAACATACAAGAAATTCAGGCTAGTTTGGGGCCAGCTAGCTTGGGCCTGACTGAATATCCAGCCCAGGCTGTTTGCGAACCTGATTGCACACATATGACCTTGACAGGATTCACGCCCATTCCGTTGGCCGATACCAATCTATTCTTAAAGCACTCAAATCAGGACCCCCGGCAGACCCCTGTCTTGCCAGGCAGCTGGCAACAGTGACAACAGTAGTTAATCCCGAAGTTAATAACATCATTAACTTGTCTCTGCAGTCTGCCACAGTGCCTGAGGGATGGAAAAAGGCCAAGTTATTACCCCTGTTAAAAAAAACCCTCATTGAACCCAGGCACCCTGGCTAGCTATCGACCAATCTTACTCCTTCCAGCTGTGGCGAAGGTTTGTGATAAGGCAGTCTTTAAACAGCTGTCTGCTTTTATTGAAACATCTGGTGCTCTTGACCCGGGTCAGTCCGGTTTTAGAGCCTTATACAGCACTGAGACTGCTTTGGTCGAGATAACAGAGGCTATTAGGGATTGTTGTGATTCTGGTGGCAGAGCGGCCACGCTTTTATTGGACCTCTCTGCCGCATTTGATACGGTTCCACACCGTCAGCTTTTAGCTCGCCTGTCTAATTTTGGAATTTCAGGTCAGGTGTGGGATTGGATTGAATCCTTTTTGTCCAATAGATCTCAACATGTGTGGGTCCCGCCTTTTTCGTCCATACCAAGAAGCATTACTACAGGCGTCCTAGGCTCTAAGTTGAGCCCTCTGCTTTTTAACATGTATGTGACTCAATTGATATATTTGGCGGAAGGATTGGGTGCCAAAATTATAACCTACGCCAATGACACACAGCTGCTTTTCACATGGAGGAAACGTTGAGTCTTCCATCGAATCAGCTAGAAACTGCCTGACAGAAGTTTTTAATTGGCTGGCACGAACCCAACTTAAATGTAACGAGGAAAAGTCGGAGGTCCTTCTTTATGGGACCTTTCTGACGAATTTTCGAGATGACCTGTGGCCATCGGGCTTCCCCAAGCCAAAAACCCAGGGTAGCCCAGCAAAAAATCTTGGTGTTTGGTTTAGCGAGGATCTCAGATTTCGAACACAGATTAATAAGTAACAGGAGTGTGCTTTGGTAGATTGAAACTTCTTAGAAAGTTTTTGCCGCTCCTGCCAAAAGCGGCCAAAGAAATGGTGACCCGTGCTCTTATCCCGTTGCGGCTTGATTATGCCAATTCCCTTTACATCGGCCTACCTTGCTACTAGATAAAAAAGCTGCAGACCATTCAGAACGCGGACGCTCAAATGCTATTAGGCATTCCGCAAAGCTTCGGAATCAAGCAGTGTCTTCGCGACTTGCATTGGCTGCCTGTTGACCAGCGCATTTTGTTCAAGGCACTAACCATTACTCACAGTGCCCTCTACAAGTCTGTACCCTGTTACCTCACGAGGCGTTTTAATTTTTATACGCCACCCAGGCATCTCCGGTCAAAAGGTCAATGCCTTACTACCATTCCACGCTACCGCTTCGCCAGAATGGGAGGGAGTTCCCTCTCCGTAAGGGCGGCCAAGGCCTGGAATAGCCTGCCCTTTGAGCTCAGGAATAACCACGATCTGAGGACGTTTAAGAAGCAATTGAAAACCGTACTTTTTAATTAGGTGGTTTAGCTGCTATTTTCTCTTCTGCTCACCCCTGCATTGGCCTATTGCGCCAGGACAGTTCTGGGTAGCTGTGTGCGTTATAAATGTGTGGTAACATAACATAACATAACATTCACCCTGAGGTTGCTTTCACCGTAGCCCTATATTCCAGTTCCCTCTGCCTTCTGGGCTTCTTATGAGACTTTAAATCACAACGCCCTCTACTGTTAGCACAGCTGTCTTCTTAATACCCCCTCTGTTCTGCTTATAGCTACAATATAATGATACATATCGGCTTAAATACGACCCATATATCACTCTTATTGCCCTCTACACTGACCTTTGCTTATATCTCAAATTCACCTTTGTGCAGGCTTGTATTCTGATATCACTTCACTCATTGTAGTCTGGAACAGAGGCAAACCCCCAGAGCGGGGGGAAGAGGAAGACAAGGAGGGGGCAGGGGGGCCGCAAGAGACGGCTTCTCACCCCCAGCCACTAGGAGCAAGAAGGTGTACAACAAGAAATGGCAATGATGACGGTTAATCTTACCATTACCAATTTGACGAATAAACAACTGACGGAGACTGAGGAGTCAGTACTCAAGCTGGGACTCGCGTTTTGCCCCCAAAAGGGCATGGAGTTTAGACAGACTCGAATTGATGTTTTTAAATTTACACAGAAGCTTAAACTCCATAAATACTTTAAGACTAAGCCGAAAACTGCTAAACCAACTAAGAGAGGGGGTCCAAATTTGGCAACGGACTCCTTCACTGGAAGTGATCTCAATGCAATCATGGTACTGGAGGAATTAAGAACTGAGGTCCCAGAGAATGCTCTAATGTCGATTAGCCGATCACAACAACTGGCTGTAACAGGCATAGAGCAAAGTGGAGGCCTGGCTCCCTTCAAGCCTGTCTCACAATTTCTTCCTCAAATGGCATTTGATGCCATTGACACTTTTGCGGACTCTGTCATCAAAGACTTGGAAAAACAATGTCGCAAACAGAAGTTTATGGTGAGCCATAAGACGGACAAAAATAATTTTTCTTTTAAACAACAGTTGGCCTTGAATAATCTGAGCATGGATGAAGGGATAGTATATAAGCCTTCTGATAAAGGCGGGAATATCGTTCTCCAAACTAGGAAGAACTATGATAAAGAGGCCTTACGCCAACTGAACAACAAAGAGACCTACACTGCCCTCAAGGCTGATGAGTATCAGAGAAGCATTGAAGATTACAATTGCTTAATATCCAAATGGCACAAGAAAGGATTACTGGAAATGGACGAATTTTTATTCCTGAGATGACTAAACCCCACCATCCCTGCCTTCTATCACTTGCCGAAGGTGCATAAGAACAGACAGGCACTGCCAGGGAGACCTATTGTGGCATCGCAGAGTAGTCTAACTGAACATATGTCTATTTTTGTTGATTTTTTCCTTTTGCCTCATGTGAAGATTTTACAATCATACATTAGAGACACTAAAGATCTGTTGAGTACAATTGACTCTCTGCAATGGGAGGAGGGATATACAATGATGGGTCTTGACATCACCAGTTTGTATACTTCAATAGAACATCAGGATGGCTTGGTAGCCATGAAATATTTTCTTGAGAAACGACCACTGAAGTATACTAAACATAGTACATTGGTTTTGGAATTCGCAAGATTTTGTCTGTTTAATAACATTTTTCTATTTCAAATTCAACTGTAAAGACAGACCTCAGGCACGGCGATGGGCACATGCTTTGCCCCCAGCTACGCGAACTTGTTTGTTGGCTGGTGGGAGGAGCAGGTGGCCTGGGGCGCGGCCAATCAGGATTGGACCAACCGTATTGTGAGATGGTACCGTTTCATAGACAATTTATTCATTGTGTGGAACAGGCCATCAGAGACAGCAAGAGAGTATATCAAGGTCCTCAATGAGAATTAGGTAAATCTCGAATTCTCTGGTGAAGTCAGTAATGTATCAGTGTACTACTTGGATCTTAACATCTATGTTGAGGAAAGCCACTTAAGACCAGGCTTTATCGTAAGGCCACTGCAGGAAACTCAGTCCTGCAAGCTTCCAGCAGCCACCCCACCAATCTGGTGAGGAGTATCCCCTATGGGGAATTACTCAGGATCAAAAGGAATTGTTCAGATGATACTGAGTTCCATTTGGCAGCCAAAGAGAGCATGCAACGCTTCAAAGTTCGGGGGTATAGTCAGCAAATCCTCAATGAAGCTTATGGGAGAGTTAATACTATCATGAGAGAGGATTTACTCAGGGATAAGGATTTGCAGAACAGTAGTCCCAGCAATAGTGAGGGTAAATTTCAACTCATCACTACTTTTTCAAGTGATGCGAGAAATTTAAAAACGATCATGAAGAGGAGTTGGCATATACTGCAGACCGATGAGGTTATAGGAGATCTTCCCCCTAATCCACTCATCACATTCAGGAAGGCAAGATCACTTAGAAATGATCTAGTACGTAGTCATCCTGTGGATAAACCTTTATCAGGGTTTGGTCCCATGCAAGGATTCTTCCCATGCGGGAAGTGTAAAGCCTGTGCGATAAACAATTCCTAGGCAATCAAGAATAAGTACATTAATGTATATGAACCGAGGGTATGACAACAGCCAAAAAACAATAAGATGTCTGCAAAGATAAGTATTGTGTTTTTAATTCATAAAAAATATGTAGCTAGTTAAAAACAATAATATACATTCATGTCATCATACATAAATTCACAGTCTACGATGTGTTATGCAATAAAAACTAAGGAATAACATCAATCAAGGTGTACAATCAATGAACACTTAATAATACAAGTAGTAATAGTACTGTTCAGGAAATTACTACAACAAACCTATGAAATAAAAAAATTATATTTAAACAAATATAAAACAACACAACATAACAATTCTTTAATCAGTGTCATATATTGATTATCTTAGTCTAAAATAATCCACAATGTAGTATTATACCATTATAAACTTTAAAACTATAACATTTGATTTTAGAAAAAGTGTTTACACTTATTAATATGCAGACATCAGTTTTTGCAATATTTTATAAACATACCACTCTCTTGATCATATACAGAATTCAAATTACATGAATCAATTTAGGCCGTATCTAGTTAAAGAGCACTCAATCCCTTACAAAAGCAGACTGCAACTTATTATACAATCATGTATATAGACTAAATAGTCTGAATGATGAATTGCTGAAAACTTACAATCTGTGGATGCAATCTAAAGGATGTCAAGAAACACAAGAAATAAGAAAAGAGAAAAGGGAAAGAATAAGAAGAGAAGAAAAAAAGGGGGGAGGAAGAGAAGGGGGAAAGGCAGAACATGGAAGGGATGGTTATTAACCTATGCCAGGATGAAAAAACAGATCTACTTACTAATGGTGATGTACAGCAAGGATATGCTTATAGTGTGTAGTCGCTTAATTTCTTGACTACATACACTGTTCTGGTGATTGTTTCTGAAATATAGAATTATATCAACATTTTAGCCATAATGGTCAGCTTAAACATCAGATGTCCAATTTACTCCCTGAGGATAGAATGTACGGTACTTACTAAAAATCCCAATTGCATTGATACTGGGATCGTAGAGACTGATGTGTGGTATAAAAGATATCATTCATTTATTCTTCTAGCATTTTCCTATTAATAAAAAACAGGAGCATGGATAAGCCTGTCTATTTGGTATAATTTAAGTTAGTGGTCTATATAGTCAGTAAGATATAATTCTACGGTCTGTTTATTCAATTTACGCAAAGGAAGCGTGTCTATATTCATAATATCAAAGCGGCTTACTGTCAGTGTCCTACCATCAATAGCATATACTAAGCTACGATCCGCCCCTGTCGTAGTATTTTGTTTACAGCTAACATCAAAATATCGCATCATATATAGCCATAGTTAAATCTGTGTTACTTATTGTCTCATAGGCTATAGATGCTGAGACTCATTGTTGTGTATATGATGCTTACATAATATGTGTATCAGAACATTCATCATACCTGTATTGGGAACAAAATTCCCTAAAAAGATGTCGATAGGTACGTAGGGGGAATGATGACGTCTACGTTGTGAAAGTATTTGACAGGCGATCGGAGCCAAGTTAAGAAAATGTATAATAATGAAGGCTTGGTCAGTATTATTAAGTGAGTCCAAATTTTGACAGACACATCAAATGCTTCTTACAACGGACCCAAACTAAATCCAATAACCTGCACTCACCTGTTTAAAAATATTCTGGGACCGGCAGAATAAACAATGTTGCTAGCAATCAATAAAGCCGGATATGGGGGAGGAGCTACGCTAGCAACCAAGATGGCTGCATAGGCTCCCGGCTCAGCCGACCTCCGTTCCCCGCCGGATAATCCTGCTACAAATCCTGAATTTACACCCTGCCTCCGGGTGTGTGAACTTTCGTGTTGTACTTTGGAGCGATCCCGGGATTTTTACCAGCTTAGTGGACGGAGTTACGTCGAGTTTTAATTTGGGGCCTACACCAGCTTGTGAGCCGTGGACTCGAGTACTGGCCCAGCCGGGTTTCAGTTGAATAACATCGGCTGTGGGTGATCGACAGGGTCCGGTCCTTGGCTGTGGAGAAATTATTTTGCCCGATTTTGATGGCGGTTGTTGCCCTGACCTACAATTGATGGAGGGTTGACGAGGCACGACTGTGGCTGTGGGCGGAGGCCCCTGACCCGGAGACCCAGTTCCCCGCCGCTGGTGTTTGCCGGTTCGGAGTCTTCGTTTGCGGTACCAGAGCTTGACCTATGGCTGTGATAAGTCCTCGGTCTCCCTCCGTTCCAGTCCGTCCCGAATTTGCCGCTCCCCCGGGGGAACCGGTGCCTCTGGGGGACGCGAACATGGTCGACTCGGAACAATATTCGGTGGGACAGATTGGGTCTGAACCGTCGATTCGGACTGTGCTGGCAGCACTCTGGCCACTACATTCCCATGTGGACTCCATCATTCAGAAAAAGATAGCGGTCCCAATGGGACATGGGCAGGAAGGACCGGACCCTGATTCGTTCCAGTACCCTGTTCGTTCTATACAGCCCACAGAGGTCCCTGTAACGGCAGTGTGCTCTGTGCCACGAGAGGTGTCGGAGCTTCATGGTACTATGATGGCCGACGACCGTGCACTCGATGCTCACTATGGATCTCCAAGCCCGCCATCATTGCCTACTATGTTTGGATCGATTGGTGCTTCCCTTCCGGACACACTAGATGGGAACTATCTCCGGAACGAAACAGTGTTTTTCCCCTCTCCGACACCTTCACAACGATTGCAGGGACAACGTCATCGTGAGCTCTTGTCGATGTGGAACATTGTTGATGCCGACGGAGTTCCCAGTGACTTTACAACTTTGCTTTGTCTCGGAAGGAACTTTATTGAACTGTTTCTGCACACTAACTGTCCTGCGGAGGCGATAGCCTGTCCGAAAGGGGCTTGCAAGACTGATCGGAAGGGTCAAGGTTGAGACTGATTGTTGGGGCTTAGCGCCATGGTTTTTTTTGAAGAGGGTTTCGTCAACATTGTATTTACGGGCGGTCGGGTGGTGTTTATTGTTTCCCCGGTTTCGGTTTAATATTGCTTCTTGATTTAGTCATGTGGTTCATTCTGGGGATCCGTGGTTCTGGCGGGGGGAGTGGGGACTGGGGGCCCGTCCTGAGATGTCCTCCTCCACAATTACTTTTTGTAGTATTAGTTAGATGGGGCGACAGGCACACTGCTAGTTGGGGATAGGCGCAAGCCTTATGCAGGGGTGCAGGGAGGGGGGTTGGGTGTTCGTCTAGTTAGTATTTGTAGTTTTTGTGTTTAAAATCCTTTATAATCCTGATATGGGTGGTCTCATTGCGGCGCGCATTAGTGTTTTGGGGTGGATGGGTTCTGGTGTAGGTATTATTGCAAAACTCAGTCAGTGGTGACGTAACAGATGGTTGTATTCGGGATGTGGCTGTAGCCTTGTATCATTTCACTGCGATAACCTCCCCCCTCCCTCCTATTTTGGTCTGCTGCTCAATATTTATCCTGTTTCCGGGGAGGTGGGGTTTGGGGTGGGCATTTGTCTGGTTATCCTGAATGTAGTGCGGCCACATCCCTGGTGTAGGTGCTGCGTACGCTTTATTGATGGTTCTTCGTTCATTAGGCCCTGTATGTATACTGCTTATCCTTCATTTCGCGTTGTAAATCACCTGTTATTTGTTTCTTTTTGTCTAAAAAATAATAAAAATATATATAAAAATAAAAATAAAGCCGGATATGGCCGATAGATGGGTCCTTGCTTGTATATATATTAAAAATTATTGCCGCTGTAAATAAAAAAGAAAAACACAGATCTATGAACACCTACATCTATTCAGACGTTTTCATGTCTGCTGTCATATGTAGTGGTCTATCAAGTTCGCGGCAATACCCACAGTGAGATTTTCTGCAGTGAGGCCACGTTAATTCACCTCGTCGCAAGCTGGATATGGCCGGTAATAAATCTACTCTGTTAGCAGAGGTAGTGCTGCAAATTAAAAGAAATAGATAGCCCGTGAGACACTAAATATATCAGGACTCTCTCCTGTCACCCCTCACATATGATACTCGGAAGAGATCACCAAAATACCTACATAGAGAAGTATAATGTTGGGTTCCGCTTGGATGGCTGCCCGATGTCGGCGTCTGACGTCACGGGATACAGAGGTCAAACAATCTAGGTAATGGTGCAGTCGGTTTAAATACTGAATGTCAATTGGTGGGGGCATACCATGTGATTCAGAAAGAACGGCGCCGCCCTTAAACGTCAAAAAACACCGATACCCAACAGAAAATCTGTAGGTCTATTTCTGTATGTAGTGTGTTCGGACACAAACATGTAACTCATCGTCTTTTCGTTAATGATATAATTATTTACCTTTTTGATCTGATGCTTCTGTGTGTTTTATAGTCATATAGACATAGACAACAATCTCGCAATGGCGAGAAACTGGCATCCATTATACTAATAATTGTAGAGCTTTCTTTTATCACGAATATTTAAACATTAGGCATTATATTAATGTTGAGAACGGCAATGGAGTTATATTATCATCTTCTTTTATTCTTAACGTTCTAGCTCCAGGAAAAACAAGACAAACCTGAAACTAGATATAGATCTAATATCATCTGACCTCACATTGGTCCCTGAATATGGCTAATAGCAAATAGAGACACCCATATTCCCTTTGATACTGACAGATAATTGTATTATGGATCACTTATGATTTCTCGTAAAGAGCCAGAAGTGACATGTGACCCGACCCATTATATAGGGCTGCATACGTTATGTCGATAAACAAAAAGGGGGGGTTTTACCATAGTCTAGGAGTAAGGCTAAAATGTAGGAGAGTAGGGTCTGCTATCCTATGGTCACCCCAAATTTTTGTTTTTTGCTTCACTGGTTTTCGACTACTGAGGCTGTGGGCCTGCTGATCAGACCCCCAGCCTGCTGTTCTCTCACTAAATTAATGATACATGTGCTATAGGCACATACCACAATTGGAAATGGACTCCTTGTCAGCCCCTGTATAATGCACTATAGGTGCCCAGGGCATAGGGGCCACCAAGGCCTACCAGGGGCTGCAGCATATCTTTTGCCACCCCTGGCTGGTTCTTAAATTGACACAACTGGCTGATCACTCAGCTGGGGTAAGGTGGTGTAAGCACCCCTTACTTAGATATAGTATACCTATATCTACACCTATATCTGGACACATATTAACCTGTGAGCCACTCCTATGGAAGGCCTCATCAATCCTGGAGGCAGAGTGCGTGGTTTTATGTGAGATGGAGCTCTAGCATGAGCTGAGCCTGTCTGCAGCGGTCGGGAACAACTCCCTAAGCTGTTTCAGGATAATGCCATACCATATACTCTTAAGTGCATTATAATCCTCGCGGTTATATAGCAACTTTGGTTTGGCTTTATCAAAACATGTCGTGTAAGGTGTCATACGATTTGGAATACTATCCCCTCGCCAGTTCTGGCGACGGGGATAGCATTCCACCCCTCTAGAGGGGTAAGACATGTTACTTTACTTAAATGCGGTTAATTTCTAAAAGGACCTTGGATCCACAAAATGGATGCCTCTGCCACAGACACGAGTCTGACCCCCTGAAGCTGACCGAAACTCAGCCAAATGGGGCCTGGACAAAGGGTTTCCTGTCGCAGGGAGGTGTTACACCCCCCCCAGACAGGAGATAGTGGATTGTAGCAGGGAGGTTTGAAAGAAACCAGACACTGCTTGGGGCGCACAAGGCTGCCCCTTGCATAATCCGGCCAAACCGGTTCTGGGGCACTCCAGCCCTCGTGCCAGGGCGGCCTGGATCAAAGGAAGGGGGTGTATCCACCCACTTCCTGGGTCCCACCCATAGGAGGGGACCTAGCAGGTAATCCAGCCCCCAAAATTAGTTTAAGACTGGGAGCAGTGCCAATGCACTTCAGATTATCCTGATGAAACATAAGAAACGAAACTCTGGACCCTTCGACATCCTACTCGACGTAGAAGCCCGAAGAATCTCCCTTGTGGTCAAGGAGTGACCACCCTCTGCAAACCGGCACCATCCAGCCATCGACGTCTGCTTTGTCGCAGTTCCCGCCGGAACTCGAGCGACAGAGATCGACGAGATCAAGCTTGCCTGCCTTCTAACAGCCCGATCCACAGTCCCTGCAGAGCTGAGACCCGAGGAGGGGACCGGAAGCGGGGGCACGCCATCTTGGAAAGACCACGAGACGCTGACCGTGCAGCCCACGAGTGACCCTCGAAGCTGTACACCGGGGTTTGAGAAGCCCCAACCCTGAGCCACACTTGCACCGAAGTTCAGCCCTCCAACTCGACGAGTGCTGCGTGGGGCCCTTCTGCTTCTTTTGGCTCAACGCGTTGGCCCGGTCACTTGCCAGCCGGCTTGTGGCCCCTGTGCCGACGAAACTTGAAATTTGAACTGCGATTCTGGTTGCTCCAGATTTGCACCAGCTCCCCTGAAAAGGAGCCCCCACTCTGACCCTCCTGGTTCGAGTGAGAAGCAATCTCCCGGTTCCGCGTGGATTGCTTTTGCCAAGTGTTGTTTGCTCCAATCTTGAAGCCGACAGCGCCGACGGCGAGAGCCTGCGTGGGACAGATCGTGACCTGCTCCTGGACGTCGTAGATGCCCCAGAGCCCACGTGACAGCGGAGAGAAGCTCCTCGACGACCACCTGATTGCGCCCGACATTGCCTGGTTCCGTCCTGGTTCCACCCTGGTCACTGCTGAGTGACCCAGACTCTGTCCCCTCTGCTTTCAGGTACTTTTCGACTTGAGTCCACCCTTGGACTCCACCGGACACTTCTCTTTCACCCCGCCTGCAGCCCTTTCAGCTTCAAGCACCCAGAGCCTGCGTGACGAAACCCGACTCAACTTCGACCCTGTGCACCCGCGTCCTGTGGGTGAGGTAACTTTGCTCCGCCGGTGTTCCCACACTGGTACACATCTCTAGGGTCTGTGTCTTAAGTTTTGTTCCTCTAGGTTCAGCGGAAGTGTCCTTAAACTTTAACTTTACAACTTTTACGCACCATTGGTTAACATTGGTGCATGCGTGCGCTTTCTGCACTGCACCCGAATCCCGCGGGCTTTTCCCGACTTCAGCATTGCTTGTCCCGACTGCTCCCAGCGATTCCCTAGGCCCTAGGCCTAACCACTGTTCGATTGGTATCTCTTATACCACTTGTTTAGTATATGGTTTGAGTGGCCCCCCGCCCTCATCCATATTTGTGCAACTTTATATGTTTAAACTGTGCTTTTGATTTAACGCTTGTGCCCCTTTATTCATAAAGAATACTGGGGATTGTTTTTAGTAATAAATACATATATTTTTATAATATATACTTGTGTGGTGTCCTTTCATTTGATATTACAGGATTGTATGTGGTAAAACAGCTCGCTTAACACGACCTCTTAAGTTAAGCCTTTAGGCTGCTTAGTCCATGCTACCCCTAGGATAGCTTGTCTAATAAGGTTGACTTACAACCAGACACCATAAGGGATTGTTTGGTCTGATAACCGGTGGTTCCAGAATTGGAAACATCACCTATCAGGCCAACTTCTCACATTGGTGAGCAGCGATGCGGATTTGAGCTTGCTGTTGTTTTACCATTGCAATCTTTTATCAAATTGAAAGATCACATCAAGTACCTCTAGGTACATATAAATCAAAAGCTTAGCATATTTAAGTTCTACTGAACTTAGTAGTTGTAGATTAAAGGGATTAGCACACCCTGACTACAACTCACTAGCAAGGTACAGTAGGGAAACACTTAGTGTAGGTAGGTGCATCACTTACACCACACTAGAGTCATGTCTGACACAGGAAAAGCCTCAGGGTCTGTTCCTGTGACAGTTGACCTTACCAAGGCAACTTCCAGTTATGACAAACTAACCCACAAAGACTTGGTTGCCTTGTGCATCTCAAGAGGGTTAAAAAGGGGCAGAAGTCCCACCAGTCCTTCCCTGATAGCCATTTTAGAACAGGATGACTTAGAAAAGGCGAATGCAGTTCCCTTAGAGTCAGGAGATGGAGTGAACCCCCCTGTAACTGATACCCCTCCAGAGGAAGAAGAAGAGGAGGAAGAGGAGGAGGAGGAGGACTCAGATGTAGAGGACCCAGAGAAACAGGATCAGAGGGGTAGCCAGGTCCTAGTTGCCAGGCTTAACCAGGCCAACTTAGACCTACTGGGAAATGGAGAGGGCCAGCACCTCCCCAGATCCCACCATGTCATTCTCCCAGGCAACAGAAGAGTGAGATCTCCCTCAGGGGACTCTCATATTTCTAGTGCCTCAAGAGAATCTCAGAGAGGTATGACTGCCTCTCAGAAGATAGAGCATAGGGCCAGAATGAGGGCTGTCAAACTCCAAATAGAGAGGGAGGAGGTAGCCTTGGCTCAAGCTAGACTTGCCTTGGCAAGAGAGCAGAAATTGTGTGGCTTAGATGCCACTGGTGGCAGCAATATTCCTAGAGAAAAAGACAGGAGCTATGATAATAGAAACCTGACAAAAATTGTGGCCCCCTACAAGGAAGGGGATGACATCCACAAATGGATGACTGCTCTTGAGAGAGCCTGCATGGTACAGCAGGTTCCTCAGGATCAGTGGGCTGCAATTTTATGGTACTCCTTTTCAGAGAAAGGGAGGGACAGGCTCCTCACAGTTAGACCTGAGGATGCCAAAAACTACTCTGTCTTGAAGAGTGCTCTTATTGAAGGGTTTGGCCTAACCACTGAGCAATACAGGTTGTTGTTCAGAGACACCCAAAAAGCACAGACTCAAGACTGGACTGATTTCGTAGATTGTGCCACTAAGGCTCTGGAGGGTTGGTTGCAGGGAAGTAAAGTTTCAGACTATACAGGATTGTACAATCTTATCATGAGAGAACAGATCCTTAATAACTGTACAAACCAGCTGTTGCATCAATACCTTATTGACTCTGATCTGACCTCTCCCCAAGAATTGGGAAAGAAGGCAGACAAATGGGTCAGAACAAGGATTAAGCAGAAACCCCAGAACCAAGGTGGTGACCAGAAGAAAACAGACCAGAAGGGTGGAAATCAGAAAGATAAAGAAAAAGACCAGAAGTCTTCAGGCCCCCAAACTAATAGTAAGGAGGGTGGTTCCCAAAATGGAAACAAGAAGAAGAAGAATAATGGCCCAAAGAAACCTTGGTGTAATACCTGCAAATCAGTTTCACACTGGGGCAGTGAATGCACCAAGACAAATCCAGTCCCCACCACTGCAGCTCCTAAAGCAACTGCACCCCCTAGTACAGTCAGCAGTGGTGGAACACAGCCAAAGGGTGTAGTAGGGTTGACCCTGGGTACTGAAGTAGGATCTGGCCTAGTCAGAATCCCTACTCAGGCAGTTCTCCTATATGATGTGGACTTAACTTTGTCCACTACAGTAAGCCCCAGTAACCTGGGCAAATATAGGCAGACGCCTTTAATTAATGAGAAACTGGCTCAGGCCTACAGGGACACATGTGCCAGTGTCACAATGGTGACACCTGACTTTGTGGACCCTGGACAGATTGTACTAGGTGAAAGTTACCTAGTGACCAATGCCAGCAACTCCACTACTTCCCATAGTGTGGCAGTTGTGAACTTCTCCTGGGGAGGGGTAGATGGCCTAAAGAAGGTTGTTGTGAGTGCAGACCTCCCAGTAGACTGTCTGTTAGGCAATGATCTTGAAAGCTCAGTTTGGTCAGAAGTGGAGTACAGGACTCATGCAGAAATGCTAGGGATTTCAGCTCATGTCCTTGCAGTGACAAGGTCTCAGGCTAAGAAGTGCCTTCCTGAACCAGTGGTGGATCTTGGAACAATAGACCAACCACAACCCAAGAGAAGGAGCAAGAGAGGAAAGGCTGAGCCTTCCATCTTGCCCCAGGTTGAGGATCAAGTTTCAGAGGAAACTGATTCTGCAGTCCAAGAGGAGACTGTCTCTGAGGAATTTGAACCTGACCAGGTTGAGTTTCTGGGGACAGGGGGGCCCTCAAGGGCAGACCTGAGGCAGGCTCAACTAGATTGCCCTTCCCTTGAACCCCTCAGACAGCAGGCTGCTGCTGAGGCTGCTGGGGATGCCCAAGGTACCCATACTGTGTATTGGGATGATGGACTCCTTTACTCAGAGGCTAGAGACCCCAAGCCTGGTACAGCCAGGAGGTTGGTTATACCTCTGAAGTTTAGGGGCTTCCTCCTTACCTTGGCCCATGATATTCCCCTTGCAGGACACTTAGGCCAGAACAAGACGTGGGACAGGCTTGTTTCACACTTTCACTGGCCTCATATGTCAGAAAATGTCAAGGAGTTTTGTCGCTCCTGTGTCACTTGCCAAGCCAGTGGTAAGTCAGGTGGCACAACAAAGGCCCCCCTCATACCACTACCTGTGGTGGGGGTACCCTTTGAAAGAGTTGGAATAGATATTGTGGGTCCCATGGATCCTCAAACAGCATCTGGAAACAGATTTATACTGGTGGTAGTGGATCATGCCACCAGGTATCCAGAGGCTATTCCCCTGAGGACCACCACAGCACCTGTGGTGGCAAAAGCCCTCATTGCAGTTTTCTCAAGAGTGGGCTTTCCAAAGGAGGTACTATCAGATAGGGGCACAAATTTTATGTCTAGCTATCTGAAGGCAATGTGGAAGGAGTGTGGAGTAAACTACAAGTTTACCACACCCTATCACCCACAGTGCAATGGGCTTGTGGAGAGATTCAACAAGACCCTGAAGGGAATGATAAAAGGATTACCAGAGAAGCTTAGGCGGAAATGGGACATTCTTTTACCCTGCTTGCTCTTTGCTTACAGAGAGGTCCCACAGAAGGGGGTTGGCTACAGCCCTTTTGAACTTTTGTTTGGCCACCCTGTGAGGGGTCCATTGTGTTTGGTGAAGGAAGGATGGGAGTTACCTCTCAAAAAGCCCAAACTAGACATTGTGGACTATGTACTTGGTCTCCGCTCCAGGATGGCTGAATACATGGAGAGAGCATCCAAAAACCTGGAGGCCAGCCAAGAATTACAAAAAGCTTGGCATGACCAAAAGGCTGTACTGGTAGAGTTCCAACCAGGACAAAAGGTGTGGGTACTGGAGCCCGTGGCCCCAGCAGCACTCCAGGACAAATGGAGTGGACCCTATCCTATCATAGAGAAAAAGGGAGAAGTCACCTATCTCGTTGACTTGGGAACCCCTAGGAGCCCTCACAGGGTAATCCATGTGAATCGTTTGAAAGCATTTGTGGACAGGGAGGACATGAGCTTGCTCATGGCCACAGATGGGGATCAGGAGGAAGAGAGTGACCCTCTCCCAGACCTGCTTTCTCAGAACCCTGATGATGATTCAGTTGATGGAGTAGCCTTGGCGGGCAGCCTCACTGACCAGCAACAGATGGACTGCAGACAAGTTTTGCAAGCCCACAGGCATTTGTTTTCACTCACACCCAGCCAGACTAACTGGTGCACCCATGAGGTGGACACTGGTGACAGTCTGCCTGTGAAGAATAAGATCTACAGGCAACCTGACCATGTCAGGGATTGCATCAAGGCTGAGGTGCAAAAGATGTTGGAGCTTGGAGTGATTGAGCCATCAGAGAGCCCATGGGCCAGCCCAGTAGTCCTTGTGCCAAAACCTCATACCCAAGATGGAAAGAGAGAAATGAGATTTTGCGTGGACTACAGGGGTCTCAATGCTGTCACTAGGACAGATGCTCACCCCATTCCAAGAGCAGATGAGCTCATTGACAGATTGGCTTCTGCCAAGTTTCTGAGCACATTTGACTTGACAGCTGGCTACTGGCAAATCAGACTAGCTGAGGAGTCAAAAGCCAAAACAGCATTCTCTACCCCTAGTGGACATTATCAGTTTGTGGTAATGCCCTTTGGTTTGAAGAATGCACCTGCCACTTTCCAAAGGTAGGTGAACCAAGTCCTTGCTGGGTTGGATGACTTTTGTGCAGCATATCTAGATGATATTGCTGTCTTTAGCTCCACCTGGGAGGATCACCTGATCCACCTGAAGAAGGTTTTGGAGGCTCTGCAAAAGGCAGGCCTAACTATCAAGGCTACTAAGTGCCAGATAGGGCAGAGTAAGGTTGTGTACCTGGGCCACCTAGTAGGCGGGGGTCAGGTTCAGCCACTGGAGAGCAAAATCCAGACCATACAGGACTGGGCTCCTCCAGTTACCCAGACACAAGTCAGAGCCTTCTTGGGCCTGACTGGGTATTACAGAAAGTTTGTGAAAAACTATGGGTCTATAGTGACACCATTAAATGACTTGACATCCAAGAAGATGCCAAAAAAGGTTCAGTGGACAGTTAGCTGTCAAAAGGCATTTGATGACCTGAAGAAGGCCATGTGCTCTGCACCTATCCTTAAGAGTCCTGACTACTCCAAACAGTTCATTGTACAGACAGATGCTTCTGAGTTGGGAGTGGGAGCTGTGCTCTCACAACTTAATCAAGATGGTCAAGACCAGCCCATTGCTTTTATTAGCAGAAGGCTGACCCCCAGAGAGAAACGTTGGTCAGCCATTGAGAGGGAGGCCTTTGCTGTGGTTTGGGCCCTGAAGAAGTTGAGGTCCTACTTGTTTGGAACTCACTTCCTAGTTCAGACAGACCATAAGCCCCTCTTGTGGCTCAATCAGATGAAGGGTGAAAATCCCAAACTGCTCAGGTGGTCCATTTCCCTACAGGGGATGGACTTTACAGTGGAGCACCACCCAGGGACTGACCATGGTAATGCAGATGGTCTCTCCAGGTACTTCCACTTAGAACATGAAGACTTATCTGGTCAAGGTTAGTTTAATGTCCCTGCGTTTGGGGGGGGGGGGGGGTTGTGTAGGAGAGTAGGGTCTGCTATCCTATGGTCACCCCAAATTTTTGCTTTTTGCTTCACTGGTTTTCGACTACTGAGGCTGTGGGCCTGCTGATCAGACCCCCAGCCTGCTGTTCTCTCACTAAATTAATGATACATGTACTATAGGCACATACCACAATTGGAAATGGACTCCTTGTCAGCCCCTGTATAATGCACTATAGGTGCCCAGGGCATAGGGGCCACCAAGGCCTACCAGGGGCTGCAGCATATCTTTTGCCACCCCTGGCTGGTTCTTAAATTGACACAACTGGCTGATCACTCAGCTGGGGTAAGGTGGTGTAAGCACCCCTTACTTAGATATAGTATACCTATATCTACACCTATATCTGGACACATATTAACCTGTGAGCCACTCCTATGGAAGGCCTCATCAATCCTGGAGGCAGAGTGCGTGGTTTTATGTGAGATGGAGCTCTAGCATGAGCTGAGCCTGTCTGCAGCGGTCGGGAACAACTCCCTAAGCTGTTTCAGGATAATGCCATACCATATACTCTTAAGTGCATTATAATCCTCGCGGTTATATAGCAACTTTGGTTTGGCTTTATCAAAACATGTCGTGTAAGGTGTCATACGATTTGGAATACTATCCCCTCGCCAGTTCTGGCGACGGGGATAGCATTCCACCCCTCTAGAGGGGTAAGACATGTTACTTTACTTAAATGCAGTTAATTTCTAAAAGGACCTTGGATCCACAAAATGGATGCCTCTGCCACAGACACGAGTCTGACCCCCTGAAGCTGACCGAAACTCAGCCAAATGGGGCCTGGACAAAGGGTTTCCTGTCGCAGGGAGGTGTTACACCCCCCCAGACAGGAGATAGTGGATTGTAGCAGGGAGGTTTGAAAGAAACCAGACACTGCTTGGGGCGCACAAGGCTGCCCCTTGCATAATCCGGCCAAACCGGTTCTGGGGCACTCCAGCCCTCGTGCCAGGGCGGCCTGGATCAAAGGAAGGGGGTGTATCCACCCACTTCCTGGGTCCCACCCATAGGAGGGGACCTAGCAGGTAATCCAGCCCCCAAAATTAGTTTAAGACTGGGAGCAGTGCCAATGCACTTCAGATTATCCTGATGAAACATAAGAAACGAAACTCTGGACCCTTCGACATCCTACTCGACGTAGAAGCCCGAAGAATCTCCCTTGTGGTCAAGGAGTGACCACCCTGTGCAAACAGGCACCATCCAGCCATCGACGTCTGCTTTGTCGCAGTTCCCGCCGGAACTCGAGCGACAGAGATCGACGAGATCAAGCTTGCCTGCCTTCTAACAGCCCGATCCACAGTCCCTGCAGAGCTGAGACCCGTGGAGGCGACCGGAAGCGTGGGGCACGCCATCTTGGAAAGACCACGAGACGCTGACCGTGCAGCCCACGAGTGACCCTCGAAGCTGTACACCGGGGTTTGAGAAGCCCCAACCCTGAGCCACACTTGCACCGAAGTTCAGCCCTCCACACTCGACGAGTGCTGCGTGGGGCCCTTCTGCTTTTTTTGGCTCAACGTGTTGGCCCGGTCACTTGCCAGCCGGCTTGTGGCCCCTGTGCCGACGAAACTTGAAATTCGACCTGCGATTCTGGTTGCTCCAGATTTGCACCAGCTCCCCTGAAAAGGAGCCCCCACTCTGACCCTCCTGGTTCGAGTGAGAAGCAATCTCCCGGTTCCGCGTGGATTGCTTTTGCCAAGTGTTGTTTGCTCCAATCTTGAAGCCGACAGCGCCGACGGCGAGAGCCTGCGTGGGACAGATCGTGACCTGCTCCTGGACGTCGTAGATGCCCCAGAGCCCACGTGACAGCGGAGAGAAGCTCCTCGACGACCACCTGATTGCGCCCGACATTGCCTGTTTCCGTCCTGGTTCCACCCTGGTCACTGCTGAGTGACCCAGACTCTGTCCCCTCTGCTTTCAGGTACTTTTCGACTTGAGTCCACCCTTGGACTCCACCGGACACTTCTCTTTCACCCCGCCTGCAGCCCTTTCAGCTTCAAGCACCCAGAGCCTGCGTGACGAAACCCGACTCAACTTCGACCCTGTGCACCCGCGTCCTGTGGGTGAGGTAACTTTGCTCCGCCGGTGTTCCCACACTGGTACACATCTCTAGGGTCTGTGTCTTAAGTTTTGTTCCTCTAGGTTCAGCGGAAGTGTCCTTAAACTTTAACTTTACAACTTTTACGCACCATTGGTTAACATTGGTGCATGCGTGCGCTTTCTGCACTGCACTCGAATCCCGCGGGCTTTTCCCGACTTCAGCATTGCTTGTCCCGACTGCTCCCAGCGATTCCCTAGGCCCTAGGCCTAACCACTGTTCGATTGGTATCTCTTATACCACTTGTTTAGTATATGGTTTGAGTGGCCCCCCGCCCTCATCCATATTTGTGCAACTTTATACGTTTAAACTGTGCTTTTGATTTAACGCTTGTGCCCCTTTATTCATAAAGAATACTGGGGATTGTTTTTAGTAATAAATACATATATTTTTATAATATATACTTGTGTGGTGTCCTTTCATTTGATATTACAGGATTGTATGTGGTAAAACAGCTCGCTTAACACGACCTCTTAAGTTAAGCCTTTAGGCTGCTTAGTCCATGCTACCCCTAGGATAGCTTGTCTAATAATGTTGACTTACAACCAGACACCATAAGGGATTGTTTGGTCTGATAACCGGTGGTTCCAGAATTGGAAACATCACCTATCAGGCCAACTTCTCACATAAAATTACCTATAACACATATCCAATTTGGTATTATGAACAAAATTAAAACAATTATTCATTCTGTATTGCTGCTAGAAATTATCGGGAGTGTTCAGGTGGCCAAACCATATTCTCCACTTTGAGTGCTGCATGATCACTACAATTTACTAGGTACCATAGGTATATATCCTATAACTAAATCAATGCATTCTCCCAAGGGATTTCACTGTTGAGACCCCTTCTATATGTATCAAGTGAGAAAATCCAAAATACTTCTCTCTTCTTTCGGATCTTGTCACCCCCTTTATTATCTGGGGTTCTGATTTTTTCCAGAATCCTCCATTTGAAATCATCTGGTCTATGGTTTTTATCAATAAAATGTTTCACCATAGGTGAAAAGAGCTTCTTAGTGCGGATCGCCAAATGATGTTCAGTAAGCCGAGTTTGGATAGGTCTGGATGTTTCACCCACATATCCTAATGCGCATGGGCAAAGGATAAAGTAGATAACATTTGAGGTTTTGCAATTCCACATTTCTGTGGCACGTGTACTGTATTCATTATGGATAAAGGCTTCTTCTTCTAGAATGGAACTACATAATTTACAATGGAACATTTCTTTGTTCCCTTGATTGATATATCACTGTCAATCGATCTTTGGATAAAGTTCGCAGTCTTATTGGTACCCTCAAATCGAGAATGTACAACTAAGTCTTTCAAATTCCTGTTGCGCCGATGGGCGAACAGGGGTTTCTTTAGTTTGAGCCGGGCAAGTATAGTTGTTTGTACAAATGAAGCAGCCTCTCGAGCTGCCTGACGCGTTTCGAATTTCTTCTTTCTCAAAGGCTCCCAACGAGAGGTGTGTGCTTGTCTCTTCCTCCCACTGCATTTGTAAAATCACGCCCTGTAAGGGACTACTTTCATCTCTTGGCATTATGGGAGTTGGAGTGTCTTATGTCTTTTCCATCTTGCGCACAAATGACTGCGTGATGAAGCCCAACAGTGGGCCCCTGCAACCGTACATGTCCTTAATCCTGCTGTGCTTCCCCGTATATGAGGTAGGTGAATCCATTACCACGCGGCCCCCTAAGCATTCTAGGGTGGTGCATCCTCAGCGGCTGAGCAACCGCTTTTATATAACAAACACAGGTATCTCACACGAGAAGCACGCGGGAAAAAAACAAGGTTACCAGCCTTTATTGAAGAGGTTCGGGCAAGTATAGTTATTGGTAAAAATGAAGCCGCATCTCGAGCTGCCTGACGCGTTTCGAATTTCTTCTTTCTCAAAGGCTCCCAACGAGAGGTGTGTGCTTGTCTCTTCCTCCCACTGCATTTGTAAAATCACGCCCTGTATGGGACTACTTTCATCTCTTGGCATTATGGGAGTTGGAGTGTCTTATGTCTTTTCCATCTTGCGCTCAAATGACTGCGTGATGAAGCCCAACAGTGGGCCCCTGCAACCGTACATGTCCTTAATCCTGCTGTGCTTCCTCGCATATGATATGAGGTAAGTGAATCCATTACCATGCGGCCCCCTAAGCATTCTGGGGGGGTGCATCCTCAGCGGCTGAGCAACCGCTTTTATATAACAAACACAGGTATCTCACACGAGAAGCACGCGGGAAACACACAAGGTTACCAGCCTTTATTGAAGAGGTACGGGCAAGTATAGTTGTTGGTAAAAATGAAGCCGCCTCTCGAGCTGCCTGACGCGTTTAGAATTTCTTCTTTCTCAAAGGCTCCCAACGAGAGGTGTGTGCTTGTCTCTTCCTCCCACTGCATTTGTAAAATCACGCCCTGTATGGGACTACTTTCATCTCTTGGCATTATGGGAGTTGGAGTGTCTTATGTCTTTTCCATCTTGCACCCAAATGACTGCGTGATGAAGCCCAACAGTAGGCCCCTGCAACCGTACATGTCCTTAATCCTGCTGTGCTTCCCCGCATATGAGGTAGGTGAATCCATTACCACGCGGCCCCCTAAGCATTCTGGGGTGGTGCATCCTCAGCGGCTGAGCAACCGCTTTTATATAACAAACACAGGTATCTCACACGCTCATATGCAGTGAAGCACAGCAGGATTTAGGACATGTACGGTTGCAGGGGCCCACTGTTGGGCTTCATCACGCAGTCATTTGTGCGCAAGATGGAAAAGACATAAGACACTCCAACTCCCATAATGCCAAGAGATGAAAGTAGTCCCATACAGGGCGTGATTTTACAAATGCAGTGGGAGGAAGAGACAAGCACACACCTCTCGTTGGGAGCCTTTGAGAAAGAAGAAATTAGAAACGCGTCAGGCAGCTCGAGAGGCTGCTTCATTTTTACCAACAACTATACTTGCCCGTACCTCTTCAATAAAGGCTGGTAGCCTTGTGTGTTTCCCGCGTGCTTCTCGTGTGAGATACCTGTGTTTGATATATAAAAGCGGTTGCTCAGCCGCTGAGGATGCACCACCCCAGAATGCTTAGGGGGCAGCGTGGTAACGGATTCACCTACCTCATATGCGGGGAAGCACAGCAGGATTAAGGACATGTACGGTTGCAGGGGCCCACTGTTGGGCTTCATCACGCAGTCATTTGTGCGCAAGATGGAAAAGACATAAGACACTCCAACTCCCATAATGCCAAGAGATGAAAGTAGTCCCATACAGGGCGTGATTTTACAAATGCAGTGGGAGGAAGAGACAAGCACACACCTCTCGTTGGTAGCCTTTGAGAAAGAAGAAATTAGAAACGCGTCAGGCAGCTCGAGAGGCTGCTTCATTTTTACCAACAACTATACTTGCCCGTACCTCTTCAATAAAGGCTGGTAGCCTTGTGTGTTTCCCGCGTGCTTCTCGTGTGAGATACCTGTGTTTGTTATATAAAAGCGGTTGCTCAGCCGCTGAGGATGCACCACCCCAGAATGCTTAGGGGGCCGCGTGGTAATGGATTCACCTACCTCATATGCGGGGAAGCACAGCAGGATTAAGGACATGTACGGTTGCAGGGGCCCACTGTTGGGCTTCATCACGCAGTCATTTGTGCGCAAGATGGAAAAGACATAAGACACTCCAACTCCCATAATGCCAAGAGATGAAAGTAGTCTCATACAGGGCGTGATTTTACAAATGCAGTGGGAGGAAGAGACAAGCACACACCTCTCGTTGGGAGCCTTTGAGAAAGAAGAAATTCGAAACGCGTCACGCAGCTCGAGAGGCTGCTTCATTTTTACCAACAACTATACTTGCCCGTACCTCTTCAATAAAGGCTGATAACCTTGTGTGTTTCCCGCGTGCTTCTTGTGTGAGATACCTGTGTTTGTTATATATATCTATATATATATATATATATATATATATATCAAATACAACGTTTCCCATCAGGAAAGGACAACGCCATTTGGGGTGTATTCATAATCTTTTATTTGGCTTCTTGTCGAACGCGTTTCGGGGCTCTTAGCTCCTTGCTCACCGACAAGTGAGCTACACGAAAACGCCACTTTAAAATCATTTCAGTTCTGTGTCACGTGACCACCACCCAAGTGTAAATAGTGAAAAAAAGACTATGTTACAGCTTAGACTAGCGCAATGACCATTCCCTCGTAATGCATCGATATTACAAATTAATCATAGTAACACATTGTCCCTTGTGCAATTCAAAATTAAATATCGCAAATAATTAAATTTACAATATTTACATAAACTTTGAAGGCCCCAATTGCCATGATTACCACTACTGCCATTGCTGTGTCGAGTCTTCAAGCCACATGATTTTAGACTAATTTCGTCTTAAACCTGCCGAGCTGACCACATGATTGAAAATGTTCATGACCTGTATCCAGTTATTACTTAACTGTGTGTCCGTAGATAACTGTACATATATACAAATATATACACATATACAGAAATATACAGCCTGCAAATACTTCCCTTGTGGGCAATGTAGGTCGCCATACAAAACATTCCTTTTAATAAAATTGTGTTTGTCGTTATATGGACAATAGTCACTCGGTATAAGGTCACAGCATATGGCATAACTAATTACAAATTTCATACCACGGGATAATTAGTAGTAAAGCCCAAGTGGGCATTTGCCTCAAAGGGCCTACTGGAACTGTTGCTTTTGCGTCTATCTAATTACAAACTACCTACTCTACCTTGTGTGACACGTGATCATCCTATTTACAAATTCAAAAAAGCTTACTTAATACCTTTATTTACAATATTGCTTCCTCTAAGTGCGTGTAAAGATCTTCTTCCACATTCAGACCTTCAGGATATTTCGAATTCAGTTCTATAATATAGCGGGACTCAAGTTTTCTCAATTTCTTAACTCTACTGCCACCGCGTTTATCTACTGGCACCGCATCAATCACATATTAAGTCAAACCCTTACTGTCCTTATCATGAAATCTCTCAAAATGCAGAGCAACAGGGTATGTTCGATCCCCGTTTTTAATTGCTCTAAAGTGCTGGAGCACCCTTTTATGTGCTTTCAGGAACCCTTTCTGTTTATCAAGCCATGTAGTTTTTGCTGGTGCTGATTTCATGGTATTCCTTACCAATAACTGTTTGAAAGATTTCACTCTTCGAAAGATTTACTGTGGTTTCTGTGGTACAACTTTACCTAAAGTAGGGTCATTCCTTATTATGTGCCAATGCTTACAGATAATATCTCTTAATCTATGTTGTTGGGCACTGAACTTGGTAATGAACCTACACTGGATACCCTGGTCTGACTTGTCGTTTTGCTGTGCAATGTAATTTTTCTTATCAAACAAGATCTCTTCCTTTTTCTTTTTCTCCACTTTGATCATAGCTTCAGCTATCCATTTTTTAGGGTACCCTTACCTTCTGAACCTATCACGCAAATGTGCAAGTTCTTTTTTACTTTAATCTTTATCACTACAATTGCGTTTAATCCTCAAACATTCCCCATAGGGAATACTTCTTTTGAGATTGATAGGATGGAAGCTGGTCGCATGTAGCAACGTATTACCTGCTGTAGGTTTTCTATACAGTTTCGTTGCTACCTTGCCATTCTGGATGTAAACTGTTAGGTACAAGAAATTTACACTATCCTTACTAATCTCACTGGTGAAACTGAGATTAAGGTCATTCTGTTGAATTTTCTTAATGAAGAGTTTAGTCTCATTCTTTCATCCTTTCCATACCAGAAATAAGTCGTCAATGTAACGACTCCAATGCGTTATATTATGCTCCCATTCTGCTTGGAACTGCGTCTGGATCACGTGCTCCTCCCGCCAGCCCATATGCAAATTAGCATAGCTGGGGGCGAAGCAGGTGCTATATATCTCAACCAAAAACCTGGGATTAATCCTGGCTTGCCCACTTTACAAAATTGTGTGGTCCTAGGCAATTGTTTATACTTTCTCTCCTTTTTAGGTCTCAGCTGAGCCAGCGCGTATGCGCTGCTCTGCAAGGCTTTTAGTAAGGGCTTTTAAACTCTGAAGTCAAGCTTGTTCGTGTGCTTTTTCTTAATCTCCCGCAGTTGGCCTTTGCATGCGTCTTTCTAAGAAAGACAGCACGCAATTGGCCCAAGGCGGGTGCATTCCCCGCCTTCTTTATCCTCTTGCCTAGGGTGCTTGAGAGCGAGCATCAGTGCCATCTGTTTCCAATTATCGCGCCCGCGTCTCTCGTTCGCGTTAGTTGGAAACAGATGGAGCTCGTGCTGGCTCTAGCTTTTTTTTCCCTTTCAGCGATATTAAGGCCGCGCTTGTGTTTAAGTACATAATAAGTAATGAGAAACAATCTGTAAAATACCCAATGACCTCAGGTGAGATTGTGTTATATGGAGGCTGTGAACCACTTTAAGGGGCGCCTGCCTAGGACTTCCCCCAAACTGCGCTGTGGAAAATTAAACCCGACAAGTAAAGAGTTGGAAGTGGTATTTAAGTACGATTCTAAAAAGGGGGGAGGGAGTACAGCCCTTAATGAACAGGCGCTCCTGAATTCACCTTTATGCTTTAAGGGAAGACGATAGACCTGAAAACGGAATGATAAGGCAGCGACTTACTGGGCTTGCGGAGCAGCGTCTGTCTCCACCAGACAGGCCAAGGTGTGCAGGAAGCGGGAGCTGCACTGTTTACCAAATCTGCTCGAAAATGTGTTTAGAACCAAACAGCACATCCTACTTTTAAGCAGAAGCCAGCAGCAATCCCACTGGCCAGACAGCCGCATCAACAAGCCCAGCAGGCTGCCTAATGAGGTATTTAAAAAGCCCACATTCGCCCACTTGACAGATCTCCAAATGCGATGTACAAGGCAATTGTTTATTTTGAACCGGCGCGTGTGCCAGGAAAACACAAATGTTATATTCCTGCTTGGGAGAAGGCACTGTACACAGGGTCATCGATGACCACTGAAACCGGGATATTTCGTTGCTAGCGCCCAACAAGCCTGGGCGGACATCTTACGCTATATTTCAATCTTTTCATTCTATGCAGTTCGTTCAGGTGTGAAATGCTTCTGGCAGCCAGCAAACCTCTAATTAAATACTTAGGGCGATGGTAACGCATCCCGGTAAAATTGGAAACCGTTTCAAATACTTCATTTGAAACAGAAAACAAGGCACCACATTCCAACAAAAGGTATCAAAAACATGTTAAACTTAGTGCGCGGAGTTCAAATATCTTGAAGAATGGGCTATAATGCTTCAAACCAGATGCAAAATAAAAAACTGGTTGCATAGACAGGGAAGCCTTTTAACAGCTGGTTTGTCAGCTGCAAACGCTTATCAGTCGGTTTGTTTACTGGCCTGTGTAAAATAAGGTGGTTACTGTTGTGCTGCTTCTGGCCAGTTGCCCACCTCACCAAACCCACCATCAAAACTGAATGAAAAATTACATCACATTACATTTCGACCTGTCCAAGCAGTTCTAAGTGCTACTGGTATGTAGACGGCAGAAGAGAATACTACTGTGGGGCAACTCAACTCCTTTCCTATCGAATCTGGCAACTCCAAAAGCCCCAAAATCAAATGCTAAGTTCACAAAAGCAGTTAAACACAGTTTTTCAACTGCTTCAAATGGCCAGCACTCACTAGTACCGACTGCTAGACCTCCTAAATTTTTTCCTTTGATACCAGAAGTTCTGGTTGAAGAATAAATGTTCTCCCTTGGATACCGAACGTTCTGCTATAAGGAGAACCACATAGGGGATGTCGGACAGGATCAGTAGTATGTTGGGAGGTGCAGGTGCCACTGAGGCTAGCAGTCTGCACGTCACTGACAGCACAGTGCCAGATATTACATAATACCACTCAGTGCCACATAATTACACACCACATAATTACACTCTACTCAATGCAACATAAATACACTCCACATAAATGCATTCTATGCCACATTCCACCAATCTACATAAATTCAACTCAGGCCACTCAAGAGGATGCACAAACCAACTGACTCACCGCTTAGTTTAACCCCTTCGCTGCGGCGGCTATTCCGCCACAGCGCTCAGGGGGAGGCGGGGCCGCGCGGCGCTCCCGTGCTCGTGACGGAACCGCTCCGTCACAAGCCTCGGGTGCGCTGTGCTTATGACGGAACGGTTCCGTCACTGCCCCGCCCGCCTAATAGAACGCTCAGCGCAGGCGCGAAATTCGCGCCGCGCAGGCGCGGCGAGCGGGCCGTGACGGAACCGTTCCGTCACCAGCACAGCCCACCCGAGGCTCGTGACGGAACGGTTCCGTCACGAGCATGGGAGGGGTTAATATTGACATTGTTGTCAGGGTGGAGGGAAGAATTTATGTTTTTAAATTCTTGCTTGAAAACAATAACTTTAAACAAAATACTTCTCAACGCACTGATATAATCTGGTGTAATTCGGAGAGACGGTTCTGCATGTTAATGAAATAACACTTTTTTAATTGGAAGAAACTTTATAAAATGTTTACACTTTTACTGCAAGATGTGTTTAAATACGAGTGTTGGTAAAGTTAAGAGGTGCAGGACACCCGAGTTACTTTCTTTCTTTAACTTCACTTAACCTATAAATAAATACTTTCCTGTTTATTTATCATAATTTTGATGTTAGTTCTTAGTCGAGTAGACCGAAGCCTAGTGCTGCTGTTGACCAGTGGCCACAAGTAAAGGTCAGGAGGGTCGCATGCTGCCCCCGTGCCGTACTTTGAGTGTCAGTGCTCCACCACATTCATCTTCCCCGGGATGTACTCCGCTATTACTGAAAACTTGTGTTGGAGACAAAAATGCCAAAAATCCTTCGCAATCTCCGCTAGGAGTCGGGACTTGGTACCATCCAATTTGTTGATGTATCTTACTGCGGAGACATTGTCCATCCTCAGGAATATACAACATTGAGACTTGTGAGGGGATAACTTCATGATAGCAAACAACCTCGCTAGGAGTTCTAAACAATTGATATGTAGTTGCAATTCCATCAGAGACCAACGACTTCCCATGGAAATTATTCCACATCTGCTGACGTCCGATTCCATAATGACATCTGTAACGCTGCCGAACATGGTCCAGCCGTTTTTAGCGTCCATATGGTGCAGCCACCACGTCATCTCTAATCTGGCTTCCTCCGCAAGGGAGATCTGTTCCGAATACGATAAGCCCCTCTGCAGGTGGAGGATTTTCAGGCGTTGGATTGCCCGGTAATGGAGGGGACTGGGAAAGATCACCTGAATAGATGACGGTAAAAGCCCCACAATCTGGGCCAGGGCCCTCAAAGAGACCGTCGAAGATGAGAGAGCTCGCCTCTGTTCCTTCTTCATCAATTGGGCAAGGCACATATTCCAGCGACGCACGCAGTCCTCAGAGTAATTGATAACACATTTGGATGAAAAACGGTGTGCAGCCGGTTTTCTTTGTTACTGAAAAGTATCCCATGTTGCCCTTCACAAGGTTTGCACCCAAAGAAACTTTATTGAAAAAGAAGAAAATAACTCATAAGAATGGAATCACTCACACGCAAGATAAAACAACCACGTTTGTTACGCCAGACGGTGTTGCTGGACAGGAAAACGCTAATGAATGCTAATGAATTATGGACGAAGGACTTAAAGTACATCGGTACACACTGTATTATATTTGTTGGCACTGTGTACCACAGCATTGAATGTGGGCCATAAATAGTACACCTAGCCCGATCCGATCAAGATGAACTTGTTGCATCATGGGAAATGTAGGAACTCAGCGCGAGGGGGAGGTAGAACACAGTGGTTAATTCCGTAACTTCACTGGGGGGAGAAACAGGATGGGACGGAGAATAAGAGGGACGGAAGTGAGGGCGTGGCGAATGGTTTTTTGAAGATGTAAGATAAAGGAGGAGAACTGGGTTTTAAACATCACGGCAGGTACGAATGTTTCCAGCTAGGGGATTGAAGAACAATATGGTTGAGATATCAAAATTGACAAAAGCTAAAGATTAGAAGAGAGAGCGAGCGGGAAACAGAAAGGTGGGGTGGATGAGACACAAACTAAACATGGGATTGATTGTAAAGAACGCATGCTTAACGTAATAACGTTTGACCAGTAAAAAAAGCATAGAACTACTAAGATTGTTCATCAAGGTTATTACAGAAGGAAGATAAGGGAGAGAAACAAGTAGTCTGGTAAAAGTGACATGGAGAAAGGTGAAGGTACCACTGTTATTTCATTTTGTTTTAAAAAAAAAAGGGGAGAGGAGTAGCGTTTGAGGTTATTCAAACAGGTTAAAGAGGGATGCAGCCAATTATGATACTGAATATTTTGTAACAATTGAAGAATTAATAATTGCATGTCATAGATGAAACCAATGTACTGTTCACATTTAAATGTACTTTAAGCTAATGGCAAATATTTGTATTGTTATCCTATAGTTACCCCTGAAGAAGGGCTTTGGCCTGAAATGCATCGGGTTTTTAATAAACACTGCCTGGAACGTACAATGCACTAGTCGTGTTTCAGTATGAGGCCAGTGGCACTACAGTAACATTAGAATCTTGGGAAATGGCATAATGACGTCTGCGTGCGAGTGGATGAAATGTTAAAAACAAAATGCTTGAAGTTGAAAAATTGAAAATGAAAAACATACATCACCTGTTACAAAACGTAATGAACTGACGCGGAAAACACAGCGTAACATATCAGTGCGGCTGGACGTGGGGCTACATGTTGCCCCACATTTCATGCTGAACCTTCTTCATCAATAACATCTTTTTGTACAAGTAGCCCAGATGGGTCAGAACCAAACCTATATGGAATTTCAGAAATTCCAGAGACCGTGAAGGGATTAGGCACGATTTTGGGACATTAATGATGAACCCCAAGTCCTGTAATAATTGATTTGTCTAATTTAAATGGAACAAGAACCTCAACCTGATCTCTGGTAGTTATGATCAGATTGTCTAGATTATCAATCTTACCCCTCTGAGTCTGAGAGATTCCACAACCGGTCTCATCGATTTTTTGAAGCATCAAAGGACTGAAGATATCGCAAAAGGAAGTGTGGAAAATTCGTACCAGTGAATGCCACAGTGGAAGTGGAGAAAATGCCTGTTGAGTGGGAAAATAGAAATCATCAGATGTGCGGCTTTTAGGTCGAGCCTGACTAACCGATCGTTTTCTTGTAGGAGATCCCTTAGTAAGTGAATGCCTTCAATTTTGAAGTGACAGTAGAGCACCCAAGCATTCAACTGTTTGAGATTGAGAAGTAATCTGCAACCACCCCTTTCTTCTGCACAAGAAGGACTGTATTGACAAAACCCTTGGGTTGAGGGTGAGTCAATATGATTGCTTCTTTGTGCAAAAGTTCTAGGATCTCTGCGTTAACAAAGCACACTTCTTGTTGGGAAAAAATAGGGGAAGGGGGTGCTCTTGCTGTCTGGGGGTGTGCTGTAGAACTCCAGTCTGAACCCCTGCACACTCTCCGGTACCTATTGGTATTCGTAGTTTGGCACCAGTTAGAGAGGAAATGAAGTACCCTGCCCCCCAGGATGACTTTTGAAGGAGAAATAATGGGTACTTGCATATGAGGAGTCTGCATTCCCAGTTGCTCCACCTCTATAGTTGTCTCTATCGAAACCTCCTGAACCCTGACGGTGTCTGGAATGGTAGAACCCCTCTGCCTCTGGGGTTTGAACCTCTGTATGAGGCCTGTCCGAATATCCGGCCTGACTCGTTGCTGGCCCTGGTAAAAAGGCTATTGTGAAAGACTTTTTAAGGGATGACTGAGTCTTGTACAGGTTTGAAAAAGTGGCCACAAATTCACCCAAATCCTTCAGTAAATTATCTCTGAACAGCTGCCCATTAAGCAATGGGTCACCTCCAATGTCGCCAGCTCAGTTAATTTGGGATCAGTGCGCATTAGGATGGAGTGTTATCTCTCAGGTGAGATCGCGCAGTTGGCATTGCCCAACAAGCATATCTCTTGCTGGGTCCACTTCATAAGGACATTCGGGTCCAAAAAAGAATCTCTCTTCTTAGCATGAAGTGCCATCTCCAGGCTCTTGGTTTGTGGGCCTGATAAATCCAGAACCTTGTCTTGACATCCGCGCCAGGCAGGGCTGACACCCTTTTTGGGATCATTGGTAAACTTTTTTATTAACACCACGATACTCAGGTTGAGATCTTGCGTGTCCCCAACCTTCCCAGGAAAGGAGGGATGAGGCCACTACAAAACCTTTTTTTTTTTTTTTAAATCTCTTTATTGAGCAAAATAAGCAATCCACTTTTGCACATAGAAAACTCAAATAGGCCTCCAACAGGCCCCATATATAGCATTGTACAATAAACCAACAAGCGCGCAAAGGGATCATGGTATATGAGCATATCGTATTACATTTTTCATTTCGGTTTTCAGTGGCATCATAAGCATAGCAATATATAAAATGAAAATAACAGAAATAAACTAAACGCAAGAGACAAATCAGAACTGTGAGTACGTGAGGACACAGGAGCAGAACAATTAGCACAAGAACTTTGTTAAGTTCAGGATAAGAATCAAGAGTATGCAAGCAGCACTACAAGCAGCCGCAGTTCAGGCCACAGTAGGTAGTACTAAAGGAGGAAGGCGGTACCTGCCGAATAATAGGCACAAATCAGGTCGATACCTTGATTGATTGATTTAGGATTTATAGAGCGCGTAGCTACCCTCGGGCGTCCCAGCGCTATAGTATCAGCCTGAAAGTACTCCTGGGGTCGGATTATTGGGGGAACAGCCAGGTTTTCAGTAGTCTGCGGAATGACAGCAGATTATTTTCTTTGCGGATGTTAAGGGGGAGGCTGTTCCAGAGCTTCGGGGCGTTATATGCAAATCGACACCCACCGGTGCGTGCTCTTTTTATTCTGGGGATGCTAGCCAGAAATAGGGAGTCCGACCTGAGCTGTCTGGTAGATTTATGGGGTTTGATGAGTGGTTTTAGTATAGGTGGACCTTTGCCTTGTAAGATTTTATGAGTGATGCTTAAGGTTTTGAAGGCGATGCGCTCCTGGATGGGGAGCCAGTGAAGAGCCTTGAGGGAGGCTTTAGCCAAGCACCTTGATTTCGTCCCCGTGAGCAATCTTGCTGCGGCATTCTGGGCGTGCTGAAGTTTTTTAATGACAGCTACTGGGGCGCCTAGGTACAGGGCGTTTCCGTAGTCCAGTCTCGATATAATAAGGCCCTGGATGAGAATTTTCCTAGACGGGGGGGGGGGGGGGATAAGAGGGAGGATCTTCCGGGCTGCTCGCATGAGCCCAAAGCAAGTGCCGGCTGTCTTTCTCACTTGGGCTCTGAAGCTGAGGTCCTGGTCGAGCCAAAATCCTAAGCTCTTGATTTCATGTTTTGGTGTGGGGGGGGGGGGGGGTGCCCATGCTGGGTGGCCATGCAAGGGTTTTGGGGAGTTTGTTTGGCACACAAGTTACTCCCAATCACACCATTATCCGCCTCCGGGCGTGCGGTCTTAAGGTAGCATCTTAAAAAGACAGCGGAGCGGATGGGCACAGCACCCCCCCACAGACCACCCTAGCCCACACCTTCAGGCACAATGGAGCCAATAGCCCCGGTTTGCGCTTCCTGAGTAAGTTTCGCGACATACGAGCGATATGGCCCCCATATGTCCTATGGTCGGGAAGCAGTCGGAAGCTGTTCGGAATATTCCACACTATTAATGTTGCAATAGGCCAGGCTGCGGAGCCAAGCCTGTACAGTGGGGGGACGTCTAGCACACCAGAGCAACGCTATCTCCCTTTTTGCTAATAGAAAGCAAATGGCAGCTAATTTACGGAGTGGACGCCTGAAATTGACCACATAGCCAAGCAGCGCAATTTCCGGAGTGGGTACCAATGTCAGGCCCAGGATGTCACCCAGAGTCTTGTGCACCTGGAGCCAATATTCCTGTAAAAGCGGGCACGTCCAGGACAGGTGGGCAAAATGAGCCTGTGGGGCTCTGCATTTGGGGCAGGAGTGTGGTTGTTAGCATCTATCTTATGAGCTAGTGCCGGAGTGTGATAAACCCGCCTCAAAAATGTAAAGTGTATAAGCTTATGTCTGCTGTTAATGGACACTTCTCTAGTGGCAGTGCAGCATGCCGCCCATTGGTCGTCAGTAATCTGGGTGCCGAGGTCACCTTCCCATGCGGTCTGCACCGCTGTATCTGAGGAAGGAAGCGAGGCCAGGCAGAGTTTGTAGAGTTTCGAGACCACATGCGATCCCGTCCGATTCTGAATGATGAATGTGAGCATGTCAGCGTTTTCAGGGGGAAGTGGGAATGTGCGAAACTCAGCAAGAAGCATGGATCTAATCCTAGTCAGAGTGAAAGAGTCCATAAATGTTCGGTCCGTAAATCGCTGGTCTTCTGTTAAGAAAAAAACATGGCCATCCGGCAAGAGATCCCCGATCGTGTTCAGTTGGAATTTGGATAACGTGCGTTGTACCACCGGTTCACCAGTGATCGGGAACCAGTGAGAGTTAGGCAACGGAAGGGCAGGAGAATATAGCTTGTCAATTCGCAGCAGCCGTCGCAGCTTCTCCCAGGCCCAGCACGTGGTGGAAACGGTTTGTATGTCTTGAGGGTCCCTGGGAAGCCCTCTGGGAAGGATTGAATTAAGGACCACAGGCAGCGCCAGATCGGCCTCAGGACGCAAATAAAGAATTCTGGCGTCTGGGTGAAACCAAGAGTAGGCATACGAGCACTGCGCAACTAAATAATAAAGGAAAAAATCGGGTACTCCGAAGCAGCCTCGCTCATAAGGAAGCGTCAGTGTACGCCAGGCCACTCGGGGGTTCTTACCGCCCCATACCAGACGTAACAAGACGGATCGAAGTTGCGGGAAAAAAATCTTGGTAAGGGGGATAGGGATATTGTTAAATAAATACAAAAACCGAGGGAGTACGATCATTTTGATAATGGCAATCCGGCCGCCCATAGACAAGGGAAGTCGAAGCCAACGTTCCTTATTGTCTTCCAAGAAGTCCAGGGCACGGCCATAATTTAAGCGGACGATGGACACCGTGTCCAAATGGACATGGATTCCCAGATATTTCACGGAGTCCGTGTTCCATTCAAGAGGGAAGGAGCTCGTCCATTACGAGGTGGAGGGGGTGAGCGTAAAAATAACAGATTTGTGCCAATTTATGCAAAGGCTTGAGAATTCGCCAAATCGGGATATCTCCAGCAATAAGGGTTCCAAATTGGTCCGAGGCGTCCGAACATATAAAATCGTGTCGTCCGCATATAAAGAGACAAGTAGAGGTCCAGTGCGAAACTGAAGCCCACGGTGGAGGTGTTTCTCCTGAAAATGGCGCACCAAAGGGTCCATCGCAAGGATGACCAGCAGGGGGGATAAGGGGCATCCCTGACGGGTGCCCCGTGAAAGAGTGAAGTTCGCAGAGATGGTGCCATTTAAACGGATCCGGGCAGTGGGTGCAGTATACAGCAGTTCAACCGTCGCCACAAACAGCTCCGGCATACCCATACGCCTCATAACCGATAGAAAAAAGGGCCACTCCACAGTGTCAAATGCTTTTTCGGCACCCAAGAACACCGCAGCAGCGGGGGTAGAAGGGTCGATTCTCTGCAAAACCGAGAATAGCGTCCGCAGATTGAGGGAGGTGGACCTGTGTGGAACAAAGCCTGATTGGGCCGGTGAAATAATGGATTCCATCAGCAGTGACAGACGGATCGCAAGAACTTTAGCCAAAATCTTGTAGTCCAAATTTAATAAGGACAGGGGCCTATAAGAGCTGCATAAGGAGGCATCGCGGTCCGGTTTGGGAAGGAGAACAATTACCGCCTCCCGGAGCGTGGGAGGGAGAACGCCAGACTCGAGAGCCTCCACGTAGACCTCGACCAGTTTTGGTACAAGTTCCTCTTTATACTCCTTATAGAAATCAGCGGAGTAGCCGTCAAGGCCCGGGGCCGAGGAGCCTCTCAAGGAATCAATGGCCTCAACAATGCTATCCGGAGTAATGGGCATGGCTAAAAATTCCTGCATGTGTTTCTCGAGGTATACCATGGCAATCTCATTCAGATACGGGCCGGGGTCGCGTCGCCCATCCACAAGCGAGGAGGTGTATAAAGATTTGTAGTATGACAAGAACGTGTTGCATATAGCGGGAGTGTAGTGATATTGTGCACCCTGCGTGTCCACAATGTCTGATATATAGGCCGCTTGGTGGGGAGGACGGAGCATCTGCGCAAGCATTTTGCCCGGCCTTTCACCTTCACCATATTAACGTGCCGTATAGTGTTTGCCCATGAATCGCAGTTCCCTGTCTGAAGTGTCTCGGAATTCCAAAAGCAATGCCAGCCGTCTGGTCTCTCCGGATGTCGATGGAGATGTAAGTATTTCCTTTCTAGCGCGGTAAGATCAGTTTCAATGCGGGTCAAGGCTGAGCGGATCTCCCGCAAAGCCCCCACGTGTTTAGCAATACAAACCCCGCCTATGGTGGCCCTGAACCCCTTCCATAATGTGGCCCAGGAACCCACTGTGCCGGTGTTAATGTCGAAGTACTCGTCAATGGCGCCACGGATCGCTTCTTTAAAAACCGAATCATGTAGGGCTCTACCAGGGAAGCGCCACTGTCGCTCATAGCCACCCAGCCTAGGGACCAATAGAGTTAAGACAATGGGGGAGTGGTCTGACAGCGTGCGCGGCAGGGTGGAGAGGCCCTCCACCCAACCTGCGATGCCGGGGGAGAGGAGCCAATAGTCAATTCTAGTACTAGTGTTGTGGAAGCCTGAGTGATGCATTAGGGTGCAGTCAAGCCTCTATGTCGATGAGGGAATAATGTGTACAAATTTCTGCAAGTACTGATCTGGCCTGACTCTTGCAGTCCGGGGAAGGGGAGGTACTGTCTCTACTCGGGTTCATTAACAGGTTAAAGTCCCCCCCTATCACTAAGAGATCTATGTCGGAGTGGAGCAGCGTCAGTTGGAGGCCCTGAAAAAAGGCGGGCGAGTCTACGTTAGGACCATAAACCCCCACCAGTGCAATCTTGTACCCCATAAGTACTCCAGTGATCAGCACATACCGGCCTTCTTCGTCTGACTTACTACCTGTCAATACAAAGGGAACACGTCTGTGCACAAGTATTGCAACACCCCTGGCATATCTACTGTAATTCAAAAAAACTCTGTGTGCCCCCCATCCCTGAGCCATCGAGGAAGCGCCCGCCTGCGCCAAGTGCGTTTCTTGCAGAAAAAGGACATCAACCTTGTGTCGTGCCGCATAGGTCAGCACCTGTTTACGCTTTCACGTATTGTTCAAGCCACGAACATTCCATGACATAAGCGTGAGTCTGGACGGGCCAGACTGCAGACCTACCCTGGCCATAGCGCCACTCCAAAAAAAAGGACAATCAAGCTTGCATCAAACAGTCCACTCCCATGGGTCCCACCAATACTCACAATCAAAAATGACCAAATAAAGAGAACATTCCCCGCCCACCACCCACCACCCAGCCTCCCAGTGTCCCCAGAAAGGCGATCCCTAAACAAGCGCTGACTGAAGGTACAAAATTCAAAAGGCAATGGTCGTGCTATTAATCGAAAATGCAGCGAAAAAAACAAAACCCCAAAGAAGTAAGACAAAAAGGAATTCGCCATAGGGGGTAGCAACGCCACACCATGCGGGCATCCCAGCTAAAGCGACCTCAGTAGCGGTGACAATTTAGCAAGTGTCAAAAAAGGCCACATCAAATCAGCAACACTGTGAGTAGGTCCCAATAATCCGCCAATAAAGAGCGTTCAGCCTTGGCCGGACTCAGCGAATAAGTCTGCACTGGACTGCGTGTCATTGCGGGCCGGTGAGTGTGCTGCGGATCCTGAAGCCGATGGGGAGCCCTGTCGCCTGTAACCCTGGCAAAATTCCTGAGCCTCCGTGGGGGAGTCAAAGATGCGATATCTGCCGTTAACATCAACCTTCAATCTGGCCGGATATAGCATACCGTACTTTAAACCAAGATTACGAAGAGTTGCTTTGACCCCATTATATGTGCGGTGGGCCTCCTGCACCATGAGCGTGAAATCTGGGAAGAAGGATAAGACGCTGCCCTGCCACCGTACCTCACCGGCCTCGCGAGCAGCGCGAAGCACGGCACCCGATCACGGAAGTTCATGATCCTGGCAATTATGGGCCTTGGGGGTTGACCAGGGCGAGGTTTAGGACCCAGAGGCCTGTGCGCACGCTCGACCGCAAAGCCAGCCGTGAAGGTGTCCTTGCCGAACAGTTCAATGAGGAGATGTTCCACAAAAGTGTCAAAACGGCCTGTCGCTGTCGTCTCCGCCACACCAAGAATTCAGATATTGTTGCGCCGACCACGCGCCTCCAAATCCTCATTTTTCATGGCCACGTCCTTAAGAATTTTCTCAACTCGTTCCAGTCGCTTAAGTGCCTTTGCGGCACCATCTTCCGCATCAGATATCCTGGATTCAGCCAAGTCCAGGCGTCTGTCGTGGGCCTGCACCTTGGTGCCCATGTCCGCAATTTTCTGGTCTAGGCTGTCGAAGCGGGTATCAAGCGCCTTGAAGCCAGCGCGCATTTCGCCCATCATGGCAGTTACCATGGCGGCGGTGTCTCCCATGTCTGCGGAGCCGGTAGCCCCGGTAGATGAACCTGGTGGGGGATCGGTAGCAAGGAGGGGCGTCTTGTCGAAACTTAGTTTTCTCTGATTCGGATCCCTCTTCCCCATGATCAAATCAGGGAGAGTTGCGTTGACTCCAGTGAAAGAATGCGGGACGGCATACAGCGTGGAAGGATGTATCAGGGTAGTACAGGCCTCAGGCCGGATCACGTCGAATCAGGCCCCAATGTGCGGCGCCGGACCGGGCGGTGGAGTGACCAGGCGGTGATGTGTGTAGTCAGCCCCGCGCCCTCTCGCCGACAGCGTCAGGGGACAGTGACCGCCGTGGCCCGCTGCTACATAGCCCTTCGGCGGAGCAGATCTCACGTTGTGCAGAGCAGCTTGGGAGCGTCCCTCTCCGTGAGTTCAGCACAGGAGGGTAGGTGGGGAACGTGAGTCCCCACACGTAGTGCTTAGGCGGGGCCGCCTGCGGGCAAAAGGAAGTGCCCCGCGGCGCCCCAGCCGCCGCTGCCGCCCATTACTCCCGTCCCGCTCCCCACCTCAGTCCCGCCGCAGGCCCGCAAATCAAGGCCCCGCCTCCAGCGCGCGCACGGGCCCAAAGGCCGCGGCCGCACCCCGGAAACCGGCGCCCCCACCCAAGAGCCCACGGAGGTCAGCGGTAAGCGCGAGCGCCCACACACAGCACGCGACGGGACGGAGGCCCGGCAGAAGAGCGCCGCGCCGCACTCACTGATCACTCCGTCGCAGAGAGGGAAGATGGCGCCGAGGTCCGGGCGGCCTTGGTTCCCCTCTGCCGTAGACACCACTCAGGACGCTCACGCGGCCTCCGGAGCCAGCCAGCTGATCAGGGCGATTTCCACATTCGGATCTTCTGCAATGTGGGGGCGATAGACAGCGGATTACATGCTATTGATCGCCGTCGGGAGCCCGCATGGAGGAGCTTCACTCAGAGGCGGCCATCCCGATCGCCTCCGTGGCCACGCCCCCCAGGGCACTCCAAAACCTTTGGGAAGCACTCAGTTGACCTTTGGTGTACAATCTCCTCAGGATCGAAATACATGAGTTTGCCCTGTTGGCTTAGCGGCTCAGTGAAGTGAATTTTGCGTTTCTGCGTGTGTGGGGGAGACATCCTGTGAGAGGTCTGATTCAAAAAAGAGACGAGGTATCATCCCGAGCAGCATCAGAAGACGCTGCAGTGTTAGAAGTACTCTAAGGGTCCAAGACCCTATGGCCATGATCAAGCAGAACGTCATGTGTAATCATGTCTAGGGCCTTCTTGTGTGGTCAAGTTGGTCAGCTGAGTTAGGAGCATGTGGTAAATAAATAAATAATACCCTATTTTTGACTAGACTTATAGCATAACAGATAGCTCAATAAAATAAGAGTCAAGATTCGAGGTAGTAGGAGTTTCTGCAGGTTTATTACAGCATAAGGACAGGATCAGGACAACCTGCATAGGAACAGAATGACAGGGCCCAGCAGGACAACTGGGGCCCAGCAGGGGAAAAGAGGCCCAGCAGCTGCTGGGGCTAGGTCTGGGATGAGCGCGCTAACATTCAATAACAAAACACAGGCATATATACATAGTGCAAACACATAGCATTACATTGCAGTAGGCGTAGCAGTGGGTGGAGCAGAAGGCGTAACGCGTAGCAGTCGCGAAAGATAACAGTAAAAAGAGGTGTAACTGGGCGTATACATAGACATGTGGTGCAAACGTAACAGAATATGTCATGAATGGGCGGAAACATAGGAGGGGGCTACCTAAGGAGCCGGGACCTCTAACCTAATGGTGCGCGAAAACTGGCAATGACGTGTTACTAGGAGAAGCTGGGGGCTACGAACTCTGTGCTAGGAGCAGAGACTAAAGTCTGGAGGGTCGGAGCGACATGTACCTAAACCCTATCTGGTATCTGATGTTTAGGGAACATGTTGATATAAACTAGAAGTCATGAGGGGAAAAGCTAACTTGATTCTAAGACTGGACCATGCATTATTCTACATGTAGTGCGTGATGAAGAATATTAAATGACCATTAAATACAGTATTTCTCTAACATGGAGACGAGAAGGCTAGACAATGACGGGAACTATTGATGCAGTTCAGTAGCTTAGGAATGCAGAGGAGGAGGACTGAACTGATAACTGGAACTATAACATACTTTTGGCAGACTCAGAGGCAGAGCCAAGCTGCACCGGGCACTGCGAGGCAGGAAGTAAGTGAAGGGTCGAGGATACAGGTGGGGGCTGTATCGCTCCTCAGCGAGGCTTTCAGGAGACAGGAGCTGAATCTGATGTCCGGGCCCTTTTGAGGCCTGGAAACGGGGACTTTATAATGGAATAACGTGCACACTGAGAAACGTGGCAACATTACTTTACATAGGCCTGATATTCGTAGTATTCACGAGGACTGGAAACTAACATACTAGAGGTGGACACAACTGGAATTGCGTCATTAATCGGACATGGGGAATAACATATGCATATTGGTCATGCACACATAACATATGATGGATGAGGCGTAGGGACACAGAACATGGCAAAATTTACTTTTCCACATTCCCTCCTTGTCACTACGTTTCCATCAGGAAACATCAATATTCATGATACCATCTATCATTTCATACAGTACCATTTGCTCGTCTCGAATTGTCTTGGAACGGGATTTAGAACGGGGCTTGGGACTAGGAATACAAGAGGTAGCACACATGCTGCAAATCGCAGGGCCACATTGTATACAGAGGCAGCAGCTAAATATGATCGCTACTGCTATACTTAGAAAGGACAGGACTTTCCATCCCCATGCGGAAATTATATTCCAGAACCAACCGGACCATGTCCAGGTGCCTGGATCTTGGTGTAACAGATGGGCAATTTTATGGAGTCTGGTTATAGCTGAATAAACAGACGGCGCGTTATTTGGAATGAAAATGCAGCAACTAGATCCGATGACTCTACAGGCCCCGCCCCTATCGGCCAGTATGACGTCAAGGACGAGACGATTTTGCAAAACGACAAATCTCATAGCAGATTGTTCCTCGGTTAGGTTACCTAGAGCAGAGGCAGTCTCATTTACTACAGCTTCAAGGGTTCTTGTTAACCTACGGATCAGTTTACTATTCTGGACAGGTCCTACAAAGAAGAAGAAACCTTTATTGAAATCTGTATACTGTTCTAGAGTAGTTTCAGTATAATCGACAATTGGGGACTCCCTTCTATGTCTAATGTGTACTAGATGTGTGTTTCTGTGATAATCAGATGGGGCTAGGAAAACAGGTGGCAGTAGGAAAGCAATGTAACAGGTTCCCTCCCAATCGAGGGGCAGACGGACATATGCAGTTTGACCACAAATAAAATAAGAATGACGTGAAGCTTTGAAAACAGATTTCCCACTGTCACTATACTGGATAACAGTAGTACATTCACTATGACCTATGTGTACAGAACCATAACTACGGACACATAATTCGCCTTTGACTGGTAGTACTGAAATAGCAGGTAAGTCTGGAGTAGTATCAGACTGAACATTCAGGACCATGAAATTCGACGAATAATTACCTAAATTATATACTTCATTTTCTAGATCTAAACCTGTTCTGTGGGGGAAACCTTGCTTGTCTGGAAAACATGTACTGTTAAGAAAAGACATATCTGTTGAGGATGACGTTAACGTGGACCATGCTCCACACGAACCATTATGTGAGAATGGATAAGGAAACAGTGGCAGAACTCCCTTCGGTGTCTGGAAAGGGGGGAGTCGACCACACACCCAACAATTTGTGGCATTGCTGGTCTGGTGTGAATAATGTAACATACGGATAAATGTGTTGTTGCGCATAGCGAGGCGGTAAGAATATTCGTGAGGAGGCAGATCACTAAACGTGTGCTCTACTGTAGCATTAGCAGACATATTTACATGAGGAACTGGAAAACACAGGAAAAGTGCGTAACTAGTGCAGGAAATCATTATGCTGAGAAATAATATGAAACTCAGAAAAACGATACATTGAAGTGAACTTCGACTGACTCTCTCACTATGGGGGTCTATTTTATACATGTCAGAAACAATCTAACCGTTTCACCTAGGGGAGGACTTATACAATCAAACTGACTGACTTATTTTACTAGACCTTAATTTGAGCTTATACTCTTGTTGCGGAGTTTTCTCTAACAAGGGAGGGGTTGTAATAATGTCTTGTGCGGGACAGTCCTTTAAAACAATGTTCTGGCAATCTTTCGAATCCTGGAAATCCTTGGAAATGTTTTTAGAAATTGGTTTCAATCCTTTGAAAAGTTTTACATGAGACAGGTGGACCCACCCCTTCCTGCCTTCCAACTTGACGGCAGTTCGGGTGGTCAAGAGGACCTGACGTGGCTCCTTCCAACGTGGTTCCAGCGGACTTGATCTGTCGAAATTCCGGACCATCACAAGGGAGCCTGGAACGATCTCGTGCGGTGCCACCTCGGTATTGTCTGGAAATGCGGCGGCAACCTGTGAACGACATGAGTTGAGGGCAGACATCAAGGAAGCTAGGTAATCTGTCAGCATATTACATGAAACATCGGTAATACTTCGGGGTCTAGGAGTACCCCACATGTTAGGGGGGCGGCCGAATACGACCTCATACGGGGACAGACCTGATCTGGAATGTGCGACCATGCGCATATAAAATAAAGCGACTGGCAGAGCTATTAACCAGTCCACACCTTTGTCTTTACAGACTTTTGCAATGCGGATTTTCAGAGTCTGATTATGTCTCTCTACGAGACCGGCTGCTTCAGGATGGCGTACACAATGAAACTTCCACTGGTACCCTAACAAAAGGGAAACGTGCTTCATTAACTCTGAGGAGAATGGCTGACCGTTATCAGAATATACGACTCTAGGGAGTCCGTATCTAGGGAAAAATTCACGAACCAACTGCTTGGCAGTGGTCGCGGCTGTGTAATCTGGGACTGGATATGCTTCTGTCCACCTGGACAAAGCGCATACTACTACAAGGACATACTTGAAACCTCGACATCGCTCCATCTGAATATAATCCATCTGGAGGACCTCAAAAGGGTGGTCAGGGGGCTGGAAACCACCTTGTTCCACCGGGACACTTTTACCTGGGTTAAACTGACAACATATCATACAGGTGCGGACTTTCTGCTTGGCTGCAGCTCGTAAATGCTTGTTGAACCAAATGTTCTGGATACTGTCTAACATAGCTTTTTCTCCTAAATGTGCTGGACTATGTGCGGTATTGATAATGACTTGAACCATAGAATCGGGGAGAAACCATGTGGCTCTACCCTTCGTTAACCATCCTTGATCTGTCTGGACCCCTCCTTGTTCAGACCATTTCTTGATTTCATCGGGAGTAGCATGTAACTGTATATCTATGACATCTTGTGTAGGGTCCTTAACTGTCATGCATGTAATCGGATCTGGAGTACGTGTCTGATTAACTGGAATGTCTGGAGTCTGTGCTGTAAGCTTGGCTGTGCGGTCTGCTAGATCATTACCTTGGGAAATAATGTCGGTGACTTTCGTATGTGCTTTGCATTTCATGATAGCAATAGATGTCGGTAAATGTATGGCATCTAACAGGGCTTGAATAAGGAGACCATGCTGAATCTTGGTTCCATGAGAAGTCATGAAACCTCTCTCCTGCCAGAGCACTCCGAAGTCGTGTACAACTCCGAATGCGTAACGTGAATCTGTGTAAACATTAACCTTCAGGTTCTTGGCATGTATACAGGCTTGTGTCAGAGCGACTAGCTCTGCTGCTTGAGCGGACAGGGTGTCAATACGGTGTGTTTCAATAACTTCAGTGTCAGTAGTCACTGCATACGCGGCGACTAGTTCTCCTGTACTAGTTCTCATACATGAACCATCCACATAAAGTGTCAGGTCAGGATCTGGTAACGGAATGTCTGTCAGGTCTTGTCTTGGCTTTGTCGTAATGTTAACTACTTCCACACAGTCATGTGGGTCTGGATTTGAATTAACTGATGGTAACAGTGTAGCAGGATTCAGAACGTTGCAGCGTCTAATTTCTATGTGTGGCTGGAACAGTGTCAATTCATAACCTGTTAAACGTGCAATTGTCAAGTGCTGAGTTTGTGTTCGGTTTAAAAGAACTTCTACTGAATGTGGGACTTGTACTGTCAGGGAGTGTCCTAAAACTATGGAATCACTTTGTCTGATAGCTAGTGCTGTGGCTGCAACTGACTTGAGGCACGCAGGTAACGCCTGGGCGACTGGATCTAATGTGCTCGAAAAATAAGCACAGGGCTTGTATTGTCCTGCTTGATCTTGTGTGAGAACAGACAATGCTGTACCTTCGCGTTCAGTAACAAAAAGTGTAAAAGGCTTACTGTAGTTCGGTGTAGCTAGAACTGGAGCTTGACATAGGGCTTTCTTTAACTCGTTAAAACTAAGTGTATGTTCAGATGTCCAAGGGAGGACAGTCGATACGGCTGCCTCCTGTGTCGTTAACTGTATCAGTGGCTTGGCTAGAAATGCATACTGGGGAATCCATTGTCTACAATAAGAAGTAAGGCCGATAAAGGCACGTACCTCCTTCTGGGTTCTGGGCTGGGGAAGACTCGCTATTAACTGGATACGGTCTGGTGTCAACTGCCTACCCCTCTTGGACAGCAAGTGTCCTAAGTATACCACTTGCTGGACACAGAATTGAAGCTTCGAAGGTGACACTTTGTGCCCCATCTCGGCTAGAAAATACAGAACTGTAAGTGATGCTCGCTCACAGGCACATTCAGAACGGGCAGTGATCAGTAGATCATCGACATACTGGAGCAGGGCAGTGTCAGTTGGCATGTGAATATTGTCTAGTTGTCTCTTGAGTGCTTGACTGTAAATACTAGGGCTTTCTGTGAAACCTTGAGGAGCGCGTGTAAACATATAGCTCCTTCCATTTAAACAAAATCCGAAAAGAAACTGGCTGTCTGGATGAATAGGAACACTGAAAAATGCATTCTTGAGGTCTATGACAGTGAAAAACATGGCTTCGGAATCAATGGCTGTTAACAGGGAAGAAATATCTGGGACAACTGGGTACTGAGGAATAATACATTTATTAAGCTCTCGTAAATCAATCACTAATCGATATACTGGGGGTGCATTTGGATCAGTACGTTTCATGACTGGAATGATCGGAGAATTACATACATTGGAGTCAGTTTCTACAACTACTCCTTGAGCCATGAGCTCGTCAATAATTTTGGATAAGGCTGCTACAGCCTCGGGTGGCAATCTGTACTGTCTGATTCGGGGTAACACTACACCTGGCTTGAGAGTCACACGATGGGGTGTGATTTGCATGTAACCTACATCAGTTGGACCTTGCGCCCATAAATGCTGTGGAACATTAGACAATCTTGAATCAAAATCTCGTAATACATAGTGACCCTTAAAGTCACGTAGGAACAGACGTATTCCCTCTGGGGAACAGCAAATAACTGCACCTAACTCTTTCAGTGTCTTAATGCCTAATAGATTTTCTGGACATGACTTAGTAAGTAACAGATCAGTAGTACGGGACAATGGACCTACTTCTAGAGTGACTGGCTTAGATATCTCATTAACTATTGGTTTTCCTGAAAATCCAAGGGAAACATTTCTTGAGCCTGAGAGTGGAGCCCCTGGAACTTCGGCATGACTAATTGTGGTCCTACTTGCCCCTGTATCGATCAAAAACTTTCTGTCTTTCCCTAATACTTGACTGTGAACATAAGGACCTTCTTGATCTACAGGTATCTCGATGAGAGGCAAGCCTACCTCCCTCTCTAGGCTGTTTCATGAATATGACTGATACTCTGGATACTCGGACTGTGCATACTGGTACATCTGTGACGTAACATGCTGTGTTGCAGCGATAGGCTGCGGTGCGGAAACTGTCTGTTGTGCATTCTGTGACTGAGGAATCTGTGAAACTTGTTCTTGTCTTGGCGGACGTGGTCTTTCTTTAGTCTTACCGGTAGCTATGTTGTGTTTCAGAACTGCACACTCGTTTATAAAATGACCTGGCTGTTTACAATAATTGCAGTTCCCTTTAACGGGAGCTGCAGGATGACTGGCTTGATTCGGACCCCTCTTCTGACTGTCTTGAGGAACAGATTGTGCAACTAGCACTTTCATTTTCGTGTCTTTCATACGTTTTCTTTCGTGCTCTTGCTCTTCTCTGATTCTATTCTGGTGATACTGGAGCATCTGGAGCATCTGGGACGGAGTATTTGCTTGCCAGGTGCTTTCGACTTTTAAAACTCGGTTTTTAATTTGCGGACTTGAATTCTCGACTAATTTGGTAACGAAAAGATGAGGGTATGACTCACTACTTGTCTTGAGACCACTATTAATACTAAAACATTTTTCAAATCTAGAATAAAAATCACTAATATCTTCATCTTGTTTCTGTTTACAGGCTGAGATTGCATCCCAGTCTTCCTTCCTAGTTGTCAATAATCTGGGTAAAACTTGAATCAGTAAATCTGGTAATTCTTTACATTTATCTCCAAGACCGGTACCTGGTACTCGTGCCTTGTCTTCAGCTTCTAGAGCTGCCCAATCGATCTTTTTCTCTCCCACCTCCCATTCTTTTTCCTTCAACTTTTCATACACCCCTGCGGGTAACAGGACCTTTAACATTTTAATGATATCTGGGTAAGTGTATTCTCCCATACGGAGCATGTCTTTTAATTCTCTATGGAACCCTGCTGGATCTTTGTCATGACAGGGAATTAATTTCTTCATTTCAAGAAGTTCCATCTTTGAAATCGGAGTGTATACGAACACTCGTTGCATTACGCCACCCGCCCCTTGGACTGGGTGGACTTCTCGTAACGGATTCTGTCTGTCTATGTAAAACGATTTACTTTCTGGGGGTGAGACATGAACAAAATGCGGGTTCAGGAACGTTCTATATTTGTGGCGCTGTTCTAGAATGACACTAATTAAATCGGTACCTAGACCTCTCCATCTATACTGGAGTAACTCGTTCAGGATATCGTGCAACGGACCTGGATCAGAATGTTGACCCTCATACAGAGTGATGAGGTGCTGGATCATATACATACCCACCAGTCGTTGCTCGGCTGGGGGCAGTTTCAGAAACATTTGTGCCACTATTTCGTCTGGAAAAGTGGTAGAATCAGTAATCCATCGGACTGCTGATCGGGCTAGTTCTTGTTCATGCATGGTACTTAATCCACTGTAACCGATTCGTGATTTCAGAATGTGATCGGTAGCTTGAAATACTTGTTCTAGAGAACCTTGTTCTGGTGCTAGATGAAAAATAGACTTGGGTTCTAGACGTAAATGGCGATCTGGAAATCTAGATTTTCCTACATACACTATTCTGGCGGGATTCTCGTTCTCTTCCTCTTCAGGATCAGAGATACTTTCTTTCTCACTTACTTGTGCTGCTTTACGCTGGTCGTGTAACCTTATTATTTCTTTACGAATTTTCTTGTACATACTCTCCATGGCACTGACGGTCTTGTGCTTACCCTCGGCTATATTATCACTCCACCTTGTCAGGATTCTCATTTCGGCGGGATCTTTAGACGGGTAATCTTGTTCTCTTATTAGACAATTGATCAGGAACTTTAATATCATGAGCTGAATCTCGGCTTTCCTTTGAGGCATAATCTCGCCAATACTTTCTGGATCATCCCCTGTACGGATGAAACGATATATTCTGTCTAGATCTTCTTTCATATTCGGTAAGGTGACTAGATACTCGGTCACTCTCCTTACACGTAAGGAATATAAAACCATAGTATATTCGCCTGGAACTGGATCATAGACACATTCGTTAAGGGCTTGCCTGATTTCTGTAACAGACTTATTACTTTTAGGAGTACGCTGTGATGCTTGAGCATGTAATTCGAGTGCTGATAAACGCTTGTGTGGCGGCGGGGTTTGAGGAGTAGCTCCTCCTGCGGCCCCTAAACTGGAGTCGTCTACTGAGGCTCTACGTCCTGGCAGAGTGGGAAATGGAACTGTAGGCTGGACCGGGGGTACCGTAACAGGTACTCCGGTGTCTGGAGGAGCGGGAAGTGCCTGATTTGCAAGGACTGGCGGAACACGAACATGATTTGTATATTCGGGGACTGTGTCGTCCAGATAGGACGAAATAAAAATATCAGCTGCGGTCGGTTTGTGACGTAGCTTGGTCGGAATTAATGGTGGCGGGAAATTACTGGGTGCCTCTGGGGTCGCTTTTGGCAAACCTTCGGCAAGAAGAGGATACATACCCTTAATAAGGGCATGCCTCTGTCTGTCTGACTGTTCGGCTTTGACTTGTTCACCTATCTCGATTAATTCTCTTTCTTGGGCTCGTTCCTGGGATTCTCTACTTAACTCTGATTTTCTGACTTCCTTTTCCGTTCTTCTATGAGCTTCCTTACGCCATAACTCGATGGCATCTTTCTGTGACTGTCTGGCTTTCTTTTTCCATAATGCTTCTTCTACTCGCATGATACATTCGGCATCCCATGTACCCGATACGGGCCATCTATACTTTTCTTCTAACTGTTTGGTATACTCTACCCATAAATCTAGATACAATATGGCGCTTATGCCATGTTTCTGATACATAAAGTGACCTGGACTGTCCCTAGGCGGGACAGGAACTGCTTCCTCTAACAGACCCTTTCTAGTTTTTAACTGACGTAACTTGGAAAATATAGGCATGACTGAACTGTAATCTGGACACAATACAATACACAATAAAAAACACGAAATCACATCGCACTCATACCACAACAGTAAATTACATGAAGAACATTATAAATAACAGTTCGAACAGAATATTACCTGGAATACTGAGAACAGAAATAGAACAGATTTTCTCGAGAACGGAACAGACTAGAGTTACTGGATGCACTGCTGTAACAGTACGGAACATACCGGTCCCATAAAGGGACACATCAAGACCCGTATCCACCTAGGTGAACACTTCGTTTGTGAGTCTGGGCACCACCAACCCACGGACCAGGAGTCAATTTAAATTGGTCCTGTCTAGATACTACCCCAGCAATGGTACTCACCGGGCAGCACGGAACGGAAGGCCTCGGACTGGACCGGACGACGAACTTCGGACTTCGGACTTCAGTTACAGGTGGGCCTCCGGATACCTCGGACCTTGGACTCTCGGCTTGGGCTCTGGTCGGGACTCGCCGCGTTCCTCCACCGTCTCGTTCGGATGCTGGACCGCCTCCTCCGTCTCCTCCGTGGGCCTGAGGGATACTTGAGCAGAAATATCTGCCACTGCGCAGAAGAGTTCCGTCACGACTGCAGAGGGTCAGGGGGTCGGCGTGGCTTCACCGACGCGTGGGGAAAGGGCAAGTCCCTGTTCGGGCGCCATTATGTGGTAAATAAATAAATAATACCCTATTTTTGACTAGACTTATAGCATAACAGATAGCTCAATAAAATAAGAGTCAAGATTCGAGGTAGTAGGAGTTTCTGCAGGTTTATTACAGCATAAGGACAGGATCAGGACAACCTGCATAGGAACAGAATGACAGGGCCCAGCAGGACAACTGGGGCCCAGCAGGGGAAAAGAGGCCCAGCAGCTGCTGGGGCTAGGTCTGGGATGAGCGCGCTAACATTCAATAACAAAACACAGGCATATATACATAGTGCAAACACATAGCATTACATTGCAGTAGGCGTAGCAGTGGGTGGAGCAGAAGGCGTAACGCGTAGCAGTCGCGAAAGATAACAGTAAAAAGAGGTGTAACTGGGCGTATACATAGACATGTGGTGCAAACGTAACAGAATATGTCATGAATGGGCGGAAACATAGGAGGGGGCTACCTAAGGAGCCGGGACCTCTAACCTAATGGTGCGCGAAAACTGGCAATGACGTGTTACTAGGAGAAGCTGGGGGCTACGAACTCTGTGCTAGGAGCAGAGACTAAAGTCTGGAGGGTCGGAGCGACATGTACCTAAACCCTATCTGGTATCTGATGTTTAGGGAACATGTTGATATAAACTAGAAGTCATGAGGGGAAAAGCTAACTTGATTCTAAGACTGGACCATGCATTATTCTACATGTAGTGCGTGATGAAGAATATTAAATGACCATTAAATACAGTATTTCTCTAACATGGAGACGAGAAGGCTAGACAATGACGGGAACTATTGATGCAGTTCAGTAGCTTAGGAATGCAGAGGAGGAGGACTGAACTGATAACTGGAACTATAACATACTTTTGGCAGACTCAGAGGCAGAGCCAAGCTGCACCGGGCACTGCGAGGCAGGAAGTAAGTGAAGGGTCGAGGATACAGGTGGGGGCTGTATCGCTCCTCAGCGAGGCTTTCAGGAGACAGGAGCTGAATCTGATGTCCGGGCCCTTTTGAGGCCTGGAAACGGGGACTTTATAATGGAATAACGTGCACACTGAGAAACGTGGCAACATTACTTTACATAGGCCTGATATTCGTAGTATTCACGAGGACTGGAAACTAACATACTAGAGGTGGACACAACTGGAATTGCGTCATTAATCGGACATGGGGAATAACATATGCATATTGGTCATGCACACATAACATATGATGGATGAGGCGTAGGGACACAGAACATGGCAAAATTGAGCTAGGTGGATTACTGGGACCCGGGAGGTCTTTACCCGTTTCTCGGAGCGCCTAGCGCTTTAAAGAATATCTGTATGGTCGCAAAGTGACTGCCAAAGCTTTATTGACAGAGTCTTGAACAGAGCGCTTCCACAGCTGCTCTTCCAGGAGGTATTCATTGGGATCATAATAGTCATTATAGCCCTCATACTCTCCTTGGAAAAAATCTGCCATGACAGGAAGACACAAGCACCTACCCTGAAGTCACTAAGGCAAACACAGGAGGTAGTAGGGAGAGGGGTGGGTGCAAACCCAAACAGGTTTCTATGTAATGCAAGTAAGAGTACTAGAGGCCAGCTCTAAACACTTATTTCAGCTCCAGGAGGGCGTCAGAGGAGCCTGGGAGAAAGTGCCGGCACCATTTCCGGCGAGCCACACTTCTTGAAAAGATGCAAGCGCCTCTTGATTGTGCGATCGGGCACCCACAATAGAAAGAGGACTGCACACCTACAACCAAGCGATGGTGCATCCTCTCGCTCATGCTCCATGCTGAATAAGGTCGGGAGACCACAGTCTCGAAAAGGTAGTGCTGTTGCTGTTACAAATGCCTAAAAGTTAATTCATTCTGCAAAAGAAATGGTTGCGCCGACACAAATGTGCGCAGATTGGAGTTTCTGATCTAGCTCTCATGCCACAATGCCGTTGGCAACAAAACATCATCAGATAGCGGTGCACATACCTAAAGGGTGAGTATGTCAGTATAAGCACCTTAATAACACACAGAATGCAAAAAATGTGGTATGTTTGAAAAACACTTCTCTTATGGCTGCTGGATCAGCAAAGAAAGAGAAAGGACAATGGGGGTAACAGATCGTATAGGCCTTCCCTGGCCCTGATTGGAGGATGATGTGATGTCTTAGGCCAGTTCATGGGGAATTAAGGTTTTGTGGTTCACTTACTGTTACCTGATTGACTGCTGTGTTTTTGCAGTAAAGTAAAACGAAGCATAATCTGAAGCCTCTGTTCCTGACACAAAATTCCATCCAACCATTATGTCACCCATTCACTCTCTGACTCATCCCAAATGTTTCAGTGTGCTATGAACTCCCAAACATCCTTATCAAACTTCCCCCTCCTTTTTAGGTCAAGCCTGGCATACGCAGCGCGAAGCGCTGTCGCCAGCGAGCTCTATTGTTAGGGACTTGCCTCGGAAGTAGGAAAGGAGATGGGGACGCGCAGAGCTCTTGGCGATTTGCGCACGTGTACGTGCACGTACAGCCATGCGCCGTGCACATCTCCTGTCCCACTTCCGAGGCAAGTCAGCCTCCTGCATTAGCATTATTGTATTGCTCTCTCTCTCGCGCACGCACACACACACAGACACACACCCCACCCACCCCACCCCTAGCAGCCTAGACAAGCAAGTTGTGAACGTGTACACACACACACACACACACGCATTACCTAGCACACGCGGGGCTTCCCTCACTCTTGGGAGCCCCGCACTTGCATCGACGGCCTCAGCCGCCACTTCTGACCCATGGCTTCTTACTTCTGCAGCCACCGCGGGGCTCTCCCTCAGGCATGGGAGCCCCGCGTCACCACTGCTCCTCTGGGCCAGCCACTCCGTGAGCGCGGGCTTCCCGCAGAAGGTGGAAGTCCCGCCCCACGACAGGCGTGACGCTCCCGAACATCGGGCCGGCGGCGGTGATACCTTCACTCCGGGCATAATGAGGGATAGGCTCCCTCATTGATTACAGAATCACTTTCCCTTGTTTTTGTACTTGTTAACACTATTTGGGCAAAGATTTCCCTTCAGTGGGGTCAGCTTGACACCCACGTACAGCAATCCCGAACTGAGAGAAGAGCCGTTCATATTTGCAGAGGGTCATCGGTGCGTGGCAACACCCGTGGCAGTTTCTGTAGTAACTTCTTATCCATTTCACATACAAATGAATGTTTGTTTTTGCTAAAATCTGCAAATTGTAGAGGAAGTGATGAATTATATGGAAGGGGTTGGCTATAATTATGCAGAAGACGCCGCAGCTTCAGGATTGCATAGTTTCCGTAGCTGTGCCTATAATTAACATCACCTCAATCCCCTATACAGGCAGACGTTTCTGTGCGCATCTTCAACTCCCTCACAACCAGGCGCACATATACCTAACTTCATAGACAAGCAGCCACCCCTCGTACAGACAGACGTACATAACTTCGGACAGACAGACATTCATCTCCCGTATTGGCAGGCGTACATAACTCTAGGCATGCCTTAACACCCCCCACCCCCACTTATACTTCAGACAGACAGACATTCACTCCCAGACTGACATAAATCGACCCCTCCCCCATATTAGTACATGAATCCCGAGTACAGCTCGGTTTTGCATCTCTCTGTGCTGTAAATGAGAGGCATTGTCAGCATCCAATGGGATTGTTGATTTTATTTATTGACTATAAAGATCACCGCAGCTGTCAGCAGTGAGTGTTCCACTGCCCGAGCTGTCCTTCAGACATTCTGAGGTCCATCTGTAGACATCCGGTTGGAAAGACGTCCAGCCTCAGTCAGGCAGAGCATTAACCCATTGATAAACACACGACTAACAGGGGAAGGAGCTTAAAGCTCCAGACAGACATCGAAGCACTAGACAGGGAGGCAGACCTCCACCCCCGACAGAGAGATTCACCTCCTTAAAGGCGCAAGCGCGCGAGTTTCACAGAGACAGATATTCATCTCTCACACCCAGTTGCCTCCTTACAGACAGACCATGACGCTAGTTCACCTGCACCACTCCGTTTCTTATATTGCTTGGACTTTTTTAAAACCATTAGCGCCAATAGAAAAAACACAATTTTCAGTGCGCTATGTGCTTCCAGTGTGGGTAACTGTACGTGGGGCCGAAAGCGCGTAGGAGTGACTAAGAACAGAACCCAGCAGGTGTGAGTAAAGTGGGCCTGGCCCAGGTTTACACCCCAGTGCGGGCCTCGTGTGCGCGTGCACGGCTGATGCGCGGCCGTCTGTCCCAAGGCCGGTTGAAGTGACAAGTTTCTGACATAGTGTGCGAGAAGTTGAGCGTCGTCTTTTCCTGTGAACAAGCCTAGCGAAATTTTGTGGTATTGGGGGACTAGGATATGTCCTAGCCATAGCTAAATTAAGCTGGACCAACAGAAGCAAGTTATGTGGCATGTTACGCGATTAAAAGTAAATGATATGGCACGTTACACTGGGACTTGTGAAGTTTAAAGCTCCGATTGCTCAATATTTAGCTGCTTCACGGCCACACCTCCTCTGATGGAACGCAATTTTTAGGTCTGGCTTAGAGAGAGCTTTTAGTGTTTCACAAGCCTCATGTAATTAAAAACTTAAATGGCAAAAACACACATACGCAGACATGGGCGACTTTGGGGGTCATCTTTGATCCTTTGGTCTGTTCTACTGCTGTAATTAACCCTTTGCAGCCTGGGTCATCGGGTCAGCACACTTCAGCCATGGCTCTCTGCACTGACTGCAGTTTGTCCGACCACACACATCGGCCTAATCAGAAGTTATTTCAGTCCCAGGTCTGTGGCCCTGGGCAGCACTCACACACAACCCCTCCACACACACAACCCCTCCACACACACAACCCCTCCACCCCCACACCCCCACACACACAACCCCCCACACACACAACCCCACACACACAACCCCACACACACACTACCCCACACACGCAAACAACCCCCCCACACACACAACCCCCCACACACACAACCTCACACACACACACAACCCCACACACACACACAACCCCACGCACACACAACCCCACACACACAACCCCATACACACACACAACCTCACACACACAACCCCACACACAACCCCCCACACACACAACCCCCCCACACAACCCCCCCACACAACCCCACACACATCCCCACACACACACACACACACACAACCACACACCCACACACAACCAACCACAAGCACACACACAACCACACACAACCACACAAACAACCCCACAACCACACACACTACCCTAACACAACACACACCCACAAACACACACACAACCCCAAACACAAGACACACAACTCCACACACACAACCACGCACACACAATCACACACACACAACCACACACACACAACCACACACACACAACCACAACCACACACACAACCACAACCACAGGCAACCACACACCCCCACATCCACAACCACACACAAAACCACAACCACACACACAACCATCTATCTATCTATCTATCTATCTATCTATCTATCGCATTCACTCTATCTATCTCTCTATCTATCGCCCTCACTCTATCGTCCTCACTCTATCTATTGCCCTCAGTCTGTCTGTCTGTCTATCTATCTATCTATCGCCCTCTATCTATCTATCTATCTATCTATCTATCTATCTATCTATCTATCTATCTATCTATCTATCTATCGCCTTCACTCTACCTAACTATCTATAGCCCTCACTCTATCTATCTATTGCCCTCACTCTATCGCCCTCACTCTATCTATCTATTGCACTCACTCTTTCTATCGCATCACCACAGCATCACTCAGGGGCACCACAACATCACTATGGGCTACCACAGCATCACTGAATGCCACAGCATCACTCGTCGTCACCACAATATCACTCAGTGCCACCACCGCATCAATCTGTGCAACCATTCAACAACAACTGGTTCAAATATGTTCTCAATGTTTCAAGCTTTATTACAAATGTCACAATTTTTTTTAATATTTCATTTCTGTTCTTGGATTTTCGTCACAATAAAATACACTGAACATAATCTTCACAAAGGTTGTTTACAAAAGTGTAAGCTATTGCCATTATAAAATACAATAACTTGTATTTAAGTATTAATTATAAAAAAAATAAAAGCCATTGTTATTTGTAATATCAATACATCTAAGTCACGTAAATACAACACATATTGCATTACAAATGCTATAGGTGTCACATTTGCGAAAGTTATAACTATTGGCATTGTAAATGACAAAGCTCTTAATTTCGCTATTTTCCAAACCAACACATAAATAAAAAAATTGTCATTTACAATACCAATAGCTCAAACTTTCCTAATGCGAGACCTATTGCATTGCAAATGCTTGTTTATCGAATTCACCCAACTAAACAGGCACACATGCCTATTACTCTCAATAACAAGTCAAAACTTCCCTTTTCTAATCCTCTTCCATTCGTAGATCGCTGCTCAAAACACTACTAAAAGCATGAGACCCGGAGAGCACAAACTTAACACAACTAATTCACAAGAAAAAAAAAGAAGCATATATTACTAAACTACCAACTATTTAACTCTAATGTTGGGTTTCAGAGTCGTCTTCCTCTCTCTACTAAGCACTGTAACAGCAATTTACAATCACATAAATACCAATTACATAAATACATCACAGTAATTTCTTTCCTCGTTGCAGATACTTTCTGTCCTCATTGAATGATAAACTTTGCCCTTAATCCAGCTTCTTGGTCACAGTAAGTGTGCGTAAGTGCTACACCATACCACCAAGTGCAGCACTTACATTACTGTACCATCAGTCTGCGTGCAGTATTATATAACAACAACCTCTGTCCTTATTGCAGCCCGTAACCGCTTCGCCCCGGCCAAATCTGACGCGTGCGCAGATCGGACGGCCCTAGGCCAACCTCCGCACATGCCCACTGTGACGTCGGAAGGGCGGGGGGCGTCCAACGCATGGAAGGGGTTAATGTTGTTTATATAGTTACAACACAACGTCCTCAGTGCAGCCTATTATCATTATATCAACCGCTCTCTGTGCGACTCTGTACATTAGCATGATACAGCTCTTTTTCAACCCTGTTTCATGATACCTTTTGTTCTTTTTGTCTTAATCGCAAATCAATATTTACCATACTCACTGTGGCTTTGTAGCCATTATATCAATTTATCTACTTCAGTCTTAATTCAGTGAATGTGCCACTGTTTCTTTACTAAGTGCTGTCTGCTGAGGCCTTGATAATGTTGGATGCTAGGTGGTATCTGTAATGAGTGATTCCTGTTCTGTATCTGCTAAGGATTTGTTTCTGTATCTTTTTTTATAGAACACAAGCTGCTGAGCGCTGGTCCAACAGAGCCATGGTCAACTCGAGAGAAACTGTGCCTGGCCTCATCTGTCATGAGGAGTGGCGACCAGAACTGGTGAGTATGGTTCTTCCTGAGGTCACATAATTGTTATGGTAACCAACATTCCCTCTGAGATCTGGCGCACTGATTGGGATCTTGCATTCCTTCTTGATAGAAAGGAAGGACCAAGCGCAGAGATTGAGGTGCTGATAGGCCCAGATACATTTCTGCATCTGGCTGGTGCACTGGCAAGCAGTGACACGTTTTAAAAGCCATTGTGTGTTCTGGCATTACGGTGTTTGTGTTCAAATCGGGCCTGCGTTCTGTCAAGCCTGATTGTGTTTTCCTGTCTCTTGAGCACCATGACATGCCCAGGACATTATTGTCATGCTAGCTGATGTCCTGACAAGTCCAAATGTACTTTAAACCAAAGCAGTTTGGATATGGATGGTACCAATCAAATGCAATGACCTTCAAACCCAGAGAAAGGTTACCAGCAAAGCACCCAAAACCGAACATTTACAAAATAACAAAAAAAATGAATTATTCTGGTCAGCACTAAACTTAGCTTTAGCATGACAGACAGTGCCAACAAAATTTCAACAGTAGCAAAAGATTCTGAAGCTGAGAGGACCCCGTTTTATGTGAGAGAATGATTTAGTTGAGAGATCCACATGGCACAGTAAACACCAGTGATTTTGACTGTCAGCAGTTTAATGCTTACATTTTATTTATTCATTCGGCAGCAGCAACACCTCAAGCAGTAACGTTTTGCAAAAGAACAGTACATGTTACATTGTAACTGAGATAGATGGTTAGTTCACACAAAATTAGTTTGCAGATTCAAGGAAATGGTAAACAACACCTTTTTGTACACATAAGCAACAATGAAAGACATAACTATAGATGGAAAAACTACAACTAAAAGAGGCAAAAATGAACAATTCTTGCAAATGTACATTATGTACGGTCTGTGCGAGGTACAATTTATGCTTTGCCTTCTGACGTCATACATCACCCTCATTAAGGTTGATTTGCACTCCTGAATTGAAGGGTTGTCTATGATGACTGGGGAAATTAAGTTCCAGTGATGGGGCCCTGAAGGTAGAAGGACCATGATCTACATGAAACACAGGGCAGTGTGGGTGAAACCAGAAGGTATTATTGGCAGGTCATATACCATAAGTTGTTTTATATATCAGTGTGATAGACTAGAAAACGCTGTATACAAAATAAGCATCAGTAAATTGTAAGGGCCCTGTTTTCTGCTGTTACACTGCTGGTCTGCTTACAAATAGAATGTCTAAGGACGTTCTAAAGCATTTTTGTAGCAAAGCTTAGGACGTTGTCCAAGAGGCCAAAAGAGTGTTGAGGGAAGCTCACTTGCAGACTGTTACAGTTATCAAGTGCACTGTGTTCCAGTGGGGTCAAACAGGGTTGCATATTAGCACCATTTCTGTTTACCCTTTATATAAATGGCCTTGACCATGCACTGAGCACTTTACAGGCAGACTCCCCCAGGATAGGTACCCGCAGGATTCCCGTTCTGCTCTATGCAGACGATGCAGTACTCCTCGCTCGCACCCCTAAAGTCCTAATAGGCGGTTTTGTGTCATTTATGGTGAAACTGGAATTGTCACCCAATCTTGCAAAATCCTCTCATTGTCTAGGGAAGGTACAGTCCTTTTCATATCTGGGGGTTTTATTTGATGGCCGATTTAAATTTAAAATATTTATTAGAAGAGAAGTGCCGAGTTATGACCTAGTGTACTGGATCAATATTGAATTTTGCACACAGGTTAGGACATTAAAATTATATAGCTCCATGTGCTGTGCTAAAGTGCTATTCAGAAGTGAGGTATGGAGATTTATAGAGGCTAACAAACTGCAAATTGAAGAGAATATGTACTTCAGGCTCCTGTTAAAAGTCCTCCAGAGCACGCCAGCCTACATTATTCATGAAAAATTGGGTGTCAGACGAACATGATGGCAGTTAAACCCCTAGTCTGTTTGGTAAAGATCTGGACAAATGAGGAGGCGGCATTAAGCAGGCTGGTTATACAAGACTGTCTTTCCCTTGATCCTGGTCTCAAAATCCCTTGGCTAAGATATGTGAAGGAGTCCTTTGAGAAAATGGGATCTGTAGATTTATTCACCAGTCCTTCTAAAATGAGTATGCAGGATAAGGCCTTAGTCAAGGATTGGTTCTTTAAGTATTCTCTGACACTCTGTGAGTATAGAGAGTCTGCTAAGCTGTCGGTGAGGGAACATCTAGCAGTTAAGTCTGCCGTGGGCCCTGAACCATACCTGTCATGTTTAAGTAGTGCCCACAATAGATTTTTAATGGCCTGGTTTAGGTTAAACCTCTTGCATCATGTACTAGCGGATCCAGCAGGGTTTACATCGTCAGTAGAAATGAAGGGGCCCTGTGGCTGCGACCACATGCCTCCACAGGGCACCCTTCATTTCGTTTTATTATGCCCATTTTATTCATATCCCAAAATTAAATCAATTCCTCCCTGAGCTCTAATTAGTATTCGAAATCCAATATGTAAAGTCCAACATTTTGTAATTTATTTCTTACAAATGCATATGTTCCAGTTGTAGGTACAGCCATCGACATTTGATATGTTCGTAATTCAAAAATAACATTTTTCTTCGAAATGCAGCTATATATATAGTTCCAGAACGCAGCCAACACGTGTTTTCGTCATGCACGTCTAAGGCGTTTTGACTTCATCAGGGCTGCCACCCAAAAACAGATGACATAAGAGCAATGTACCTCTCAATTTATATCTCTATGAAACTTTAACCATAATCATAAATCTAGTTTAAGTAACAGTTCAAAGTCCCAAATCACCATTAAGGAAATATGTGAGAGGGTAAATTCTGTAAATAAGTTCTTAAATAGAGGTCAATACATTGTTACAGTTTTTCTATGGGTCCCACCAATCCCAGAGATAATTGGTCTTCCTGGTGGTTTCTGCCTGTTTTTCGTGAATCTTTGACAAACTGTACATACAAGGTGATCTGGGGAACTCAACCTTAAGAAGCATATATTCGTCATAATCCAGTAATGTTTGATCATACCACTCTATAGGTTTACAATTAATCATACTTGGCACCGTCTGTACGTTCGTGATATTAGTCATTATTCAGTTGTGGAAGAATTTCCTCATTATAATCACCCTTGTCCATCACAACGATGTTTCCACCCTTGTCAGCCATTTCTATAATTAAATCATGTTTGTCATTCAGAGTTTTCAAAGCTTTTCTTTCATTCCTCGTCAGATTGTCCCTGCTGTTGTCCCATTTAGCAACTTTTTCTTTTTCAATCAGTTTTCAATATCCACGTTTACCGACTTATAAAAGGCATCTATCATATTACCCGGTGAGAGTTTTGTCCCTGCTGTTGTCCCATTTAGCAACTTTTTCTTTTTCAATCAGTTTTCAATATCCACGTTTACCGACTTATAAAAGGCATCTATCATATTACCCGGTGAGAGTTGTGGGGTCCATTTGGATTTATTCTTGAGTCCACTACCTACACTAAGGCTCTGATTATTTTCCAAATCCTCAAGTAGTCTAGAAATAGTCACAGGATCTTCTTCACTCTCTGTCAATGACAAAAGTAATCTAGTAACATATATTTTTTGTATTGTCAGTCTACTTAAATCTGATCTTACATCACCACACTTAGATTTAGTTGGTTGATTTGCAAAGTATTTTTTTAATTTAAGCATTCTTACAAATTTATACAGGTCGATTGTAATCATGTACCAATCAACTTTCGTAGAGGGGCAAAAACTCAAGCCTTTTTTCAATACATTTATCATATCTGGAGACAACTCAAACGGGGAAAGATTAATGATTTCATTCTCACTAGTATCATTAACTCGCGTACTCAGTTCTTCCAAGATCGGGTCCTCATTTCTTGTCTTACTTTTTGTTCTTCCTTTCCCTCTTGTCCCTCTCCTTGTCTTTGACCTCCTGTTTCTCAAAATCTCCCCCTGTTTCTCGATTTCCAATTCTCATTCGCCGTACCTCCTGTAAAAAACAGTTTTCAACTGTAACCACTGCATGTGTGTTGCTTATATCTTCATTCTCACTAATAGAAAAATTACTTGATGAGGAATGTACATCACTAGTACTTAAAGTATCTCCCTTATTACTAGAAGCCAGATCTTTATTAATCAGATAATCAAATCGTCTGGCAAACGTAAAAATGAGACCGGTTTTATAATCATTTTCGTCGCGTTTTTTTTTCTTTTTGCCTTCCTTCTCTTTATATCTGCGTGTAGATTAGTCAAAATCTCATCCAAGATTGTATAGTTCTTAACTGTAGGTTCTGGGAGGTAAAGCTGCTTTGATGTTAAAACGAAGGATTATAAACACATAAAAGGAAGTGTTACATGGGAGTGTTATATGCAGAGTAAGAGATATTGATTACACTCAGGTAACGTATGTTGCGGGCTAAAGGTACAAAGGAATTTACACAAGAGGATAGTATGTTGTACTGTGGTTTTACTTATACGGAAATCGTAATGTCATGAAATAATGGGATGGGTATTTTCAGTATTGAAGTTGAAGAGGGAGATATAACTACTTTATAGTAGACGAGTTAGATTGGAGTGAACTTCGTTAATGATTGAGAACCTTAGGATAGTGGATAAAAAGAGTAATCTGATTTTATAGTTTGTGGGAGGGGAATGTTTATCGGTTAGTTTACGTCTTTTATGATAATTTGGTAATATAGATACAAGAGAAGTTGGAAATATTCATTTTTTGGAGTGGTTATTAGTTTATGGATATGTGATTTTACTTTTGCAGAGAGATGGTGGACTGTTGTTTCATTATGACAGAACGTCACAGGAAGTAGTATGATTTTTGACATAGAATGTGACTTATGGAGACTGGCCTTAATTGTTTTTCTATCTCTTGGGTTTTCGTGCACTAGGGTGATGAATATACTTCAAAATAACATTATAAGGTTCTTTTTTACTTTTCTATGATATTTCACTAATGGTGATTTGGGACTTTGAACTGTTACTTTTTTCTCTTAAACTAGATTTTTTCTCTTAAACTAGATTTATGATTATGGTTAAAAAGTCATAGAGATATAAATTAAGAGGTACATTGTTCTTATGTCATCTATTTTTGGGTTGCAGCCCTGATGAAGTCAAAATGCCTTAGACGTGCATGACGAAACACGCATTGGCTGCGTTCTGGAACTATATATAGCTGTATTTCGAAGAAAGAAATTGAATTACGAACATATCAAATGTCGACGACTGTACCTACAACTGGAACATATGGATTTGTTAAGAAATAAATTACCAAATGGTGGACTTTACATATTGGATTTTGATTACTAATTAGTGCCCCGGAGGAATTGATTTAAGTTTTTGTTGTACGCACCTATGTGGGTATATGTGGGGTTGTTAGTTAACCGACCTCTCCCCCCCCTTTTGGAGCACTGCCTTTTTATACATTGAATGTTTACTTTAGCCCAAATTGTCAGTTGTGCGCCCTAGCTTAAACCTGGTTACCTTGAGTGTTTGTATAAATCTTATTCATATCCCAGAAGTCTTTTCTTGAAGGGTCTCCTTAAGAAAGCCAGATTCAGACAAGCACGTGTGGCTCTGTTATTTTTAAAATTGTCCCCAGATGTTTTTACACTTTTTTATATTACTAACTTTTTAAGGTCTTCATTTAGATTAAGGACCACAATTGGCGGCGGAAGCCCATAGACTTCCTGCTTGCCACTCTTTTATACTGTTTGAAAAATTCTTTGTAATTTTTATCATGGCATGCAATAGGCCTAAGACCAGTCTGAAGATGAATGAGAATTTGCCTAGCCTTGGTGCTGGTAAGTTCCAATTCTATTAAGGACTCGGAGGCGAGGATTATGCCTTTCTTCCTTCGCTTTATTGCACAAACAGCAGCAAGAAAAACTACAAACAACTACATTTCCCATGAGCAGCAGGGAAAGAAAAAGTCACAATGCCAGTCCTTCGTCGCTCTTCGCACTCCGGCAGCTCCCATCATGCCTTGCAGCTGCTTCCTCTTCCTCTTTCTTCACGCGAAGCCCTTGCTCCATTCATCTTAAGTTTCTTGTTTATTACCGTCATTCCCTGCAAAATACGCAGGGTCAGACACCGAGCAGCTACTAACAAGTGTAAAACTCTTTGCAAAGAACATTACAAATACCAACGAGCATAGCCAGTAACAGGAACATTTCATAAATGCATTACTTACATTTCTTACGGGGAGGGTCCACTTCCCTGAAGTCATTGGGGGGGATAATCCTCGCCTCCGAGTCCTTAATAGAATTGGAATTTACCAGCACCAAGGCTAGGCAAATTCTCATTCTATGGCAGGACCGGAGGCCTCGGATTATGCCAGTTCAAAGCTTGTCGACTACTAGCCGGGCAACCTCTTACACTGGCTTAAAATAAAACCTCTTGAAAGTGGAGTCTGAGGACCAATCTGCCGCCCTCATCAGATCCTCCAACCGAGCCCCAAGGGCAAAAGCTTTAGAGGCCATCGCCCCTCTCGCCGAGTGAGCACCAAACTGTTTGGTATCCATCCCCGCCTCCTGCATCACCCAACGCACCCATCTGGCTATAGTTGGGGAAGAAACTGTCTTGTACGGTTTACGTAGGGCAATAAGCAATTGTCTCTCGCCCGGAGGACGAGTGTCTTCAGTCAAACTTTCATAGGTACGGAGGCACTGCACCACACACAGCTTAGGGGAGTCCTGAAAGGCTGGGTACGAGATTACCCTTGAAAGGGACTTAGTCCGTCTACTCACCGTAAAAGACACCCCGTCAGGGGAGAAAACTCTAGCAGTGATGTCCAATGCTCGCACATCCGAAACCCGCCTGCAAGAAACCAGGCACAACAGCATAGCCAACTTTGCCGTGAGTTCTTTGCGAGACAAAAACCGATTGGGCTGCCACGATAAAAACAAGTTCAGAACCCTGTTCACATCCCAAAGGACGGAATACCGGGGCTCAGGCGGCAAAGAGAGACGAATCCCTCTCAATAGCCGGCACACCAAGGGATGCTCCCCAACCGGGGAACCTTGCACCAGGTCGTGCCCGGCTGAGATAGCGGAACGGAAAGTGTTAACCGACCGGTAGGCAAGGCCATCCTCCGCCAACTCCGCCAAGAAGTTCAGAACCTGCACTACGTCTGCCCCCACGGGATCAAGACCCCGTCGCACACACCAACGATGCCATCTATGCCAGGCTGACCGGTACCTCCTGATCGTGCTATCGGCCCATGCCTTGGAGAGTAGGCCTTCTGCTTGTCCCGAAAGGCCTGGGAGCGTCCAGCGACGCCGGAGATCTGCCAAGCCATCAGACGCAGAGACCCCTCCTGGACTAACCGGTGGGGAAGGCCCTCCGGATTGAGCATAATGTGAGGAGAGTGGGGGAGTAGGATTGGAGAATCCCAGAAAAGTTCCAGAAGAACCGGAAACCAAACTTGAGACCTCCACCATGGGGTGATCAGAACCACCTCCGCCAACTGACGGCGGAGCCACGCCGATACTCGCGTTATCATTGAAAACGTGGGAAACGCATACCCCTGCTCGTTCGACCAGTCCAGGAGGAAAGCATCCGTCGCTTCCGCCAGCGGGTCCGGCCTCCAACTGAAGAATCTCGGAAGCTGATAATCCAGGCGCGATGCGAACAGGTCCACCGAGAAGGGACCCCATCTGGCTGTTAACCAGGAGAACACCAGAGGGTCCAACTTCCATACACTGGCGTCCAGCAGGTGCCGGGAGTGCCAGTCGGCCACTTCGTTCTGGCGACCCCGCAGGTATTCCGCCGTGACCGACACCTGCCGATCCAGGCAAAAGTGCCAAAAATCCTTGGCAAGGTCCGCTAGCATTTTGGACCTGGTTCCTCCCAGGTGGTTGATATAGAGGACCGCCGACACGTTGTCCATCCGGAGTAGGACACAAGACTGAACCCTGTCCTTCGTCCAACACTGAACCGCAAAGGAGCCTGCTAGCAACTCCAAACAGTTGACATGCAACGACTGCTCGAGGGCTGACCAGGCGCCCCCCGTAGAAAACTCCGCACCTGGCCCCCCAACCAGAGCGGCTGGCGTCGGACTCGATAATGACATCCGGCTCAGAGCCGAAAATCGCCCGGCCATTCCAGGCCTCCATGTGCGTTAGCCACCACCGCATCTCGTCTCTCACTTCCTCCGACAGTGGGACCAACTGGGATAGGTCAGATCCCTCCGGAGGTGGTACGCCTTCAGGCGCTGCATGGCACGATAATGAAGGGGACCTGGGAAGATGGCCTGAATCGAAGAGGACAGGAGACCCACCAATCGCGCCAAATGGCGCAACGACGTGTGAGACTTCGCCAACGTCTGACGCAACTCGTGCCTGACCTTCGCCATCTTCCTGGCGGGAAGGCTTAACGTGGCTGATACAGAGTCGACGGTGAAGCCCAAAAAGGTGGCACACCGAGCGAGTTGATAACAAAACCCAGATCCTGCAGTAGGTTGACTGCTACCTGAAGCTGGGACGAAAGGCGCTTCGGACACTGGTTCATGAAGAGCATATCGTCCAGGTAAACGATCATCCGGATACCTCGAGCCCGCAAAGCCTCCACGACCAGATGCAACACCTTTGTGAAACACCACGGCGCCGAGGAGAGCCCGAAAGGTAGCGTGGTGAACTCGTAGACCTGACCGTCCCATGCGAACTGAAGGAAACGACGGTGAGGGGGAAAAATGGGCACCGCCAAGTAGGCGTCTTTCAAGTCGAGCCTTACCATCCAATCGGAGGGGCGCAAAAGATCCCTCAGGAGATGGATCCCCTCCATCTTGAAATGGCGGTACACCAGCCATTCGTTGAATTCCTTCAAGTTGATGACTGGACGACGGCCCCCGTCGACCTTGTCGACCAAAAACAGATTGCTGAGGAAACCCCCGGGGTGCTCCTGTGTGGCACAAATCGCCCCTTTTTGGAGGAGGGCGGACACCTCCTCGCGCACTAAATCTGCTTTGCGCTGCGAAAAGGTAATAGGGCGGGGACGTTGAAGCTGACACGGAGCGCCATGAAACTCCAGCTGGAAGCCCTGGACCATCTGCAGCACCCAAGCATCGCTGGTCAGGGAAGCCCATGCAGGGAGAAACTGCGCCAAGCGCCCCCAACCCGCAAACTCGCTGAAGGCAGCACACTCACCTCTTCCAACACCTTGCTGTTGTCGTCTTTGGCCGCCACGGCCTCGGAACTGCTGACCCCGGGTGGGGTAGAAGTTGTTGAAGCGGGCACCGTCCTGGGCCCGCCCGCGGCCGGAGCCTTGTCCCCGATCAGAGGGGTTGCCACGGCCGAACAAGCGGCCCCTGCCACGTCCGGCCCCCTCAAAAACCCGAGGGGCAAAAACTTTCTTGATATTGGACTGCGCCCTGTCCAAGGAAGTAAAGGTGGCCCGAACTTCCCAAGCTCCTTAATGAAAGGGTCCCCGAAAAGACCCCCCTGAGCCACAGCGCCGGCCTCCGAAGAGGCGAGGTCACCCAATTTAGGGTCAATCTTAATCTTAATCAACAGTGACCTCCTCCTCTCTGTAGAGAGGGCACAATTCGCATTTCTGAGGAAGACAATGGCCCGCTGGGCCCAGTTGGACAGGACCTCCGGGGAAATCTGATCACCCGTGACCTTGGCCTCCTCGGCCATGTCCAGGATCTTGGTCAGAGGACCTACCGCGTCTAACAGCTTGTCCTGGCAAGTGCACCAGGACCTATCGATCCCTTTGCAGGGATCCCTGACGAACTATGCCAGGAACGTCGCCATTTTAGGGTCGTTGTCAGGCGTCATAGCCACCTTGCCCTCCAAGGTGGGGCGAGGGCACTCCGCCCTAAGACGGTTGCGTGCGTCCTTCTCTACGGGCTTGCGTAAACGACCGGCCACGTACCGGGCCACTTTGTCACCCGGGACCCAGTCCGAGGACCGGGGTGTGGACGATATCGTCCGGGTCCAGCATGTCCGAAGGACTTTCAGAGGAAGCGGTTTGAGACGGGAGCCACGATCTTGAAGGGGGGGGAGACCTCCGCAGGTACGGGGGCAGGCTGGGACCCCTCAAGCGTCCTGAAGGCGTTCTTAACCCGTGCGAAAGCTTCTGCGTCAACCCCTTCTGCACAGGTCTTCTTGGGTGGAGGGGGGGTGAGCGAGGACGCAGGGTCCGGGGCTGGAACCGGCGCGGGAATCAGAGCCACCAACTTGGAGTAAGCCTCATCCAATCTTGCCGTGAGGCGTTGCTCCAGGGGCACCATGGCTTGGTCAACCGCCCGATAAATAGAGTCACCCATGGCTTGATAAAAGTCGTCATCCCAAGGTGCATAGCTGAGGGGGTCACCCTCTGGATACTGCTTCTGATCCTCTTGCATTATGAGAAGTAGGCTCTGGCAAGGAGGGATTTGCAGTACAGCTAGTAAAAACGGGCCCTAACAGGCACCAAATATAAGCTGGGAGGGAGCCCAGACGATGAGGGGGGCACTAAGGCACACTATTTACGGGACAGAGCCCAGGGAACGCTGCAGCCCTCTAGATCACAGGGCGCCAACCCGGCAAGCGTCCCCAGCACCAGCAGGCCGGCGCTACTTACGACCCCGCAGGGTGTTAAAGAAACAGACAGGTACAACCCAAATGGGCGTTCAAAACACGGGGGAACCCTACAATTACGACCCGCAGGGTGTCAAGCCGGGAGGCAGGGGGCACCGCAACAGCCTATAGGCCCACGCGCCGAAAACGCGTTTCAAAACCGTCTCTCAGGCGCGCTAGGCCTAGAAGAGACTCGCCCCCTAGCGGTGGAAAACGCACACCGCACTCAATACTGGGACCAGGTCGCGTGAGGAGCGCTGCAAAGCGTCCCGCGATTCACAGGGGACTCTGTAGGAATAAAACAGGTCAGCGCTTGCCAAAAAAAACCAAACGCTACCCACACAGTCCCAAAAGCCAAAAACTTGCTGCTGAGCAGCGAAGAAAGAGGAAGAGGAAGCAGCTGCAAGGCATGATGGGAGCTGCCGGAGTGCGGAGAGCGACGAAGGACTGGCATTGTGACTTTTTCTTTCCCTGCTGCTCATGGGAAATGTAGTTGTTTGTAGAGTTTTTCTTGCTGCTGTTTGTGCAATAAAGCAAAGGAAGAAAGGCATAATCCGAAGCCTCCGGTCCTGCCATAGAATTAGATGGATGAGGGACATGAAATTTGTGATGTGTAAACTCCTTATTTATCTGTTGAAGTTGCATTATGCAGAGTTCATAGCGTTGATCCTTTTATAATGCCTGTACCTGTAATCTTTTCCCTTTTTTTATTTATATAGTATCTTTTATGGTAGTTCTATATGCCGAATAAAGATTGTATTATTATTATTATTATAATAAGTGCACTGCCTCACAGGGCATTTGTCAGAGCTTTACCCTAATAGAATGGATGAAAAGGCATTTTTTTTAGTATATTTAAAATGTACTGTTCTGCTGTGGCAGTGGTAATGATTTCATTGGTGCGGTAGGACTGGAAAGAACATCAAGATTTCTGGCAGAGGAGGCAAATGTCAGGGTGTTGGGAGGGAAGTGAACTGGACATGGTAAATAGGCTGATACACTAGAGGCAGTAAAGTGTAGCCATTTCACCTGTGATCAGTTTAGAGTGAAGGATCAAAGCGCAATCGATGGCATATCTCTGAGCTAGTCTGAAGGGTGTGACTGGAGGAGGGGTGAGACATGAGGAAAATATTTGTGTGTCTTCTGTGAAGAGTTGATTGGGAAATCCAAAAGAAGAAATATCGCCAAGAGAGACCTCAGATAGAGTAGAACCAACTGTGGACCCTCACTGAGCCTTGGGGGACACCAGCTTGTAATGCTGTGCATAGTTTAAAGTCTTGGGGAACTAAGAACGAGCGATCGGGCGATAAAAAGAACATTATTTTAGGGCTGAGCTTGTGATTCCTGGAAAGTTGAGAAAAGATACCTCCACATAAAGAATGCCAGAAAATAAATAAACAATAAGAAGGATCATAATACACCTTCCTCTTTTCCGAACAAAACAAAAAAATTTAAAACAAAAACCCTTTAAAAAAAGGAAGCACCCTATTTGTGGAATCTATGATGGGTGCAGCAGATAAAGAGTAGTTAGCTTTGGGGCATTCCAGTTGCATAACCCAATCAGTGCCTATCTTTTTATACCTTAAGTGTGCGCCAGCTGCACTATGTCGCCTCCGCGGCTGAAAGATTTGTGTATAAATCTAGGGGATGCCCAGAAAAATGCCGAAAGGCATGGGGAGATTGGTTAGCTCCTTCTGTATCCCTGCCATTGGAGGTCTAGCTCTCCTGCGACACTCTTTGTTACCTCTCCTACTGGGCATTGTGGGGTTTGGGATCACTGCAGCAAGGTTATTTCCACTGTTCTTTTTCTTGCAAGTTACCTGTAAACTAATAAAGAGTCTTATAAAAATAAAGTATTCTGCAGCCAACCCACTTTGAATTGCTCTGGCATTGTGTCATGACTAGGATCCTTCGGTTGAAATGCACTGAATCTTCTGGTGCGGGATCGGTATGTATAAAGGTCACATTTGCTTGTAATATGGGATTTCTAGATCCAGACATCAACATGTATCACAAGAGACATTGCATGGTTAAATAATAGCGTTTTCAGGATCACACAGTTTGCGGGGCTGATGCAGTTAATTATTTATCCTTGACTGAAAACAGTATCACAGACATATCTGGGTTTTTAGATTTATAAAAATGTTGTAGATATCCGTGGGCTATGAAGAGTTTTCAAGCTTGGCAGGTCCTTTTGATGACATTGGCATAGAGAAGAAATCATGCCCCTGATCCTTCGAGGGAGAGAAGCAAGCATGAATGCTTGATATTTGTCAGTTGAAGGATAGATGCCTTATGAGATATCTGAAGGCCCGCACGCAAAGGTTTACAATTTCCCTCAACGCAATTTACTTCCCCACTTTATGGCCCGAATTACACACCACCGGCCCACCCCGAGATTGGACGATGCATTGAGAAAATAATAGCACCATTCTGATAAGCGTATTTTTGAATGAAACAATGCAATTGCTTTGTAGTCAGGCCTTTGAACACCAGGTTATCTCTCTCCTAATCATGGTAACCGGTATTCTGTGTGTAAAATTATGATACAAAAAATATATTTTCTCCTATCTGATTTTCCCTTCTTCAAGTCACCTCACACATGAGCATCTTTCTTTGCACTTCTTTCTTGACACAACCTTTTAATGTGTCTCATTGAATATGGTATTTTCATGAGTGAAAGTAATATTAAGAGCATTCGTTTCCATACACTTTCAGTTGTTCTGTTTCTTTCTACTGGTGTACTACTGAAGAGTATTTACTCTTGCCTTTGAAATGAACGTTCACGAACTTTTCTATGACTTAGTGAATTAACTTCATAAGCAATTTCCTCTGTGGTTTGCGCACAGAGGCACGTCAGGACCAATTGTTCATAATATATTGCACCCAGGTCCGCTTGACGTTTTCTGGGTTACCCCATTAGTTTGTAATAATCAGAAGTAATGGCAGATACAGATTGTTCTTGCCTGTTGTGTAGTGAGCACTCTCATACAAGTATTAGACAAAAAAAAATCACATTAAACTGAAGCTGTCATGTATTGAGCTTATTTTTGCTGTTTTGTGCAGGGTCTCAGTGAGCCGGGCCATAAAGCCATTTGCAGAGCCAGGACGTCCACCTGACTGGTTCTCTCAGAAGGTAAGCTATATATGTCTGCTTTCAGACTCTGCACATGTGTGTCTCTCACTAGGGAGTTATTATATGAGCACTCGTGACTGTACTTATTCAGCACTGTTTCTACGTTTGTTTTACATTGTCTTTGGACTTTTCTCTCTGTTGTCTTCTCATTCTCTGCACTTGTCTGCTGTGTGGAGCGTTTAGTTTATTGTGGGCTCCGTTTGCTTTGTTGGTGAAATACCTTTTGCTTTCTCTGGTCTTTCCCCCTATTCAACCTCGCCTAGCTACTCTTTTGCTGTCTAAGCCCGCCATGTTGTTTTCTCTCTGTCTGAAGTGGGTTGTTCTCAGCTCTCTCAAATGGTTTTCATTTGTTTTCTCCTCTTGACTCTTTTTAGCATGTCTGGTTTCTATCTGCTTTCTATGTGTACTTTCCTTTATGTTGTGTTATTTTGTATACTCAGTCTTTCTTACCTTATTTTGCAGCACTGTGCCTCACAGTATTCTGAGCTGCTGGAAACCACAGAAACTCCAAAGTGAGTATGCCCGAATGTATAGTAGTGTTCTGAGATGCAAGTTAAATTTAAATGCACACAGACGCCTTGTTGCACAACTGAAATGGGCCCAAGTACCCTTTCAGTTCTCTATAGTTGTGTCTTTGATTTCTTTGTAATTGAATCTGTAGCTAATGTGAGCAAATCCCTAAACTATGCGGTCTACTCTAGTCAAGTGAATTGAAAGGTCAACAACCCTTAGATATATGTCATCAACATAGGACAATGCCTGGTCATCATAATCTTACAAAGGTTCTGTAACCCTTGGCTGAAAACAGCCCTGGGCTTTTCTTATACCCCTGTGGCAATCACCAGAACTGTTTAAGAACCCAGCGTACTGAATGTGATCAAGTACCTGCTTTCAGGTGCTTTGTTTTGGCAGAAAAACCCATTTGAAATGTCTAAAGTGGTTTTGTATATTTTTCGCACTATGTTCTTCATTAGTTCCGCGCTATGCGCATTTTGTACAGTGAATATACGTGTAGCTGTGTTCAAGTGTCATCAATCTAATACTAGATTATATGAATAGTCCGGTTTCCTTAGTGGAAACAAAGGATTATTCATAGGTGCAACGTTCGATTACACCATGGTATTCAAGTTGTGTGATAATCTCTCTAACTTGTTTTTAATGGGGTATTGTTCTTGAGGTTGTGGGGTTGACCTCACTGGTATAACTTGAGAAGGGAAACCGTCAACCCATCCCACATGTTTGACGTATGATGCAGGAGACAGTGCTAAAGCCCACTCTCTGGACTATGAATATTTAACTGAATCTGGGACAAGGTTGGAAAAAGCAGGGAAAATTACTGTTTCTCCCTCAGGGCAGTCCATGACAAATTTTGGTGGCCAATCCCTTTCGGCCAAGATAATGCCATAGCCGAAAGACAAGTTCTCCCAAAAGAGAACACTAATGGTGCGTGGGATATCCCTCTCCATTTGGAGTTGCATCTCGTACAATCGATGTGGGACACTCGATCTCATAGCTGACATTTCCACCTGGATATAGTCACTGAACTCTACTCTCGCCAGGCAGTCCATCAGGCTCCGGTGAAGTATTGTGAATTCTGCCAAGCTGTGTAACATGATCAGAGCCTACTCCCCACACAGAAGCAGCTTCCTCAATATCCGTGGCATAATTTACTTTAATACCAGCCATCTTCTTCTTTTTGAATTGAGAGAGACTTGAACTGTTTAGGTTTATCTTCCTTTTTTATTATGAAGTCAGAAGAGGGTTGTATCTCTTTCTTCAGTTTCAAGTGCTCGTCTGATCTGCACTCTGATCGTCCACCTCTCTCTGATTGTTTTTCGGATAACTCTTGAAAGGAACGAGATGAACGTGTATCAGTATCCTGATACGTGTCTGGCGTTTTAATATTATCACAGTGATGCTGATTGTAGCGCTTTTCAATGGCCTCCTGTTGAGGAGATATGCCCTGTGATTTAGTCTTTTCTTTGTGTTTCTTATTATCCCACTTCTTCTTAAAGGAAAAATTTGATCCCTACTTTGAGTTATCCTTTTCAGAATTTCTCTTAATTTGTGGTTTACTAGTTCGGGCTCCCAAATTATCTCTACCTATCGTTGCATAGGTTTCCTGAATTTTTGGTAACTCATGCTTGTGTTCTGTGAGTCAGGTTTGTGAGTCGTTGGCTTACCACCAATGCTGCTGCTTCCCCTTTAATATTACTTAACATTATGGCAGATACTGTGGCAAAGTTGCTAATCAGTTTCATCCCACAATCCATATCAGGTTCTGCCCCGTACTCAGTTTGGATCTGTTTAAGCACCTCTGGCAAAACAGCTAAGTGGGTGTACCAGTAGTGCTGGTATATACTGCAGCTAAGACTGTAACCCAAGGGGTGCAGTCTTCCACTGGGGGAGCCATCCCCATTGTCATACATATGGTGAGGATTTCCTCCTGTCTGAGGGAAATCTTACCCATGAAGGCATTGTTATTTTGTGGATTAATTCCAGCTGCAGCCAATTGTGGTTGTGCAACTTGAGCAGCCTTTGTAGGTTTTATTCTAATTGTTTTTATGACAAACTGTGTTAAAGATTTATATACTCCAACCAGATCTGTTTATAATGTATGTAGCTTTGGAGCTGTCAGATTATTTATTTCTGGATATGGTGTGTAACCGACTAAGACTGGCCATGTTGCTCCCTCATTGCTATGGGGCGTAAGAAAGTGCCCTATTTTTGCATGGTTTCCCTCACTTTTTGCAACACTGTTGATGTACTTTGACTGAGTATGCTCTGGGTTCCTGCAACCAGGTACCCAGGGCCCAGGTACCCAGGGCCTACATTCTTTCCCTAAAAACTGCATTAAGACAAAACCCAATTGGCACTCTTTGACCACATGTCATTGGAGTGGAGAGGTGTGGTGCAGCGGCCAGGGCAGCTGACTTCGGAGCACAGGGTTCACGATTCGATTCCCGGCACTGGCGGCAGATCAGCTCAGCACCGTGTGACTCTGGGCAATAGCTCACTTAATTTCCACGACGGCCCCCAGCGCCTTGAGACCCGTAAGAGTGAGTAGTTCACGCTTTACAAATACGGATTTACATTCCCTTGTTAATGATACCATAAGTACCAAGGGCACTGTGGCCACCCTTGGAGGCCCTGTACCTTTACACACAGACACTGCCATTGCAGGCTGTGTGTTTTGGTGCAGAACAAAGTGAAGAGTCGACATGGCACATATCCCTGTGTGCCATGCCTACAAACCACTGCCCTGGCATAGGTAAGCCACCCATCTAGCTGGGTCCACTATACCAGTGGTGAGGGTACAAGTGCATGAGCCCTGTACCCCTACAGTGTCTAAGCCAAGTCTTAGACATTATAAGTGCTGTAATAACATTAAGAGTATATGGTGCTGGTAGCTTGTCATTTCGAACTCCACAGCACCAAAATGGCTTTACTGAAAACTGAGAAGTTTGATATCAAACTTCTCAGCACATTAAACCCACACTGATGCCAGTGTGGGATTTAATGAAAAATGCACTCAGAGGGCATCTTAAAGATGCCCCCTGAAAAACAACCTAACTCTAGTGTCCTGGCTGAGTGGCTACTTGCTAGCTGACACCACCAGACATGTTTCTGGACCCCTGGGTCGAGAGCCTGCTGCTCTCAGGGGTCTGAAACCATGTACATCCTTGGACGAGGTGACAAGCCTCCTCCCCCAGGACTGGCAGGGTTCACAAAGGGTAAGCTTCAAAGGCTTGCCGGCCTTTGTGATCTACCCCAGCCCTTTGCTGCTTCCAGCAACTTGCCCTCAATTGTTCTGACCCTCACTTTGGGCGGGGAAATTGGCGGGAAAACCAAGTGAGGAAAGGAGGTGTGCCCACCTTTGCCAACCCCACCCCTCAGGTGGGAGAGGCGAGGTGAAGCGCAACTCTCAGTCCCCGCCATCTTGCAGATGGGGGACCCAGCCAACCAGAGAGAGGCATATGCCCCCCTCCCACTGGACGGTGGCATAATAGGGGGCATTTCAGACTGATTAGCAAAAGTAATCTGAAAAGTAATAACGTACCAAGCAATCTGTAATGAAACTGAAAAGTAATTTCGAAATATTGACTTACCTGTAATTCAACCAACTGCATTTGAACCTGCATTCAACTGTAAAACATTGCATAAGATTTTGCAAAGTATTATTTCACTTACCTGCACCAGGCTTGGCTTGGTTCTAGGAATAAAATAACTTAATAATATTTTGATACAAAGAAAGTGGTCTGAGTTCAGTCTTTGAGTGTGTGACATCATTTGCTGCCTGAGTGTGTACAACAAATGCTTATCAATACCCTCTGATAAAGTCATACTGATCGCCCACACTACCACAAATAGAGAGTAAGGTGCTATCTACTTTTACCTCTGCCTACGTTTGGGGTTCCACTGGACTCTGTGTAAACTATACCTTATTTTGGTTTAGTATATAAAGAGCAGGCTTCCTACAAGGGGATCTAATCTGACATTGTTGTGTGTATGTGGTGATACGTCTTCAAACTAATTTTGATGTTCTTGGTAATTTAATGGTATTTCTAGTGCTTCATAAGCTGTGTAGTTGTCAAGAACTTCATCTGGATTATATGTGTGATAAAGTCTCGATCTTGCATCTGCTGCTCGGAATGTAACCCATGAATTGAATAACTCTGTCCTATATGCTTTGTGGGCCTCAACCACAAAGGTAACGTCCTCGTTGACCATTTGTGTTACTGCATGTCTGCAGTTAGCTGGTATGTTTATTGCTCCTTCTTCGGTCATTTTAATGTGTGGAATTCAGATAGGGTACCTCTGTAGGGTGATCCTTTTACAGTTCAAGTTTGAGCATACTACAGCCAATACATCGGATTACCCACTCAGCCAAGGGGGATTTTCCATAACACCACTCACGTCTCAGATTAAGAGTTGATTCTGGGTCTTGCGGTACACAAAAGAAAACTACTCAGGTGATCCATTAAATAAGAACCCAAGAGGCGCCATGTTGCACAGGTTGCACTTTACCAAGTAAAACTGTGCATTTGTTGGACAACATAACCATCAGAACTGTGCAAGACCATCTGGATATGTTGGCCTAAGTCCTGCTAGGTCTAGAACCATTTTGCTTAGTTACTTATGCACATTCAAAAAGATTCACAAGAAATACAGAGTAAACCATGTTAATATTTATCGAAGCATTGTGATTCTTGAGCAAAATACTTGTGCTGCAATAATCGTTAGATGGAAACAGAATAATGTAATTAGCATTACGAGAATGGTGAAAAAGTCGAACAGTTCAACCATTTTACTTTTTACAGAGAATGTATGCTTGCATACAAGTACTGTAATATTTTGTACTCCTGCCTAGTGCATCCTAACATATCATGTCTAGGGTGAGTGAATCTGCCAAACCCCTGTAGGGTGATCTAACTCCCAGTTACCTGTTGGTAAGTGTCATCAAGCTGGCCGCCATGGAGAGCTGGGCATCATCCCTTGCATGAGGTAAACAGAAATCAGCTTGGCTGGAATTGCGGCATGGGTCGACCTCTCAGTGCCTGCAAAATGCTCCTCTGGTTAAACAAAGGGCTCATGTTGTATGTTTAATAACATCATCCGTACAACCATGCCGAAGCCCCAGTCAGATTGCTATTGTTTATTCTGTTGTGATAGCTTTGTTGCCGAACGGCCAAAACTAATAACATCTTGCGAGATGAACTTAGCTCTTGTACAGAATGTTCACAGTGTTTTGATAGAGTGCCTAAAAAGCGGTAGTGTAAGCAAAACAGAGTTCGAAGAATATTATCCTGCATGTGCACGCAAATGAATGTGTGTCAGGTGCCATTGTGTTTAGGGAGAAAAGGCAACTTAAAAACATGAGCATGTAAAATGGCGTTTCTTATCCAAGACTAATGTAACCACATGACAGCCTCTCTAGAAGGATATCAGAATTCAAAATGTGTTCAATACTTAAAATACGATTTTATAGGGAGACTCAGATGGAAGAAAGTAAGTCAAAGCCACTTGTAAAAAATTATTGCAGAAAAACCTAGCAGCTCCTGTGAACGTTTAAGCCAAAACATTGATCGGAGGGTAATAAGGTACTTCCTAACAGCTCCTAAGAACTGATACAGAAAGGATAGAACTTTGATCGGAGGGCGTTGATTTACTCTGCCCCATGCTGATAGTAAGCATCAATGAAGATTTGAGAAGGAATCAACACCGTCCCAGGATAAAAAAATAACATATCCATTTTAACTCAATGAATTTATTTGTTGTTAAGAAGCTCCTTTATTTGCTTTGTTCCAGGGGAATGCTAATAAAACAGTTAATAGCCTTCAATAACCTTATGTGAAAGACAATTCTCTCATACAAGTGGACATAGAATTTGCATAAGAAGACTTTAATGATCTGTTAAAACTACTTCTTTGGGCATGGTTTGGCCACGAAGGAAGATGGCCGCCTAAAGAGAGAGCTCCGCTGTGGGTCGGACCCCTGACGAGCTCTCTCCACCTACCTGAACACCAGGATCCTCCTTTTTGTGTTCCTTCGCCACCGGAATCTGTGTAGTCTGCCCTGGTGGCTTTCTCCAGCGGAATGCGGCAGTGCTTTCTGGTTTCCGGCATCACGGTGAGGTAGCCGGCTTCTCCTCAGACGCGCCTCGGGAGTTGCGCGTCACTGTAGCCGCGCCTCTTCTCAGCGCAGGCCGCGCCTCCCACTACCCCAGGGCCGCGCTTCCTACTATCGCAAGCCGCGCCTCTTCACACAACGAGGTCGCGCTTCCATGGAAACTTCAGTAGCATGACATTGTGTGACTCCTTAACGCACGGAGCTTAAAATACAGAGAGGTTTCTCCTCAGTATTACCAGCGGTGTCTTTTTAAACAATTTTTGGGCAAATGGCTAATTAACTGCCTTAGACACATGAAGGCTCCCTTCTAAGGAACATTGCATTCATCTTTATTTTTGCTCATTGACTTATTTGCGCTATGCCTTGCTGCCTTAATTCTGTTGCCTAATATGTCATTCTGTGCAGGAAGAGGTAGCTTTATCGTACCAGCCATGTGTATCACATATGTTACCTCAGGTTGTTCCTTCATAATGTCTCTACAAGCCATCTAATTTGGGAATTCTGAGTGGAATATGCTTGTATCTTCTCCTGTGATACCTTCTCATTTTTCAAAGGTGTACTTTCTGAGCTCATGTATGCCTCTGTAATTTGGGCATTGTTTTCATATACCTTTTAAAAACTTTTGCAGTTCTGATCATTTTTCAGGATAGTGCTTTGCTTATGGTGTTCTTTTGGTGCAAATTGTTCTCTATTCCTGTATTGTACCTGCTTTGAGTAACAGGACAAGATATTTCTGTGATAGCAGTACGGTGCCTTCTCATGTTGCTGAGCTCCCAGTATGCAACCTTTATAGGACATTAATTTTTTCCTTTACTTTGTCCTTTGATGCACCACTGTTTTCATCATTGCTTCATATCGTCATATTCCATCAATCCGTTTTTGTAGGCCACCTGTGCAACCGTGTGTCACGATGTCTAACAACAGGAATGGTAGCAGAACGTCTAAACAATCACTTTTCACTGAAGTGGTGAAACAACCTCCTAATTTGCCAGGGAAAAATAATGTATCCTCATCGCCTCTTCCATCCCAAGTTGTAACACCTCAGACTGACAAGTCGTTATCTGATACTATGCAACAAATCTTGCAGGAGCTTTCTGGGGTCAATCGTCGATTGGAGGGGTTAGATATCACTATGACATCTCTAGCTGCAGTAACAAAGTCAATTAGAGCAGACCTCACTACTTTTCATGCAAGGATGGACAACATTGATTCTAAAATTCTAGATATGGAGAGCCGGCTGGATACAGTTCGGAGTTCAGATCAAGACCTCCTTTTTTTGCATAGCAAAATTATTGATTTGGAAGACTGCAGCCGTAGAGACAATGTCCGTTTTTTTGGGTTTCCAGAAAATATCGAAAAGCAGGACATGAAGTTATTTCTCTATAATACTCTTCCCAATCTGACGGGTGTCTCCTTTGCTCCTCCTCTTGAGATTCAACGTGCCCACAGACTTGGTCCTCCACGTTCAGATCCTTCTGCGCGGCCAAGGCCAATTATTGCTTGTTTTCTTCGGCATGACCACACTCGACAAATTTTGTCCACGGCTCGCTCACGTGGCTCCTTTCTTTTTCAGGGCCATACCATTCATATTGCTGCAGACTTCTCGAAAGAGACGAACGAGCGACGGAAGGCATTTCTCTCCATGCGGCCTCAACTGCGTCAAATGGACATCAAATATGGATTGTTTGAACCTGCACGTTTTCGTATCACCAGGAATGGAGATTTTTATGACCCTATACTTTTACAACAATTTTTGGACAGCATCAAATCCAACGACATGGAAACTCAATCCTCTTCTTTTGACCAGCCTCCATCATTTACTTCTTCATCTCCGACCTTGCCCAAATCACACTCAAACACCTTTAGTGATTTCAGACAACGGGGTAGAGATCTCACTCGTCTGCATCGATCTCAGGATGATAAGGCTTCTACTCTGCACTCCGCCTCCACCCTTTACTGATGCACCACAGAGAGACAAGTCTCGATCTCCTCTCAAAAAGTCCTCAGATACTGGCTGAATTCTCTTTTCCGGCTCACTAGCCCTGTTCAATTATTCATTTTAATGTTTTGTTGCATTATATAATGTAGTTACTTCTGCTTCATCTCCCATATTGCATTATCCATATTAATGATACTGTGTTATTTTACGTTCACACTGGTTTTCCGCTTTGAGGTGCATTTCTTCCTCATATTGTATTGCTTATTGTATGCCCAGGTTATAGCAATTGCCTCTTACATGTCTTGCATCAGTCCTTCAGATGCTGACTTAATTCTTCTTTATTGTTCAAATATTTTTTATTGTACTTTATTTTTTTTACTCCTATGCTAAATTCAACTCCCTTTTTCCTGTTTCATGTTGCGTTCTCTACTCTGATGTTATTCTGTAAATCTATCTCACTTCTGATATATGACGTTGCTCTCTCATTCTTTCATTTTCTGTTCCTATCCTTTCTCATCATACTTTTCTTTTAGATGTTTTCTGAATATTTTATTCTTTTCTTATTCATCTATGTATTTCTATGATCTCTTGATATGGATGCTGCCTATGACATTCAACTGTTTATTTTGTTGACTTGTTGTATTATATAACATAATTACTTTTACTTCATATTTTATATTGCAGTATCTATTCTAATTTCATTGAGCAATTTCACGTTAGCAGTCTTTTTCGCTTCTACAATTTATATCTTCTTCTTATTATGCTGTTTAATGCATGTTAAGGCCATAGTAATTCACATGTTGCATTTCCTTTCTGCTTTAGTGTTCTCCTTCATTTCGAGATACTAGTATTAATCAATTTAACAATACATATATAATATCCTTAGTTATTTACAGGGTGTACTTTATATTGATATTTAATTGTTATATGTGTCGTAGGTAAACTTTGTTCCTTTCTTTCTTATTCTCCTCCTTCCTCTTGCTTTATATACTGTATCCTACAATTTTTCCTCTCTCCTTGTATTCCCTTTTTTCTTTTTCATATTCCTTATGTTATATATTATGTCTTTCTTCCTTCCAACATTTTCTGTCTTCATTTATTGCAATACTGTCTTAATCTCTTATCATAGTTATATCCTATTATAGATGTCAATATTCTTATTTCATGACTTTATATTACATAGTAGTGTGTTAAGGCTTATTATGGTTGTCAATATGTTACACTCAATGCTTTGCATTTTTTACATTTTCCATATATTCCATACTATCCTTTATTAATTTGCTTCACATTTCTTTCTTCGGATGGGGTCCTGTCCCACGGTGTTGCTTTAGTGCGCCCAGACCCGCGGTTAACAGTCTCGGTTCCTTCTTTATTTTCCTATCTTATTTTTCTCCACTTCTTCTATCTTGTCTATTCTATTTATTCGTTTCCTTCTTTATTTTCCTATTTTATTTTTCTCCATTTCTAATATCTTATTTTTTTATTTTTATTTTTTATTTCTTTCTACTTTTTCTATTCTGAATTTTTACTCTGCTTTTCTAAAACTTCTTTGCATTCCCCCCTTTTTATTTTTCTTTATTTTCCTTTTTTTTTATATATCTCTTTCTTATCAGTTTTTCAGACTTTTACACACTTTGTCTTTTGTTTTCCAGAGTAACATCTTTCTTTCTTTCTCTCCGTATACTTATTCCTTTTCTTCTTCTTTATCTTATCCTTAAATTCTTCTATTATGTCTTCTACTCATCCATTATCAGTGATTTCCTGGAATGTTCATGGTCTCACCCATTATATAAAACGAAAGAAAGTCCTTTCATATTTGCACTCTAAACGTGTGGACATTGCTTTACTGCAGGAAACACATTTGGATGATGTTGAATCTAGTAAACTCAGCAGAGATTGCGTCGGAAAAGTTATTCATAGTAGTGTTTCTAAACCAGATCCCAGCAACCCTAATCCTGTTCGTAAGTGTGGTGTAGCCATCCTTTTCCGGAAGTCACTCCCCTTCACAATTTTCAAGACATGGTCTGATCCGGAGGGTCGATATGTTTTTGTCAAACTGAAACTTGGGAATTCTTTTATTTGTCGTGGCTCTATATATGCTCCACTTGGTACCAAGAAACAATTTTTCCTTAGAATGAATCGCCTTCTCACAGAAATAAATACCTCTCAAGTCCTCATTGGAGGGGATTGGAATTTGGCTCCAGATCCTGCCCTTGACAAAACAGGCTGCCTTGATACTGTTAATGCTTCAGATAGAGCCATTTTGCGTGATATTCTCGACAACAATGGTCTTGTTGACCATTGGAGGCTTAGTCACCCACAGGATAAAGAATATACGTTCTTTTCTTCTACCCATGGCACATTTTCCCGTCTCGACTATTTCCTTCTTTCGCAAAAAGCAGTTCAGTTTGTTACAGAGTCTAGGATTTTGGAAGCAGCCATATCCGATCACTCTCCTGTTCTTATGTCTCTTGATTTGGGTCTCTCTAGTCCAGGACGCAAACCATGGAGATTGAACATAAACAAATATAAAACACCTACAGGTAAACTTCTGTTACAATCGCACCTCCAGGATTATCTTACTATTAATAAGGATTCAATTTCCTCTAAGAGAACTATCTGGGCAGCTGTTAAGGCGACCATTAGAGGTCAACTAATGCGCGATGCTGCTCTTATTAACAAGAACAACGCTGCTAAACAAGTAGATCTTGAGCAAGACATTCAACGGCTTTCTCACTCATATGTTTCGAATCCTACCCTCCAGAATCGCAAATTGTTGGAACAGGCACGAATGTCTCTTAATAGTCTTTTTACTTCTAAGGCTGAGTACGCCTTACAAAAAATGAAAGGGCGACACTATGAGCAAGGGGAAAAAGCTGGTCGGTTACTGGCTGCGCATCTGCGCCAGAGGGAGGCCGCTATGGCGATTCCAGCCATTAAATCTAGCGGTGGCGACGTGTTTACTAGACCCCAAGAAATTGTTGAAGAATTTGCTTCCTTTTATAGATCTCTTTATTCTCCAAGCACTCATATAGATAAAGTCAAAATGTCCAAATTTTGAGATACGATACATCTTCCACGACTTTCAGATGATGGTAGAGCTTTACTTGATGGTATCATTACAAAAGATGAGATTTCTTCTGCTATAACTGCCTTGCCGTACCATAAAGCTCCAGGAGACAATGGTTTTCCTCCTGAATTTTATAAATGGACTGGTCAAAATATGGTTGACACCTTACATGCCGCGTTCAAAGAGGCCGTTGAAGAATCCTCTTTCGGTTCTCTTTCTAACAAGGCAATTATAGCTGTTTTACCAAAACCTGGTAAAGATCTTTTGTTGTGTGGCAGTTATCGGCCTATATCTCTCTTGAATTCTGATATTAAAATATTAGCTAGCATTCTTGCATCGCGTCTTCGTAAAGTTTTACCTTCTTTAATTCATAATTCACAAGTAGGTTTTGTTCCAGGTCGGTCATCTCGGAACCATCTCTGTACTTTGTCTCACACTTTATGGTCAGCTAAACACCTTGCAGACGATGCATTACTTCTTTCCCTAGATGCTGAAAAAGCATTTGATCGCATTGAATGGGAATACCTTTTTACAGTCATGCAAAGGTTCGGCTCGGGTGATCAATTTATAGATAAAGTATGTCTGCTCTATGATAGCCCATTGGCTCAAGTTAATTGCGGTGGTTTTCTGTCTACCCCATTTCCAATTCGACGAGGTACTCGTCAGGGTTGTCCACTTTCCCCTCTCCTTTTCCTCCTAGCAATGGAACCTCTGGCTGCAGCAATACGTCAATCTGCTGAAGTAGTAGGTGTCCCTCTTCCAATCGGCCATTCTAAAATGTATTTATATGTAGATGACATTCTTCTTACCCTTACTGATCTTCCCCGTTCTCTTCCTACTTTCTTCCAAATTATCAACGATTTCTCTTCTTTCTCGGGTTACAAGATAAACTGGGATAAAAGTGAAGCATTACCCATGTCCATTGGTACTACGAAAGCAGCAATATCTGGATTTCCTTTTCATTGGCAAACATCCCGGCTTAAGTACTTAGGAATATTAATAAATAGAGGTTTGGATAATATGGTCGCGGATAATTTGACTCCTTTAATCACGCAAATGCAAAGAGACTTTGATAAATGGAAAGCTCTGGGATTATCTCTTTGGGGACGAGTTCAGGCGGTTAAGATGGTTACTCTACCACGGTTTCTTTATGTTCTAGGTATGCTCCCTCTCCACATTCCAATAACTACTCTTCGATCCATTGATTCCAAAATAAAACTTTTTATTTGGGGTACGGTCAAACCACGCCTTGCTTTGGCCAAATTAAAGGCTCATCAATTACATGGGGGTTTAGGTCTTCCTTCCATTGAGCATTATTCACTTGCCCTTCATCTCTCACAACTCACTTTTTTTCTGCCCAAATCTAAAGATATACCTCAATGGGTTCCACTTGAACGCCACCTTTTAGCTCCTGGTTTAGGTTTGTCCCTTCTATATGGCACGGGGACCAGTTCTTCCGATCCTAAAAACCCTATCTTGTCTGCAATGCATAAATCTTGGTAGAGAGGTCATCGTATACTTAAATCTAATTCGCGAGTTCACGTTAAAGCCCCTTTATGGCTTAATTCAGCCATTCGTATTAGTGGTCGCACTTTGTCCTGGCCTTTATGGCAAGAAGCTGGCATAAATTCTATAGATCAACTTTTTCATGCTGGAGCTTTTAAACCCTTTTCCCAACTTAGCGAGGAATTTCATCTGCCTCATACACAATCCTATAAATATACCCAACTTCAACAAGCTATCACGAAGCACTTAGGCTCTCCACCAGACTTACTCTCAGTCTCTCCTATTTTGTCTTTTGTGCAGTTATGGGGAAATCTTAAAGGTGTGACTTCTGGTCTTTACAAGACATTTCTGCATCCTCTTTTTTCACAGCCCCTCTCATTAGCTCTTCAGTTGAAATGGCAATCCCGTTTATCAGTGGTATATTCCAATACTCAATGGGATTACATTTTAGAAGGACTGCATAAGGGGTTTCGGGAAGCTCGTCTCAAATTCTGTATTTTCAAAATTATCCATGAATGGCATTGGTCTCCTGTTAAATTACACCAAGCTAAGTTGTTATTACATACTTCCTGCTGGAGATGTTCTGCTTCCGGATGTGATATTACACATATCATTTGCGAATGTCCTTGTACTAGATCCTTTTGGCTTTTTGTGAGGAAGACATTGGCTTCTACAATGTCATTACCTTTACCTTTTACACCTGCCAACATTATTTTACACGATTTTCGAGGATTCCCGAAACTTTTCAAACCGCAAATTCGTCTTCTTCATACTGCTTTGGCTACGGCAAAAATTTGTATACTACGTCATTGGAAATCCCCCTCGGCTCCTTCTCAGGAAGAGTGGTTGGTGGCAATGATGCAAACAGCTTTCCATGAAAGCACAATTTATAATTTACAAGATCAGGCTTCCATTTTTCTACAAATTTGGTCCCCTTTCCTGGAAACCACTGTGGACGATGACTCTGCTCCTACTCCTTCTTCTTCTGCACATACTGTTTCTGCTTAACTCTATTCTCTCTATGATCCCCTCCCTGTTACTTTACTATTGATGCCTTTTCTCCTTCCTTTGTTCCACTTCTCTTCTTATCTGTTCTTGGTACTCTGGTAATCTCTTCCTTTCTTTTCTTTTCCTCCTTTCTTTCTCTTCTCTTCTCCTTTCTTTTCTTTTCTTTTTTCTTTCTTTTCTTTTCTTTATCTTTTCATCTATAGTATAATTTACCTATTATTCTTCCTATTCTTACCACATATAGGATTATGAAATATATGTTAATTTTGTTTCCTCATACTTGTTATGCCTTATGTGAGTTTTCTTCTCATTTGTATTTTCTTCCATTTATCATATATTATTCTGATTCATTACTACATTTGTATTCGTATTTTCATCTGCAAATTTTAATAAAAAATTTCAACACAAAAAAAAACTACTTCTTTGAGTGACAGAATAAAGCAAAACAAATGATGAAATGTTACAAAGCACAGTTGTGGATGATTGCGAGCATTTGGAAGATTTGGTTATAACACGTGAACTCATAAAGTATATCAAGTCTGCAACATTATTGGCTCCTTAATATAGATGATTGTTTGTTTAGTCATCTTTACTGGATATGACTAAGCATATATATGTATGCGTGTATATGTGTGTATACATGTATAATATATTCGATATCTTGTTATTATATTTGGTTACTGTCCAGACAAACATATGGTGTAGTTGTACAAGGAAATCAATTCATGCTGCATAATTGTGATAAGAGTCAAAATAAATGAGATGATTGAATAGAAGAAGCATATTTTTGATAATCTCAGTTGCCTTCAGGTATAATGCCTATCTTTTTTATGCTGTATCTGCATGGGGAGTCAGAGAGAGCACCATTTAGCATGACAGTCTAACAATTATCCTGTGTAATCCTTAGTCCAACAATCTGTCTGTTTGATTAGAGATCTACTTGTTGCATACTTAGCAAGTATCAAGGTGTTTTAACTCAGACTGCCTTCGGGATTTACATTGTTCCATACTGCTTTAAGCTCATTCAGAAGAACCTCTGCCTGCAGTGAATATAACATAATGTGTGTGACTGCTAGTATAAATCAAACGGAGTCTTTCAAAAGGAATGGTGGCTAATGTGCTATAATTAACTGGATCTGATTGACACATTGATGTTTGGTGAAATTGTGGTGTTTGTATTATGTGAGGGATTGTATAGTTTTCATATTTAAGTCCTTGGATTGGTTATGGCAGTCAAGCTATTGTTGCCTACGTTTGATTTTCCCCATCTAAGCCCTTGGAGAGATGGTAGATGTGCTGTAAGTTAGCAGGCATGTTTCTTATGTGTAGTGTTTGAAGAGATGATGGAGAGTATTCTGTGTGTGACAGCTGTTTCCCCCGAGTCCTTTGCGAGCTTTCTTACTCAGTGAGAGTTTGAGTTATAGGAAGACATGTCAATGACAGGTCTGGTTCTCTTGCTAGGAGGAAGCGTGGTGAGAAGGGTGAGGTGGTGGAGACGGTGGAAGACGTCATAGTTCGCAAGCTTACTGCAGAGAGAATTGACGAACTGAAGAAGTTGATTAAAGATACACAAGAGCATTACAGGTAAGATCCAGTTCACTGGGGATCTGGGGTGACTTGATGATCCTGGTCACCAAGGTGTAGGTGTATTGCCCACTGGTAAAAAGAACACTGTTTTTGAGAAACACTCACTTCATGGTCATCAAGGTGGATGTGCAGTGGGTCACCACGTCTCAGAAACTTCTCCAGCACTCTGAAGCTTGACCATTTAGAGTGTTCTGGGTTTAGTTTAGTGCTGTTAAAGCTTGGATGGGTGTTTAGGGCTTGGTTTGCACTGTCCATGTCTCATAGCGTTCGGGATGGGGAAGTTGGGTTAAAAGTTTGTGCCAGTCCGACGCTTAAACTGCAAATGTAAAGGGTTGGGTTTGGGGATGTTCAGGTTTACAAGTTTGAGGTGTTTCCAGGCTGAATGCGTAACATTGCCAATTTTCCTAGGCTCGCTGATGAGACATAGTGGAAGACTATTCCCATTTGAAACCTGTTTAGGGCCCTAAGAGTGTTGAAGCTAGAGAGTGAAGTGTTTGCTTGTGATACACAACTAGCAGAATCTTCTGCAATACTGAAGTAGGATTAAACCCCAGAGTTTCTCAGGCTTTAAACAACACATATACCTACAATGAAAACAGGCAAACTGTACAAAGGACGAATTAAGAGCTTGTGGTACTAAACCAGGCCATCACAAGTGAAAATTGGGGATAACATGCCAACTGCTGACTAGGAATCTTTGCTGCCAAAGCACTCCAATGATTTCTTACTGGGAATCGTCCACTTCTTAAAGAGCCCCCTTTAGTGAACATCATTACTTGCATGCTCCATAGTCGGGTAAAATCACAGGATGGGATCCTGGGGTACCAGGTTGCCCAGTCTCAGTGTCCTGTGAAATTAAAAAGCTGCTGAATAATGAACACACTGGACTGACTTTCACTTGCAGAAGTGCAACTCTTCCCTATTCCCCGCATGTGAGGATACATTACCGAGGCACTCAGGCGAAAGAAGTTTGATGCCAGTTGCTATATCAGGAGAAGTTAATTTCTTATCCTATTCCTTGGTTTGCAAGGTGTACCAAGCAGTCTTTGTTGATCTGAACTTGCAGCTGGTCAGTCTACTGCACCAGTATGTACCCAAGACAAAAATAGGACTGATGTGACCTAGCACAGAGAAAAAGAGTATGCAGATTGTAGTTGCCTGGAACACCTCTTAATGTATCATTCACAAATTTGAGGTTTGCTCTTCCTCCCACTTTGACCAAGGAAATGGACAAAGACTCTTGCCTGAAGCCACTAGAGACATGATCCTTGCTGAGTTTCTAACCAATAACCGATTATTATGCACATTTAGTGCTTAGCGACCATGATTATGTACTATTTTACGTGTAGGATTGTTTAAGAGTAAGGGTTTTTTATATTCAGCTAAGGAGTTTGGAGTGTTTGGGAATTAACGACCGGCGTTTTATGGGCTACAGATGTGTTTACGATTCCGATATTTGTGAGTCTTCCCTTGACACTGAAATATTTGATTTACAGATTGACATATTCCTGGCATTAGGAACATTCCTAGTATTGAGAAATATGCTTATTCTCCGAAACGTTCATGGAACTTGCATTTTTAATTGTCATCATGTCATCATTGCTTGACACTAACATGAATTGTGGTGTGCATAATTGAGGCATGACTTGGCACAGATTAAATATGGAGTAATATGCAGAAGTTAATAAAAGCAGCCTCTAATACTTGTTCTTCTGAATTTTCAGGAAACTAAAAAAAGAAGCTGAATTGATCCAAGCTGGTCACATGGACAGCAAGCTGGAGGACCTTTGGAATGACATAGTACTGTGCGTTGTGCTTTTATTTACTCTACTATTATGATATAAATGTTGGCATGCATTGAAAGCATACAAGGTGAATGTGTGATTTGGTCTGATCCTAGCAGCTGAAATACAATTTGAGTAATCTGTGCTGTCTTAGACTCCTTGCGACCTGTGACCACAATAGCCTTCATGTTTTGCTGTATGTGACGTGCACCCTCTTAACCTCACGCTGATATTGGGATTTGTGCTCGACTAGCCTTTGAATGGTGGTTTGTGTGTGACGTGCCCTTGTTGCCTCCATGTAGTGCAGTTTGTAAGTAGTGCTCTTGTACCCTCTATGTGGTGCTCTATGTGGTGCTCTATGTGACGTTTTGCCTTGCAACCTCTGTGTCACACTATGTGCTTGTAATAATATCCATGTAGTGCTGCATGTTTGTCTTAAAAATACGAATGTTTGGACTATTCTATTAGTTAATAATTAAGGCTCCTAGTTTTCGGTTTTGTCTGATTTTTACAGATAAAGTAAAAAAATAAAAATACATTCTCTACGTATTTATTTTCACATGTGGAAAAAATTAAAAATAGTTCTTCTTTTGGGTGATTTTTAAAGCTGGTAATTATGATAGCCAGGCCAATGGCTGTGCTGACTGATGAAGAGGTTAAAAAGAGAGTAGGCTTTTTAAGCTTTTACAGCTGCCACTACAGTGCTAATCTTTTTGTAAAAGCTTTTTGCACATCAGCGATACACCTCATATGTACTAAAACACACCGGGCTTCCAAGTGTGTGTGTCCTTTTAGCTTAAATAAAAGCGGAATTATACTAATGGAAGCGTCACTTTTTCACCAAACAGAAATAAATAAGAAATAAATAAGGATAAATACAGGAGGATTTTTTTTTTTTTAATACCCCAAAAAATTCACATTAATTCTAATGTAGTATACCCAATAGAAAATAAAGGAATATGACAGTTGTCACATTTGTGAGGGATACTTCTACCTTCATATTCCTCACCACTTGAATCTCCTCGAGGCGCCAGACTGGATCTGGAAAGGTTAAATAGTTCTCCCACTGTGGTAGATGATGCTACCCCGGCAAACCGACTTTGTTTTTTTCTCTCTCATGCATTTAGACATGGATTCATAGTCCTCTCCTTTATGACTTATTTTGTTATAAAAATGTTTAATACTGATGTTCTGACAGGATGCCCCCACCCCTAAAGATAGTGTTCAGTCACTACCATTCCTGCCATAGGTAGCTATAATTAGTTTCTCTTTGCCACCTGAGGTGTGCCTGTAGTGTTTGGGTTTCCCATAAGGTTTCGGGTTGAACAATAAATGCGTCATCATGCGTCCCATGGCCATAAATTAGGGAGGAGGAAATCAAGCTGTTGGTGGCCCAGGCCGTGAGACCCACCAAACCCAAAAGTGTCCTGCTGAAGAACATCTTGATTGCTCTCCACAAGCAATTTACCTATTTTAAGTCCAGAAGAACTACCCTGTAAGTTGTTTGCAAGTGACCCCATGCAGTGTATTGTTTCTCCCATAGGAAAACATTACTGCGTTTTAGGCTCATACCTCAAATCTGACAGCTGTATTTTCTAAGTGTTTTGAAAATTGCTAACTTTAAAAGAACTCACCTAATCTCATAGATCTTGGTGTCTAAATAAATATAAAAATAGATATTCTTTTTCTAAATTGGGATCCGATTTCCTTATTGAGCGTGTGTCTCATTTATTGACTCAGTGTGTGCAACAAATGCTTAAGATTCACTCTTAATAAGCATAAGGCTGCTCAACCACACTACCACAAATAGAGCACCTTGGGATTGCTAGAGCAAGCCTCTGTCCACTAGTAAGGGATACCTCGACTCTCTGTACAGTGCACCTCATTTTGTTTAAACTATGTAGAGATACAGCTTTCTACATTGGTGGTGCAGCGTTGGGATACAAGACTTTGCATTTGCTGTACCACTCTGTTGATAAGTGATTCCACTAAAGGATCTACGGATAATTTTAGTCCCCAAAAATTTTCAGCTTTCAACTTTTTGTGATTTTTTTCCTACATTTTTATTCTGAACTGTTAGGGCTTTGTGACAAGTCCCCCAATCAAGCCTGTATTAGACATTTTAAAAGTATACTAGTTGTTTAGTTCTAGACGTCTGTTTAGAATTTTTTTGTCGATTTTCTAAAAAGGTTCCAACTAAACTAAACATGCCAGCCTCCGAGAAGATAGTTGAGGAGCTCAACCTGATTCCTTACCTGCAACTTACCTTGCAGCAGTTAAATAACCCCTGTAAGGCTTACAAAACTGCAACTGGACCTAAACCAACCAGGGCACAACTCCAGCGGTTGCTTGCTGAGTTTGATAGAGCCCAGGCAAGAGAAGAAAACACTCACAATATTGCTAGTCGAGGAAGATGAGATTGACAACCGTACTCATTGGGATAGCTCCCCTTCCATTATCCCTGAGAAAGAGGATAACAATAGGACCCTCTTCCCTACAATTGTACCTCGAGATAGGTCAGGGCCCTCCAGGCTTATAGACGAACTAGAGGATCCAGACCAGGAGCTGGAGAGACTAGCCAGAAGAGTAGCCCTTGGGGCCAAATTCCCAGACATAGTAAAAAGTCTGAGATGAGTCTAGCACCCATGAATGGTAGACGCAATAAGGTAAACAGATATAGAGAAGAAACCTTTGATCTCAAAGTCCCCAAAAGGATTGTCCCCAAATATGTTGAGTGTGATTATATCAGCAAATGGTTTCAAGCCTTTGAGAGTGCTTGCAAAATGAGAAAGCTCAACCAAAAAGTATTGGAGCTCTCTACTCTGGGAGGTTTTCTCAGGCAAGTACAGGGATAGACTTCTGCGACTTAATGAGGAAGATGCCGGATCCTATGACCTCATGAAGGATATCCTGATTAAGGGCTTTGGACTCACCTCTGAAGAGTACAAGATTAAGTTCAGAGAGACTCACAAAACTTTGAGTCAGTCCTGGGTTTATTTTGTTGACCTCTCAGTCAAAACACTAGGTGACTGATTGAGAGGGTGGAAGGTGCAAGGCTGTGAAGGGCTTTACAATCTGTTGATGAAGGAGCACTTGTTAAGCAATTGTACATCAGTAACATTGCATCAGTACTTGGTAGATATAGGGTTGGTTTCTTTGCAAGAGCTGGGGAAGAACTCTGACCATTGGGTCAAAACTAGGGTGCCCTGAAAGACCCATGCTGAGGGTGACCAAAAGAAAGGAGTTGTTCTTCCCCCACAAAGGAAAGATGCGGGACAGTATAAGGAAAAAGTTAAATAGTGTTCAAAAGGCCCCCAAAAGCCTGTTCAGGGGGGTCGGCCCAGAGACACTTCACAATCAAAGGGTGGGTACCAGGATAAGAACTGGGGTCCCAAAAAGGATTGTTTTTTTAATTGTAAGGCCAATGGAAACTAAACTGGGGACTTTTCCTGTCCCAAAAAGACCCATACTAGGGCACCCCCCGTTGCCATTGGAATAGTGGAGCTAGATGGGATCCTTGGTGTGCCCTGATAAGGTCAGAGAGCACACTGAAGCTACTTTAGTCTCGGAGGGTGGCGTGGATGTAGCTACCCTGGCTGGCTGGCCCAATAATCTGGAGAAATACAGACAAAAGCCACATATTAATGGGGTTGAAGTAGGAGCAATGAGGGATACAGGTGCAAGTGTCACCTTGGTGACTAAAAAACTGATATCCCCGGAAGAGTACTTGACGCAACAAACGTATTTCTTCATCAATGCTGATAACCATACCAAGGTCCATCCCATGGCAAAGGTTGCGGCCTCTGAAATTTCAGTCCAATGTCTGTTAAGAAATGATCTGGAGACCTCAGCATGGGCTGTAGTGGACCTAAGGTTCCATGCAGCCATGCTGGGAACACCTGAATGGGTGGGTGTGAAAACTTGAGCAGAGTGTGAAACCCAAGGTGAATATGAGGAGTTGAAGCTTTGAAGAATAGCTCAAGCCTCCAAGAGAAAAGGCAAGAAGTCTGGGAAACCAGCTTCTGAGAAGACACAATCTCAGGCCAATACTCCTTAGGGAGACAACTTGTCAGCCTTGAGGGAACTTGGCTCCAGTAGCTTCGGCCTTACCAGGCAGAGGTCCTAGGCCCTGGTGACACTCTAGGGAAGAACGTTGCCAGGCACAGAGGACCAGTCCCACTCTTGAGAGCCTGAGACCGCAACCTGCTGACCCTGAAAAGGGAGATGTCAGTGGCTCCCACTCAACTTATTGGGGGGAGAGACCTCTGTATACTGAGCCAGAGACTCCAAACCTGCTGCCACAAGGAGAGTGATAGTTCCTCAGCAATATAGTTTTTCCTTTTCATTGCCACATGATATCCCCCTAGCTGGGCAACTTGGTCAGACACAGTCTTGGAGTAGGCTAGTAAACCATTTCTACTGGCTAGGTATGTCCCAGAAAGTGAAAGCGTGTTTTCCTGTCAAGCCAGTGACAAGACAGGTAGCAAACCAAAGCCTCTCTCAATTCAACTACCATTTGTTGGGGTACCCTTTGAGAGGGTAGGGATTGACATGGTTAGTCCCCTTGACCCCCAAACAGCCTCAGGGAACAGATTCATAGTGGTGGTAGTGGATCATGCCACCAGGTAACTTGAAGCAATTCCTCTTAGGACTGTCACTTCTCCTGCATTTGCCAACGCTCTCATAAGTATTTTCTTTGACCCCTGGCCAGACAACCTTGTGTACACATGATGTGGACACTGAGGACAGCCTGTCTGTCAAAAACAAAGTTTACAGACAGTCTGACAAAGTCAACGAAAGCATCAGAGCAGATGTAAGCAACATGCTGGAACTAGGGGTGATTGAACCCTCCGAGAGTCCCTGGGCGTGCTTAGTGGTCTTAGTCTCCAAACCTTATTCCAACAGCGGTAAAACAGAGCTGAGGTTTTGTGTGGACTATAGAGGCCTCAATGCTGTCACTAAGACAGATGCACACACCATTCCCAGAGCAGATGAGCTCATTGGCAGGTTATTGGCAGCAACGTTTTCTAGCACTTTTGATTTGACATCAGTGCATTGGCAGATTGGGCTAACCCTACAAGCAAAAGAGAAGGCAACATTCTCCACCTCAGATGGACATTACCAGTTTACTGTGATACCCTTCGGTTTAAAGAATACCCCTGCCACCTTCTAAAGGCTGGTAAACAAAGTCCTGGCTGGGCTGGAGTCTTTTAGTGCACCATATCTTGCTGTCTATAGTTACACCTGGTAGGAACACCTGATCTACCTTGGAAAGGTCCTTGAGGCTCTGCAACATGCAGGACTCACTACCAAGGCAAGCAAGTGCCAGATTGGGTGGGCAGGGCTCTGTTGTACACTTGGGCAAACTTGTAGGTGGAGGCCAAGTTCAACCTTTACAGTCCAAGTTCCAGACTGTTCTGTACTGAGAAGCTCCAACAACCCGGACCCTAGTCAGGGCATTCCTTGGCTTGACTGGGTACTACTGGAGGTTTGTGAAGGGGTATGGCACCATTGTGGCACTCCTCACTGAATTGACCTCCAAGAAACAGCCAAAGAAAGTAAACTGGACAGTAAGCTGTCAAAAGACTTTTGACAGTCTGAAGGAAGCAATGTGCTCAGCAACCATTCTAAAAGCTCCAGACTATAGTTCCGTAGTAAGTGGTACCCCTGGTACCTAGGGCATGGGTGCTAAAGATGGTCCCTAAGGGATTCAGCATGTATTATGCTACCCGAGGGACCCTTATACATATTGCATGCAGCCTGCCATTGCAGACTGTGTGTCATGGTGCAAACCATAAGTGAAAACACGACATGGCACACTCACTGTGTGTCATGCCAATGTCACTGCATGGAATATATGTAAGGCACCCCTACAGCAGGCCTTGCCGCCCTGAGGCAGGCTGCATCATATTACATGTGAGAGCATATCTGGATGAGCAGATATGCCCCTGTCCTGTCTGGTTCAAATACTAGATGTTACAAGTGAACGAGTAAGCCATTTTAAGTACATGTTCATGATGGCTTTACTGAAACCTATGGTGTTTGGTATCAAACACTTTGTCTTATTACATCTGTACTGGCATACCAGATGTATTATGACATGCAGGCAGAGGGCACCTTAGAGGTATAAATTCAGCATTTAGGTTGCCCCCGGGCACTAGTAACTCAGATTTCCCTGACCCAAGAAGAAGGACAAAGAAGAGTGGAAGAACGCAAGAACTAAAGACTAGCTGTGGACTTGGCGCCAAACCCTGCCTGCCTGCTCCTGTCTCGACAATTGCAAAGACACGACTCATCCTGCAACTGTGCTTCCTCCAAAAACCTCCGAGGTCTGTCAGACCTTCGCCAACCCATCAGCACCCCCCCTTGAATGGGAGGAGCCACTGCCCTGCAGCCTGAAAGTACCGACCACAACGTCCAGTTCACCGTTCTACTGACCACCGGGTCCACCGACACAGCAGCCTCCCAGGAGGAGGTCACCATGCTCCAGGAGGTCAGATCGTCTCCCCACCAAATTTGGAAACACTATGACCCCCAGTAGCCACCCTCTGTGGTTCTAAGTACCATGACCCCTACTCATGACCCCTAGTCCAGAGGCACTACCCTGTAAGTCGCTTGCAAGTGACCCTATACAGTGTATGTTTCTTCCATAGTATAACATTCCCGCGTTCGAGGCTCATATCTCAAATCTAACAGCTGTATTTTCTAAGTGGTTTGAAAATCGCTACCTCGAAAAGTACTTACCTAATCTTGGAGATCTTGGTGTCTAAATAAATATAAAATATGTTATTTTCCCTTATTGGTGTCGGATTTCCTTATTGAGTGTGTGTCTGATTTATTGACTCTGTGTGCAACAAATGCCTAAGACTCCCCTCTGATAAGCCTTAGGCTGCTTGACCACACTACCACAAATAGAACACATGGGATACCTGGATTCTCTACACAGTGCACCTCATTTTGTTGCACTATATAGAGAGACAGCTTCCTACATAAATAGAATGTCAGTGCCTCCCTCAGAGGAAGTAGCATTACTTATGGCCATCCTTAGAAAGGCCACAGAGGTGCAGGAAAACAAGCCAAATATGCTAACAGATTCTGCAACTGATTCTTTAGCTTCTGAGCCTCTGTTGCTGTTAGAGTAGGTGTTAACGGAACCCTTTTTAGCTGTGTGGGGCAAGCCTACTTTAGCTAAGGTGATGAACCACCAGGCTGCACATCCTCATTGGGCAGCAGCTAGTGACTCTATGGTTTTGACTGCCCATCCTACACTGTAGTCTTGTGGTGCAGGTGTCCTCCTGTTCCGAGCAAAACACTGGCTTGTAGCCCTACAGAATTTCCAGACTGTGATTCTGAATGGATCAAGTTCATGGAAAATTGTATTTCACACCAGGTAGCCTTGTTCTCTGGTTTTCTAGTGAGACTTGTGTCCTAGCCGGATACTCCCATGCTTTATGAGAGCTGGCTTAGATGATCCAATAAAGGGTCAATTTACTGAACTAGTTTGTGGTGAACAGGATGTGGTCAAACTAATCAAGCCCAGTTTGGACATGGTTGACTCAGTCGCATGTTCAATGGAATCTGTCACCATCTGCTGTCATGCTTATTTACAATGCACCTGATTTTAAGGGGACATCCAGGACAAATGGACATGTCTTTTGATGGCTCTCGTATTTGGAGAGAAGGCTGAGACAGCCGTGGAAAGGATCAGGCAGCAGAAGGTTACTGCCCGTTCCTTGGGGCTGGCGTCCTTCGCCCATCAATTCCACAGGGAATACAGCAAGTTTAGTGGGTTCTCCTAGAGAAAAGCATTTTGGCAACCACAACCCAGCCAAACTGATTTCTGCACAAGTAAAGGTACTGAACTTTTGTTCTAGGGGGCGCTGTGGTTCCAGGGGCCTCCACAGCCAGCAACAGCCCTCTTCTTCCTCCACTTCAGCGTGCCTGTAAAATTGCTTTATGTTGCTCCTGGAGGAGCACTTGCTGCCTGTGGAAGTGAGGGTGTCTCGCGATCTGTCACATTGGGCCTCTGAATCCTTCGAATAGTTAAAAATGGCCCAGCCATTCCGTTACAGGAGTTTTCCACTTCTGTCACTCCCCCATCTTCTGGTACATTTCCCAACCATGGCCGCATTCTGCTGCAAGAGTTCTTAGCCCTGTTGCGGAAGGGAGCGTTAGAGCTCATTCCAGAGCATGAGAATGGGGAAAAATTTTATAGCTGTTACTTTCTAGACCCCAAAATGGACAGAAGGCTTTGTAGCATTTTCAATCTTCAGATCGTGAATGCCTTTCCCTGCAAGTCAAGGTGCTGTCCCTTGCAAAAGTTTGGCATCCTCTGGAGTTAGGAGACTGGATGGTCTCCCTTGACTTGTAGAGCACATATTTTGTTGTACTTATCATGCAGTTGCAAAGATTGTACCTGTGTTTTTTTGTGAGCTTCACCCACTAGCAATTCACAGTCCTCCTATTTGTCTTGACATCTGTACCTCAGGTCTTCATCAAGGTGATGGCAGTGGTTGTAGCGCCTCTTCGTACGATGGGGTGGGGGTCCCTGTATTGCCATCCCTTGATGATAGGCTGATGAAGGTGGGTTTGCCGCAGCTGATATCAGTCCACCTGAGCGCCACATCATTGTTTCACTTTGATTTACGACTCCCAGTTAACTTGCTGGAGTCGCACATAGAGGCCTCCCAGCACCTCTTTTTCATAGATACATAGATGGAATCAACATCCTTTCAGAGCCTTCCCTCCTCCCAGAGGATTTGAGATAACCCAGTGTATCGGGAGGGAGCTCTTTTCCGGCTCTGACTGTCCAGTGCCTTCTGGGTCTCCTGGCCTCCTGCATTTTGCTGGTCTGCTATGCACATTGACATATGAGGGCCAGAGAGACTTGAGCTGTATTTCTCCGGAGGCTGCAGAAGATCGCTGGTGGTGGTCAGTGATGAAGCATTAGACGTGCGGGGGCCATTCTGTCCCTCCCCAGCTATAGCCAATGTGGTAATGGATGCCTCCACCCTCGGATGGAGTTCACAATAGGGGGCCATGAAGACTCGAGGACATTGGTCCCCAAAGGAGCATATGTACCAATACACTCTGCTCGAGCTGAAGGATTTCTTTTCCCTCTGTTCAGTGGCGGTTAAGGCAGGCCCTTATGGAATGAATGGATTTGATTGCCTTCAGAATCTCCTGTGCTTCTATGGGTTTTTGTAGTTACTTTCTAACACATCATTTTTTAGAGATTTATGGTAATAATTTTAAAATATTTGTTTTGGTTTTAAGAAAGACAAAGATATTGATCATTGTCTGCGCACATTGGTTCTGTTATCAAAATCATTATTTAAACATATGTTGGAGATGTGAGTTATAATTACAAGGGTTTAAGCTTTTTTTTAAAGAAATCTCTTTATAAGATTCTTGATTTTGTAGCAAACATAAAGATAATAATACAAAACATCAGACACCTTTATACACATGCTCACATTAACTTCAATTACATTATTTTTCATGTTTCTTGTTACGCTCAAATATGTTCTCAATAAATCTATCTGAATCGAAAATAGGTGTTTACATCGCATACGTTTACAACGTGGTCGTTACAACGACTGTGTTGTTACATCGCAGTACCATTACAACGCAAGTCGTTATAGCGACTTGCTGTATGGGGTGCACTGGACTTAGGAATAGTATAATTTACTATTCCAACTCCAGTGTGTGCAACAGTAGAGGTGTTGGAATAGTAAATTATATTATTCCTTAGTTTAGAGTACCCCCTACAGCAAGTCGTTGAAATGGTGCTGCGATGTAACAATGCGGTTGTTGTGACGACCGCGCTGTAATCGTGTAACGCATGTGATGTGATGGCTGTTTCCCATCTGATTCATGTATATGGCAGTAGTCATTATGTAGTCACCATATTCCTTTATAGCAGTTGTGAATAAAACATCATCAAGCATTCCCTTCGTTACCCCAAACATACTCTCACCTACTCAGATCCTCTGATGTTTTTGGAAGGACACTAGTGTTCAAGTATGCTGCATCTATCATGCTAGTTTTCAACTGAGTAAAGCTGGCAGGAGGGTGTTCTGCCTGCCTCTAGTTTTGGGCAACGTCATGTTTCCCAAGTGTCAGACTGGACCTAAGAAGGATCTTCTCCATCCTCATGAAAGCTTTGTCTAAGAGTATGTTCATTCGGACGGGTTTCGGGTTTCAAACCAGAGGCTCATTCAGCAATGCTTGAAATGTTTGAAATATCTCTTCCCAAAAAAAGGAACAATTCTTGGGCAGGTCCATACAGTATATAAAAACTCTTTAGTTTTAGCACAGCTCCAGAGGCATTCCAGTCCTAGGAAGCATCTAAACCATCAGCGTGTCTTCGACATTTGATATATACTGTGTAGGTATTTAAATCATACCATTTGATATCTGTTCGAAATATCGTCACGCTGGGCCTTAAGTGTGAATGTGCATTTGTCATTGTCTATCTCACCAATATCTTTTTCACAAGTGTCTCTCTTAGAAAGTAAGCGAGCAGCTTGTAATTGCTAGAGTAAGCCCCTGCCCTCTTATAAGGGATATCTGGACTCTTTGCACAGTGAACCTCTTTTTGGTATACTATATAAAGAGTCATCTTCCTACAGTGCTGCAAATGTGTTGTGCCTTCTTAGCCTATATATAAAACCTGTGACCAAATAGTGTTTGTTAGGTACTTTTACATGAACTGTGTCTCTGACTACTTATGGTGTTGTGTGTGACATACTCCCTTATAGTTTGTCTTCAGTGAGGCATGCTACTTGTACTGTCAGTGTCTCCTTGTGATGATCCGTGTGCCCATGCTGCTATGTGGGTGAACATCAGTTTTTGCCCCGGCAGCAGCTTTGTGGTAATGTGTGAAGTGTGCCAGATAAACCTCCTTACAGTGTTGATTGAAACTTAGAGGGACTCACTGGTTGTATGCACTGCAGTGCTCACGGTCAGTAATCCTAACCAGGCCAGGCCTTGCGGCCAACCTCCTACTTCGCAAGGCCAAAGACCGTCAGTGGTGTGGGGTTGGCTTGCATGTGGGGTGTTAGCCGCAGGACCTGGCTGCAGGCCAGGTAGCGGCTGTTGGATTAACAGATGGTCATTAAATATTACTTTATGTTAAAAAAAAAAACTAGAAATGCACCGAAAACACAAAGGTTACAGGGATGATGTAGGTTGGAAATACCATTAAACAACCGTAGAAATTACCTGAAAAAAAACAAAGGTTGTGGGGACGTTACAGTTAGGAAATAAAATTTAAAAAACCTTAGCAATTCACACAAAAAAACAAAGATTACAGGGACGTTATAGCTAGGTCAACATTTTACCCACACAAAACCATAGAAATTCAGCAGTTATAGTTATACTTATCTAAAGTCGCTATAACTTGTGCCTTAAATTAACTAAAACTTGCGCCCTCGCTACGCACAGCTAATAACCCCACGTTACATCGGTCATGACATCTTCTAGAACGTAATTGATAACATCACTGCAAGATCTGCAGTGAAATTATTGATACGAAAACTGTGCAGAGTGGGGGCGAGAGTTATAGTTAGCTTAAGGCGCGTGTTATAGTTACTTGAGATAAGTATAACTATAACTGCTGAATTTCTATGGTTTTGTGTGTGTAAAATCGGACCCTAACTAAAACGTCCCTGTAACCTTTCAGTTCAGTTCATAAACTTTATTTCGATTTATAAAAAAATCAAAAAAGTTGTTAACATGTTAAAACTAGAGGCCAAATTGAACAATACATCATGTTTCTACAACAAAAGACTTAATAATTACATTGTTAAACAGTATGATTCTTAAGACAATAAATAAGTTAAAAGGACTTTAAAGCACACCCATGATAAGGGGCCTAGGCTAACATTCTGCATTGAATCTAGAAAAAGAGCATCAAAGCTACACTAAAGTACATAGTGCTATTTTGGGGATACAAAGGTATCAAACAAGACAAAGACATTTACCTATGCCTCCTTTCAGTCCAGCGGATCACCCATGCCCACCCCAGGAACTTTGCTGTAGCAATCACGGTGGGGCCCTCCACCTCGTGTTTTAAGAATTCCGAAGGCCTCACTGCTAGACCTGGTGCCCATGCTAGAACATATGGCTTCAACCAGCAATGCCTGGGTTTACTATATGCTGGGCAAATAAAAAACATATGTCCCACTGTTTCAATCCTGTTTGAACAAAAGGGACAATTACTGGAATTTGTACTTGAGTTACACCACTTAGCGGTGAAAGCATTAATAGGCAATGTTCCCACCCTAAATTGATGAAATAATTTCCTGTCTGGGGCTGAGGTAATCAAATCCCAATACTTCTCATATTTAGGTTCATGTTTAATGTCGATAAAAACTTTAGACCGGGTAGGGGTTGTGGAAGCTGCAACCCGTCTCATACTAATCATGTTCCAATAGGCTGCCTTAAACTCTGTTTTGCTTGGAAATATGCTTCTGGCTGGGGCGGACACAAGCGGCTCATCCCCATCTCACAGAGTATATTTTTAACATGTCTAAACCATACATTTTCCTATTTACATCTAAGTCCCTGACTTCTAGAAGAGCCAGGGCATAATGTGCTAGCTCAGGAGTCACCCAAAGTCTCCTCCAGTATGCTACTGACCTAAAGTGTGCCACATCCTTAATAGAATGGCACCCCAAATCCAAAAAAAGAGGAGCTAATGGGGTAAATTGGGGGAGGCCAATTAGGTTTCTTAAAAATGTATTCTGGGACACCTCTAAAGAATCCAGGTTGGCATATCACCACAACTCAGCCCCATACAGGATTGAGGCGCCAATTTTGGTATTATAGATCTGTGGATTTAGTGTAGGAACATCTATGCTCTTTGAGCAAAGCTCCTGAAAATTGATTGAGCATGTTTAACAGTAAGGCAGTCTATTTGTGATTTCCAACTTTGTTTTCTACCGATGGTTACCCCCAGATAAGAAAATGTCTCCGTTTGTTCCAAGACCCCTTCTTTCATTCTAACTTTGCCAATGACTTTGTTAGCTTTTTGTAGGACCATGTACTTCGTTTTGTCAACATTCAGGACAAGATCATGGTCCACACAAAACTCCTCAAATCTTGAGAGGGCACGTTAGAGGCCCTGTCTAGTTTTTTGAAAGAATGAGGGTGTCATCTGCAAACATTAGTAATGGGATCTTGGTCCCAGCTAGACTCTGGGCATTCGTGGGGAAGTCCTCAAAATATTTTACTACCCCATTGATGTATATTGAGAAGAGGGTGGGTGCTAGAACGCACCCCTGTCTCACCCCCTTCTAAACCGAAAACTTATCTGTGATATTACCCACCGTGTCCCATCTAACCTGGGCGTAGTTGTCCGTATGTAATTTAACAACAAACACCAGGATATCCAGCGGCGCACCCAACTTTAAAAGGGTGTGCCACAACTTGGGTCGTGGGACCAAGTCAAAAGCTGACTTAAGGTCCACGAAGGCTGCGTAAATAGTGCCCTTTCCCAGGGTGACAGTGCGCCGATAAACAAGAATGAACCTTAAGACCTGGTCCACTGTACTGGTACATTGTCGGAACCCTGCCTGAAGATCAGAAAGGATATGGCATTCCTCCATCCAAGCTTGCATTCTACCAAGCACCAGCCCCGCCGTTACCTTTTGAATGCAATCAATCAGGCTTACTGGCCTATAATTCCACAGTGTTGAACGATCCCCTTTTTTAAAAATGGGACTAATAACTGCTCCTGCCCAGGTGCTGGGCATCGCTGCTCCCTTAGCGATTGCATTCATTAGGAGCTGAATGAACAATGTCCAGGAATCAAGATCTTGCAGGAACAGATCTGCGGGGATGCAATCTAGCCCGGGGGCCCTACCTTTAGGGACCTGTAAGAGGGCAAGTTCCACTTCTTTCTTGGTAATACATAGTACTGGTGTTGAAGACTGCATCACAAAAATATCTTGGGCAACCGTATCACTGGAGAACTGACCCTTGTAGTGACGGACCCACTGGTCTGGCTCTACATAATTCGTTGGAACTTTCCTATGGTCCCCCAGGTGCCAAAAAGCTGTCATATCTCTCCCAGAGCATGCATGGAGTAGATCGGCCCAGTGGTCTTCATCCCAATCCCTTTTGGCCTGAGATTGCACTGCCTTGTATGCCGCCTCCTCTCTCTTATACTGTCCCTGTCTTTAGCCCTGATTGCTGCCGCAAGGGATCTGTAGGCCAAACGACAGGAGGAATTATACCAAGGTGCAGCCTTATGACCCGGGGATTTAAGCACTTTTTTGTTTCCAGCAATAAAAAAACTTTTAAGTTCATTAAAAAGGTGCTCATGTGCCAGTCCAACTCTATCTAAGTAAGGCTCATGCGCAGCATCAGCCTGGAGAGTGACTAAAGCATTAGCTACCATATTACTCATTTGATTCACCTTCTCTACATTAAGGGCCACTTTAGCCCATTTGAGGCGTCGAGTGTCATTTGACAATTGACCTTCTACGAAGTCTACACATGATGTCGACCCTCCTACACTATTTGGCTTAAGATGCCGCAGAGAGAGTAACAGAGGGTTATGATCGCTTTCTGGACGGTCGTAGACCACCATATCTAGCAAGTTAGGCCAAAACTCATTATTGATAATAAAATAGTCTATACAACTAATACGTTGCCCACTAATATATGTTTGCATCCCATTTTTATCTGATCTCGTACGTCCGTTAGCTGCTCTCAGTCCATGTTCCAGACAAAATACTTTTAGTTGTAATGCTGCGCTAGTCCACTTATTTATTGGAGGAAGATCCAAAGGTGGGATCAACCACTGTTCGTCCTCCTCTACACTAAAATTCATATCTTGGAAATCCAGGGGTTCATATGTACAATTAAAATCACCAGCTATTATTATATTATCGGGCCTCTTAGTGTTGTTAGGAAAACATCCAGAAGGGCTACAGTATTTGAGGCCTACCCCCCTTGCAAGCCCCTGTAATAAGCATTAACAAGTAAAAGATCTAGGCAACTATCCTGTGATAACCTGACAATAAGAATGTCCCTAGAGTCAATGTATATCTCCTCTATCTCATATTGGGCATCCTGCCTGACCCATATTATCAATCCCCCTTTGGGTCTGCCCCGATCAGCCTGTTCAGCAGTTTTGGAAACATTTAAATAACCTGTGTGAAAAACCTGATCCACTGCCCACGTCTCTTGGAAAAATATAATGTCTTGTTCCTCAATAAATGAGGACCATTCAATGGACGCTGTTTTATTTACAAGCCCTGCAATATTCCAAAAAGCTAGTTTTATGCCGGCGCTATCCTCAATTGGAGCGTTAGCTCTTAGATAAGGGCATAAACCATACCCTATCTCCTGAGACTCAACCACTTCCGTAATAAAGTTGCCTGTGGAGACCATACCATAGTCGAGTACCCGGCTACTTCCAGAGGAGTTCAGATTTGCACTCTGCGTAGGCCCATTAGGTTCGTGAGACTGTGATCCATGGCTTCTAATGATGCCCAGTGCTTGATCACCCTCATGTAGCTCAGCCACTTCTCATAGGGTTTTTTCAGATAGAAATGAACGACTCAGTCAGTCTATATCCTCCAGATTTACAAATGGCTCATATCTGTTGAGAATCGGCACAGTATACTCGTACATTCCCTGGGCATGAGTTGTGGCCTGTGATCGGCCCTTCCAATTGCTAATTTAGATTCATTTTGGTAAAAGAACCCCAAAGGTAGAATGTTAATACCTTCCTTTCTCAAATGCCTAGTTCCAGCCCTGTCAAGAATTGTTTTCACTATTAGGTTCGACCCAAAATTCAACAATACACACTCACCTCTACTAATTTTTGTTGATTTCCCAATCCAGGGGGTCCTACGAATCATTTTGAATTCCTGGAATAGGTGACTGCCCAACCCTGTTTTGGTATTTAGAAGGTGAAGGGCCTTGTTCCTAAGTGACACCCAAGGTTCCTCTGTACCAGGTAGTAAGGGAGGAACATTGGAAAGTATAATGGTGTATGGCGTTGCGTCCAGAGGTAGATTAAGGTAATCATTACCATTGTGGCTGGCCAAGCCTTCCTGTGTCAACCCTTTATTTTTACCCCCAAATGGTTCCCTCATGGGGCTGGCCTTTGATTGTGGAACATGCATGCAACCCGGGGGAGCGTGTGCAGCTGCATTCATACCAGCACCTACAGCAACCGGGGGGGAAATTTGATACAGGGACTGGTGGCAAATTAGAATTAATAGAGTCACTAGGTGTTCCTTTGGATGGAATGTTTTTTGATATGGAAAGCTGTTGCTCAATATTAATCAATCTAGAGTCAATATATGATAGTTTAGTTAATAGTGGTTTTAGCATTACCAAGAATTTTTCCTCAAATTTAACTAAAATGCGATCTTCCATATCGCATAACGCCTGTCTAGAAGATGCCTATGAGGTAAAATCTATTAAGCTAGATGTTCCCAAAGCGCAGCTAGTTCTAGTTTTTACCACTTTGCTTGCCTATTGTGTAGTAAGTGGCAATCCACCCGCTTTCCTTTTCTTGGATATAGCTGTAACGGCACCCTTCCTTTCCTTAGCCTGGGTTAACCTTTGCTGGCGAGTAAATATCTTAGCTGGGGGTGAGGAAGTGGGACTGGGGACACTGACTATGGTAGGTGGGTCCTCTGATGATACTGCTGGTGACATAGAGGCCAGTTGTGGCATACATTCAACAGGTGGATCTGGAATTAGCAGGGGACCAGCTAGGGGAACTTCAGAGGAGGCTCGACGGGGATCTAAAGAGAGTCTCCTTTGGGTCAACTCGATTTCATGAATAAGAACAGATTCTGCCCTCATAAGGAATGCATTGAATGTTCCTACAACCCCTGTACCCCCATTCCCCTTGCGATTACCCTCAATCATGATTAGCAGTTATCAATGTAAACAATTGTTACAAATATACCAAACAGGCAACAATTAGGATTAAAGTTTGAAGCCACTAACCAAGTTTTCAGAAACACAGAATGTCCAATGAAAGAGGGGTGGCCCTGCCCTGCCTTCTCCTGGCTTCGATGGGCGCGGATGGGCCCGCCCGGGCACACCCGCACGCGTCCCGCGCTGCGGGAGCCTCTATGCGCTTAAAAGCGCCTCCTGGAACTTCCCCGTGATGCGTGGACGTGCACCACGCGGGGGCGCTGGGAAATGTAGTCCGGGGGCGGGAGCAGCGAGTCTTGTGGCTTCTGCGATGCGGCCCCCTCTGACCGGCTCGGGAGAGGCAGTGATGGCAGGTAGGAAGCAGGCAACAAAAAGAACCCTGTAACCTTTGTTTTTTTTGTGATATTTCTATCTATCTATCTATCTATCTATCTATCTATCTATCTATCTATCTATCTATCTAGCTATCGATGGATATATATATATATATATATATATATATATATATATATATATATATATATATATATATATATATATATATACTACGAGGCTCACCTTCAACGTAACGAAAAAGACGAGGAAGACCCTGATTTAGTGCAAATTTTAAATATTTATTTTCGTGCTTGCCATATCGTCACAAATATATATATATATATATATATATATATATATATATATATATATTTATACGCACACACTGTGTAGAATATGTATAAATACATTCACTGGATAAAATAACACAAAAATAATATTACATAAATAAAAATGACTGATTCGCCATTTATAGTTTACTGATCTAACTAGAACCGACACCCCCATCACGCACTACTTATGATCTCACATTCTACATCACTCATGTGATCGATTCGACTGACATTTTGTTTCTGATTATGGCTCGCAAGCTTCAGGCAGATTTAAAAAAGCATAAACAAAGCCAGACATTGTAATGAGAGTCTGGATTTGGTTTAATGGCAGGAGGTAGGCGCAAGGCTTGGCCAAAGGCTAGGCCCAACACAAAAGACCAAACATTGTGTGCATGGCTGAAGTCTGTGCGCTCTCAGAGTTTGGCTGATGGCCGGTTAGAGACAGATCCTAGCTATAGACCAGGCATGCTCCCAACCCTTACTGTCATCAATGATGTAAATTGAGATGTCATAAAACATGTCATGAGGTATATAATATGTGAAGTAATAAGCTGTGCATGGCGAGGGCGCAAGTTATAAGTACTTTAGGGTACGAGTTATAGTTACTTGAGATAATTATAACTGGTGAATTTCAGTGTTTTTGCTAGTTGCAAATGGTATGGTATGTTGTACGTGACATTTTCACCTAACTATAACATACCTTTAACCTTTGTTTTTTTCAGTGAATATATATATATATATATATATATATATATATATATATATATATATATATATATATATATATATATATATATTCACTGAAAAAACCATAGGTTATAGACCATATATAGTTAGGAATTAGCATTTACAAAACCTTGAAAATTCACTGAAAAAACCATAGGCTATAGACCATATATCGTTAGGAATTAGCATTTAAAAAACCTTATTTTACTCACACAAAACCATTGAAATTCCATATATAGTTAGTTGCACTAACTATATATCGCGCACCCGCAATCCACTGCTGATGATGTCACATATTACATCATTCATGACATGGTCAGTGACATCACTGATGACATCACTGATGACATCTCAAATGACATCACTGATGACATCACTGATGACAACATCCAGTGACTGTATGTTTCTGTAAAGTTAAAATGTGTCTTACATATTGAAGAATGAGTGGAAGTATAAGTGTCTGGACAAAGGATTTAGTAGGTGCATGACTGAATGTATGAGTGAGTGATTAAATGTGTCTCACTGAGTGCATGGGTTAGTGACTAAACTGTCTTAATTTGTGCATCATTATGTCTGTTGTTCTGTAAACTGCTGCATGTGTTGATCAGTAGCTATATGATTAACTATATGGGTTACTGATTGATTGTCCAAGTATTTGTATGGGAGACTGAGTGTGTGTGTGGCTGGCTGGGAGGTGTGTGACTCTGTGCAGATCAATGTGTACTTGTATCAATGATTGTATAAGAAGGTAAGTATGTGTTAGTATATGTTTGAAAATGTAAGGTGCTCTATGTTTAACTGTATAGACAAGAAAATGGAAGTGTCATTGATTCTTTACAGGACTGACTAGGTGTGTGAGTAACTCCATGGATGAGTGGCAGACTGTGAGTGTCTGTATAGGTGTATGAGTGCATATGATAGTGTTGTAAAGATGAGTGATTGTATGTATGAATGATTGTATGGGTGAATGAGTGAAGGTGTGTGTAGACGTAGGAATCAGTGAGTGCGTATGTAGTAACTAGTATTGGTGTGTCAATGGTTTCAAAAATTATACTCTGTATTTAACACTGGGTGAAACAGAGGTTATATTAAAATGTGAGGAGATGCATTGTATTGTCACATGAATGATATCATCAGTGATGTGGTCATTGATGTCAAATGAGATGTCATCAGTGATGTCATCAGTGATGTCATTTGAGATGTCATCAGTGATGTCATCAGTGATGTCACTGACCATGTCATGAATGATGTAATATGTGACATCATCAGCAGTGGATTGCGGGTGCGCGATATATAGTTAGTGCAACTAACTATATATGGAATTTCAATGGTTTTGTGTGAGTAAAATAAGGTTTTTTAAATGCTAATTCCTAACGATATATGGTCTATAACCTATGGTTTTTTCAGTGAATTTTCAAGGTTTTGTAAATGCTAATTCCTAACTATATATGGTCTATAACCTATGGTTTTTTCAGTGAATTTCAATGGTTTTTTAATAGCAAATATCATAAGCTGTCGAATGTCAAGTACGTGGTAAGTAAAAACATTTTTGTGTTTATGCACACTGATCTGCTTTGAATGCTGCCCCCCCCCCTCATTTCTATTAGGAGTACTCTCTCTTTGCAGATAGTGAAGGGTAGTTAACGCAGGCCTTTGCCCCCGTTGTAATCCGTCGTGCCTGCTTCTCTCTCCATTTGATTGATTGTTCTCTTTGGTTCATTCTCTATTTACAAACAAGCACAGAGTCGCAATACTCTGTTTAGTCTTTGCAGATAGCGAAAAATCGTGTAAAAAAACAAAAGGAATCGAGCAAAATCAGTAGGCCACTAATGGGATCTCTTTTTGACCTCGCTAAAATAGAAACATTAGGAACAACCTGTTGAAAATAGCAATGTGTATGTACATAAGCGGCGTTCATTTGTGTTCACAGTACCCCTTGTTGATTGTTTGAATCGAGCATTGAATTGTTCGAAGTTGGTTCTCTTAAGGATCTTCTCTGCCTGCAAACGAGGAAGAATAGGAATATTCTCTCTCCCTTTGCAGATAGTGAAGGGTAGGTAACGCAAACCTTTAACACGTCGTGCCTATTTCGTTCCTCATTGATTGATTGTTTGCCCGAACATTGACTGTTTGGGAATTGGTTCTTTTTGGAGGTATTCCCTGTTTGCAAATAAACGTAGGAAAATCTTTGCAAGTAGTGAAAGGGTACGTAATGCGGACCTTTCTCCCCCGTTGTAATCTGTCATGCCTATCTACTCCCCACTGATTGATGCACCTGTTTCACCCGGACCATTTACTAGAGATAGGTCATCTGGCCCGACCAGAGAGCACCCCTAGTGAAAAGGACATATGCAATAATAACGAAGTGATCACTGTATCCTGTTAACAGAAACTTTAGCATGAAACAACCTGGAAAGAAAAGAATAGGAAAACGAAAATCAGTAGGCCACTGATGAACTTTTTATTAAATAACAAACAAAGAAACGATAACAATACGTAATGATAAAACATATTATTGTCCTAGAAACAAGAAACGTTAGAAGTAAGCCCGTAATAAGAAACCTGAAAACATCGCCCCTCACTGCCCCAAAACGTGTCTGTCCCACCGCCTGCCACGGCCAAATAACGGCAAACTGGGAAAGATAGAAGTCAGCAGACATCCGCCCCATTCTAGAAACTTCCAAAGTGCAACAGGTTTTCGGCTACGCCCAGCCGGAAGCAACACATATAAGGCGGGTCCTGCTGCCAACCGTCGGCCAGGAGATCATCACGTAGGGTGTAGCCGGAGGAGAGGCCGAGGCCAGCGGGACCCGGCCAGGGGGATTGACAACACTGGAGAGTTTCAGGGGGGGGAATGTCCGTGTCCTCGACCCTCCCCTCTCTCTCCCAGTCCGGCCGCGGTGGCCCTTGAGAGTTGCAGGTTGTCCCCCCACACTCTCTCCCGGTCCGGCCACCAACGGCCGGGGGCTGGGGCCGACGGGATCCGGCTGCAGCCGATGAGCCAAGGAACCCGTTCATGGGGCCAGAGCAAAGGGCGCCCGGCCGCCAACCGCCGGAAGCCCGGCCCGAAGACGGACGGGACATTTCTTCTTTCTTCTATAATTGCTGCAACAACCCTGGGGGGGGGATGTCTTGCACATGCCTCCGACCCCCCCCCTCTCGTCCTCATCGCCTGGTCCGGCCATAACAAATGTCAAGCGAGACGCCGTGGGGTGCACTGGGAGGGAGAGACGGTGCGAACAGGCCTCTCCCGCCTCCCCAGGTGGAGGCTTCCCAGCTGCACCCTCAGCGCTCCAGGCGCCCGGAAAAGGGTTCTTCCACTGTGGCGATGCTGCAACGTCTCGCCCGGCAGGGTGGAGCCCGTCCGCTCATTTGACCCCGCGATCGCCAGTAGCTACCGAACTCTCAAAATGGCGGTCGACCTGGCAAGAGCGGGCCCAGCATAAAGAAATGGCCCGGTCACTGGTTGACTCCACCACCGTAGTCCTCCACGACCTTGAAGATTCTAGAGGAGCCGCGGGAGTCCCCGACCCCCGCAGACACCCTCGATGGGGAATGGCTGCCATGATCGCCCGTGGAGTGACGAAACTGTAGCCGCGGGACGTCGGCGCTCCCATGCTGGCGCCAGCCTCAGTTTGAATGACTAGAATCCTGCAGACCTCAGTTCCGGTGAAAGCACAGTGTGACCCGGTAGGAAAAATTGTTGCACCCCCTCCCCTTTTTTTGACTGATGGTTCAAACCACCGATCCTTTCCTTTGCCCTTTTAACGGAACTTTGGACTGCCTCCCCCGCGGCGCCCCACGCCGTTATTTGCTGGGTGGCAACTTACTAGACATCACCTTCGTGACATCCAGATTTCAGCGCGTTCTGCTGCCTTGGAACTATTCGCACAACAGACCGCTACTGACAACCCACCCCCCGGGACGCCCCACGCCGGATACCCAAATCAGTGCGCCACCCAGGCAACATCTTCTGAATTTTCATAATTTGAAAGAACTAGTAACATGTCCTCATCAGGAATTTCCTCTTCAATCATCTCATCAGGAATTTCCTCATGAAAAGTCTGCAATGATGATTCTTGTAACTCTATGGTCTCCAAACATTCGATAAATTCGCCATCAAGAGATTGATCAAAAAAATCATTCAAGTCATCTCCTCCTTGTGAGAATATTTCATTATTGGTGCTGTCAATTTCAATAAATGTAGTGGATAATTCAAAAGAAATTGCCACGGTCTCTTCGTTGTTTAAATGTTTTTACTGTTTTTGTTTTGTTGTATATATTTATAAGTTATTAAAGTTTTATATTCCTACTACTTTGTTGGAGTGCTATATATTTTTAATGTGACACATAATTGTAAAAACTTTGATGTACAAAGAGTCATCCCTGGAATCTTCCGCTTCAGGCTCGGTCCCCTCCCCAATCACAATACAGGATGGTTTTCAGATAGTAGGAACACGTGTGGTGTGACGGATCTCATCGGGTGTGGGCCTTGATCTACTATAACTCCTTTGAAGAGGGGTGATTCTTTACAGCTGGGGCCATAAACTACATCTGCAGGGCTAGCTGATAGCCTGGACAATCGGACACAGAGGAAGAGGAGTGTCAGAGGGTGCGGTAGTGAATAGGGCGAAAGGGAGGTGTCGGGCGGGCACAGAGTGTGATTCTCAGGGAAGAGCAGCGCAGATGGGGAGAGGTTTATTGCCCATGCATAAGACAGAGAGCGGGGGTGACCAGTGCCTGGGGAAGATGCTTGCGAGGGTGGGGAGCCATGCTACGAATCGACAGCGTGCAGAGAGTGGGTCTGGTCAAGGCATCTAAAATGGCTGCCGTGCACGACAAAAGTGTGGCATTTCAAAAAAGGCAAGATGGCGCAGACAATGTTTTTCAACACTTCCTCATTTCCTTCGAATCGAACGTTAACAGACGTTGGTGCATATTACCAAAGTTAAGCGATATTTATCGCTAACGATGCTTAGCAACAAATTTTTTACCGCTAAGCATCGTCAGAAATTATCGAAGATAAACCTTGCTATTATCAAGGTTTATCGCAAATGCGATAAAAAACGGCCGCAATGCATGAATATCGCTAAAAAGTCAGCGATATTCATGCATTACCGAGCTAATGCTCTTAGCCATGTTATCCACCTCCCATTGGATAACATGGCTAAGAACTGCTCAGGGCAGGTGTTAGTTTTTGGAGATATTCGCGCTTAGCGCGAATTTCTCCAAAAGTTGGTAATAGGAGATAGATATCTTGCATGTTGTAATGCAAGTTATTGTGGTATATGGAACTCATACCATAATCTCTCAGGAAAGCAGAAACTGATCCTTTTGGGACCGCCTGAGAAGGCCTAGGGGGTGAGGGGTACTCTACTTTGCCCCCTTATCACGTTCCGAACTATTTTATTTTACTCTCTTCTGTAATTACACAAAATGGCAGCGATAAGATGCATCAGAGACAGACAGTGAGAGAAAGGAGGCCGGAGATGAAGAAGAGATGTCAAATACACATTGGAGATAATATAGTGGGAGAAGGGAAGTAAATATGAGTAAACTTACCATGTAACATAAAAATGTTGCACTCTATACTATAAGTCTCATTTTATACTACAATCACTTCGCTACAACCTCATAAATTAAAAATAAAAATGAATAATGTCTCAAACAATTTTTGATTTCTAAATATAAATTTATTCTTCTGAATTTTCAAAATTTGAAAGAACTAGTAACATGTCCTCATCAGGAATTTCCTCTTCAATCATCTCATCTGGAATCTCCTCATGAAAAGTCTGCAATGATGATTCTTGTAACTCTATGGTCTCCAAACATTCGATAAATTCGCCATCAAGAGATTGATCAAAAAAATCATTCAAGTCATCTCCTCCTTGTGAGAATATTTCATTATTGGTGCTGTCAATTTCAATAAATGTAGTGGATAATTCAAAAGAAATTGCCACGGTCTCTTCATTGTGAGCCATTTTATTTTGAAATTGCTTGCTGTAAATTGCAGAAAAAAATAATCACTTTCATTTATCGTTTTTAGTAATACATAATATAAAACTAACTTTATCAAGTATTTAGTATAACAGAAGGACTGTAAATAAATAACAGAAAACTTTTTTCAAATTATCTTCAAGTGTACAACATAGTTCCCCTTACAAATTAACAACTCACCTTTTTAAAAGTAGGAGAAGTGTTAGTACTGTGTAAATCAAACACCAGAAATTGACCACCAAAAATTCCTCACAAATGTACCTCAGACAGTAGTATCACAAAATGGCTGTGGTTTCCTCTCATTTTAGATATATACATAACCAATTAACTTTCATCACACACAAATACAAAACCAAAGTAACATTTTAATTGGTTCTAAATTTCAACACTTTCAAATGTGTTTTCCCCATGCAATTTTCCATAGGACATTTAGATACGTCTACAGCCTGAATGGCTGAACGGAATTACACCAAACTTGGCAAAATGGTACATCAAACCTAAGAGGTCAGGGAGGATCTACTATGCCCCCTTATGGTCATTTGCCCCTTCGCTTTGGCCTCCTATTGTCTCTCGATCCTACCGAGAGACAAGATGGCGGCCGCTACGGACTGTTTGGAATGTTTACAGACGCCAGAGAACCAATCAGCTTCGCAAAGCTCCGTAACGCGAAAAGTACGCGAAGCGGAGCGCTGTTACAGATATATATCTTTTTTTGAACGTTAATTTCTCAAAATCCACTGGAGCACATATATTGAGACCTAGCAAAGGCACATCGGGCTACCAGTCCCTAATATTTTGCCAAGTTTCGTGCAAATCCATTCAGCCGTTCGATTATTATTATTATTTTTTTTTTTTTGCCCCGCGGGGCCCTTTTAAAACCTCCACATCAAACCTAGGGGGTCAGCGAGGATCTACTATGCCCCCTTATGGTCATTTGCCCCTTCGCTTTGGCCTCCTCTTGTCTCTCGATCCTACCGAGAGACAAGATGGCGGCCGCTACGGACTGTTTGGAATGTTTATAGACGCCGGAGAACCAATCAGCTTCGCTTCACAAAGCTCCGTAACGTCAAAAGTACGCGAACTGGAGCGCTGCCCGGCACATCGGGCTACCAGTCCCTACAATTTTGCCAAGTTTCGTGCAAATCCATTCAGCCGTTCGGGCTAAAAGTGAGGCCAACCGCCCTATGGAAAACTCAATGTTAAAAACACGTTTTGGGACCCCCCTTTTTTCTCGGCCCCCCCTTGACGAACCCCCCCAAATTTCCAGGGGCTGCTCAGAAACAAAATGTTCCATTTTCCTGAAAATTTCAGCCAATTCCGTCCACAAACGCCAAAGTTATTAGACATAGAATTTTCAAAAATCCCATAGAGAAAAAATCCTAACTATATATACCTACTGGCGACCGCCAGTAGGTAATATATATATATATATATTTCACAACACTCCAACTTATCTAAGTCGAAAAAAAAAAAATATATATATATATACTAGCAGCCCGTCCCGACCTTGTCTGGGTGCAACAGGCTTCCCCGACCCCGCCCGCCCCGACATTGTGCAGCAGCCCGGGCCCCCGCCCGGCCTGTCCTCTGCCTGCCCCGACCCCCGCCTGCCCCGACATAGATCCCCTTACCTGAGCGGCCGCTCCTCCCGCCTGTCCGCTGCTCGCACCGCTGCTGGCCTGTCCGCTGCTCCTCACGTCACCGCTCCTCCAGCCCGGGCCCCCACCCGGCCTGTCCCCCGCCTGCCCCGACCCCCGCCTGCCCCGACATGGGTCCCCTTACCTGAGCCGCCGCTCCTCCCGCCTGTCCGCTGCTCGCACCGCCGCTGGCCTGTCCGCTGCTCCTCACGTCACCGCTCCTCCCCCGCGCCATGTCCGCCGCTCCTCCCTGCGCTCCTGACGTGAGCACGCACGTCGCGGCCGGCGCTACTTCGGAGGGACTACTTTTTTTTTTACTTTAAAATTTTTAAATAACGTTTTTTTTAAAATGTATATAGCCTATAACCATCTACACACCCTGACGATTCCAACGGTGTATCGGGTGTGTGGATTGGCGCTGTGGTTCCCGAGTTTATCCGCCTCAAAGGCTGAAAGTTCTTCTTTTATTATAGTAGTATAGATATATATATAATATATATACATATATATATATATATATATATATATGTAAATCCAAAATCCACTCCTGTGTTGAATAGAAGAGCACGCACACGAAGACTGAAAGTATTCAAACTCTTTAATGCAGTGGGCCTTCCTCGACCGAGCAAGTTAAAAGAACCATCAGAGACGCGTTTCAGCATTTCTCTATCTGCCTACACCTTAGTAGGGAGGTGCTTTTAAAATTTCACAGAACAGTCGACATAAAGGAAACATTATGCGTTTGTCAGGAACTTAAATGAGGCACTTAGATACTGATAACATTGCGGCATGAAAAGACATGGTTATTGCCCAACCACCTTTGCATTGCATACTTCACCTTAATGTGGCAGCACATTTATAACTCTGCTGTAAGCATCACCAATTGATTATATTGAAGACTAGCGTTGCGTGTACCAAACATCAGTAAATCGTTATCATTTTTATACATGCAAATTGGTAAGGGAATGACCAGGCAAATGCCATGTCTTAAAATGATGCATTCCAGTATAGTGCTGCTGATATGAAAAATGTCACCTTGTTCTTAAAGGTCCGTTTTCGGTATGCCTGATGAGATAAAATCCCAAAGTCAGCACAGCGGTAAACAGCTTAAAGGTCGGGCAAGGCCTTTCCATAAAAGTAAGAAGAGCTCACAGTCCTCACCGCGACGGTGCCCAGAACCAGAAATCCTTACTTTTAACATCCTGAGTGCGGCCCCATGCTTATCGTAGAGAACACGGTCCCTGTGCTGAATGTCTCCCAACTTCCTCGCGCTGAAACCTCCTCTCCACCTCAGCCACTGCCGCATATTACTCCCCTCAAGTGGAGGCCTGGGGGCTCGCCAACGAGGCACTTACGTACCGAATCCTTGAAGTTTGATGTTGATATATATTTAGTAGACTAACTCTGAGTCTTTGCCGTAGCAGCTGCAGTGAGTGTCTTGTATAATGCCAAAGCATGCGATTTTTTAACTTTCATTTTTTTATAGGAAGAAGAAGTTTGAAGATGAGGAAGCAGAGGTGAAGAGGAAGGCTACTGATTCTGCGTATCAGGGTATCATAATGCAACCTTTATATATTCGTGCCATTTTTCTCAACTTTTTTTGTGGCTTATTCACGTTTTGTACACCTGGTGTTTTGCTGATCAGTGAATGTGTTTAATGTTGGTATTTGTTTTTTTATTTTTTTATTTTATTTTATTTTTTTTAAATATATTTTTATTGCAGGAATCAATTATAATCACATAATAGTCGCCCGTTAGATGATACATATCACAGTCGGCGGTAGTGGTAGAATATCTATACACGGCCATTTAGCCCACAACCCGGGGGTCGGGCGGCATTTGCATCTGATGTTTAGTAGATAGCTCCACGTTCTAGCAGAGTAAAACAGGCGAAAATGAATTGGTCTCTTCTGCTTTTCTAAACAACCCAAATAAACACCCCTCCCTCCCCAAACAGTCCTACCCCCCCGAGGAGTGGGTCTCAAGTCCTGATAGTATATTTCTCCGATGCTTGACGGAAGCGAATGGCTCTCCCCTTTCCTCCTTCCACCTCCCCCCTCCCAACCCGTCATCGGTAGTTTAGTATACGGCCAAAGAGCGTGTGTTAAGAGACTTAGTCCTTCCTATTGGGGATATCCCACCAATATTATGTTAGTGGGGTCTAGGTAGTTCCTCAACAACACTATCAGAGTCAGTATGTGTGTCATGGTCGCGCAGGGCCTGCACTAATGTCTCCCAAGCCTGTGCTGCTTCCAGTGCTCGCTCATCCTGCCGCCGCCGCGCCTGCTGATATCTCAACGTGCTCTCGCTCCCTGCCCCTTTGAGAAGTTCATTGCGCCATTTAGCGCCCGTTGGACCGACCCGCGCCTTCCAATGTCTGGTGATTTCCTGTTTAGCCAGGAGCAACCCTAAGTCGATAAACTTGCTAGAAATCTTATTTTTGGGGGTATGTGGGAACCAGTGTAGAATTCCCACTGCCGCATCAATCTGCAAGGATCTTCCAGTTACTTCGGATAGCGTGTCTCCTACAAACAACCAGTAGGGGGTCAGCACGGAGCAGGACCATAGCATGTGAATGAGGTCCGCTCCGAGCGTCCTGCATCTAGGGCAGGCTGCCGTCTCCGAAGCGAAATATTTCTGTAGTTTCTCCGGAGTCAGATAGACTCTATGCAATATATAGAAGTGGACCAATTGGAATCGAGCACTGCGTGTGCCCTTCCAGGCTCGACGCAGCAGCTGGGCCCACGTGGTCTCTGGGATTTCCTTCCCTATGTCAGTTTCCCAGCGGGTCTTGAGCACCACCATGGGAGTCAATCTCTCATTGATCATCCTGGAATACAGGCATGACACTGCTTTAACCGTTCCCGCAGACATCATGACGTACTGGCACGTCGCGGACAGCTGTGGTTCCTCTAGACCAGTCTGCCAGTGCGCCTGGAGTGCCCTTGTGACCGCCGCGTGAAGCAAAAAATCGCCCCGGGGAACGTCGTAGCGGTCCAGAAGTGCCCGAAAAGGCAGTAACGCCCCGTCCTCATAGAGGTCTCCCTGGGATTGTATACCCATCCCTTCCCATACCTCTAGTCGCGACCAGTCAGCGCCGTGGGGCAATGCAGTAAGCATTCCCAACGGAATCTCCGGGGCATAAGGCCGCGGCATTCCCAGTCTGCGATGCACTCGGTTCCAGCACGACCGTATAGTGCGTTCCTCCTGGGTGAGGTCCTTCAAATCAAGCCTCTGTTGCAGTGCGATATATGATAAGACATGTCTGGGTATGCCATTGCCCCGCGTCTCTTCCGGGCCACGAAACTCCCGCGCCACCTCTTGGGTATAGGTCTGTAATTGGGCAGCCAAATAGTACGTTTCAAAGTCGGGCACCGCCAACCCCCCTTCCATCTTTGGTCTCAGCAGGGTCTTGAGCGCTACTCTGGGGCGGCCCGAGCCCCACAGGAACGCTACGATCATAGAGTCTAGGCTCTGAAAGCTAGATCTAGGGATCCAGATCGGAAGTGTCCGGAAGTAGTATAACAGGCGGGGGAGTGCCACCATTTTCAGCAGCGCTATCCGTCCCGCCACCGAAAGGGGTAGGGTGGACCAAAAGGACATGCTACCCTTTAACGCCCGGAGGCTTCTGGAGATGTTGCCCTCGAGGGTATCAGCAGGATGATGGTAAACATATACCCCCAGGTACTTAAAACAAACAGGCTCCCATCTGATCTCCCTGTGAGTGTCCGGCTCAGGTCTATCGCTGTGGACCGGGAACAGGCAAGTTTTAGTCCAGTTTACACGGAACCCTGACACCTCACCGAAAGCTGTGAGCACTGCATCAGCTCCGGTCAGGGCCGTCCCAGCATCTTCGAGGAAAAGCAGTAGATCGTCAGCATATAGGGAAATGTACTGGTGTCCCGACAAAGACTGCAATCCCCTGTAATGGGCCCCTGTGCGGATCGATATGGCCAGTGGTTCTACTGCAAGGGCGAATAACAATGGGGATAGCGAGCAGCCTTGTCTTGTGCCCCGTTCCACGGGGTATCGTTGAGAAATTAACGGGCCCGACTTAACCCTAGCCACCGCCGAGGCATATAATACCGTGGTCCATCGCAGGAATCCCTCTCCCAGGCCAAATCGCTCTAGGACCGTGCGGAGGTAGATCCATTCCAGGCTGTCGAAGGCCTTCTCCAGGTCAATCGAGAGGATCATGGGATCGGGAGCATCTGCGTGATCTCCCTCCAGCAGGCGAAACAAACGGCGGATGTTCATTGTAGTATTACGTTTGGGAATGAAGCCCGCTTGGTCGACATGTACTAGAGAGATCATATGATCCAGCAGTCGTGCGGCTAATATGCTGCTCAAGATCTTGTAATCGACGGTGAGCATTGATAGCGGCCTGTAGGACGCTGGCTCTACGCCTTCCCGATCGGGCTTGAGCAGGGGTATCACCAGGGCCTCTCGCATCGAGCCCGGTAAGCGCCCCAGGGTCTTCGCTTCCTTGTAAACCCCCAGAAGCTTGGGGGCCAGGAGTTCTATGTAGGTTGAGTAAAACTCTACCGGGAGCCCGTCAAGGCCCGGCGTTTTATTTCGCGCCATCCTTTTTATGGCGCTTCTGATCTCTCCCAGCTCCACATCGCGCCCTAAGTCCGTCGCCTGTGCAGGTTCTAGAGTGGGGATCGGTAGATCGCGCAGGAAAACGTCAGTCGGAGTAGTGTCTGGTGTTAGACGACTGCGATATAGCAGCTTATAGTAACGCTAAAAGCAGTCAAGGATCTCGGGTTGAGTATAGACCTCCTTGCCCTCCGCAGTGTGCATGGCCACAGTGGGCGAGGCACGTCTCGTCGGGTTGGCAAGCCAAGCCAGCAGCGCTCCCGATTTATCACCTTCAGCAAGCGATCTAGTCAGGTAAGCCTTGTGGTCATAGCTACGCAGCCGTTCGACCTCCACGGCCACCGCCTCCCTTGCCGCCAAGGTCTGTTGTTGGAGTTCCGGGCGGCCAGGACGGGTAACTTCCAGTTCGCGGAGTGCCCGGTCCGCCTTAGCCAGATCTTCCAGAATGACTCGGCGCACCCCAACTCTCTGCGTTATGCAATAGCCTCTAACCACAACCTTAAAGGCATCCCATTCCGTAGCCCTCTCATCTGTCGTGCCCTCGTTCATCTCAAAATATCCCGTGATCTTATCTTCCAGGTCACTACGGAACACCCGGTCTTCTAGCAGCTCGGGGCGCAATTTCCAGGTCGGCACACAGGGGGTGCTCTGAAGCCACCGGAAATCAACCAATAGCGGGTTGTGGTCGGAGATAGTTCTCGTCAAATATTCAGATCTCACAGCTGAGGAAGCCCATTCTCTCGACCCCAGCAGGCCGTCCAACCGCACATGCAACTCGTGCATGCCGGAAAAATGGGAGTAGTCCCGGGTGTGTGGGTGTTGTGCTCGCCAGATATCCGTTAGTCCCCACTTAGTCTGCCAGTTCATCCTGCCCTTGGCCACCCTATGGGTCGGGGAGTCTAGGAGGGGGGATGGGATCTATTAAGGTTAACGTCTACCACCGAATTGAAGTCGCCCCCCAATAGGATGGGTCCCGATAGGTAGCGGGCTAGGGAGCCCGATAGCGCAGTCAGAAAGGCGAGCTGGTCCGTGTTAGGCGCGTAAATGCAGCAAATGTTCACATCTCTTCCCCCTAGCTTTCCTGCAAGTGCCACGTACCTTAGCACGCCCCTAGCATAAGCTGAATACGTGGTGTTGTACACCTGCCCTCGCCGCCTACGCTGTAGCGCCAATCCCTCAGACTTGGTGAGGTGCGTTTCCTGCAGTAGTGCAATCTGTATGCCTCTGCGCACTAGGTAAGCGTGGACTTTATGTCGTCTGGACATGGAGTGCAGACCCCTCACATTCCAAGTGATGCATTTCAGAGTTGAGAGATCAGCCATTGTCCCATGTTGTGTTCTCCTGTCTCTCCAAACACACCTCAAGCATAGGCAAGCACCCAGATAAATCCATACCGATGACGAGTCCTCCCCATATCAACAAGAAAACAACCTTCAAACATGAATCCCCCTCCACCCCCCCCCAGAACAGGTTCTAAATAGTACCATCTAGTTACCATCCAAACTGTACCCTCAACAAACCCCCCTTGTACTAACCTGACGGTAGTCACCGCAGGTGTGCCTTATGGGCAATATGGGGGCCGAGCGTCGATGGGGTGTCCCCGCACTGCAATGCCACAATGCGACCGAGCCCTAGGTCATCGGGGCCTAAACAGGGAATCACCGCAACCCTCCACACAGTCAGTTATCTAACAGTTCCCCCTATGAACCCCACCCCCTCACTCACCCGTCCACCCCTGCCCCCCGACCAGAGCCAGCTCACCCGAAAGCCTCATTGTTCATCGAGCAGGCCTTCTGCCGTCTCCGGGGTAACCACTGGGAGTGTCACGCTGTCCGATTCAGATCTCTCCGATTCCGAGTGGCCCCCACTCTCTCCAGGCTCCGAGTGTGTAGTCCCATGGTCCCTCTGGGGGCCAGAGATAGTAGAGACCATCTCCAGCGCGCCTCGTCGCTCCGCCTCAGTTTCCACTGTCGAGGGTCGAGTAGTTCTGCCTCTGCGATGTCGGAACCTTTTAGTTTTCCGCTGTTGGTTGCTCTCCATCGTGGATTGGGAAGAGGTCCCAAAACCATCCTTGCCAGCCCTGTACAATTCAAGCCAACCACACGCGTCGTCCGGGGTATCAAAGAACTTAGTTGAATCGTCCAGGATGATGCGGAGTCGTGCCGGAAAAAGTAGGGAGTATTGGATGCCCTCAGCTCGTAGTTCTCGTTTAATAGCCAGGAAGGAGGGCCGACGCCTTTGCGTCTCGTATGTATAGTCCGGAAAAATGTTCACTCGGCCGTTCTCCACCTGATAAGGTCCCTTCTGCCTGGCGGCCTGCAGTAGGAAGTCCCTGTCGCGGAAATGAAGCAGTCGCGCCACCACCGGCCGGGGGGGGCGGCCCTGCAGCGGCGGTTTGGCCGGCACTCTGTGAGCTTGTTCCAGGGTATAGAAGGGGGACAGCCCCTCCGGTGCCACCGCCGTCCGCAGCCAATTTTCTAGAAACGCCACCATATCCTCACCTTCAATTTTTTCTGGAAGGCCTACTATTCGAATGTTATTTCTCCGATTGCGCCCTTCTGCATCCTCCGCCCGCTTCTCCAGGGCTTCTATTCGGGATAGGGCATCCTTCACTGTGGCGTCCAAGTTTTTCTGCGCCGGTTCCAGGTGTCTCACTGAACTCTCCACCTCCTTCACCCTGTCTGAGAGCTTACCATGGTCTGCTCTAAGCAATCCCAAGCCCGTCGCAACTTGAGCTATGTCCTCTCGGAGGGCCGATCTAGTCTCAGTGATCGCCAGCAGGATTTTGTCTAGCTGCTGTTGAAGGTGCGGGCTCCCTGATCCTTCCGGGTGTAGGCGCTCCTCGCTATCAGGCGGCTCCACATCGGAGGCAGTCTGGGCGCCACTTTTAGGTCCTCTTGGCTTACCCATAGTGCTCAGGGTCTTCGGTAGGGGGTCTCAGCGGGAGCGGGGGACGGTCAAGCCGGGGGTTCCGGCCGATGCGCCGCCGCCGCAGGAGATGGCGTCACCACCCGGTCTTCCACTCTTCAGTCACCAGCAGGCCTCCGAGGAGAGCGGGCCCCCGGCCGACAGTCAAGGGGAGCGTCCAGCGACAGGCCGGCTCGGGCCCTCAGGGCAGAGTGCGACGGCGGGCTCCGCCGGTGTAGCGCGGCGTAGGCGGTCCAGTTGCCCCCTCACTCTCAGCGCGGAGAGTAGTTGTAATCCCCCAGCCCTAGTCTCAGGGGGGGGGTCCAGGACAGAGTACGGGGAGCAGTGTGATTTCAAGGAGCCCCCGGTCTCTCCATCCGCAGCCGGCGCCCAGTCTAAGCACCGCGGTGCTGCGTACTTTGTTCCTCCAGCGGGGGGGGCGCTCTCCCAGTCTCCCCCTAGCGCCGCGGGTCCAGTCCGCCCTCTCAGCTAGCCAGGAGTTAGGGTGACGGGCGGCCGCGGCAAGCTTCGCCGCGCGGCGAGGACCGTTTCTCTCTTCCCCTCCCCCACACGGCTCCTCTGCAGTGTTCGGCGGCAGCGGCCCGGTGCTCTCCACGGCTTGCTGCCGGGCTCCTAGGGGCCGTTACGGGACAAACTGCTTAGTGGCTCCCTAATGGGGAAGGGAACGTCCACCTCGTCAGGGGGCGCCAGGGGCGCCGGCCGCATCAGGGTTCCCGGCCGTCTCCACGGCTCTCAAGACGGAGCGGGCGCCATCTTGGCTTCCGCACCGCAGTCTTTCCGATCCTTCGGCTCTCGGTCATAGAGCCCTCCACGGATCCTCAGCGCCGTCGAACGGTGCACGGGCCACAGGGGTCTCCTTTGCGGGGTTCGGGACTCTCAGGGTGCCCCAGGATCAGGATAACAGATGGCTCTATCGCGGAGCCGAGCCGCTAGGCGACCTCCGCCATCGGCGCTCAAGCCACGCCCCCCGTTGGTATTTGTTTGTTGATCTATATTTTTGAATATCCTGTGATTCGGCTTGCCTTTGGCATACAGTTTTCTTATGTTTACTTTTTTATTGAGTAAGCTCTTACAAAATATTTCATTATTGTTCTCGTTGCACAAGCTATGCATTGTGGTTGAATGCTCTCTGTTATTACATTATTAGACAAATACACTTGGACACGACACATTAGAAGAGTTACTTCACCAGATGTTATTGACCATAGGAAGCCCAAGACAAAGGCTTGGGTTGAAATACCTTGACCTATTTCACGTGGTAGAAAGAAACACTGTTTACAGTGTGTGACTTGTAGCACAAATAGGAATGTACACACTACTTTAATAAATATAAAGTGCACGCACAGATTCTGCAGACACACACAAATACACTCTGCAGAGAGAAACTAGCTCTGCACTTTGGATCATCCAAGGATAGTTCATAAACCTCAACAGGTTACACATGAATATTCATAACGAAATAATGCATATTCAACCTGCAAATACAGTGAGACACCCTGCACTCTCTCTAGCGTCCGGTTACCTCCAGCAGGCATGTTGCCCAGCACATCCCAGCCCCGCTTGTAGAGGCTACTGCCTGGGACTGGGTACTTAACACAAGGTAGTTGAGAAGAGGATGGACTGCCATTCGGACTGTCAAGCTGACAAAAGACTAGCCAACTGTAAGCGGGATTGTGTGTGACTGTGAAGGAGAACCAAGAGGTATGTGTCTGGGCAGGGGATGCAAGTATATGCAGTGTGTGTGTCTGAAGTGTGTATATCCCACCACGTTTGGGCATACTTTATGGTCTTTTACTGCAGAGATTTGAGACCTGACTGTTTCCCTTTGGCTGTCTTGCCTGCAGCGATCCCCGTTTCCCTGGATCTTTAGCTACATCTCCATTGAACAAACACACCGATTGCACACACACACTTGCACTGTGCAAAGATACACATGACCCTTGCACAGACACCTCTCTCCTGCCTCAAGCACACAGCCATAAATCTACTTCTGCACAAGCATTGGAGTTAGCCTACCGACAGACAAACTCCCTGCAGGCAGACAAACAGATGAGTACACTCTCATCCAAACTGGGGCGTGACACCCCCAGTAGACACACACTTTCCGCTAGAAATGCTTTATTCCAGCAGGCCTCCCCTGTAGCAGATTCACCATCCCAATAGTCTAGGCTGCTGACTTATAACAGACAGTTGCACTGAGTGGAATAAGTACCAGTGTGATAGTTGGGCTGATGGTGTACTGGCCTCTTGGAATGGGAACATGGCTGAAGATCTGAGAGTGAGGGTTCCCGCCAGGGAAAACGGACCATTTACTTACTCTACCTAACCGTGGGCCAGAAAATTGAATTGAAGGTGTTTGGACACCTGGGTTTAGGTACTGGAATGACAGGTATTCACAATCCTCCCTTTTGTCTCTAAAGAATTTGAAAATGTTTTTCAAATGCTATTTAGTTCCCTACACTTTCTGTGCTGCTGGAGCAGGAGTGCCTGATAGTCACTTTTTGACCAAATGAATGCTCCTCACAGCTCTAGTACTGAAATCATAATGATCCTCCTGCTCAATGCTTCCCAATGGGCATCTGTTACTGATGCAGAATGATCAATTCATCAGAGACCTTGGAGAAGCAAACAACTAAGGAAGTTGCCCAGCAGCAGCAAAGAATAGTGAGAGAGGCCTGAGTAACACGCAGTTGAAGCCAAAGATGCACACTTGCACGAGAGGCAGGAATAAAGAGGACCAGGGTGTGCAATGAAAACTGGATTCATGAGAGGCCTGGAAATCACCTGATATGGTGGGTGTGCTCCAAAGTTCTGCAGTGTTTTCTCTCCCTTCAATGTTGCAGCTTCACTATTTCCCTGGAATCTAGTGTGTGCCTGTGTTGGCTTCATGGATAATAAAACTGTTTCTTTATTCACACTCCCCCAGCCAGGAGCAGTACAAGGCCAATCCCTGACTCCTTGTTGGCTGTCCTTGCTAGCAGGACGAAAAGTTTCAAATGGGAGCGGGCTAAGCATTCCGCCCCACTTCCAGACCCAAACTCCAGTCTTGAATTCTGGTCTTTTACAAGTATCCACAACTTTCCTACGTCAATGAGATTTGTATCTGCCTTTCTGATTGGCTGTAAGCTAGAATGTAACAACTCTCCTCTGATTACTGTAGTTTTAAGCTTAGCTGTCCATCAGACATTAAGTGCCCCATTCACAAAGCTAAACTTCCATGGGTAGATTTACTCATGTGTAAATGTACTCTTGCATATAGGAGTAAGTCTACACTTTTTCGCTATTCTATTTCAGATGGATATATTTACATCTAAGTGCAGACATGTACGTCTCCACCCTTTAAAAACAGGGATTGGAGACTTCTAAACCATAATTTGAGTGTAAAGTTACTACTGGTAACTTCTCACACATAGGTGGAGATCTTCGCTACCATGGCAGCTTTCTCCCTATTGGAAAGTAAAGAGAAATGTAATAAAGTTGATTTAGTTATTAAAAAAATATTTTGATGTGAAATAAAAATGTAAATTAACTGAAAATAGTTATTATCTTATAAATAATAAAACAAAATGTGACATCTCATTAACCCTTTTGGTGCATCAGACAGCCCCCGGCCGTCCGACGTCATGGTAGGAGTGTGCGGAGGACGGCCGGGGGCCGTCCGAACCACGCCCACCCATTATTTCACCCGCACCGCTGCGGAATTCGCGCCTCGGTCAATGGGTTAACTCATGAAATAAATATTTATAAACTCCTAGTTAAATAATTGAAATAGATTAATTTAATTTATAAATATGTTTAGTCATAGTTTAAAAAAACACTAGCATTTTAATATTTAATGCATATTTAGTAAGTTTAAATATGTTATATGTGTTGGATTAATTTTAAACAATTTACATTTTTATTAAGTTTAAAATTATTATTTAAAACTAAACTAATTATATATTTTTTAAATAAATAAATATAATTTTTAATTTAACCTAACTTTTTAACACTAAAATATGTAGTTTAAAAATCAAAATATGTATTTAGTATTATATCCTATGGGAAAGTCCCTGCCTCCATTATGTCCTATGGGAGTGAGTTCTGGTACCTGTGAGTGGCCATATATAATTTTAAATGCACTCCACGGATGGTTTGGAGTATATTTAGTGCAGTTTTGTGACTTTTCAGCTGTAGTAACTTTAGAAGTGTAGTTTATACATAGCTATTATCTTACTCCAGAGGTCTTCAAACTGGGAGGTACCCTTCAAAGTTCCCAAATTTACAAAGAGGGTTTTTCTTTGTTATATAAAAAGTGGTGTGCTAATGCTCTGATTCAATTGAGTAAAGAAACAAAGAAATGCATGTGTTCATGGCATTTCTTATGGTATTGTATGCAAGCAGGTCTGAATTGGTGTGTATGTTTCTCGTCCAGCTTGGACTGCTAAGTAGGTGCTGAAGCGGCTCCAAATGTCTATGGGACGGGCTGTCGCTGGTGTTAGCACCCAATACTCCTCTAGCCTTTCTTGTCAGTAGGTCCCATCTTTTAGCCAGCCTTCTATATTTAGAGCTACTGTGTCTTCCTGAGTTTATCGCTACCTTTCTCTTTGCAATAAGTAGCAGCATTGCGGTCAGGGGGCGGGTGCTGGCTGGGACGTCCCTAAAATATCCCAGTAGTGCTGTTTGTGGCAACCTGGGCATGGAGCCCCTATTACCAAGTCTATGCAGTTAAGAACTGTGGTCCAGTACTCAGCTATTTTTGCACATCCCTGTGCAAGGTGCAGGAAATCGGTGCCTGCATCTCCCTAGCGCATGCAACGTGCCTTAGGCACCAGGCTCATCCTTTGGAGGCCTGTATGTATGTGGTATGTGATGCAGGAAGTTCATATGTATGAGCCTCAGTCTATAATTGGGCGACAGCATGCTAGTTTGGGAGCAGCAGTACCTCCGTTTCTCTTCCTTCCCTAGGTCTGCCTGCCACATCACTAGTGCCTTAGGTTTAAGCACTGGACTATTTTCTTGGATTGTGGAATACAAGTGGGTGATCAGTCTCTTAGTGAAGAGTACACAATCTACAGCTTGCACTGTGGTGGGCACATGGGGAAAGGAGGTGTGTGCGGCCCTGCAGGCACTGCGCAATCCTTAATATAGGAGCATGTATAACTGTGTGAAGCAGGCGGGGACCTGCATGCCATTTAGGGATAGGAATTAACCATTTGGGTAGAGGTCTCCCATTGTCTCCAGGCCTAACGTAGGCAGCTGGCGCTTAGCGAACTCATCTCAAGCTATTGGCAGTGCAGGGTTATTGGCGATTGGGAAGCCAGCAGAATAGAGGCAGTCAATTTGGGACCTGCTCCAGAGGGAATGCCAGGCCCACACAGTGCTTCGGATCGTGTCGATTTCTTCTGTGCTTTGTCCGCCTCTATCACAGTGTGGGGAAGGTATTGGATGGGGTGTACCCAGTGGCATGCGTAATGTGCCAATGCACATTAATAGTGTAAATCAATATCGGGGCCACAGGTCTCCCTCTCGAAGGGCAAAGTCACTACCTCCTGAGGTCAGTTGCGGCTGCCGGCTCACCCACACCAGTTAAATAAAAAAAGACTGAACTTGAGCAAATAACTCCCCCAGTGAGCGGGCTGGGGATGTTCACTAACGAGTAAAGGATTTTGGGTAGCACCCCCATTTTAGCAGTGGTGATGCTCTTGGTGAGTGACAGTGGCAGTCTAGCCAACACTGGACCGCGCTCCTCCAGCCACTCCTCCACCCTACCATAGTTCTCTCACTAGACTTGTGCAATGTCCCTGCTGATCTGGATCCCGAGGTACCAGACCCTCTCTTCTGCTCACTCAAGTGGATATTCATTGGGGAAGCGTTCTGTGCAGTCTGGGGGTGGGAAGATTGTCAACTCCAACCCATTAACAGCAATTCCAGTCAATATTGCAAGGAATAGAAAGTATGGGGTGAGGTTTATGGCTTGGTCTCTTATGTATATGGTCCGTATGCATGGAGACTCCCAGCCTACGTGCCGTTTAATTGAGACCATGCTCAGTATAGTTCTGCTGCAGGCGTGCAGCAAGCTGCTCCATGGCAATGAGGAGTGGACATCTCTGCCTGGTGCCTTTATTTATAGCGTTCGGTTCAGAGACCTCTCCATTAATATAGAGTCTTGTGGTTGGGAGTGTGTACAGGAGCTTGATCCATTGGCGAAAACAGGGGCTGAAACCAATATGCCTTAAGTGCCCAAACAGATAAGGCCACTTTAATGAGTCAAAAGCTTTTGTTGTATCAAGGAACGCTACTCTCGCTGAAAGCAATGGGATTAGTGTGGACTAAAGCGAAGAGGGTGCAGAGGTTGTAGCTTGTTGAGTGGCCAGAGACAAAGCCAGATTGGTCAGCCCTCACACTTTGAGAGATGAGGGACAGGATACGCGCGACAATCATTTTGGCCAGAATTTTGTTGGCCATGTTTATCATTGAAAGGGGCCATTTTGAGTCATTTTTATTGGATGTTTTTTCAGGTTTTAGGAGCATAACTGTAAGGGCTTCCCTTACTGACAGTGGTAGGTGGCCAACGGTCTCTTCATACATTGGCAGCAGGTGGGGTGCTAGCTGCTCTGCGTACTCCTTGTAGAATTTGGCAGTCAAGTCGTCCAAGCCAGGGGTCTTTCCTTCTGTCATGCTTCAGATTCCCTGAATAATATCCGTGGTAAAGGGGGTGTCTAAGTAAAGTGTGTGGCTATTTTCAAGCCAGGGTAGTTGTTTGGAGTCAAAGTAGTCCATGAGTCTGTCAGGTGGCACGTCATCCTGGGAGGTGTATAGTGTGGCATAGAATCTGAGCATTGTTTGGGCAATGCCCTCTGAGGAGTATTGAGGTTTCCCAGTGGGTTCTAGTAGTTGGTGGTGTACAAACTACTCCATTGCTTTTTGAGTAGGGCTGCAAGGGTCCTGCCTGTTGCACTCCGCTTTCCTGCGCTATCTTTATAATCCAACTGTTTGTTTCAGAATTGCACTAGGAATTGCGTGTCTGAAGTGTTGAAATAGCATAGTTTGTGTTGACAAAGCTCACGCTTTAGTATAGGAAAGTGTTGGCACAGGTCATGGAGCATGCCGGACTGTTTAGATATGTTTGGTTCACAAATGTACACCTTAAAGACCTCCCATAGCACTCCAGGGGAGTCAACCATGTTGGTGTTGTGTGTGTCTCATTGTTAAAAAGGGTGTCGCTGAGTGCGTTCAGGGGGAGTCTCTTGAGGAAGACGCAATCCGCAGAGCCCCCCCCCCAATCCTCCTCCCAATGACAGAATCAGGACCGCCAGCATGTGTTCCAAGAGGGTCGAGCTAACTGCTAAAATGCATACAGTGCACCTGCATACATGTCTGGTGGTGAGCTATTAATCTATTTGTGTCCAAGGTGTCACCTAAATCATGGTCGGTCAGGAAGGATTGTATCTGCGCAGCAGCACAGGAATGTGGTTGCCCATTGGAGTGGAATCTGTCAGTCTGAAGGTCTAGGGTGACATTAAAGTCACCCCCATAACACTGTTGAGTGGCCCTGGGCAACTATCTTGTCCCATGTTTCTGCAAATAATGGGAGTCAACATTTGGACCATAAACGCAGTAGTTGTGATGCGCTGACCTAAAATCACGGATCTGCCCTCACTGTCCTTCAGCGACTCCATTGTCCGCCACTGAAGCCCTCCTGAAAAGCACAGACACCCCCACGCAAAAGCTGAGTATGTGGAGATGTGTGCCTCCAAGAGCCACCCGGAACGCAGTTGCTTCTTGATGTGCTCTGTAAGGTAGATCTCCTGCAGTAGTGTGATGTCCACATTGTGCCGTCGGAGATAGGCAGACGTTTGTCTTACTTTTCTTGAATTGTTCAAGCATCGGATGTTCCAGGTCAGTGTAGGAAACTGGGCTTTGTTGCAGTTGTCCCCCCACACCCCAAAAGAAATTGTCATTTATAGGGTGTAGTGACCGCAGGTGTAAGTAGCCCAACTACCCCTCAATCCCCTTAATACCCCTCAATTGAATATTTAGGGGACCCCCCTGATACCAGGACTTCAGATTTCGACAGACTCAAAAGAAAAAATGGACAAAAAAGACCACTGACCCAAGAACCGAGGAGTACAACTGAATTTGCGGCAACCCGGTCAGCGTACCTGCTGCACCCAACCCTCTCGGAGCAACCGACTCATCCTGCCGCTTTACAGACTTCAAGAAACCCGGAGGGCTGCCAGTGGTTCGAGTATTGCTGAAGAAACTCCCTTGGAGTAGAGGAATTACTCCCCTGCTGCCACAGGCACCAAAGAAGCAAGACCCGGTTAACCGACCTGCCGCTCCCTGGGACTACTGACGCTGCAGCCACCCAGGAAGAGGTGGCAGTGTGCCTATTGGCCCTCCCTCCAAGTTTGGGGATGCCAGGACCGACTGGAGCCACACAGTACCAGTACCTGGGGTACTGGACCCTCTGCAGCAGCCAAGGCTTGTGTGCATTCCAGACCCCAATCCCAAGGAAAACCAACCTGCATATCGAGGGACTTTGCGGACAGTTAGATCCACACCGTGAGTGGCCCAGCTGTCCTGTTTGTCCCTCTTCAGCAGAAACCAAAACAAAGCGAGAGCCTCTGACTGCCGCCACCCAACACCTCGAAGCACTTCTACATCCGTGCCCCAGAACCTGAGTCAGAGGGAGGTGTAGGGGCTAATGGGGACCCAAGATCCTCTAAGGCTAAACCCACCCTTGGTTATGCCAAGGCTGGCCTTCTAGTCACCGCCTGCAGCTGCTTTCTGCAGGCTGCCTCCAACTGCAAGAGACTCCAGCACCGAACCTGTCGCCAAAAGGCACCACAACACCTGAGCCCCACAGCCTGAGGAGAAGTGGACCAACGGTGTCCCCGCATGCCCGAGCATCTCACGGGTCGAGGCCTCTTGTCGGTTCCCCCAAACAGGTACCCCAGTCGTAGGTTGCAGCCTCTTTCTGACCAGACCATTCTCTATTGAAGTGATGGGATAGCTGATGCCATAACACATATCTGCACCGGACACCCCAGAGTCTCCCAAGGTGACCTGTTGGTATGGCTTTGGACCTTGCCCCATACTCACCTTAAGTCCTGACGAACAGGCCTGTAAGTCGCTGTTGAGTGCCCGAATGTTGTACAAGTTTTCCCTCATAGGATAACATTACTGCTCCCAAAAATGTCACTTTCAACTTTTGAAAACTGTAAAGATTCATAGCTTGCAAAGTACTTACCTGACTCCGATGATCTTGGTATCTAAATTCATATAAAAGGATATTTTCTTTTGGTAAATTGGTGTTGGATTTCGTTATTGAGTGTGTGTCTCATTTACTGCCTTTGTGTGTGCAATAAATGCTTTGCACTACCCTCTGAAATACCTAACCGCTCGCCCACACTACCACAGAACAGAGCATTTGGGGTTTCATTTATGCCTCTGTAAATTCTTTGGGAGTTTCCCAGACCCTTTATGCATTGTGCCTCTTTTTGGTCCACAATATAAAGAGCCAGCTTCCTTTAGTCAGCAGTGCAACTCCTGTCATACCCACACGAGCTCCGTAAAAGCACAGACTACAAGTCCAGGGGGGCTTGCCAAACTTTGGGTGCCCCATCGTTATTCCAGGATGCCCTGGGAATGAATATGTGACATGTAAGGTGCCATTGAGAGAAGTAAGGGAACTTCAAGCAGGTACGTACCCCAACATTACAACCCACTTTAACAACCCCAACCAGTTGAAGAGAATCCTCTCCGCCTAGAACAAGGAAACAAGTAAGAAACTTGGTGGGAATCATCCCTTGGGCAGTTCAGAGAGCCGGCCAGTCTCCCTTTCCTGCATTAGGGACAGGTGACCTGGAGTGAGCTTATCAAGGGCTTCAAGTCAGTATTTTAATCATTATCGCTGAGGTGGCTGTCCAGATCCTTTTAGTCTTGCAGGTCTGTCTCGAGCTTGCGGGAATGCTTGCAGCAAAATGTAATGGCAGCTTGGGCTCTGTGAAGAAGTGCGCTTTGCAGTTAAGAGTGCATCAAAACTTGGCTGGGGAGTAATTATCTGTGGACATAGTGCACAGCAAGGGTAAAGTCCAGGTAGATCTATATTCTGTTGCCCTGGTATCGGATCCTTCTGCATTTGCGTTCAAGAGTAGGTTAACATTCTAGACTATGTAGTTTAGTAGTCAGGCTATGATGGGTTGTGCAGGGGCCCCTGGCAACGGGTGCAGGCCCAGGTATTGGTATGCTAATCCACAGAGAACATGGTGGTCAAGTGGTCTCCAAATAGGGCTCGGAGGAGGGAATCCATGTAGTCCTCTACTATGGCCATGTCAGTGGATTTTAGAAGACCCAGAATTCTAATGTTATAGCGTCTAGGGTACACCTCCAAATCCTCCTTTTTTGCTTTAATAACCGTAAGAACCTTTTCCATATGTAGAAGTTGCACATCACTGCATATTCCGAATCAGACATGTTTTTCCAGCTGACTCAGGCACTCGATGTGCTTGTAAAGGCGGTTACCCATGCGGTCAAGTCGGTTCGTCAGCGTGTCAGTCTTCGAGTCTATGCTTTTGAGGCTGTTACGCACCTCCACAAGCAGATCTTTGAAATCTATGGCACTAGGTGTGTTGCCTAAACTCCTATTGGGAGCAGGCTCGCACGAGGTGTCATCTTCCACGGTTCTCTGGGTTCGCCTCTTATCGAAGACCAACTTGGCCTGGTTTTTGTCCAGCTTCCCTATCGTCAGGCCAGCGAGGAACATAGAGCCCACAGGAGTTGTGAAGGTGGGGAAATGGGGGCACTGTGGTGTTGGGTCACACTGTGGCATGTAGCAGTCTATGCACTTTCTTCTAATAAGGAGCCGCAGCCCAGCGGAGCACAGTCTGGCCGCCCAAGACGTGTAGTCAGGGGGTGATCAGTGGCGGCTACAGGTAGCGGGCCCAGTGTGCTGTGCAGCCTTTGTGAGGACCCTACCTTGCACTGGGTCCCCCGGGGGCACGAGCAGTCTTAAACAGAATAGGCAACAAGGTGCGCCCTATCATCCCTCCTCCCCCCACATCTGCGGTGCCGATGAGTGCTGTCAGGATCAGGCAGCAGTGTTCACTTGGGCCGTGCACTCCTGTGGTTAGCACAGTCTTGATAGTGGCCCGCCTTACCCTTGACTACCCAGGGGGCACGAGCAGGCCACGAGTAGATTGGGCTGCAGGGGGCCCTGCCCCATGATCCCCCTAATAGCGTGAGGCGGGCAGCCAGTCCCTTACAGCACATCGCAGGCAGGGGCCAGACCACTCCCCTACACGGACAGTTATCTCTCTCTGTCCCGCCCGCATTCCAGTGCCGGCGGGGTAGCAGCAGTCAGAGTCTGTCTCCTACATGGAGGAGTGGCAGCGCTCAACAGCATTGCCACAGCCACATTGGCCCTTACTTTTTTGGAGGATCTTGCTATGTCAATCTGCTCTACGTCCTCAGTTGTCAGCACCGCAGGGCAGGAGGCACAATGGTCGTGACAGGAGGGAGCATCCTTAGTGGACCGCAGTGCCTTGCATCAGCAGGCCTTATTCTCGGTCCACATTGAGGGACCCGTCCTCAGTCGTTCATCTGCTCCGCCAGCTTCTATCGGGTCGTCCGTCACAACAGCCTCTGCGCCAAAGTCCACTAAGGCAGGTCTTATGCTGGAGCTCATCGATGGCAGCCCCCTTTTTGGAGAAATGTTGGATTATTCTCCGGGCTGACAGAACCTCACTCGATGGCAGTTATCTTGCTGGCCTGCTCTCTGTCGCCCCACACCCTGCCAACTTCGACCTCTGTTTACATACAGATGTCCTTTCAGGTGAGTTAAGGGGTGTCAGGGAAGAGGAAGCCAGAAGGGTCATATTCCCACCCCTGATCGTTCAGACCCCTGGGACCTCAACGTAATGGCCCATGAGAAAGCGAAAAGAGCGAAATCCATGTATAACCACAAAGAGATAGCCCAGAGGGGGGCGGCCTGTAGGGTCTAATTTTTATTGTTGGCATATGGAAAAAGACAGCTTCCCCACATCCTTAGAGAGATGCCCTGAAGAAGATGTTGAGAAATTCGAGCTCATTTTATTTTTAAAGGTCCACCACTACCATTAGTGCTGCAGGTGCACTGGCTCTAGGGCAATGGTGTGGGGGTCCACTCCACTCCAATTATGGATCTGTTACTAGCACAAAGGGGTGAGGGGAGCCATTTATCTTGTTAGCATTAGGGCCTAGATCACCCTTGCTGCACATGGAACAGGTCCCAAGCAACGAAAAGGCGAGATGTGGTATTTTTTCCTTTTTATTACAAAAAGAGGCAGACAGTCTTCTTTGGGCCTCAGGACTAGGAGTGATGACCGAGTTGAGTGGGCAGAGGAGTAAGTTTCATTAGTGCTGCATGGGCCATGGAGCTGGGCTGTTGGGGTGTGAGGGCCAGGCTAAACCCCTTTTAAGGTTTTTGTACTGTCATTCCTTGTTTGTATTAGGGGTCAGTGCACCCTTGCTATTCCAGTGTTGCTTTGAGCATCAGACCAATTACCCAAAAGAGGGAAAATGGAATCAGGGGAGACCCTTAAGCTTTGGCCTCAAGAGAGGTGGCAGAAAGCAGGATGGGTGGGTGTAAGAAAGTGCTCTCTTTTTGCATGGTTGCCCCCACTTTTTGCTAAGCTGCTGATGTCCTTTGACTGAGTGTGCCCTGGGTTCTTGCCAAACAGGTACCCATGACCTATGTTTTTTCCCTAAATTGCATTGAAAACAAAACCCAATTGACACTCTTTGCGACAGGTCAGACCCTTGTAAATGGTACTACAGGTACCAAGGCCACTATGGCCAGGGAAGGCCTCTAAGGGCTGCAGCACTTATTTTGCCACCCTAAGATGCCCTGTACCTTTACACGCACACACACACACACACACACACACACTGCCATTGCAGGCTACATGTTGTGGTGCAGAACAAAGTGAAGAGTTGACATGGCACACATCCCTGGGTGTCATGCCTACCACCCACTGCCCTGGCATAGGTCAGCCACCCCTCTAGCTGGGTACACTACACTAGTGGTGAGGGTACAAGCGCATGAGTCCTGTACCCCTACAGTGTCTAAGCCAATTCTTAGACATTGTAAGAACAGTAATGCCATTTAGAGTATATGGTGCTGGGAGTTTGTCATCACAAACTCCACAGTACCATAATGGCTTCCCTGAAAACTGGGAAGTTTGGTATCAAACTTCTCAGCACATTAAACCCACACTGATGCCAGTGTGGGATTTAATTAAAAACGACCTAACACTAGTGTCCAGGCTGAGTAGCTGCTCGCCAGCTGCCATCACCCGACATGTTTCGGGACCCCTGGGTTGAGAGCCTGCTGCTCTCGGAGGTCTGAAACAATGCACATCCTGGGATGAGGTGCCAAGCCCCCTCCCCCAGGATGGGCAGGGTTCACAAAGGGGAAGCTTCAAAGGCTTGCCGCCTTTGTGAGCTTCCCAAGGCTTTTGCTTCTTCATGCAACTGGCTACCACTGGTTCTGAACCCCACACTTTGGGGGAGAGAATGAGCGGGAAAACCAAGTGAGGAAGGGAGGTGTGGGGAGACGAGGTAAAGCACAACACTCAGTCCCCGCCATCTTGCAGATGGCGGGACCCAGCCAACCAGAGTGAGGCATATGCCCCCCTCCCACTGGAGGGTGGCATAATAGGGAGTGTACCCACCCCAAGGAAGGGACTGATTGGTCCCAACCTTTACCTACCTCTCACGCCCCTAAATCTAGTATTTAGGGGCAACCCAGAACCTTGCCTCCTCAGACAAGAACCGACCAGGAAGAAGAGAAGAAGGACTGAAGAGCAGTGTTGAAACTAAGAAGAGGAGGACGCCCACTGACTTGGCCCCAGCCCTACCAGCCTGTCCCCACCTTGAACCTGCTACAGCGAAATCCCGGTGTGTCCTGCAGCCAGCAACCTCAAGAACCCTGAGGACCTGCCCTGCCTTCCACAAGAAAGACTTTGTCTCCTCTGAGCACCGGATTTGCTCCCCCACAGACTCTGGCTCCCGCCAAATCCGCGAGTATGCACCCGTCGCCCAAAGCCCAAGTTCGAGTTGCCCAACCCACGAGGAGGTGTCCACGGCGATCCTGACCTGAGATCTGGTGATTTCTGATCTGCCTCAAATCTCCAAGCAAAGCCTGCAGCATCTTTCTGGAGGATCCCCCCGACCGCTACTGAAGCTGGTAAGAAAACCTGACGCTTAAAGACACCGATGCCCCACGGCCTTGGGTGGCCCAACTGACGGTGTCCCAGCATCCCCAGGCATCCCAACTTACCTCTCCAACCAGTGGTCACCTCCAGACGATCTTCGTCCCGAGCCTGCAATCTTTGTTGCAACCAGAAAATCCCTGTTGAAAACAACCGGGGACCTGACGCCAAAACAGTACCGTGCACCCAGCCGCCCCTGCGCCGCTGCGGGTGTACTTAGGGTGCTAACTCGGATCCCCATTTGCACTAGCCTAAAACCAGGAGGATTGCTCCCACAGCCCTGTGGTCTGCTCTTGAGCAGCCCCCAACGGTAGGCCCCCATTGGATAACATTGGGCCTCAGCACTCTGCACCCGGCTGCCCTAGTGCCGCTGAGGGTACTTTGAGAGTGGATCCCTGGTTCTAACCCCAGAATACCCACTCCCACAAACTTGTACTTAACTGTAATCCAATAACTCAATTTCCTTTGCTAGGATTGCATTGACTGCTTTTTCCTAAAAATTGTTCTGTGTGGAGTTGGTTTTTGTATAAAACATTGAAAAACTGCAAATAACTAAAAACTGCTTTACTTACCTTTTCTCTAGGAAATGTCCCAGGCATATCACACTGAGTAGAAAAAAGTAATCTGTAAAGTAATCAAAAGTAATCTAACAGTAATTTCCACTGTATTGAAAACCTTTACAAACCTGTAACATTCAACTTGCTTGTATTGTTTAACCTGCCTTGAAAAGTACCATTTACACTTACCTGTGCCAGACTTGCTTGGTTCTAGAAAATAAACATTACTAAATAATATTTGCATACAAATCAAATTGGCAGGAGTTCAGTCTTTAAATGTGTGACATAATTTGCTAATTGACTGTGTACAAAAAATGCTTAACACTACCCTCTGATAGAGCCTTACTACTCGCCCACACTACCACAAATAGAGAGTAAGGTGCTATCTACTTTTACCCCTGCCCACCTTTGGGGCTCCACTGGACTCTGTGCACTCTATACCTCATTTTGGTATAGTATATACAGAGCCAGCATCCTACAGCGGAGTTAACAAGGGACAAAGGTTATGTATTCGCTCTGTCATAAGTCGGACTTTTAGTGTGGAATATTGAGCTACTGATAATGTGCGCCTGAAATGTTATTGTTATGGTATCCGGATTTATAGAGTGCATGGCTGCTCCAGCAACAAGGCGTCCCAGCGCTAAAGCTAGCAGAGGCAGAGAGAGCAAGGGAGTTAGTAATTGGAGAATAGCAATGTCTATCATTTTCCTAAAGATCCAGTGGTCCTGCGTGCTACGGACAGCCAGAGGAATGGAGTTCCAGAGGGCAGGTGCCAGTGCCTGGAACGACCGCCTCCCTGCTCTTGTCCTCTGCATCCCCGGTACATAAGCCAGGTGCAGATCCGCAGAGCGCAAGGCTTGAGCGGGAACATACAAAGAGCACAGTTTGCTAAGGATTTGGGGACCCAGGCCATAGAGAATCTTATGAGTAATGCATAGGGCTTTGAAGTAGACTCTCTTCTCTATAGGTAGCCAGTGAAGCCGGCGAAGAAAGCCTGAAGCACGGCAATACTTTGGTAGTGCAAAGAGCGCGCTGGCATCCGCGTTCTTTACCCGTTGGAGTCTTTTGGTCACAGGTTTATTAAAGCCCAATAGCAGTGTCACCTGCCCAATGACCACGGACGACTATTATGGTGTACTAGTGGTATTTATTGTTTATTCGGCACAGAATGGTAAACGGAGGGATCCCAGGGAATAGATTTCTTGACTCGTCGTGGCGTCCTCTGTTCCTGAAATATTCTGACTGTCTTTTGTTTCTTGTTCTTTTCTGCTCACGCGGTGGCCGTCCCCTCTGTATAAGAAGAGAAAGAGAGGCGATCAGTAGGAGTTCCCTGGTTGGCTGGTATCTCCCTGTCAACCCTTTCCCTTCGTTACGTGTCACTCTCCCCCCTTTTCAGTGTCTGCCCTGACAGTTTTTCTATCCTGTACGCCTTAAGGAGCTTCTGGCCTCAGAAGACCCTTCTAGTTGCATGTATTCTCTTTGACCCTACCTGGGCCTTACTACTTATACTGTTGTGCTTTCTCCGTTAAACAAAAATAAGAGGATAAAAGGAAAGTATAACTGCTATTAGCAATGTAAACCACACAGAGGGGTTGCGGGCTCAAGGCCAACTTGGTTGGGGAATGGAAAGTGGGGTGTCTCTCTCTTTCCCCGTTTCTGGCTCCCCTGTTCGCCCCACTCCCCCTCTATAAGCCTGGGAAGACTGCTTGAGTGTGCAGCCACCTCCCCAGCCGCCGCCCAGTTCCCGCAATAACTGGCCTGAAGCCATGACCCGCTGACAGGGTCACGGCCGCCTCGTCCAACATGCCTTCCTCAGGGGACACCTCCGCTCTTTGCTCCTCGGTGGTTCTGTCGGCCTCCAATCTCTTCACGCCGTTGTCCTCTCGTCTCGGACTCTCCGTCTCCACCTCTGCTCCTGCCCCGCTCTTCTCCTCGCTTTGGGCGCCGTCACGTCTACTTCAGGCGTCTTCCGGGTCTCTTATTCCCGGCATGCCCAGCCTTCCTGGTTGTCCTGGATACGATGGGAAGCCGCGTTCTTTGGTGCCCCCGGGGTATTCTCCGTCGTCCTCCTGGGGCTCCCTGCCACAAGCAGCCCATTACAATAATCTAACCTTGACAACACGTTTGATTGGACAATCATCTGTCTAATCGGTGCTTCAAAAATCCCTAGAATGGGCTTCAGGCTGCATAGACGGCCAAAACAGGTGCTGGCCACTGCCTTAGCATGTCCCTCAGATGAGAGGACATCGTCCACCAGCACTCCCAGGTTCTTGCCTAGAGACTTGGGGTGTGGGGAGATCCAAGTGCCGCGGGCCACCATTGACTGCCCCACAGATGGGTGTCTCGACCCACCAAAAGCATCTCTGACTTGGTGGAATTAAGTTGTAAATTATTGTTCACCATCCATTCCGAGATGGTAGTGAGGTCATCTTGGAATTTTACCTTGTCCTGGTTGGAATTGCTGGAGAAGGTGATCACCAGTTTACACTATTTACAGGGAACTGGAAGGTTCTGACTCTGGTCCCCAAAACCCACTTCTGCAGGATATGGAGGAGGGGTTAGCAACCACTAATCTCTTGTCCAGTTTTTCTCTATTGACGCCGGACTCTGTGAGTGATCTCCTATTGACCATTAAGTCTGGTTCACCAGATGATCCATGTCCACCGAACATTATTTACGGGGTCTCAAGTCTAATTAGCTCACTACTTTCCCCCCTTCTAAACACTACCATAAGGCTTGGGGATTCTCCCTTAGCATGGAAGAAAGCGTGCATTAGACCCTTGTCTAAAGAGGCCCTCCTTGTACCCATGGGACGGTACTAGTTATCGACCCTTCTCTTGACCTCTATTAGCAGCCAAGGTTTTGGAGAAAGCAATAAATCACACATTAAATCTCTTTCTGAACTCCAATAATGTGCTTGACAACTCACAACATGGCTCCTGCTCGGATCATTCCACTGAGTCGGCACTAGTCATGGCCACGGAGGAACTTCACATGCAAATTGATAGTTGTGGCAGGGCTGTCCTGATCCTACTTGACCTATCTACGGCGTTCGATAGGGTGAATCACTCAGTTCTTATGCAATGGCTGAAGGCAAGTGGGATTTGGGACAGCGCGTTGGGTCTCCTTACCTCACTCCTGACAGGCAGAGAACACCAGGTCTGCTGGGATAACCTTAAGTCGGACATATTTCATCTCCCTTGTGGAGTCCCACAGGGGCCGGCGCTCTCACCCACAATATTCAACATATATGTGACCCCACTGCCAAACTTGCCAGAGACTATGGCTTCTCGCTTGTGTAATATGCTGACGACACTCAAATTATAGTCTCCATATCTTCTATAGAAGACGCATCGTCAGCTAGGTTCCACAACTGTCTTGATCGCATCACACAATGGATGCACACTAACTCTTTGAAACTAAATACTCAGATGACCGAAGTCATGGAGTTCGGCAATGGTTCTCCCATTTGGAACATAGCTTGGTGGCCAGCAGTGGCAGGAGTCTGTCCGTTACCAGTGGCCAAGATGAGAAACCTCGGCCCGGGCTGGGACACACAGCTCAACTTCTCAGGACAGATCAACCCGGTTACCTCGGCCTGCTATTTCACGCTAAAGATCCTACGGAAGATTTTACCATTTCTTCCAATGGAACGGAGGAAAACTGTTGTGGTAGCACTCGTGTTATCTCGGATTGACTACTGCAACGCCCTATATCAAGGGGTTGCTAAACGGAAGTTAACCAAGCTACAATCTCTTCAGCAGCCCGAACCTTACTCAATATCCCTAAATTCAATCGATCGCATATCGGGGGGCATTAGGAACCTCCAAAGGCTCCCAGTTAAGGAGCAGATTGAATTCAAGGCACTGTGTCTGGTCCATAAAACCTTGTTTGGAGGTGGCCCAATGGCTTACCACAAACTGGTCCAATGGTACTCTCCGGTACGCCTACTAAGATCAGCCAATCAGGCACTGGTCAACGTCCCGAAAGGATGAAGGCTAAATGGGGAGGTAGACGCCTCTCCTATTTAGCTCTCAAACTTTGGAACAAGCTGCCTCTGCACATCAGATCCGAACCTGTTCGGTCAAAATTCCGGGGCTTATTGAAAACCTGGCTCTTTCCAATTTAGCAATAGATCGTACCTTTCAGGGCTCCACCTCACTCCTGTGTTCTCCCCAGCTCCAAGACGCCTCAGCAATCGAGCGCTATACAAAAACCCTTACTTATTTACTAACCAGGTGGGTATCATCAGCGTATGATACCAGGGCAATGTTTCGAGTCTTGGCAATAAGAGCCAAAGGGCGTATGTAAATGTTGAATAAAGTGGGGCTCATGGACGATCCCTGGGGCACCCCACTCCGCTGAGGAGGGGCGGGGGGGCAGAATCCTGTAAAGACCTATCGGCCAAGAAAGATGAGAGCCAATCGAAAGCCTTGCCATTGACACCGATCTCCTCCAGCCGGCGCAGCAGGATCTTATGGGAAACTGTGTTGAAGGCTGCGCTCAGATCCAGCACAATCAGAGCCCAGGTTCTGCCCTCATCCAAGGCGGGCCATAATTGCTCCGTCACTGCAAGTAGTGTTGATTCGGTGCTGTCTAAGAAGAAAACAAACCGTTTTGTGACATATCTGGGATTGAATTTACTTCCAGATATTGAGTCAAGATATTGTTGACATAGAACTCCAAGATATTTGCAAAATATGGGAGCAAAGATATTAGGTGAAAGTTTTCCGACGGATATACATCTAATGTCGTTTTTTTAGCAAGGGAATTACTTTAGTATGTTTCCAGGACTTGGTGATTGTTGCTGATGATAGTGACTTATTGATCAGTTCCAATCCCTCCGATAGGAGGCAGTGTTGGAATTCTCTGAAGAGGTTAGGTTTTAGAGGATCATTGGGGGAACCTGATTTTACCTTCACTGGCAGGGTTTTTATGTCTTTGAAGGACATGGGAGGAAAAACGTGAAGGGAGGGGATCGCTGCGTCCTGGAGGGAGCTTTCCCGCATGTCAGGGAGAGGCTTTTCCGGACTAAATGTACTATAGATTAGTTCCACCTTGCTTATAAAGAATGTAGCCAGTGTTGCACATTGTGAGTTAGAGGATATACTGCTATTAACAGCTGATGGTATTTTTGCATTCCTTTCATGAGTGCAAAAATGGTTTTGGTTGGGTTGCTGCTGGTCGAGATCATATTGGCATAGTACGTCGCCTTGGTCTTCTGGACCAATTTATGCTATGTTTTAACAGTGCTCCTATAGGCTGTGTTAGCCGTGGCATTGTAGGATCTTCGGCAGGCTCTTTTTAGGACCTTACAATTTTTCTTTTCCGCAATCAAAGAATCATCATACCATGCTTTGGTTTGTATACGTCTGGCATGAGTAATCTTTGCCGGAATGCAGCTATCTAATGATTTATTAGCCCAAGCCCCAAAGGTCACGTCAGCTGCTTCTATATCAGTTGACCAATTTAGTGAACCTGTAAACATGTCTGGCTAATAATTTGTGCTACAGGCGCTTCCACAAAGGTGGGCGGAAGGCTTTAAGTGGGGGGGCTTCTAAGCAAAGTCGTAGGGATATGAGGAAGTGATCTGTCCTGAGCATAGGAAGGGACGGTTTGACCTCCAAGATCTGAAGATTCAAAAATACGTGATCCATGAGGTGACCAGCTACGCGTGTAGGTCCTACGACCAACTGCGTAAGCTGACAGACCGCCATGTCCCCCCAAGAAGTTAGCAATATCATGGGACTCTTGGAGTTCTAAATGTAGATTGAGGTTTTTCTTCTAAGATGCTAAAATTGGCTGCCTCTAAAACTAGCAAGGATGCACCTCTCGTGGGCAGTGATGGAGCCTGTGTGAGGAGGAGCCACAATCCAGCCACCTCGCCACTGTTGCATGCTGGGAAAATCTTAAGGCTCGGCAATCATCGCGCTGAGCGGACAGCCTGACAACCTGAAAGCAGCCGTGGATGCGGGGAGCGGTGATCGAGAAAACGGCCCAGACTCATGTCCACAAGTAAAGCAACGCGAACCTGGCGGAAACGATCGGAGTTTAGTGCCGTGCTCTACCTGGTCGTCCGCACTGCGTCCTACAAACGGAGTGTGCTAACAGCTGCAGTGTCTACGGCTCTCTGTATACGAAGACCAGTAATCGCGAGGCAGCAAGTAGGGCAGGGAAACGGGAGCAGGCAGTTAGCGGAGAGGAGGATGACGACGAGAGGTCAGAAAACGAAAACAAAGCTGATCTCGATGCAGACGGAAGGAGAGAAGCCAGATCAGCCGGCAAAAGGTAAAAGGGACTTGGGGGCTATCAAAAAAACTGTTGCCAAATCTAACCTCACAAAGGAGGCTGTTTCGGACAATACCGGCCGCTCCCCCTCAATTAGCAAGCATTTCCCCATATTAAGATCGGTATCAACAGCAGCTAATGAGGGTAGTATGGGCAGTAAAAGTCACCCCAATATTAGCCCCCAAGCTCCCCCTGCAGAGATGGTGCCCCAAATACCGCTGGACTCACAAGAAGCGAGCTTAGAGGCATGGCAAAATGATATGGAAGGGGGTAATGAGCCTCAGATAACTCCCTCAAGAGAGGCCATGGTGGGCGCTGAAGAGCAGGGAGAGAACCGGGGAGAGAACCCGAAAGCTTTAACCAATTCCGGGGTTCTACCGCCTCAGTCACCAGACCCTAGTGCCGAAAATTTTTACTCTGTGCCAGATGGGTCCTTATCAGATACAGGCACGGAAGGCTCCTCTTCAACTGAAGACTCTCTGTCAGAGGAGAGCCGCAGCGAGGATGAGATAGCTCAAAGCAAAACGGCCGACACTGTTATGAGGAAGAGACAGTCCAGGCGGAAGCGGAATCAGCTGAAGTGGGACTATTCTGACTCCCCAAGCCTACTCTCACTCGGAAACACCCCCAGCGCACCACAATCTGAGACACTCCCATCAGTCCCGGATAGGAGTAGGGGCGATGTGGAGGCGCCTTCTTTGACTTCAATTCTGAACTCCATTAAGCAATTTCAGGAGGAAGTACGCTCAGATAACCTCTCCGCCAAAGCTGCCGCTAAGAAGCTGCAAAGTGGCATGAGGAAGCTTAATAAGGCTTGTACAGATATCGGGGATCGGGTAGCGATGGTGGAGATCATGATCTGAGATATAATCTCAGATCATGCTGCAAAGGCTAAAGAACAGGGGAGTTCGCATGAGGCATGCCTAGTGGACTTAATGACCAAACTAGAGGACCAGGAGAATAGGCAACGCCGTAATAACCTGCGACTACTGGGTATTCCGGAGGGGGTTGAAGGAGAAGACCCCAGAGGGTACATAGTCAAACTTTTGCGAGCCGCATTCCCTACAGAGACTAATCGGAATTGGGATTTGGAGGTACAAAGGGCCCACAGATTTCCTTTTAACAGCAAGGCTAGACGGGGAGAGAACCACACCAATGATAAGCCCAGGGTCTTTTTAGTCTTCTTTGGTAACTTCCTACTGAGGCAGATAATCTACGATAAGGCAAGACCAAACTCACAGAAAGAGGCAAATGGGGTTAAGTTATTTGCGAAACCGGATTTTTGCCACGCAACTGTTGAACGAAGATGGAGGCTGCGCCAGTTAATTTCCCCATTCCAACAACAAGGGGCACAAGTTTATCTAATGAACCCGGCCAGATTGAAGGTTCTACATGAGGGAAAAACGCGAGTCTTCCTCTCAGAAGTCAAAGCTGGAGAGTTTTTAAAGGAAATCACGGAACGGAAGCGGATGAATTGACTCATGATCTAGACTAATGATTTAGAAATTAAGATACCCAGACCTCTGTTGTTTCTTTTTCTTTTTTCTTTTAGGGTGGTTTGGTGACTGGAACTCACACTTGACATCCATCATACAAGGTCATCTTGACTGCTCAATAGGGGGGGGGCACCTAAAGGTTGTAGGGGGTGGACACAAAGGGCCAGTTTGAAATAGGTTACAGACTACAAGATTACTTTTTTCGAAAAAGCTGAGGTAGGGATGGAAGCAGGCAGGAATGCAGGATAGCTGAGAGATTCATTAACTTAAGATGAGTTGCATAAATAAAATTATAATAGTATCTGTAAATATCTGTGGGCTTAATGATTTGGCAAAAAGGCAGAAAGTGGCACAAATGTTGCGAGCACTGGGTCCTGATTTGATTTGTCTTCAAGAGACACATGTCGAAGGAGCCCAAAAACATCTTTTTAACTCACTAGGGTATAAGGTAATTGGAGCTACAACACAAGGTGCAAGAGAGAAAGGGCTAGGTGTGTTAGCAAATCACAGGCTTTCTTTACAAATAGATAGGGTCAAGTCTGACTGTCTCGGGGGATGGGTAATTGTGGGCTGCTCTCTGACACCAAATTGCACTTTTACATTGTGCTCTATTTATGGGAGCAACCAAGACGATCCAGGAGTAATTAACTGGGTAACAGAGGAACTGGTACATTGGCAAACTCCAATTGTACTATGTGGAGATTTGAACTTAAATTTACCAAGCTGTTGGCAGTCAGATAGGAACTGGAGATACACTGGTAGAAAGCCAAGGGTGTTTCAAGCCATGCTAAATCTGATTGAGGCACATGGTCTAGTTGACGTCTGGGCAGAATTGAGACCTAATCAAGAAGGTTTTACTTTCTTTTCAGCGCCCCATGTGTCACTCACAAGACTAGATTATTTTTTCATTTCTTCTTCCCTGATCAGTTCCGCCCACATTGAGATCTCACCCCGGTTTATGTCGGATCACAATCCATTGTTGTTAACCCTGGATGGTTTAAAGCCCGAAAGCCCAAATATAACCTGGACTTTTGAAAAAGCACCTTTGTATGATGTCAAATATAAAGTATATATGCAGGGGTGGATTCAGGAGTTTTTTAAGGCAAACTTGGTCTCGGCTCCTCTTATGATAGTGTGGGATACGTTTAAGGCCGGGGTCAGGGGTGAGACTCTTAGCTTTTCAATAAGGAGAAATAAAGCTGAAAAAGAACAGGTGCAAAAGCTGCAGGATAAATTGACAGTGCTAGAGCTCTTTCCCAAAACTGTGCAGTTGTTCCCCAATCGGCAAAACCGTTAGCACCCTCAGTAAGTGCCTAGTAAATGGTACCACTAATCCTTATGGGTTATTCTGAATCCAAATACCTGACTAACCTATCAACCACTCAAATTACTTTCATATTTCACTATACTAATTCAACACTAATCCTTTATGGGTTCCAGAGTAGCGTGCTACTCATCGAAAAGGTGCTTCGATGCCTCGTCAGGGGTAGTAAGTGCTATACAAATGAAGTTAAAATTACCCTGGTACCTAGGCCTGAGGTACTAAAGATGGTCCCTAAGGGCTGCAGCACAAATTGTGATACCCTAAGGGACCCCTCACCAAGTACAAGCAAGACTGCCATTGCAGGCTGCCTGTCTTGGTGCAGACAACAATGAAAACATGACATGTCAAACATCCCTGGGTGCCATGTCCTCTAACACTGCATGTGGTACTTGTAAGTCACCCCTACAGCAGGCCTTACAACCCTTAGGCTGTATTACACATTGCATGTGAGGACATATCTGCATGAGCAGATATGCCCCTGTGCCGGCCAGTTCCATTACTGACAGTACAAGTGAACAGAGAAGCCATCTTAAGATATGTACTGGGCACTGGCCAAAACGAGTTTCCCAGCGACATAATGGCATTCCTGAAACCAGTGATATTTGATGTCAAGCAAGTGTTCAGGAAGCCATTGTAAGAACATGTACTGGGCCCTGGTCATTACGATTTACTCAGCTACATGATAGGTTCACTGAAAATAATGGTGTTTGGTATCAAACAACTCGTCTTAATAAATCTGCTCTGATGGCAGTATCAGATTTATTAGGACATGCACCCAGAGGGCACCTTAGAGGTGCCCCCTCTAACCCTACTAGTCACTTGGGGCCAAATTACAAGTCTGGTGGTGTGAGGACTGCCAGACCCAGGGTGGCGTGGTGGTAGCGGTCCAGCCACCGCCACACTGGCATCCTGACCGCCCCATTACGAGTTGGGCGGTCGGACTGCCCTGGGACCGCTGATGCCGCTAGGTAACTGCTGTTCCTGGGACTGAGCATATTACTAGTTTCCTCTCTGCTGGCGGTGACATGAAGGTTTATACTCCATGTCAACCCTAGCGGAGAGGAAACAGAGGGGGCCCTCTGTGCCTCCTCAGCTTGTGCATGCACACAAGGAGGCATAACATGTTCCCTTCTGTGTGTATGCACAAGAGTTCTTGCACGGCATGGACTTTTCAGTCCATGAAATGCTTAATTCTTGTTAGTCGTTCCCACTGCCGTGCCTTTTTCAAAGGCACTGCAGCCTTTGAAAGAGGTACCACCCTGGGAACACCACGCTGCACGCCCGCCAGACTACAAATAACGTGTAATCTGTCGGGCGGCAGTTTTGGAGGTGCGCAATGGGGCCTTTGGTATGTTAACTGACTGGTGTTTTTCAGCCTTCCACCACAGACAGGGATCTGGCCTCCTCCTGCAAGGGAAATCCCAAATTCTCAGAGGCCAGGAACCATATCTGCTCAGCAGAAGGTGTTCTTACCTTCTTCTGCAGGATGTTTAGCAATTTAGCATATCAAGGCCAAAGGCTTCAAAGCCTCTGCTGCCTTTGACATGCAACCCCAGGTTCCCTCCAGACTTCTGGAACACCACCCCCTGCAGCCCATTTGGCACCATTGACATTAGATATTCAGGGCGCGTGTTTCACTCATAGGCTAGTCACAACCCTAAGGTAGGCTACCTGAATGTAACAGCCAGAGAAGGATCTCACCATTTTGTTTTTAGTGAAAATCGAGACTTCTGAGTTACAGTTAAGCCCACTCCCCAAAGGAAGTAGTCATATATGGGGAGTAGTCACCCTAGTGGTAGGTAGCCCATTGACTACTACCATATACTCCCCTAAATAGCCCTAAATTTAATATTTAGGTGTTCCCTCCGACACCAGACCAACAGATTCCACTACCTGGGAACAGAAGAAGGACAAAGAAGGGATGTCACAGCAAGAACCAAGCACCTGCACAGAAACTGCCACCAAACCCTGCCTTGCTGCTTTCTCCTTGTAGATTGCAAAGATCTGACGTGTCCTATGGCTGTGGATCCTCCCCAAATCTTGGAGGACTTCCCAGCACTTCGACAACCATCTAGCATCTCCCTTTGGGTTGAGGAGGCATCCCCTGCATCTGCAGGCACGACTCCATCTGTCCGATTCACAGTGTTGTTGCCCATCGGGCCCACAGGTGAAGGAACACGTCAGGTGGAGGTTTTTATGGCTGTAGGAGATCAGCCCCGTCTCTCTGTCTAGTTTCGAGAAGCTAGACCCTCCAGGAGCCCCTCCCCCCCAGCACAAATACCCGGAGTACTGGGGCACTTGCACCAGCCAAGGCTTGTTCTTCGTCCAGCACCACCGCCTTGGAGGCCTTCCTGTACGATGAGGGACTTAAGGACCTTTGAGACCCATGACCAGAGTGGCCCTGCTGTCTTGTTTTTCCTCCCTCTACAGGTGTACCGGCAACCGTGAGAGTCTCAAACGCAAGTGGCCAGCCAGCCAGGCACCTCTGCACCGAGTCCCACAGCCCAGATTCACAACTTCACAACTTCTGACTGCGTTCCCTTGGCCTAGGGGTCCCCATGACCTGAGCCCCCCCTTTGGGTTCGGCCGGACATGCATCCAAGTCCCCCATTGCAGCCTCTTTGTTTCAGATACCCTTGACCTTGTCGGTGTAGCGCTCGAGGCTACCATCCTGCCCAGCACCTCTGCACCCGGACATACCAGGGCAGGTAAAGTGCAACTGCTGTTGGTACTTTGTCCTTGGCCCCCTAACACCTAAAGTCCCACCTCTGAACTCTGACTGCAAGTGCCGTTTTGCTACATGAGTTTTCCTCCCATAAGTTAACATTGTATTGTTTGAGGCTCATGCCTCAAAAGCGTTATTTGAACTATTTTCCTATTTGCTTCTAAGATGTATATCTCTGAATGTACTTAAGTTATTGTAAAGATCTTGGTGTCTACATTTATATAAAAAGCTCCTTTATTTGTTTTAATTGGTCTCGGATTTCTCCTTGAGTGTGTGAACTATTTATTGACCGTGTGTGTTCAACAAATGCTTAACACTCCCTGCTGATAAGCCTAAGCTGCTCGACCATACTACCACATATAGAGCACTTGGTATTATTAAAGAAAGGCCTGTAAAGGGTCGTCTGGACTATTGCATGGTGTACCAGTACATTGGCATCACTACATAAAAAGCCAGCTACCTAGCAGTTAATGCTTATCAGAGGGTAGTGCTAATCATTTTTTGTACTCACAGAGGCTATAAATGACACACACAGTCAAGAATAAATCAGAGGCTAATTTAGAGAAAAATAAATCATATTTGTATATACATTTCGATACCAAGAAATTTGTTATCAAGTAAGTACTTTTTTAAATATCGAATTTCAGAGGTAAGTAAGCAGTTCACTTAAATGCGTCTTTATGCAGCTATGCTTTCCTATGGGAAAAAAGGCATATGTTGCATACAGTTATTTACAGTTGGTTTCTGGAGGTCTCCTTCGGGAGGTGCTGGTCGTGTCGGTGACTTTGCGTGCTACGCGGGTTGAAAGAAGGGGGGCCACCTAGAAACAGGCTGCAGCGGGGGACTTTCGGAACAAGACCAGGAGCTCCCAACAGGGGGTTTGGGCCACAAGGGTCCTGGAAGCAAGTTGTCACAGCTGGTTCGTCAGTACCCGGGCTGGTGTGCTTGGGTGCAGAGTTGATAAGGCGGCTGGGCTCTGTGCATTCTAGGTCCGTGAGGTTGTCGGTGTCCCCTGGTGAGGGTGCAGAAATCGAGACAACTGGGCCACTCTGTAAGTGGGTCTCTGCGGTTCTGATGTCCCTCGACGGCTGCATGGTCTTGGTGCTGTTAGAGTCCTGACTGGCCTTAAACAGGCCTTAGTTGCAGTAAGGGGCTCCGGTATCCCAGGTATTGGTGCTGTGACTCCGGTCGGTCCTGGTATCTTCTCACTCAGTGGGGAGACATATCTGAACTTCAGGATCACAGGTACCTCTTCCGGGGGAGTTGCCGCATCGGACTGGCCAGGGAGTGGCAACAAGGTAAACCAGATTCTGCTTCTTCGGTGCCTGCAGACTGCAGGGGAGTAGCTTCTCTATTCCAGGGGAGATTGCTGGCAGTTTGCGAAGGGCTGGCAGTCTACTGGAGTTCTTGGTAGTTGCTCAGCTGCAGGACCAGTCACTCGGTCACGATTAGCGAAACTGGTGCAGGCAGGTGGGGTTTGGCACCAAAGTCCACAGCAGTCTTTAGTTTTCATTGTCTCGCTGCTCTTCTTTGTCCTCTTCTTCTGGATCCGTTGAATCAGAGTTCCTGGCTTCAGGGGAACCTCCTAAATACTCAGTTTAGGGGTGTTAAGTGGAGTGACCGGTAGTAGCCACTGGGATACTTACCTTAAGGGTGACTCACCCCCTTTATGACCACTTCCTATGGGAAGTGGGTACAACCCTCACTCAGTGAGCTTAATTCCACCAAAAACCAAGATGGTGGAATTCTAGTTTTGCAGCGTGAATCTTTCTGGATTCACTATGCTGTGCATTATTCCGCGGTCTAGTGGTTGGGTCCGGAATCGTAGTCTTTTTTTTTTTTTTTTTTTCGTAGCCCAGGTGCAGGTGGGCATCGACGTCCCACCTTTTGGTGTTCTTCCTGTGACGTCGGCATGCTTCCTGCGGAAGCTCCCACCCTTGGGCGCCATCTTCAGATTCTTTTTTCCGCCATTGGGTCTGGATCGTTCCCGAGAGGGCTCCAGAGATCAGGAGAGAAGAGAAGCAAAACTCGAGTTTTTTGGAAGAAAAACCTTTGAGAAGACGAAGGAAGACTACACCATCGAAAGGACGACGAAGAAAGAAAAAATTTCAACGGAATTCGACGTCCAGAGGAGAATGCGCAATCAGGGGGCCCCCTGAACGCAAGACATGGACAACACACCATTCAAATTCTGCCGCAACTCCCTCCACAAGTACGCGCAGAAGGACCAACACCCAGTCTGTAACCTCTGCCTGCCGGTCGACCACGAAAGCAGGGACTGCAACGCCTGCTCAGCATTCACGCCGAAGACCCTTCGAGTGAGAGAGAGGCAAAGAATAGCAAACCACACCATGCAGGGAAAGGGCCAACCACCGTCCCTTCAAGACCTGGGGCTCTCGACCGACGAGGAGGATTACGCCGCAGAAGAAGACATCGGCTACACGGTCGCAGAGACCGATAATAAGAAGACCACAGAAAAGGTAGGAGACTTGACGCCCCAAAAAGGCCCGAAAGACTCTCGACAGTCTGCCCAAGACTCTCGAAAAAACGAGGGCAAGACCCCGAAAGCGCCGACACCGAAATCTTCGGCGTCCGCAGCGACTTCCAGGCCCAGCGGACCCTCACAGAAGGGCTCCCTGGCGCCGAGGGACGGCGACCAGCCAAAGTCGTCGAAAAGCGTCCAAGAAAAGGAGTGCTCGACTCCGAAAATAACTTCGAAGTCGACGACAGACGCAAGACCAGTCTCAACGCCGAAACCAGTCTCGCCGCCGATACTCAGTTTAGGGGTGTTAAGTGGAGTGACCGGCACGGTATCGACCGCGGGGAGACATCTGCACTCATCCTTCTGGATTTGAGTGCTGCGTTCGATACCGTGTCCCATTCCATTCTCTTGAACTCTCTCCGGTCCCTGGGAGTAGATGGTCCTGCGCTAGCCTGGATTGCTTCCTTTTTAAGTGAGCGCACTTTCCAGGTTTTTTCGAAGAAAGTTGTATCTGTCACCTGTTCATCGGTGTTTGGCGTTCCCCAGGGGTCTATACTCAGCCCCCTACTATTTAACATCTATGTTAGACCCCTGGCTACCATCGTGGAGGACGCTGGGCTGACAATATTTTCATACGCCGATGACACTCAGATTGTTTTCTCCCTTTCCAGCAGTGAGTGCAACAGTATATCGGTCCTGAAGACCGGACTGTCGCGTGTCGCTGAGTGGATGCAGAGGCATCTCCTCAAGTTAAACGGTGACAAGACCGAGATCGTCATCTTGCGGAAGAACAAAGATCTTTGGGGCCCTCAGCACTGGCCTAGTGACATGGGCCCCCCCCCCCAGCCGGTCTCTGTAGTTCGCAACCTCGGATTTCTTATAGATGACAAGCTCTCTATGAGGCAGCAGGCCACTAAGGTGGCCTCCGTTTGCTTTGCCACCCTGAGATGGCTTCAGAAAATCTTATGGATGCTGCCCCGTGCCACCCAGAGAACCGCTGTCCAGGCGTTAGTAATCTCCCGCCTGGACTATGGAAATGTCCTTTATCTCGGTGCCGATACTTCAACCATCAACAAACTTCAGGTGGTGCAAAACTTGTCGGCCCGACTTCTTTGTAATTTACCAAGGAGATCTTCGGCCTCACAGGCTCTTCGTGATCTACATTGGCTTAGGGTCCCGAGCTGTATCAAATTCAAAGCCCTGTGTTATCTTTTTAAAATTAAACAGGGCTCGGCCCCAAAATATCTACAGAGTCTTGTCCAAACTTACAAACCCAGTCGCACATTGAGATCTTCTGCAAATGGTGATTTTGCTGTTCCAAGATTTAAACTTGTAAAGATGGGGGGTCGGTCCTTCTCCCATCTAGGCCCCAAATCTTGGAACGCACTACCTATCGCCCTGAAATTTGAGACTGATCTATTTCGCTTTCGGAAAAGACTAAGACTCTGCTCTTTCAGTAGATCTGTCCTTTCGCATTAGCTGGCTCATTGTACTGTATTGTGTTCTCTTTTTCTTCTTGTGTCTATCCCTGGCGCCGGGAAACCCACTGCGGGTAGCTGTTGCGCATTACAAGTTCAAATAAATAAATAAATATATAGTAGCCACTGGGGTGACTCACCCCCTTTATGACCACTTCCTATGGGAAGTGGGTGCAACCCTCACTCAGTGAGCTTAATTCCACCAAAAACCAAGATGATGGAATTCTAGTTTTTTGTGTTCACATCAGGTAGCAGGGAGTGGCATTTCCCTTCTCGGGGGGGGGGGGGGGGTGCTGAGTTGCATATCAAAGGCGGCAGAGACCTTTGTAGCCTCCTGCCTTGATATACTGACTACTTAGCCATCCAGCTTGGAGGAGGTGATATAGTTTGCTTGTACTTAGTGTGGTCCTTATTTTTTGTCTGTTTTGTTTTGGACCGTCTGTAATTTGGATAGATTTTGATTTGTCGGTATGCGTAAACACTGGTTGGTGTGGAGTATGTTATTGCCTCAGTAATGGAGCAATGCTTTTTAGGTCGAGCGACCTATCTCAATGCGCATGCGCATTGAGCGGGAGCTCGATATATAGCGGCTTAAACAGAGCTTACCGAGATCAGGCGATTCCCAGGCGATTTCTTGCAGTGCATGTGAAAGCGCGTGCACAATGCCACCAGCTGCTTGCCTCGCATTATCACATCAAAGGCGGGCGCATCTCAGGCCCCTGCTGCTTCACACCCTCATGCCGCTCTCCCCGCTCCGCCCCCTCCCCTGCCCGCCGTGTCGCATTTCTCCTCCGCCGGCCGTACTTTCACTTTGACGGCCGCAGGCCGTCTCTCGTGTTTCTCCTTGTTTTTATTAGCTCTTCCCTCCAACACAAATATAGGTTATAGTTCCACCTTTGCAGGTACAAACATGTTTTTGCAGTGGAATGCGTAATTTTCCAAAGTGGCATTCATTTATCTTGTACATGTTTACACATTATGAGCTCTACACTTTGCTGCGACGGGTGCCGATAATGTTCTTTGTTTTTTCCATCATCTTAAATGGGAAGAGTCGATTTTACCGTACTTTCACTTTGACTTCCCTCCAACACAAATATAGGTTATAGTTACACCTTTTAGGGGCACGATGAGCGTGGCACCCGCTTCACAGGCACCGTACATCATCTGTGTTTTAATCTTTCCTGTGTGCACCGGCCACTTAGTTTGCCATGCTTGTTTCCATTCTAAATGCGACTTTGCTCTTTCACATGGTTCATGTGGCACCCGCCTGATGGTTGCTGTGCTTCATTTGACCCTTTAGCAGTGCGACATTGAGAACGAGCACTTTCCTTAACCGTGTGGGTGTTTGGGGGCTTGATGAACACAGACACCGTGCATCATCTGTGTTTCATTACTGTGGTTTTAATTTAGGCATGTTCTTGTGAGCCGGTGGTTGAGTATTTCCGAACGTGTAACACTTTCATGCAATTGAACATGCATCAAGCACGAGTACTTCCCTCAAAGTGTGTTTGTTTTTTGGGGCACTATCACTGCAGCAGACGCTTTACCATTGCGCTTCATCTCCTGGGTTATTAAGTTTTAAACTGCATCGGCCGATGGTTGCTGGTTTAGCAAAGCATAGCTGTGACATGTGTTAAAAGTAAAAGATGAGGGACAGGCACTAACAATGCACCTTTCTGACCCTTCTGAGGGGTGGATACTGCAACGACAGCAGCTGCCGATCTTGAACCTTTCTTTCTATGCAATCCATAGTTAAATACATCAGGTTATTACAAGATGCTGTTTCCCGGTGTGATAGTGCGTAGGAAATGTATACACGTTTTAAGTTACACAGAAACAAAACAGATGTGCCTTTATTGCTAGTGCTGTAGACTTTTAGTTATGGGAACCAGGGTTCTCGTCTCGGTTGCTGGTTTCACATCCTGTGTTTTGTGACAAAAAAATGCAGCTAGTAAAGGGGATAACAAACTTTACAGCCATACAAATCTTTCGGCTAGTCTGTTCCATCTGGAACGTTTCAAAAGAAAACTAACAGATTTTCTACTTGCCAAGGCTATATGTGACACCATCCGGGCACCGATTTTGGCAAAGAAGGGGAGGGACTCTGAGAAATGAATTACAACTACCATACGTTCTGTAAAGGCTGAATTCTCAATATAGTGCTATTAAAACAGGTGTGCCACATCTTTAAATTCTTTTAAAGTTCAAAAGGACTACCAATTTAAAATTCATTTACAAGAAAACTTTCTTTAAAAACAAGGCTGCATTCATCTTCTTTACAGGTCGCATAAGAAGTGTGCCCAGAAATAGCTTTTAAAGTATTCCAAATGATACCTTTCTGATATACAGTTTTGTTGAATTTTAAAATATTTAATGGTAAGCAAAAAACAATGAAAACATATGGGCATGTTACATTGTTACTTGTGAAATTGAATTTGTTTTCTGGGGTTCAGTTTTGGACACAGTGGCTGCTTTAACGTCCAAGATTATATTTAGGTTTACTCTATTGCTTTATACATAATACAAACACAAGTATCGTGTTTGGCACAACAGCACTAACTATATAGCTTGGAAATGGATAGCGATGTGGGAAATGCATAGGCACTACCTATGCACCAAAGCAGCACCCTCACCTCAACATAACTCAGCACCATCTCAGCATCACTCAACACCACCTCCTCATCGCTCAGCACCATCCCAGCATCACTCGGCATCACTCCGCACCACCTCAATATCACTCAACACCACCTAAATATCATTCAGCATCACCTATGCATCACCTCCGCAACAGCGCAACACTACCTCAGCCCCACCACAGCATCACTAAGTACCACCTCAATTTGCCTATGGATTATGGCATCTATTCATTCTCCCCTACTGTCTGTCCGCTGCTCGCATTAGAATTTATTAACTAGTTACTATAGTCCAAACTCCCATTTATTATGTCCCCACATTATAGCAAAAAAAAATAGAACAAAAAAGCATTACAACACGCACAAAAAAAACACTATTGCAAGGACAATAAATATAAAAAACATATTTTACGACAAGTGTTTTTATAATAAGGTTGTTGTGCACAATGTCTTCTTGGTGATATAGAAAATAACAAAAAATATTGAAAACACTTTTCTATTAAAAATTATCAACATGCTGCACAGCAGCGGCAATACTCTACAGCTTACTTAACAAACATTGGCAAAATCAATAGTTCTAGCTAAACACGTGCAAGGTCCTAAAGGCGAGACCTATTGGCTATGCCAATGCTTGTTGGCACAGTCCTGGTTTGTAAGGAAGCCTGCCTTGATGCTCATGGCATCCTTTAACCTTTTGCTCTTTTCTCTTTCAGCTCGCCAGGCTATAAAGAACATGCCAAGGAGAGTGACTGTGACAATGGGACGCTCCCCTTTAGAATCCACATCACCTGGAGGAGAATACAGCCTTGGGGAGATGTCTCAGTCGGCTGTGGAGGAGGGCAGTTCAGGGGTGGGTACAAAGAATTTAAAAGCTGAGCCACTAGTAGTGAGAAATGTACAGTAGCTACTGCCAGTCTTTTGCTCCAGACAGGTGTGGAAATATTTTCCAGGGCACCAGTCTTACAAGACATTTTAGGCTGCATTCTGTCCATGTTGCTTGACTGAAATCTCCACCCCTCCGCCTTGTTCTCCTGGATTAGGATCCTCTCTTTCCTAGCAGTGTCCTTGATTTACACGTCCTCCTCCCTTTGGTTTGGAATCTGCCCACATATTCTGTTTAGAATGCCGCCTCACATCCATTAGTTTGGGTGTGACTTCTGCAACCATTCTCTTGGGCTGAGACAGTGCCGCAGGTCTACCGGGCCTGATTGGATCCCAATATCTAAGTTTTATTTTTGATACCAGCCCTGGGCTTTTACTTTACTCCATGTTCTCTTAGTCGAATATGCTGCCTCTGACCTCTTCAGTTGTGCTGGGGCTTGTCTTGAACTAGTATGCTGATACCAGTATCTTAGGTTAGGCTGAGATGCATATGAACATTTATGGTTTCATCAGTCATCAGTGATGGGTAGGGAGAATGTGTGTGTGTGTATACTTATACATACACATACACATTTGTGAATCTGGTATATTTACAATATGATGTGCCTAATCTCTGATTGTCTATTTGTTTTTTTCTTCTAGGTAAGTGTGGGTTCCCTGCAAAGCCCCCCACTCACCTCCTTTATTGGGGCTTCTGATGTCCCTCTTGCTTCAGCCCCCATGGAGGACCCCCTCACCCCACTTGCTGATGACTCCCCCCAGAAAAAGCTGATGGCACAGAAGGTGACTCCACCCTCTTCCCCGTTGCTGTCGGAGCTGCTGAAGAAAGGCAGTTTGTTGCCCTCGAGCCCCCGGCTGGTATGGATTACACTCCCTGTGTCACAAACAGCCTGTTGGGGAGCGTGCCGGCTTCTCAGTATATGTACTAACTGCTTTTGTCTGTCTCAAAGACACACAACCCATGCCAGAGGCTCTTTCTAACACCTCAGTATCTTGTGCTTTCCCTAGGGCATCGCTCTGTGTTCTTGCCTGAACCAAATCTTCTGTCATTGCCGTGTATCTCTGCCTACTTGCGGCATTTCCCCGATGCCCCTTGCTGCTCGCTGTTTGTCTCACTTGTTATGTAATGAAGGACTTTGTTCCATGCTAACCCAGCACCAGATGCCTTTCCAGTGATGGACCCTTTCTGTGATATGCCAGTATTTATCTGTCTTTCTAAGTGCTGTCTTCTGATGTCGCTTTATCTGTTTGTCTAGTCATGTTTCTGTGATGGTTTTGTCCGTCTTACTAACTGACTCTGTCTGTGTCCCTGTGTCTTCTTATGATGTCTCTGTCTGCGAGTATCTGCCTCTGTGTCTACCTCTTATGCCCATATGTATTTGTGTGTCACTCTCTGTATCTACTTATGATGTCCCTATGTATCTCTGTCGCAGTGCTTTCCTCTGATGCTCCCTATATATTTATTGTCTGCTTCTGGTATTGATGTGTGTTTTGCTTGGTTTCATTTGTTATCTCCCATCTGTGTATTTCTTCAGCTGTTTTACTGCCTCTCATCCATGTACCGCTGATCCTTTTCACCTCTTGTGTGCCTTATCCAGTCAGCTTCGGTGTTGTTCACCAGTTTCCTGTTCTGCATACTCTTTAACAATAGTGTTTTAAATGTTGTAATTTGAGGAATGATTACATTCTGCCTTGAAGAATGGCAACTGATGCCCATTCATTTAGCCTCCTCCACTCTTCCCTTTTCAAGAAGATACAAACATTTTCTTGATTTTACTGCCTCTTGATCTGCTAGAATATTTCTCTTATTTCGTTATATATTCAGCAGTTCCTTCCAAACTTTTCAGAATCTTCTTTTTCGGGCGTTTCATTTTGTTGCATGTGTTTGCCCACTGTGGTTGTGAGGGTTTAATTCTCCAATTCTGATGTCATTTGAAGCAAAGGTGCACCATTCTGACATGCTGTTTTAGCTACTAAAGAGCGCTGCAATGTCCTACAAGGTCGTGTAACCATGGCTGGTCCAGTACCAGTGCAGCACTTGGACATTCTGTAGGCTGATCGGGCTTCACCATGAGACAATGCCTGTGTTGGTCCCCGGGACACATAGTCCATTGTCTTTAGCATTGTGGTCATCATCTCTATGTTCATATTTATATTGTGCTTCATCTCCCTTTTCCACTCACTGTGCTTCTCATACATACTCCATGGCAAAATATTAAATGACAAATTATCAGACTAAAGGAGCTGATTTGATTTCAAGAGCGGAGGTGCTGAGCAAGGTAGTGGAACTGAGTCAAGCCGAACGGTGGGCTAAATCTGAAGAGTTTATGGATGCTCATGGGGGACTAAAATTAGACGATGTGCTGCGAATCAGGGAAAGTCTTTCCATTTTAAGGAATTGCTGCTGCAAGGAGGAGCCTCCAGGTGAAAGAATCCATACTACCCTGAAGAGGACACTAAATGCCATACATGCCTAGTATCATTCCTGCTGTTTAACCACTTGGCTGCTAAGGCACCTGATGATCTTCCATTGACTTTCCATTGAAATCAATGGAAAGTCCATGACGAGTTACCCTTGTCATTAGCGCTGAAGTGGTTAAGGAACAGGAAAGCTTACTCTGATAATCATTGAGTAGATTGCAGGTAGCAGGATCCAAATTCCAATGTGAAGGAACCCAGTGGATCAAGAATCATGATCATAATAACACCAGGGTTAAGAAGTTGACAGATCAGACCTGGCCCAAAAGAGATCCTGAGAAGGAACAGTGCGTTTCTTCCCTGACTGAAGAAACACTAAACCATCCTAAGGAAGAGCATGAGGGAATTCCAGAAAACAAGAGACCAAGTTTGGCGTTATAATCCATTGCTAAGTAGCCATACATGAAAGACCAACATAACAATATGAAGATTTTGCCCTTGCTAAAGCACAGACTTATTCAGAAATGGAAGTACTGTCAAGCCCATGGGTGGATACGAGTTCAAAACGATATGAAAGGAGTAAATCACATCTTTGAAGCACCCTCCACCGTTCTATAACCTGCGAGGCCTCAGTTAATGGAAGATTAAGTGAGTACATTAAAAAAAAGATTGAGATAGACAAAGTAGTTCATTTAATAAAAAGAAGCGCCATAACCAGGCAAACTTGATATAAGGTTAAACATTGCATAAAGAGAGAGGATTGAGAGATGACTGTTGCAAAGAGAAGATCAAAAAAGGCAAATAGGAGAAGAAACCACATGATCCCATCAACTTTATCCCTGCCTGTTGTCTAGTTAATCATTTCTCTTCCAACTCCCGGTGATTGTGATGTCTGAAGTAGAAAACGGAACTTGCAAGAAGAATTCATTTTAGAGTTATTTTGATAATTTCTTTTCTGTAAGCCAATGCACAGTCTGTCTTGACTCTGCTCACAGATTTCTTGACCTCTTCTAGCCGCCTTTGTTTCAAGTCCTTGGTTTTGTTGCAGCTTACTCAATTCTCCATCATGTTTGTTTATTATCCAGTTCCAGATTCCTAGGTGTCGAATGTTCAGATAGTCTTTCTGTTTCCTTCTATGGCTGTCACCCTATGTTGATTTTAACTGCACTGATATTTCTCTACCTGGAATTATTGATTCCGCAGGTATCGGTAATTCCATAATTCTGGAATATCGAGGTATTCAGTGATGTACCCTTATGAATGGGGAATTGCAGTGGGAATTGGTTCTCTACAGTCTATTCCTGTAGTTATTCCTCATGTTAAGCTGTTTTGCGCCCACACATTTCTTCATCTTTTAGCAGGCTTGGTGTCCAGGGGAGGCGTAATAGCTGGAGTGTGGTTTCACTGTGTTACACATAAATTCATATTTCACTCTTAGTACCTGCTGCATTAGGATTAGTTAGAATGCATTCCTATTTGTTTAGGAAATTATATTTCTCAAAATTCTTACCTACTGTTTCTTTAGTTTCCGACTTTAGGCCTAATGCAGAGTTCGGCAGACGGTTACTCTGTCACAAAAATGATCGATATCTTGTCCGCCGTATTACAAGTGCTATTGAATATAATGCACTTTTCATGTGATGGACTTGATATCCGTCAAGTGTGTGTGACAGAGTAACTCGTCCACCAAACTCTAAATCATGTCCTATGCGCCTTTGTACTCTTCTGTTCGTGATGTTTATTTCCCAGGGTGTTATGCACCAAAAACCACTGCAAATGTGCAACACACTTTTTAAGTAGCTTTAGTTATCATCCGTCCTGGCTCTAGACTGCAAAAACTTAATTGGTAGTTGCATGGTCTAGCCAAATGCCTTATCAAAATCTTACATTATGTTCTAACCTATTGAAAGAATTTCAATCTGATTTCAAGAATTGTCATTTGGTATAAGTGACTCCCTTTCTAGCACAGTTGAACACAATCTATTACTCTTCTCTATGTTCCCACCAGCTTGACAATCTCTTGATATGACTGTTGTTGTCTGTCCTGTGTCTTCTGCTTCTTCTACAGAATATCTGTATCTTTCTTCTCTAGAAGCGTCAGTCCTCTCATTCACTGTGGCTGTTCTCCTCTTTCACCATTTTATTTCTGTCCACTTGTGAGGGCTCTCCCTTGCACATTTCTTTCTCCATTTACGTACAAATCCTTACTTTTCCTGGTGTTTCGCCCCACTGGTTTTATTTCTTGCCTTCTCATTGTCCCAGAGTCCCCTTTTCTCTTACTGAATGTGTCTGTTGTTTGCCTGTATTCCGTGTCTTTCCAGGTGTCCTTTTCAGCCAAAGTAGTCCCTTTTTGTTTCTGTAAAACCTCACTTATATGAATTTGCCACTTTTTCTGTTGACTCCGTTCTTGTCGTTAGTTCTTCTCCCTATTTCTGCATTCATCTTTTGGAGCAGTGTTCTGTTGAATGATTTCTATCCCCTCTCAATTTCTCACCATTCTCTAGATACTTTTCTTTTCCCGATATACCTTCCTGTTGTCCAGGTTTCTGTTTCTCGCTGAAGGAATTTCCCTCTTGCCCCTGATTTCTTTTCTCTCATATCTTAGGAACTCCTTCCTATGGGCCCCTCTTCTGAAGTATCAATCACTTGTCCCAAAACCAGTCCTCTGGATATATTCCTCACTTGTCCTGGTATCCTCCCCTCTCAGGCGATTCCTCTTGTCTATGTATCACTTTATTGCTTGAATTGGTATCTCTTCATTTCACTGGATTCCTCATTTGAACCGATGCCCAGTTTTTTCTCTGATTTCTCTCTTCACCTGCATTCATTTTCTATAGAGGCATTTCTCTCTTGTCCTGGAAACCAGTCCTTTCTTTGGATCACTTTAATGTCACTGTACCATTTCCAATCCTTTTGGAAATCTGTCTTTTCCAGGTTTTCTCCGCCGTCCTCAGACTTCTAACCATGTTTTCCTTGCAGGCCAGTGAGAGCGAGATGTCATTGTCAAGTGGTCATATGAGTGGGTCAGGTGCCTTGATGGAGGTTGGAGGAACCCTTCCATTACTTCACGGAGCAGATCTTCAATTAGTGCAGGGCTCATCACCTGCTGCCTCTGGTAATTTCCCTAATTTATTATGCAGTCTCAGCAGAGAAGGATGTCTAAGCAGACCATTTTGTAGCTAGCTCAGTGAAGTTTGCATGTACTGCAGAACTTTAAAGGCTCGCGAAAAGAGACATGGGGGTTATTTAGAGATGATGTGAACTTTGTGTAGACAAAAGTAGGCTGTAGGGTTGGCTAAATCTTGTATAGAAAGCTATGCTCCAGAGGTTGTGTGAAGGGCAGAGATCTGCCTTTTGGCAAGGAGGGTGTACTCTGAGGGTTGTGCTGAAACAGAAGGCATTGAGTATTGTACAACTGGTAGCGATCTAGCATTGTGGTGCTAGCAAGGTTCACGGGGGTTTGTGCAAAGGATGGGGTGCACTAACGGTTTGCAGAGTACACATTTCGAGGGGTTGTGCAAGGAACCAACGCACTCCGGATTTTGCAGAGGGGTAAGCTCTGCAGCCTGTGCTGAGGTTGCACATGTGGTTATGCAAAGCAGTAGGAAAAGATGATTGTGAAGAGGGAACCACTCCATGTGTAGTGCTGAAGATGGGTGTGTACTGAAAGATTAAAGTGATATTCCCACTGCACTCATCATTTGTGCAGCTGGATGTGCAAAAAAGCTTAAAGGATGTGAGATGGGATGGCTGCTGCTGCTGCTTCTTCTGAGCTTTCTTCCTCCTCTCTTGTCCTCTGTCTGTCAGGTGCTCCCACCCTCTCCCGACTGTTAGAAGCTGCCCCAGCGCAGTTCTCCCTGCCTCTAGCTTCCTTCTCTGCTGTCAGCAGCGAGTCTCCGGGTAAAGCTCCGCTCTCCCTGGTAGATTCTGTGTCCTCAGCCCCCATGGTCATGATGTCCAGAATGCCGACACCAGGCTTGGTTCCTCCAATGGCAGCTCCAGGAAATGCAGTGGCCACAGCAACAGCTGCAGCAGTCTCAGGTGCGTCTTCCACCCAACCCTCCCCTTCTAGCTGGGTCTTCCCTGGCCTTGCCCTGCTTTGCTGGTGAGCACTGAGCTTGGGTGTGTGAGTGGGATGGTGGCAGGTGTTTGTTTTCCTGTTTTCTAAGTGTTATGTTTTTGCAGTAGGCTTGCAGGAGGCCTGCCTTCCTTTAGACTCAATGGAGGACCCCGACTCACTGGGAGTTTCGGTGGACAGCACTGACATCTCTATGATCATGGACTCCATTAATAAAGACTGCTTGGGCACCGGCCCCGATTCTGAGGATCCCAAAGACCACAGCAGCAGTCTTGCAGACCCCAAGGATGATCTCGATCTTTCTGACCGGATGGATTCATACACCTGCGAAGAGCTGGACTTTGAGACTGTGGGTGACATCATTGCCATCATAGAGGAAAAGGTAGGGGATGGGAAAGTGTTTTTTTCTGAGATTTGAAAGCATAAGGTAATAATGGGAAAATATTTTGATGGTAAAGTGTGGTGTCCAACAAATGAGCAAAGTGCACATCTCCCTTTGTGACTGATGGAAAGGTGTAAATTAGAATTCAAAATATAGTCGGCTCTAGAAGCACCCAACATGGTGGTAAGGTGTACCCAGTTCTCCTCAGCACACAGCATAGCCTAAAGCAAAGATTAGGCTCTATTTCAACAACCTGCTCCTGGCGAAATTGCTTTCCTCCCTTTTCTTGGATTTGTTCCACCACTCCTCCTCCCTGACACCCTGCAGAGCATTTCGATTTCACTGTGCTTTTTGATTGGTGAGTATAGCATTTTACTGCTGAACGGGGAACAAATAATATTTTTGCATGTTTCTAGGGCATTTCTGCTCTAGAAGTCAATAGGAGTCATCCTTGAATCCCCCGCCTCCACTGCCACAATATCACACTTCTCCACCTTTCTCTCCTTCACATCTCTAAAGCCCTTTGTGTCTGCTGCTGTTACTTTGCCAGTGCTGCAAAATTGGTTGGCAAGCATTACCAAAGTCAATAGCGGCAAATGGCTATCCTAAAATGTTATTTTCTATACTTCCAAGATGGCGGACGCATTGCATCCAGATGCCCCCATGATGCTTGCCTTCTGATTTTGGCTTCACCAATGCTTGCACTGCAATTCTGCAAGGACTGATAATGTGAATACTGGCAACAAACATGCCTTGGCAAAGTTAGACCAATTGGCTTTACCTATACTTGTTTTTGATACAAATCTGTAGAGGTGAAGGCAGCAAAAAGAGTGCACACTGGTGTGAAATTAGGGAAATTTTGTAAATCAAAATTGTAACGCTCTACTCTCTGTGGTCCCACCGCCCCTGGGCCACTTATATCCAAACTACAATGTACGCAAAAGGAGTGTGCAGCTCATAGATGCTTCAACAGCTCAATGCTGTCCTGTTTCAAAGTCACATACAAATAACGTTTTCAGGGAATCTCGTATTGTATTCTCAATTCTTTGTTTATTCCGTAGTCCATTAATTCAGCCAGCAAAAATCAATAAATACAATTGTTGGAAAACGAGGCAGCATCTGTGAGGCCTGCACAAATAACATGACACATTTATCCTTCACTGGGAACCAAACACCCTAGGGCAGCGCCTGACTCTCAGACGGTAGCGTTGTAGAGCAGTCTGAGGCTTACTCAAGGGAGGTGGTGTGGGCTAGTAATCGCCATTTGCATGTGCGCAAAAATAACACTCGATAATTGATTGTCCAGTCTGTACTTTGCTTTATAAAAGTAAGAGTACATTTATTAAACATACACACCACTCAATACTATACATTAATTTACAGATATACATAGGCTGATGGAATTACTTTGTGACATTGCATAACATCTCCACCCCTCCCGCAGGGGGGTGGGGTCTAGTACCACCACTCCCATGTATGCCCATCATCTTGCCCCCAATGCAGTGAATTGGTCTTAACCTGGAGCGAGGGCCCTGCGCACTGGCACCATCCCAGTGGTGACACCCCCCCATTACCTCAACAAGCATTAAACAGGCTACACCTGCCTTGGTGACACATGACCATACAGTATGCACCTCTACATCTACAAAAATAACCGCGAAAAACTTAAAACAGTACGTAATCACCACCTACTGGAAATAGATGTCATCTCACACTGCTTTTTGTTATTCTTTTTTAGTTTTCACAGTCCTTGCTCAATGGCTTGTATTTTTTTCCCTCTTGCTATCTGCCCATGTCTGTCGCCTGACCTCAACTCTCGCATCACAAACCATTAAGAGAAGACATTTAGCAAGTCTGTGCTTTCGGACTTGCTAAATGTCTTCTCTTAAGGGAGCGCGGTTGGGGGCCGATTGTGAGCCATTGTGAAAATGTTTGTTAATTGCAGCGCAAGACAGGGCTGCAATTAACAAATGTTTTCACAAAGGGCCACATGGTTTGTGATGCGAGAGTAGAGGTCAGGCGACAGACATGGGCAGATAGCAAGAGGGAAAAAAATACAAGCCATCGAGCAAGGACTGTGAAAACTAAAAAAGAATAACAAAAAGCAGTGTGAGATGACATCTATTTCCAGTAGGTGGTGATTACGTACTGTTTTAAGTTTTTCGCGGTTATTTTTCCAGTCTAAAAAAGTGTCGGACTACTTCACTGTCAGGAAGCTAAAGAAAAAAATACAAATTAGGAAGTAGATAAGGTAGTCTGCTGATTGCATTGCCAGCTCGTACGCTGAATAAAAGCCCTGGACTTGTCACAATACATGGCAGCGGAGAAGCCCCTTTCTGGAGGTAAAGTTAAAATATTTGCTGTTCTTGCCTTGCTTTTAGATAACTTGTATGGGGGCTTTCTAAATGTTATTGTTTTTGCTATTTAGATTGTGCTTCCAACAAAAATTTGCTGCTGCTAAGAGTTCCTAGGTGTAACAGGATGCAATAGATTGCCTCAAGATATGCCTAAAGGTTATTCCTTTATTAGTGAGTAACAGGGGTTAGATTTAAAATTGAAACGGCCGTGTGTACTTGGTGGACTTGTGACAACGCTCCAAGTATCCATTGTAAATCATTTGGGCATAACTCCCCACCCCTTACTATACTCTTATACTGGTATAGTGCACTCTCAAAATACATGAAGTTAACCTAACCATGTGGTTGTGTATCGCGATTGAAATATTGACCAATACAAATATCACATTAACGAAATCGGTTATGACTTTATTATCAATGTAAGTATGGATTCACAGTTTTCCCTCCACACCGGCCCTAAACTAAATAGGATGGATGATAAGCTGTGAACAAATTCGTGTCTCATAATGAAACGTACAGAGCCACCAAATCACAACTCTTATGTATATGGAGCAACGCACTCTGCAATAACTTGTCTATTAGAAAAACACAAGGGCACTCGAGCTGAAATGTATGAAATTTAGTTCGTTAGTACATTATCGATTGTTAAATAGTAGTGCTGCTAAGAAGACAATTAAGTGGCAGGAAAGTTTTCTTTTCCTGAAACCAAATATGGTGATCAGTTCCAAAATGTTGCCTACAGATTAGCTTACATTTTCGGTTAGTAATATAAAACAAAAGAAAGGAGGGGGTAAACCAATGTCTAGTTTTATTCAGAGCGCACTGGCAGACTGTTTGAAATATCTTAATTGGGGACATAGTCTGGCGAACATTTCTTGGTAACATATTGTCAGAGTGCAATGTATGCGAGTGTGACGGGGGTCTAGCGACTTCTGTCCCTGCAGAGTGGTCAGACGTCGTCCCTAGTGCCTTGGACTGTTCCACCGAACCACCTATCGTTCTTTGGAGTATGGCCGGCGGTAGCCTAATCTTGTTTCATCGCACACATTATGGGTGCTGGTAACTGCTGAAATATTGCACAGCACTTCCTTTACTCGCTGATTCTGGGCTCATCCTACTCACTCCCTCGAGGACTGGCTCTGGCAGTTGTAGTAAGGCTTTAACCTGTGCCCACAACGGGGCAACGCCCGACTTCCAATTCTTAGAGATAGATTATCTGTGAGAATAACACCGCCAAACACGTAAATTGTATACCCCTGCTTTCATCTCTTCCCTGGGAAAACCCCCCATTGGCAAAATCTTGGTGTCTTCCCCAAAACTATTTCAGGAGTGTCCATCACCTGGGTTAAAGGGACATCTGTTTAATGACGTCACAATAGTCTCATCATCACCCCTGCTGATATCATTAACAGATCTGGAATGCCCGTTGGTTATTGTTGCAATTTAGGTCTGGTCAAAGAGAACATTTGTTTTCTGTACACTGAATGGACACTTTAAATATGGATCTCTGAAGACAAGTCTTCGCAAAACACAACAAAGTAAATTAATACCAGACACATTTTTTTATTGATATCCACAATTATTTTAAATTAAGGGGTATTCATTGTCATTAAAAAAGTAACTGATTCAGTCAAACCGGAACGTTTTCTGATTACTTCTCAGGCAAAGTGTTCTAGTGGTAGTTTTCATAATATGAAGTCCCACAGTGAAAATTATGGTATGAAAATTATATACTCATTCCGCTTCCTTCAGGCGAATTCCCTCTGCCTTCCCTGTTTTCATGCAGAATATGACCCTTTCAGTTTCACTTTCGCATCTATCCAGGAACCAGTAATCCGAACGACCTCAAAATCTTCATTTTGATGATAAGAGAGAGCAGCTTTCCAGAGGAGTGAAAATTGACATCAGGGGAAGTATATATATATCTTGCCTCAGTGGGGTTCATGTCAGTACCACTCCTCCTCCACATTTTGAATTCTGAATTCGTACTTTTCCAGAATAAGCACTCTTAAACTATATTGTCTACTAGTATCGATAACTCCTACACTACACCCTGTAGTCTTGTCTGATGTAACACTTCCAATACACTGATTTATAGACCTATGATTGTCTCTGTGCAATGTGTGTATTATGTAAAGTGCTCTGATACCTTACACTGGTATGAGTGGTTCTATAATACTAAATGAATCAGAAAGCCAGTGGTTCTGGAGACTTGAGGGCCGCTGTTAAAGGGTGCTAGTGGGGGAATCTGTGGTAGAGGTGGCCATTGGGGGGCGCCAACAAACATTGTCGAACAGGGCGCCACCAGTGTTAAAGGCGGCCCGGCTGTGCCTAGTTGAAGTTGGCTGACCAAAGTCCAATTGAACAACCTGTAAAGCACACGTCGTTCTTTTGGACTTGCTGCATTTCTTTTAGGTATCACGTAAGTTAGATATCTCTCTGCTTAGCCTAGTGTGCCACCTGGCAGGTATTTTGTTGCTTCTTTCTGTCTGTGCATCCAGATATACAATAAAACCAGTAACATTACACCTACAGCAGTAAAATCTTATATTGGAACTATCATTGGAGTCTTGTGCTTTTCTAAACCCAAAGTGTACTTGCCTGTGTAACCAATTCATGTCATGGCGTGTGTCTAAATTGCAAACCTGCTAGAAGACCCTTAACGTGGCGATTTATGTGTGAAAATGCAGTCTTTTCACTTGTTTAAGCATGAGTTTGGAGTGATATTTGACGCTGCACCCACACGCACGGTCTCGTTCCTGGCACACATAACCATGGCTGCAGCGCACAGAGACCCCACAGTGCCGCACACAGAGGAAAAAAATTAGAGGGAACATTGCTTATGACATCACCTTACACCAATACTTCACATTGAACATCAGTCCCTCTAAAAGAAATAACCATTAATAACTGCATTTCAGTGCAATTACACCTCTTCACCTCCAAGGGATGCCCTTCTGCAGACATCCCCAACTCAGCCCTTCACTCCTTGATGCATTTATCAAAATACCCTCCGCTGAAGAACAAAAGTTCCAGCCCCGAAGGTTTTAACTTCAAGTTGAGCCCTGGAGGGGTTGATTCCTTTGAATCCCCAAAACACTTGGGGTGAGACTTTGCTCTTCGTGCTGTGGGGAGACTGCGCTTCTCCAGCAGTTACAGCACCTTTATACCATTGGGGGTGTCCCCCCCCTATGGGGGGGCCATCACGCACCAGAATAGCAGGCTTCCAAATGCCTGGCAAGGCATTATGGGGCGATTTTGTTCCTATTTATGAATAATAGATGAGCGGCTCTCCCGCTGTGCCGGGGAGAGGCGCTGTCGCTTCACCGCTTTCTAGGGCCTCGGTGGGGGGCCCGGTTCCACCCGGACCCCCAGGTAAGGGGATGTGGCTAGGGGAGCCCACCCCCGGCCGCTCTGCTGGTGTTCAGGGGCCCGGTCCCACCCGAGCCCCGTGCAGCTCTCTGGCTTCGCTTGATGGGGGTCCCAGGACCCCCGCATGCCCATACGTTGGAGGGCCGCCCGGGGAGCCCACCCCCGGCTGACCCCGCCAGCTCCCCGCCAGGCCAGCACCCTCGCGTGCTGCCGCGGGAGCCGGCCACTCAGTTATGGTCCGCCTGCTTTGGCGAGCAGATGCGCGAGGCTTCGCCGTCTTCTCCGGCTCTCGGGGGAGTGCGTTGGCATTCCCCCGGCCTTCTCCTCCATTTAGGGGCCCGGGGATGGGGTCTCGGGCTCCTGGACATCTTCGGGGGGGTGCGATGGGGGTGCGGCGGCGCTCCCCCCCATCCTGGACACTTTGGGGCCCGGAGATGGGGTCCCGGGCTCCTCCTCCCGTCTTCTTTGCGAGGGGGCGTGACGGCGCTCCCCGCCTCCTCACACGGGGCCCAGAGTTGGGCTCCCGGGCCCCTTCTCCTGCGCCGTCGCGCTCCCCAGCGCAGGATTCAGCGGGGGCCAGGGTGGGCTCCTGGCACCCCGCGGGGGCATCTTCACGGGGTGCGCAACGGCGCTCCTCGGCTTTACTTCTTTCGGGGGCAGCCCCCGGGGCCATGCCCGGGGGCATCTCTGAGAAGGGCGGCGGAGCCCCACGCGCTTCTTCGCCGGTCTTCTTAGAGGTCAAAGGTCGCCTACCTTCTGGAGGCCATATCGCAGCCCCTGGGGGTCCTATCTGCCTCATTTTCGCGTCTTCTCGCTCTTGGTGGCGACCCCCAGCCATAGGGAGCACTCTCCTTCGTCCTCCGGGTCTTCAAGAGGGTGCCTTCTGCAGGGAGCGGTCTTCCCTGGCTCCCTGCGCCTCTCTTCTCCCTGCGCAGAGGCCTCTTCTTCTGTGCACCGGTCCTGGGCTCTTCTTCTGGCGCTCTTAGGGGCCTGGGGGGCAGTCAGGGGTGTCCTCCTTCCAACTGCCCATTGCGCCAGGCTCTAGCACCTTTCGCCTCAGCAGACCACACCCCAGAGAGAGCTTCTCTTCCTATGCAAGTACTTTTTAAAAGTTGAGTAGGGGGCTGGCAGGAAGTCTCTGTGTGTCCTATCAAATAGCGACACATCACTTCCCTGCCCCTGCTCCCTCCTTCTTGTCCAGCCCCTGGGTTTGATCAAAATGGCGTTGTCCAGTGTCTCTGGCCTCATGGCCTCTGAAACCCAACTCCTTCCCCCCTCACTGCCTGGCACCCAGCGACAGAAGTTGATGGATTGGCTTGTAACTCCACCTATCTTTTTTCCTTGGAGGGAAGATCTTCGCTCTGGGAAGAAAAGTATTTAATCTAACCTGTCAGGGCCAGACCCCAGTCAGGGACTCAGAGAAATATGACATTTCTGGACGACCCAAAAGCAGTACAAATATGACTTTGGACTCTGCAGAATACTCATTTTCACATCCGCTACACTGGACATTAGTGCGTGTCTGGAATCTGTAGGCTTTGTGGAAGTCATTTTAGCCATGGGCCCCACATCCCCATAGGGGAATAATAATAATAATTATAAAGGAGTTTATAAAGCGCATGGTTATGCCACACCGGCGTGTTCCCGCGCTACGGTGAGAGAAAGAGGCAGCGCCTCAACCACATCCAGAAAAGCTCACCTAATCAACATGAGAACAGATGGGTTTTAAGAGCTTTCCTAAACTTTAATTCAGAAGTTTCCATCAGGAGGCTCGGAGGGAGCTTGTTCCAGTGTCAGAACCACCTTCTAACAACAATCCAGCTGTTTTCTGTGGTCGATTAATTCATCCAGCAAAAATCATCAATACAATTCAGCCGTCGCGTTTCGTCCTCAGTGGAAATCATCAAAGCTCAGGAATTTCAGACGATCCCAAGTCCTGTTGCGTCCGTAAGACAGTGAAAATTAAGTCATACATGACGGTGCTCATCTGATTAAAAAGGAGACACGGCGGGGTGCTGGATGAATTGATGGACCACGGAATAAGGCTGGATTGTATTGATTGATTTTTGCTGGATGAATTAACAGACTACGGAATAAATAAAGAATTGTGAATACAATAGGAGACTCCCTGAAAACTTTATTTGTATGTGACATTGAAACTGGACAGCATCGAGCTGTTGAAGCATCTATGAACTGCACGCTCCTTTTGCGTACATTGTAGTTTATTTACTTGTTTTTGTTGCATCCCCATATGAATTTATATTTTAGTTTACTGCTGATAACTAGATACAACCTGTTCCATTCACTGCTATCCACAGGGTACATATAGCTTCAAATTCAATTTTGAAGGAAAGAAGGTTTTAAAGAAATAAAATGAACATAAGGATGGTTCTGCCGCATTGGATCTTCACTTTTACTTTTATATTTTAGTATAATTACCCTCTGCATGCAGGGACTCATACTACCTCATATCAATCTCTCTGTCAATCTGTCTACCTATACTCACTGAAAAAAATCACAGTGAAAGATTAGTTATCATTCAGCAAACACAAAACAGAAAAAGTCATGGAATTTGCCAATTATGCACAGCATTACTTAGGCTCACTATGCATGCTCTGTGTAGATAGCCTTGTATGTTTTTTGCAAGCCATTGGATAAGGGGCTCTACTGATCACAGCTGCAGCATGAATTATGGTGTGCATGGCATAACTATAAATTAGCAAGAGTAATCAATCAAGTGTCTTCCATATTTAATGTCTAGTCATCAAGTGGTGCAAAAGTTATAAGCAAATCAAAAAATGCTTTTAAACTGACCAAATATACAAAAGTGTTAATTCTTTGAAGCCCACCTGACTTTCAAATGCTAATAGCTCAAAAGCTACTGAACATAAAGCACACTTTCTGAATAAGGATCTACTTCTGTGCCATATTTCGTGTAAATCTGGTCAGAGGTTTTGACTGTAGATGTGAACAAAAATTTAATTGGGAATTGAAATTGTATAACTTTTTTTTTCCTTCCCCGTCTCCCCCATATCCCTATCTACGTTATTAACCCTGCACGGAACTGCACGAAATTTGGCATGCCAAACCTTACCTGACTATGCTAAGCGAATGCTACATTTGGTACAGATCCGTTCACTGATATCAAAATTATAGACAAGTGAAAAATATATTTTTGATGGAAAGCTCAGCAGAACCAGTCTGCGCAATTCATACATCAATAGAAAAGAGTCCAACATATTGTGAAGCACAATTCAGATTACTGCCACTGGCAAAATTTTCAGAAGTTTAGAGTACTGTAATTCCAAAAACCCTTTCTCATGAGTTCATTGCAGAACCTATTACAAAAACAACTGCCTACCTGTTTAATTAGTAAGAAAAGATGCAGCCCGACTGGCTTACATTGTATTTAAAAAAGGAATTCTGTCCTTTTAAGGCTCCAGGAGCTTCCCCTAGCCATGAAGCCTTGTACTGGAAGATGCCTCACAGAGTTCTTTTTTTATTCCCTTTCCGAATGCTTTTTTTTTGGTTAAATTAATTATTTTCAAGGCGAAAGAATGCTGCATCAATCCCACACCACGTATATGCATTGTGCCTGCCCTCCTTTCATTCTGATAAAGATTGTGACTTTTTGTAAAAAGATGTCAAAGAGGGACCCTGAAGAAGAGAGAGAATACAACTCCATGGCAAGTTGAAAGTTCTGAGGGTGAAGGAAAAGAAAAGACCTGAAAAGCCCTCCAGTGAACACTGTTTCCACTGGAACGGCACGTGCAACCTCAGAGGGTATCCACACAGGAAGATCCAGGGAGAAAAAGTTTGGAAAAGTTGGAAGAAAAAAAAAAAAGAAAAAAAATTTGATCATCATTCTCACTGATTAACACCACAGCTTTGCCATTGAATGCCTCAGCCACGACGTACTCACTGTTGAAAATCATCTCAATGTCAATGACAAGACACCTTCAGTGCTTTAGCAAGTTTTTGACATAAAAAAACTCGACGGCTTCATCATCAAAGTGTTCCTGATGTACGATGGCATTGAATCATACTGTTCAGTACAGCAGTACAGGTCACCACTGCATTCATCGTGCACTCTACCTTCATCCTGCCAACTCTCAACATCGACCAGATTGAGATTTTCAATGTAGACTTTTTCTCATGCGCTTCCTAAGAGGCTGAGACTATCACCAGCTGCAGCACCACCACAGCCCTTTTGGCCTCCACTATTGTCATCCTTGCTGAGGACCCATTCCAGACCCACTGTGGCCTCTTTACTTTCCTCCAAGTTCAAGTATGGTTTCACAACTAGCCTCAATGTCACCTATTTGAGAGATGCCACTGTCATATGTGACCATGTTGTGTCTCAAGCTCTTCATTCTCCTTCGAGAGATTCAAGCTGTTCATAGATTCCTAGGAGACGCAGGCGCCAGAGAGTCGGTGGAGAAGTGTGGCTCAATAGTTAGAGCGGCAGACCCTGATGCAGGGGTCTAGCCCGGGACCAGGGTTCAATTCCCCGCCTCGGCGGGTCTTGGGCTCAAAAATTCCTCGGACCTGATAATTCTCACCTCTGTGCCTATTCCAATCATGGAGTCCCACTCTGCAACTCTGGGCAATTGCTTGCTTAATCTCCACAACGGCCCCCACAACGCTAAGGATGCCTGGCCTCCACCTTGGGGGTGCCCAGGAGTGGACACCTCACAGGGAAAGCCAGGATGGGTTCTACAGCGGTATTCGTACAAGCACCTTGAGACCCTTGCGGGTGAGTAGTGCGCTATACAAGTATCAATTTTATCACCTTCTTGGTTGATTTTGATTCAAGGTCTTCATACACACCAACATCACCTGCAGGCTCCCCAAGAGGGTCTCTTTGTGGACGATATAACCACCTTCCTTGATGTTCTGGTAATAGAAGCCTCAAAATTGTATACCCCTAGGAAGCATCACAAATAATTGTCTGTAATATGGAGGCCCTTCATGCAAGGGTTTCACCAAGGCTTCTCCTTCTGTTGGCGCTAGCTTTACTGGAATTGGCAGAGGAGAAATACTCACATATGACTCTGTCAAAGCAGCAATGCCAAGGCTGCAAAATAAATATAAGCGTTCTCAACAAATTGGGATTTCCTCAAAACAGACCTCAAGGCAGACTCTAATCTATTTCCGTTAGAAGGAAGCATGCCTTTGCTGCTGATACTTGCACATCCCCTGGCAGGGATAGCAAGAGGGTGGAAATGGCTGGTCTGAATATGTGCGGAACATTGGCTGCAGCACTAAAGCTAGCCAGTGCCACTTCCCACCTTGTACGCTATGGCTGAGAAATTTAGGACATCCTCAAATCCTTTACGGTAGATCTGCCAGGTCACCGGATGGAGGATTTTGAAAAGATTATGAAAGAATGCTCACTAGTGTCCAGTCAAGTTATTAGTGTGTACCTAGGCTTAGCAGAATTGGCAACATCAGTGTACCATCATGGAGCCACCTGGCAATATTTATCTTGGTTGCATCTCACCACGCTCAAAACCCTTATTCACCAATAAACATCTTAACCTCCCAGACTCTTTGTTTGAATAGCATACTGAGGAGGAAAGGCTGGGAATGTGTAACGGCAGCGGTAGGAATGGGCAGGAGACGAGTTTTGGTCAAAGGTTGTAGATTTATTTTAGACAGCAAAAAGTCAGTGCAAGTGGGGTGGGAGAAGACTCTGCGTGGGGAACGGCTCCTATCCGTACGCCGTCTCCTCCTTGAAGCGTCCTCTTTCTGGGTCGGTTGGGTGGGGCTTCTTCGGGACCTCGCCTCCGTGGGCTCCGTGGTTCCAGCACACACTCAGAGGAAGAGAACGGAAACAAGTATCAGTTCAGAGGTACTTCAGAGAGTCTATGGGAGGGGAGTGAGGGATACACCAACAATGTTGCAGACGGCGTTTCGAGTGAGTGAGGAAAGGTGCAGGGACGGGGACACCGGAGAAACACCAAGGGCAGCGGTCACGACTCGGACCCTCCCTTCCGACCCACCCAACCCGCAACACGAGCACGTACCTCGCGGAGCCACATGCTTCCTCCTAGCGTGCGGCTGGGCGGAGCGAGTTGTCGTTGGCCTCCTGGCTTACTCTGCGGCTCTTCCTCCGATCTGCTCTCGTCTCCTTCTTCGATCGTCCTCCTTCTCGCTACACCTCCCGTCTGTAGAATGCCGGTCTCCTCCTCGCCTCCGTACACGCCACTGGTGAACAAGCACAACCTTTCCTGCCGCGACGCTGCATTTGACGGGACGTCCGTCTCCACCTCCTCTCCGGCGCTAGACCAGTTAAAGGAGCCGCATTCCTCGTCCTCCTCGGTGCCAAAGTCAGGCCGACACCATTCACGTGTGGGGTCAGGTGCCTGTGAAGACAAGAGGGAGGACGGGTCATAGGACACATCCCGAACTCGGGTACCGGGACGCCCTGAACGAGGGGACAGGGGGGGGGGGGGGCCTCGTTACAGAATGAAAAACAAGCATTTGCAATGCAATAGGTCTCACATTAGGAAAGTGTGAGCTATTGGTATTGTAAATGACACATTTTTTTAATATTTGTTGGCTTTGAAAATATATAAATTAATAGCATCGTTATTCACAAAGCCAATAGCTTACACTTTCCTAGTGCAAGTCCTATTGGCTATGGCAATGCTTGTTGGTAGCAAGCAAGGACAGTGCTGTTGTGGTGCTGAGTGATGATGTGGTTGGGCTGAATGATGTTGTGGTGTATTAGAGTGATGTGGTGGTGTATTAGAGTGATGTGGTGGTGTCCCGAGTGATGTGGTGGTGTCCCCGAGTGATGTGGTGGTGTCCCCGAGTGATGTGGTAGTGTCCCCGAGTGATGTGGTGGTGCCCCCGAGTGATGTGGTGGTGACCCCGAGTGATGTGATGGTGTCCCCGAGTGATGTGGTGGTGCCCCGATTGATGTGGTGGTGTCCGCGAGTGATGTGGTGGTGTCCCCGAGTGATGTGGTGGTGTCCCCGAGTGATGTGGTGGTGTCCCCGAGTGACGTGGCGGTGCCCCCGAGTGACGTGGTGGTGTCCCCGGGTGATGTGGTGGTGCCCCTGAGTGGTGCCCCTGAGTGATGTGGTGGTGCCCCTGAGTGGTGCCCCTGAGTGATGTGGTGGTGCCCCTGAGTGGTGCCCCTGAGTGATGTGGTGGTGCCCCTGAGTGGTGCCCCTGAGTGATCTGGTGGTGCCCCTGAGTGATGTGGTTGTGTCCCTGAGTGATGGAGGGTGGAGTTGGAGGGTGGAGTCGAAGGGTGGAGTCGAAGGGTGGAGTCGGAGGGTGGAGTCGGAGGGTGGAGTCGGAGGGTGGAGTCGGAGGGTGGAGTCGGAGGGTGGAGTTGGAGGGTGGAGTTGGAGGGTGGAGTTGGAGGGTGGAGTTGGAGTTGGAGGGTGGAGTTGGAGGGTGGAGTTGGAGGGTGGAGTTGGAGGGTGGAGTTGGAGGGTGGAGTTGGAGGGTGGAGTTGGAGTTAGAGGGTGGAGTTGGAGGGTGGAGTTGGAGGGTGGAGTTGGGGGGTGGAGTTGGAGTTGGAGTTGGAGGGTGGAGTTGGAGGGTGGAGTTGGAGTTGGAGGGTGGAGTTGGAGTTGGAGGGTGGAGTTGGAGGGTGGAGTTGGAGGGTGGAGTTGGAGGGTGGAGTTGGAGGGTGGAGTTGGAGTTGGAGGGTGGAGTTGGAGGGTGGAGCTGGAGTTGGAGGGTGGAGCTGGAGTTGGAGGGTGGAGCTGGAGTTGGAGGGTGGTGTTGGAGTTGGAGTGTGGAGTTGGAGTGTGGAGTTGGAGTGTGGAGTTGGAGTGTGGAGTTGGAGGGTGGAGTTGGAGGGTGGAGTTGGAGGGTGGAGTTGGAGGGTGGAGTTGGAGGGTGGAGTTGGAGTTGGAGTGTGGAGTTGGAGTGTGGAGTTGGAGTGTGGAGTTGGAGTTGGAGTGTGGAGTTGGAGGGTGGAGGTCGAGGGTGGAGGTCGAGGGTGGAGGTCGAGGGTGGAGTTAGAGGGTGGAGTTGGAGTTGGAGGGTGGAGGGTGGAGTTGGAGAGTGGAGGGTGGAGTTGGAGGGTGGAGTTGTAGTTGGAGGGTGGAAATGGGGGTGGAGTTGGAGGGTGGTGTTGGAGTTGCAGGGTGGAGTTGGAGGGTGGAATTGGAGTTGGAGGGTGGAGTTGGAAGATGGAGGTGGAGTTGGAGGGTGGAGGTGGAGTTGGAGGGTGGAGTTCGACAGTGGAGGTGGAGTTGGAGGTGGAGTTGGAGGGTGGAGGTGGAGTTGGAGGGTGGAGGTGGAGGGTGGAGGTGGAGGGTGGAGTTGGAGGGTGGAGTTGGAGTTGGAGGGTGGAGTTGGAGGGTGGAGTTGGAGTTGGAGGGTGGAGTTGGAGGGTGGAGTTGGAGGGTGGAGTTGGAGGGTGGAGTTGGAGGGTGGAGTTGGAGTTAGAGGGTGGAGTTGGAGGGTCGAGTTGGAGGGTGGAGTTGGAGGGTGGAGTTGGAGTTGGAGGGTGGAGTTGGAGTTGGAGGGTGGAGTTGGAGGGTGGAGTTGGAGTTGGAGGGTGGAGTTGGAGGGTGGAGTTGGAGGGTAGAGTTGGAGGGTGGCGTTGGAGTTGGAGGGTGGAGTTGGAGTTGGAGGGTGGAGTTGGAGGGTGGAGCTGGAGTTGGAGGGTGGAGCTGGAGTTGGAGGGTGGAGCTGGAGTTGGAGGGTGGTGTTGGAGTTGGAGTGTGGAGTTGGAGGGTGGAGTTGGAGGGTGGAGTTGGAGTGTGGAGTTGGAGTTGGAGTGTGGAGTTGGAGTGTGGAGTTGGAGTTGGAGTGTGGAGTTGGAGTGTGGAGGTCGAGGGTGGAGGTCGAGGGTGGAGGTCGAGGGTGGAGTTAGAGGGTGGAGTTAGAGGGTGGAGTTGGAGTTGGAGGGTGGAGGGTGGAGTTGGAGAGTGGAGGGTGGAGTTGGAGGGTGGAGTTGTAGTTGGAGGGTGGAATTGGGGGTGGAGTTGGAGGGTGGTGTTGGAGTTGCAGGGTGGAGTTGGAGGGTGGAATTGGAGTTGGAGGGTGGAGTTGGAGGGTGGAGTTGGAGGGTGGAGGTGAAGGTGGAGGTGGAGTTGGAGGGTGGAGTTGGACAGTGGAGGTGGAGTTGGAGGTTGGAGGTGGAGTTGGAGGGTGGAGGTGGAGTTGGAGGGTAGAGTTGGAGGGTGGAGGTGGAGGGTGGAGTTGGAGTTGGAGGGTGGAGGTGGAGTTGGAGGGTGGAGTTGGAGTTGGAGGGAGGAGTTGGAGGGTGGAGTTGGACGGTGGAGTGTGGAGGGTGGAGTGTGGAGGTGGAGTTGGAGGATGGAGTTGGATTGTGGGGGTGGAGGGTGGAGTTGGAGGGTGGAGTTGGAGGGTGGAGTTGGAGGGTGGAGGTGGAGTTGGAGGGTGGAGTTGGAGGGTGGATTGGGAGGGTGGAGTTGGAGGGTGGAGGTGGAGTTGGAGGGTGGAGTTGGAGGGTGGAGTTGGAGGGTGGAGGGTGGATTGGGAGGGTGGAGTTGGAGGGTGGAGTTGGAGGGTGGAGGTGGAGTTGGAGGGTGGAGGTTGAGTTGGAGGGTGGACTTGGAGGGTGGACTTGGAGGGTGGACTTGGAGGGTGGAGTTAGAGGGTGGAGTTGGAGGGTGGAGTTGGAGGTTGGACTTGGAGGGTGGATTTGGAGGGTGGATTTGGAGGGTGGAGTTGGAGGGTGGAGTTGTAGGGTGGACTTGGAGGGTGGACTTGGAGGGTGGAGTCGGAGGGTGGAGTCGGAGGGTGGAGTCGGAGGGTGGAGTCGGAGGGTGGAGTTGGAGGGTGGAGGGTGGAGTTGGAGGGTGGATTCGGAGGGTGGAGTTGGAGGGTGGAGTTGGAGGGTGGAGTTGGAGGGTGGAGTTGGAGGCTGGAGTTGGAGGCTGGAGTTGGAGTTGGAGGGTGGAGTTGGAGGGTGGTGTTGGAGGGTGGAGTTGGAGGGTGGTGTTGGAGGGTGGAGTTGGAGGGTGGAGTTTGGAGTTGGAGGGTGGAGTGTGGAGTTGGAGGGTGGAGTTGTAGGGTGGAGGTGGAGTTGGAGGGTGGAGGTGGAGTTGGAGGGTGGAGATGGAGGGTGGAGTTGGAGGGTGGAGTTGGAAGGTGGAGTTGGAGGGTGGAGTTGGAAGGTGGAGGGTGGAGGTCGAGGGTGGAGGTCGAGGGTGGAGGTCGAGGGTGGAGTTAGAGGGTGGAGTTGGAGGGTGGAGGGTGGAGTTGGAGGGTGGAGGGTGGAGTTGGAGGGTGGAGTTGTAGTTGGAGGGTGGAATTGGGGGTGGAGTTGGAGGGTGGTGTTGGAGTTGCAGGGTGGAGTTGGAGGGTGCAATTGGAGTTGGAGGGTGGAGTTGGAGGGTGGAGTTGGAGGGTGGAGTTGGAGGGTGGAGTTGAAGGTGGAGGTGGAGTTGGAGGGTGGAGTTGGACGGTGGAGGTGGAGTTGGAGGGTGGAGTTGGAGGTGGAGTTGGAGGGTGGAGGTGGAGTTGGAGGGTGGAGTTGGAGGGTGGAGTTGGAGGGTGGAGGTGGAGTTGGAGGGTGGAGGTGGAGTTGGAGGGTGGAGTTGGAGTTGGAGGGAGGAGTTGGAGGGTGGAGTTGGAGGGTGGAGTGTGGAGGGTGGAGTGTGGAGGTGGAGTTGGAGGATGGAGTTGGATTGTGGGGGTGGAGGGTGGAGTTGGAGGGTGTTGGAGGGTGGAGGTGGAGTTGGAGGGTGGAGTTGGAGGGTGGATTGGGAGGGTGGAGTTGGAGGGTGGAGGTGGAGTTGGAGGGTGGAGTTGGAGGGTGGAGGGTGGATTGGGAGGGTGGAGTTGGAGGGCGGAGTTGGAGGGTGGAGTTGGAGGGTGGAGGTGGAGTTGGAGGGTGGAGTTGGAGGGTGGAGGTTGAGTTGGAGGGTGGACTTGGAGGGTGGACTTGGAGGGTGGAGTTGGAGGGTGGACTTGGAGGTTGGACTTGGAGGGTGGAGGGTGGATTTGGAGGGTGGAGTTGGAGGGTGGAGTTGGAGGGTGGAGTTGGAGGGTGGAGTTGGAGGGTGGACTTGGAGGGTGGACTTGGAGGGTGGACTTGGAGGGTGGATTTGGAGGGTGGATTGGGAGGGTGGAGTCGGAGGGTGGAGGTGGAGTTGGAGGGTGGAGGTGGAGTTGGAGGGTGGAGTTGGAGGGTGGAGGTGGAGTTGGAGGGTGGAGTTGGAGGGTGGAGGTTGAGTTGGAGGGTGGACTTGGAGGGTGGACTTGGAGGGTGGAGTTGGAGGGTGGACTTGGAGGTTGGACTTGGAGGGTGGAGGGTGGATTTGGAGGGTGGAGTTGGAGGGTGGAGTTGGAGGGTGGACTTGGAGGGTGGACTTGGAGGGTGGACTTGGAGGGTGGACTTGGAGGGTGGACTTGGAGGGTGGACTTGGAGGGTGGATTTGGAGGGTGGAGTCGGAGGGTGGAGGTGGAGTTGGAGGGTGGAGGTTGGAGGGTGGAGTTGGAGGGTGGAGTTGGAGGCTGGAGTTGGAGGCTGGAGTTGGAGTTGGAGGGTGGTGTTGGAGGGTGGAGTTGGAGGGTGGTGTTGGAGGGTGGAGTTGGAGGGTGGAGTGTGGAGTTGGAGTGAGGAGTTGGAAGGTGGAGTTGGAGGGTGGAGTTGGAGGGTGGAGTTGGAGGGTGGAGGTGGAGTTGGAGGGTGGAGTTGGAGGGTGGAGTTGGAGGATGGAGTTGGAGGGTGGAGTTGGAGGGTGGAGGTGGAGGTGGAGGTGAAGGTGGAGTTGGGAGGTGGAGTTTGAGGGTGGAGGTGGAGTTGGAGGGTTGAGGTGGAGTTGGAGGGTGGAGGTGGAGTTGGAGGGTGGAGGTGGAGTCGGAGGGTGGAGGTGGAGGGTGGAGGTGGAGGTGGAGTTGGAGGGTGGAGGTGGAGTTGGAGGGTGGAGTTGGAGGGTGGAGGTGGAGTTGGAGGGTGGAGGTGGAGTTGGAGGGTGGAGGTGGAGTTTGAGGGTGGAGTTTGAGGGTGGAGTTTGAGGGTGGAGTTTGAGGGTGGAGTTTGAGGGTGGAGTTTGAGGGTTGAGTTGGAGGGTGGAGTTGGAGTTGGAGGGTGGATTTGGAGTTGGAGGGTGGAGTTGGAGGGTGGAGTTGGAAGGAGAGCAAGGAGTAACAGAAAGAGTGTGGGTGCGAGAGCGAGCAAGAGACGTAGAGAGGGGTAGGAGGAGAAAAAAAAATAATAACACACGAGTGGTGCGCACGTAGAAAGTGAAAATAATTGAGTTAAAAACACCTGGCGACTGCTTATATTTTACAATATTCAGCATTGATAGGGAAAGTAGGTTAGCGAGAGGGATGTTACGGGGAGAGTGAGGGGGTGTGAGGGTGTGGTAGGGTGTGTGAGGGTGAGAGTGAGTGAGGGTGTTTGAGGGTTAGGGGGGTGAGGCTGAGGGTGCATGAGGGAGAGGGGGGTGTGAGGGTGAGGGTGTGAGGGGGAGTGAGGGTGTGAGGGTGAGTGAGGGTGTGAGGGTGAGTGAGGGTGTGAGGGTGAGTGAGGGTGTGTGAGGGTGTGTGAGGGTGAGGGTGAGTGAGGGTGTGTGAAGGTGTGAGGGTGAGGGGGTGAGAGGGTGTGAGGGTGAGTGAGGGTGTGTGAGGGAGGGTGAGGGTGTGAGGGTGAGTGAGGGTGTGTGAGGGTGAGTGAGGGTGTGTGAGGGTGAGTGAGGGTGTGTGAAGGTGAGGGTGTGAGGGTAAGGAGGTGTGAGGGTGAGTGAAGGTGTGTGAGGGGGTGTGAGTGTGAGGGTGGGTGAGGGTGAGTGAGGGTGTGTGAGGGTGAGTGAGGGTGAGGAGGTGTGAGGGTGAGGGTGTGAGGGTGAGTGAGGGTATGTGAGGGTGAGGATGAGTGAGGGGGTGTGAGGGAGTGTGAGAGTGTGAGTGTGTGTGAGGGTGAGAGGGTGTGAGGGTGTGTGGGTGTGTGAGGGTGAGGAGGTGTGAGGGTGAGGGTGTGTGAGGGTCCGATGTAAATGGTGGCAAGGCAGACATAAGACAGAGAGAAACACAAATGTTAAGATAACAGTGCTCAAAGGGGTTGTGAGAAGGTGGAAATGGGATTAAAGAGTTTCAGAGGGGCTAGGTCCATGCAGTGGTGGTAAACAGAGCTCCAATGGGGCAGGGCG